>NC_141001.1:126566173-127153673 GCF_052327205.1 Somniosus microcephalus
CCGGGGTTCAGTGCGGGGAGTGGGGTTCCCCGGGGCTCAGTGCGCGGAGTAGGGTTCCCCGGGGTTCAGTGCGGGGAGTAGGGTTCCCCAGGGTTCAGTGCGGGGAGTGGGGTTCCCCGGGGCTCAGTGCGGGGAGTGGGGTTCCCCGGGGTTCAGTGCGGGGAGTGGGGTTCCCCGGGGCTCAGTGCGGGGAGTGGGGTTCCCCGGGGTTCAGTGCGGGGAGTGGGGTACCCCGGGGTTCAGTGTGGGGAGTGGGGTTCCCCAGGGTTCAGTGCGGGGAGTGGGGTTCCCCGGGGTTCAGTGTGGGGAGTGGGGTTCCCCGGGGTTCAGTGCGGAGAGTGGGGTTCCCCGGGGTTCAGTGCGGGGAGTGGGGTTCCCCAGGGGTCAGTGCGGGGAGTGGGGTTCCCCGGGGTTCAGTGCGGGGAGTGGGGTTCCCCGGGGTTCAGTGCGGGGAGTGGGGTTCCCCGGGGATCAGGGCGGGGAATGGGGTTCCCCGGGGTTCAGTGCAGGGAGTGGGGTTCCCCGGGGTTCAGTGTGGGGAGTGGGGTTCCCCGGGGTTCAGTGCGGGGAGTGGGGTTCCCCGTGGTTCAGTGCGGGTGTGGGGTTCCCCGGGGTTCAGTGCGGGGAGTGGGATTCCCCGGGGTTCAGTGTGGGGAGTGGGGTTCCCCGGGGTTCAGTGCGGGGATTGGGGTTCCCCGGGGTTCAGTGCGGGGATTGGGATTCCCCGGGGTTCAGTGTGGGGAGTGGGGTTCCCCGGGGTTCAGTGCGGGGAGTGGGGTTCCCCGGGATTCAGTGCGGGGAGTGGGGTTCCCCGGGGTTCAGTGCGGGGAGTGGGGTTCCCCGGGGTTCAGTGCGGGGAGTGGGGTTCCCCGGGGTTCAGTGCGGGGAGTGGGGCTCCCCGGGGTTCAGTGCGCGGAGTGGGGTTTCCCGGGGTTCAGTGCGGTGAGTCGGGTTCCCCGGGGTTCAGTGTGGAGAGCGGGGTTTTCCGGGGTTCAGTGTGGGGAGTGGTGTTCCCCGGGGTTCAGTGTGGGGAGTGGGGTTCCCCGGGGTTCAGTGCGGGGAGTGGGGTTCCCCGGGATTCAGTGCGGGGAGTGGGGTTCACCGGGGTTCAGTGCGGGGAGTGGGGTTCCCCGGGGTTCAGTGTGGAGAGTGGGGTTTTCCGGGGTTCAATGCGGGGAGTGGGGTTCCCCGGGGTTCAGTGTGGGGAGTGGGGTTCCCCGGGGTTCAATGCGGGGAGTGGGGTTCCCCGGGGTTCAGTGTGGGGTTCCCCTGGGTTCAGTGCGGGGAGTGGGGTTCCCCGGGGTTCAGTGCGGGGAGTGGGGTTCCCCGGGGTTCAGTGCGGGGAGTGGGGTTCCCTGGGGTTCAGTGCGGGGAGTGGGGTTCCCCGGGGTTCAGTGAGGGGAGTGGGGTTCCCCGGAGTTCAGTGCGGAGAGTGGGGTTCCCCGGGGTTCAGTGCGTGGAGTGGGGGTAACCGGGGTTCAGTGCGGGGAGTGGGGTTCCCCGGGGTTCAGTGCGGGGAGTGGGGTTCCCCAGGGTTCAGTGCGGGGAGTGGGGTTCCCCGGGGTTCAGTGCGGGGAGTGGGGTTCCCCGGGGTTCACTGTATGGAGTGGGGTTCTCCGGGGTTCAGTGTAATGGTGTGGGTTCCCCGGGGTTCAGTGCGGGGAGTGGGGTTCCCCGGGGTTCATTGCGGGGAGTGTGATTCCCCGGGGTTCAGTGCGAGGAGTGGGGTTCCCCGGGGTTCAGTGCGGGGAGTGGGGTTCCCCGGGGTTCAGTGCGGGGAGTGGGGTTCCCCAGGGTTCAGTGCGGAGAGTGGGATTCCCCGGGGTTCAGTGCGGGGAGTGGGGTTCCCTGGGGTTCAGTGCGGGGAGTGGGGTTCCCCGGGGTTCAATGCGGGGAGTGGGGTTCCCCGGGGTTCAGTGCGGGGAGTGGGGTTCCCCGGGGTTCAGTGCGTGGAGTGGGGTTCCCCGGGGTTCAGTGCGGGGAGTGGGGTTCCCCGGGGTTCAGTGCGGGGTGTGGGGTTCCCCGGGGTTCAATGCGGGGAGTGGGGTTCCCCGGGGTTCAGTGCGGGGAGTGGGGCTCCCCGGGGTTCAGTGCGCGGAGTGGGGTTTCCCGGGGTTCAGTGCGGTGAGTCGGGTTCCCCGGGGTTCAGTGTGGAGAGCGGGGTTTTCCGGGGTTCAGTGTGGGGAGTGGTGTTCCCCGGGGTTCAGTGTGGGGAGTGGGGTTCCCCGGGGTTCAGTGCGGGGAGTGGGGTTCCCCGGGATTCAGTGCGGGGAGTGGGGTTCACCGGGGTTCAGTGCGGGGAGTGGGGTTCCCCGGGGTTCAGTGTGGAGAGTGGGGTTTTCCGGGGTTCAATGCGGGGAGTGGGGTTCCCCGGGGTTCAATGCGGGGAGTGGGGTTCCCCGGGGTTCAGTGTGGGGTTCCCCTGGGTTCAGTGCGGGGAGTGGGGTTCCCCGGGGTTCAGTGCGGGGAGTGGGGTTCCCCGGGGTTCAGTGCGGGGAGTGGGGTTCCCTGGGGTTCAGTGCGGGGAGTGGGGTTCCCCGGGGTTCAGTGAGGGGAGTGGGGTTCCCCGGAGTTCAGTGCGGAGAGTGGGGTTCCCCGGGGTTCAGTGCGTGGAGTGGGGGTAACCGGGGTTCAGTGCGGGGAGTGGGGTTCCCCGGGGTTCAGTGCGGGGAGTGGGGTTCCCCAGGGTTCAGTGCGGGGAGTGGGGTTCCCCGGGGTTCAGTGCGGGGAGTGGGGTTCCCCGGGGTTCACTGTATGGAGTGGGGTTCTCCGGGGTTCAGTGTAATGGTGTGGGTTCCCCGGGGTTCAGTGCGGGGAGTGGGGTTCCCCGGGGTTCATTGCGGGGAGTGTGATTCCCCGGGGTTCAGTGCGAGGAGTGGGGTTCCCCGGGGTTCAGTGCGGGGAGTGGGGTTCCCCGGGGTTCAGTGCGGGGAGTGGGGTTCCCCAGGGTTCAGTGCGGAGAGTGGGATTCCCCGGGGTTCAGTGCGGGGAGTGGGGTTCCCTGGGGTTCAGTGCGGGGAGTGGGGTTCCCCGGGGTTCAATGCGGGGAGTGGGGTTCCCCGGGGTTCAGTGCGGGGAGTGGGGTTCCCCGGGGTTCAGTGCGTGGAGTGGGGTTCCCCGGGGTTCAGTGCGGGGAGTGGGGTTCCCCGGGGTTCAGTGCGGGGTGTGGGGTTCCCCGGGGTTCAATGCGGGGAGTGGGGTTCCCCGGGGTTCAGTGCGGGGAGTGGGGTTCCCCGGGGTTCAGTGCGGGGAGTGGGGTTCCCCGGGGTTCAGTGCTGGGAGTGGGGTTCCCCGTGGCTCAGTGCGGGGAGTGGGGTTCCCCGGGATTCAATGCGGGGAGTGGGATTCCCCGGGGTTCAGTGTATGGAGTGGGGTTCTCCGGGGTTCAGTGCGGGAGTGGGGTTCCCCGGGGTTCAGTGTGGGGAGTGGGGTTCCCCGGGGTTCAGTGCGGGGAGTGGGGTTCCCCGGGGTTCAGTGTGGGGAGTAGGGTTCCCCGGGGTTCAGTGCGGGGAGTGGGGTTCCCCGGGGTTCAGTGTGGGGAGTGGGGTTCCCCAGGGTTCAGTGCGGGGAATGGGGTTCCCCGGAGTTCAGTGTGGGGAGTGGGGTTCCCCGGGGTTCAGTGCGGGGAGTGGGGTTCCCCGGGGTTCAGTGTGGGGAGTGGGGTTCCCCGGGGTTCAGTGCGGGGAGTGGGGTTCCCTGGGGTTCAGTGTGGGGAGTGGGGTTCCCCGGGGTTCAGTGTGGGGAATGGGGTTCCCCAGGGTTCAGTGCGGGGAATGGGGTTCCCCGGGGTTCAGTGTATGGAGTGGGGTTCCCCGGGGTTCAGTGCGGGGAATGGGGTTCCCCGGGGTTCAGTGTGGGGAGTGGGGTTCCCCGGGGTTCAGGGCGGGGAATGGGGTTCCCCGGGGTTCAGTGCAGGGAGTGGGGTTCCCCGGGGTTCAGTGTGGGGAGTGGGGTTCCCCGGGGTTCAGTGCGGGGAGTGGGGTTCCCCGGGGTTCAGTGTGGGGAGTGGGGTTCCCCGGGGTTCAGTGTGGGGAGTGGGGTTCCCCGGGGTTCAGTGCGGGGAGTGGGGTTCCCCGGGGTTCAGGGCGGGGAATGGGGTTCCCCGGGGTTCAGTGCAGGGAGTGGGGTTCCCCGGGGTTCAGTGCAGGGAGTGGGGTTCCCCGGGGTTCAGTTTGGGGAGTGGGGTTCCCCGGGGTTCAGTGCGGGGAGTGGGGTTCCCCGGGGTTCAGGGCGGGGAATGGGGTTCCCCGGGGTTCAGGGCGGGGAATGGGGTTCCCCGGGGTTCAGTGCAGGGAGTGGGGTTCCCCGGGGTTCAGTTTGGGGAGTCGGGTTCCCCGGGGTTCAGTGAGGGGAGTGACGTTCCCCGGGGTTCAGTGAGGGGAGTGGGGTTCCCCGGGGTTCAGTGCGGGGAGTGGGGTTCCCCGGGGTTCAGTGCGGGGAGTGGGGTTCCCCGGGGCTCAGTGCGGGGAGTGGGGTTTCCCGGGGTTCAGTGCGGGGAGTGTGGTTCACTGGGGTTCAGTGTGGGGAGTGCGGTTCCTCGGGGTTCAGTGCGGGGAGTGGGGATCCCCGGGGTTCAGTGTGGGGAGTGGGGTTCCCCGGGGCTCAGTGCGGGGAGTGGGGTTTCCCGGGGTTCAGTGCGGGGAGTGTGGTTCACTGGGGTTCAGTGTGGGGAGTGCGGTTCCTCGGGGTTCAGTGCGGGGAGTGGGGTTCCCCGGGGTTCAGTGCGGGGAGTGGGGTTCCCCGGGGCTCAGTGCGGGGAGTGGGGTTCCCCGGGGTTCAGTGCGGGGAGTGGGGCACCCCGGGGTTCAGTGCGGGGGAGTGGGGTTCCCCAGGGTTCAGTGTGGGGAGTGGGGTTCCCCGGGGTTCAGTGCGGGGAGTGGGGGTTCCCCGGGGTTCAGTGCGGAGAGTGGGGGTTCCCCGGGGTTCGTTCAGTGCGGGGAGTGGGGTTCCCCGCGGTTCAGTGCGGAGAGTGGGGGTTCCCCGGGGTTCAGTGTGGGGAGTGTGGTTCACTGTGGTTTCAGTGCGGGGAGTGGGGTTCCCCGGGGTTCAGTGTGGGGAGTGGGGTTCCCCGGGGTTCAGTGCGGAGAGTGGGGTTCCCATGGGTTCAGTGCGGGGAGTGGGGTTCCCCAGGGGTCAGTGCGGGGAGTGGGGTTCCCCGGGGTTCAGTGCGGGGAGTGGGGGTTCCCCGGGGTTCAGTGCGGGGAGTGGGGTTCCCCGGGGATCAGGGCGGGGAATGGGGTTCCCCGGGGTTCAGTGCAGGGAGTGGGGTTCCCCGGGGTTCAGTGTGGGGAGTGGGGTTCCCCGGGGTTCAGTGCGGGGATCAGTGCGGGGAGTGGGGTTCCCCGGGGTTCAGTGTGGGGAGTGGGGTTCCCCGGGATTCAGTGTGGGGAGTGGGGTTCCCCGTGGTTCAGTGCGGGTGTGGGGGTTCCCCATGGTTCAGTGCGGGGAGTGGGATTCCCCGGGGTTCAGTGTGGGGAGTGGGGTTCCCCGGGGTTCAGTGCGGGGATTGGGGTTCCCCGGGGTTCAGTGCGGGGATTGGGATTCCCGGGGTTCAGTGTGGGGAGTGGGGTTCCCGGGGTTCAGTGCGGGGAGTGGGGTTCCCCGGGATTCAGTGCGGGGAGTGGGGTTCCCCGGGGTTCAGTGCAGGGAGTGGGGTTCCCCGGGGTTCAGTGCGCGGAGTGGGGTTTCCCGGGGTTCAGTGCGGTGAGTCGGGTTCCCCGGGGTTCAGTGTGGAGAGCGGGGTTTTCCGGGGTTCAGTGTGGGGAGTGGTGTTCCCCGGGGTTCAGTGCGGGGAGTGGGATTCCCCGGGGTTCAGTGTGGGGAGTGGGGTTCCCCGGGGTTCAGTGCGGGGAGTGGGGTTCCCCGGGATTCAGTGCGGGGAGTGGGGTTCACCGGGGTTCAGTGCGGGGAGTGGGGTTCCCCGGGATTCAGTGTGGAGAGTGGGGTTTTCCGGGGTTCAGTGTGGGGAGTGGGGGTTCCCCGGGGTTCAATGCGGGGAGTGGGGTTCCCGGGGTTCAGTGTGGGGTTCCCCGGGGTTCAGTGCGGGGAGTGGGGTTCCCCGGGGTTCAGTGAGGGGAGTGGGGTTCCCCGGAGTTCAGTGCGGAGAGTGGGGTTCCCCGGGGTTCAGTGCGTGGAGTGGGGGTAACCGGGGTTCAGTGCGGGGAGTGGGGTTCCCCGGGGTTCAGTGCGGGGAGTGGGGTTCCCCAGGGTTCAGTGCGGGGAGTGGGGTTCCCCGGGGTTCAGTGCGGGGAGTGGGGTTCCCCGGGGTTCACTGTATGGAGTGGGGTTCTCCGGGGTTCAGTGTAATGGTGTGGGTTCCCCGGGGTTCAGTGCGGGGAGTGGGGTTCCCCGGGGTTCATTGCGGGGAGTGTGATTCCCCGGGGTTCAGTGCGAGGGAGTGGGGTTCCCCGGGGTTCAGTGCGGGGAGTGGGGTTCCCTGGGGTTCAGTGCTGGGAGTGGGGTTCCCCAGGGTTCAGTGTGGGGAGTGGGGTTCCCCGGGGTTCAGTGCGGGGAGTGGGGTTCCCCGGGGTTCAGTGCGGAGAGTGGGGTTCCCCGGGGTTCAGTGCGGGGAGTGGGGTTCCCGGGGTTCAGTGTGGGGAGTGGGGTTCCCCGGGGTTCAGTGCAGAGAGTGGGATTCCCGGGGTTCAGTGCGGGGAGTGGGGTTCCCTGGGGTTCAGTGCGGGGAGTGGGGTTCCCCGGGGTTCAATGCGGGGAGTGGGGTTCCCCGGGGTTCAGTGCGGGAGTGGGGTTCCCCGGGGTTCAGTGCGTGGAGTGGGGTTCCCCGGGGTTCAGTGCGGGGAGTGGGGTTCCCCGGGGTTCAGTGCTGGGAGTGGGGTTCCCCGTGGCTCAGTGCGGGGAGTGGGGTTCCCCGGGATTCAATGCGGGGAGTGGGGTTCCCCGGGTTTCAGTGTGGGGAGTGGGGTTCCCCGGGGTTCAGTGCGGGGAGTGGGATTCCCCGGGGTTCAGTGTATGGAGTGGGGTTCTCCGGGGTTCAGTGCGGGAGTGGGGTTCCCCGGGTTTAGTGCGGGGAGTGGGGTTCCCCGGGGTTCAGTGTGGGGAGTGGGGTTCCCCGGGGTTCAGTGCCGGGAGTGGGATTCCCCGGGGTTCAGGGCGGGGAGTGGGTTCCCCAGGGTTCAGTGCGGGGAGTGGGGTTCCCCGGGGTTCAGTGTGGGGAGTGGGGTTCCCCGGGGTTCAGTGCGGGGAGTGGGATTCCCCGGGGTTCAGTGCGGGGAGTGGGGTTCCCCGGGGGTTCAGTGCGGGAGTGGGGTTCCCCGGGGTTCAGTGCGGGGAGTGGGGTTCCCCGGGGTTCAGTGTGGGGAGTGGGGTTCCCCAGGGTTCAGTGCGGGGAATGGGGTTCCCCGGAGTTCAGTGCGGGGAGTGGGATTCCCCGGGGTTCAGTGTGGGGAGTGGGGTTCCCCGGGGTTCAGTGCGGGGTGTGGGGTTCCCCGGGGTTCAGTGCGGGGAGTGGGGTTCCCCGGGGTTCAGTGCGGGCAGTGGGATTCCCCGGGGTTCAGTGCGGGCAGTGGGGTTCCCCGGGGTTCAGTGTGGGGAGTGGAGTTCCCCGGGGTTCAGTGTGGGGAGTGGGGTTCCCCGGGGTTCAGTGCGGGGAGTGGGGTTCCCCGGGGTTCAGTGTGGGGAGTAGGGTTCCCCGGGGTTCAGTGCGGGGAGTGGGGTTCCCCGGGGTTCAGTGTGGGGAGTGGGGTTCCCCATGGTTCAGTGCGGGGAGTGTAGTTCCCGGGGTTCAGTGCGGGGAGTGGGGTTCCCCGGGGTTCAGTGTGCGGAGTGGGGTTCCCCGGGGCTCAGTGCGGGGAGTGGGGTTCCCCGGGGTTCAGTGCGGGGAATGGGATTCCCCGGGGTTCAGTGTATGGAGTGGGGTTCCCCGGGGTTCAGTGCGGGGAGTGGGGGTTCCCCGGGGTTCAGTGTGGGGAGTGGGGTTCCCCAGGGTTCAGTGCGGGGAATGGGGTTCCCCGGAGTTCAGTGCGGGGAGTGGGGTTCCCCGGGGTTCAGTGCGGGCAGTGGGGTTCCCCGGGGTTCAGTGTGGGGAGTGGGTTCCCCGGGGTTCAGTGCGGGGAGTGGGGTTCCCCAGGGTTCAGTGTGGGGAGTGGGGTTCCCCGGGGTTCAGTGCGGGCAGTGGGGTTCCCCGAGGTTCAGTGCGGGGAGTGGGGTTCCCCGGGGTTCAGTGCGGGCAGTGGGGTTCCCCGGGGTTTCAGTGTGGGGAGTGGGGTTCCCCGGGGTTCAGTGCGGGGAGTGGGGTTCCCCAGGGTTCAGTGTGGGGAGTGGGGTTCCCCGGGGTTCAGTGCGGGCAGTGGGGTTCCCCGGGGTTCAGTGTGGGGAGTAGGGTTCCCCGGGGTTCAGTGCGGGGAGTGGAGTTCCCCGGGGTTCAGTGCGGGGAGTGGGGTTCCCCGGGGTTCAGTGCGGGCAGTGGGGTTCCCCGGGGTTCAGTGTGGGGAGTAGGGTTCCCCGGGGTTCAGTGCGGGGAGTGGAGTTCCCGGGGTTCAGTGCGGGGAGTGGGGTTCCCCGGGATTCAGTGTGGGGAGTGGGATTCCCCGGGGTTCAGTGTGGGGAGTGGGGTTCCCCAGGGTTCAGTGCGGGGAGTGGGGTTCCCCGGGGTTCAGTGCGGGGAGTGGGGTTCCCCGGGGTTCAGTGTGGGAGTAGGGTTCCCCGGGGTTCAGTGCGGGGAGTGGAGTTCCCCGGGTTCAGTGCGGGCAGTGGGGTTCCCCGGGGTTCAGTGCGGGGAGTGGGGTTCCCCGGGGTTCAGTGCGGGGAGTGGGGTTCCCCGGGGTTCAGTGCGGGGAGTGGGGTTCCCCGGTGTTCAGTGCAGGGAGCGGGGTTCCCCGGGGTTCAGTGCGGGAGTGGGGTTCCCAGGGGTTCAGTGCGGGGAGTGGGGTTCCCCGGGGTTCAGTGCGGGGAGTGGGGTTCTCCGGGGTTCAGTGCGGGGAGTGGGGTTCCCCGGGGTTCAGTGCGGGGAGTGGGGTTCCCTGGGGTTCAGTGCGGGGAGTGGGGTTCTCCGGGGTTCAGTGCGGGGAGTGGGGTTCCCCGGGGTTCAGTGCGGGGAGTGGGGTTCCCCGGGGTTCAGTGTGGGGAGTGGGGTTCCCCAGGGTTCAGTGCGGGGAGTGGGGTTCCCCGGGGTTCAGTGCGGGGACAGGGGTTCTCCGGGGTTCAGTGCGGGGAGTGGGGTTCCCCGGGGTTCAGTGCGGGGGAGTGGGGTTCCCCGGGGTTCAGTGCGGGGAGTGGGGTTCCCCAGGGTTCAGTGCGGGGAGTGGGGTTCCCCGGGGTTCAGTGTGGGGAGTGGGGTTCCCCGGGGTTCAGTGTATGGAGTGGGGTTCCCCGGGGTTCAGTGCAGGGAGTGGGCTTCCCCGGGGTTCAGTGCGGGGAGTGGGGTTCCCCAGGGTTCAGTGCGGGGAGTGGGGTTCCCCGGGGTTCACTGTATGGAGTGGGGTTCTCCGGGGTTCACTGCGGGGAGTGGGGTTCCCCGGGGTTCAGTGCGGGGAGTGGGGTTCCCCGGGGTTCACTGTATGGAGTGGGGTTCTCCGGGGTTCAGTGCGGGGAGTGGTATTCCCCGGGGTTCAGTGCGGGGAGTGGGGTTCCCCGGGGTTCAGTGCGGGGAGTGGGGTTCCCCGGGGTTCACTGTATGGAGTGGGGGTTCTCCGGGGTTCAGTGCGGGGAGTGGGGTTCCCCGTTGGCTCAGTGCGGGGAGTGGGGTTCCCCGGGGTTCAGTGCGGGGAGTGGGGTTCCCCGGGGCTCAGTTTGGGGAGTGGGGTTCCCCGGGGTTCAGTGTGGGGAGTGGGGTTCTCCGGGGTTCAGTGCGGGGAGTAGCGTTCCCCGGGGTTCAGTGTGGGGAGTGGGGTTCCCCGGGGTTCAGTGCGGGGAGTAGCGTTCCCCGGGGTTCAGTGTGGGGAGTGGGGTTCTCCGGGGTTCAGTGCGGGGAGTAGCGTTCCCCGGGGTTCAGTGTGGGGAGTGGGGTTCCCCGGGGTTCAGTGCGGGGAGTGGGGTTCCCCGGGGTTCAGTGCGGGGAGTGGGGTTCTCCGGGGTTCAGTGCGGGGGAGTAGCGTTCCCCAGGGTTCAGTGTGGGAGTGGGGTTCCCCGGGGTTCAGTGCGGGGAGTGGGGTTCCCCGGGGTTCAGTGCGGGGAGTGGGATTCCCCGGGGTTCAGTGTGGGGAGTGGGGTTCCCCAGGGTTCAGTGCGGGGAGTGGGGTTCCCCGGGTTTCAGTGCGGGGAGTGGGATTCCCCGGGGTTCAGTGCGGGGAGTGGGGTTCCCCGGGGTTCAGTGCGGGGAGTGGGGTTCCCTGGGTTCAGTGCGGGGAGTGGGGTTCCCCGGGGTTCAGTGTGGGGAGTGGGGTTCCCCGGGGTTCAGTGCGGGGAGTGGGATTCCCCGGGGTTCAGTGTGGGGAGTGGGGTTCCCCGGGGTTCAGTGCGGGGAGTGGGGTTCCCCGGGGTTCAGTGTGGGGAGTGGGGTTCCCCGGGGTTCAGTGCGGGGAGTGGGGTTCCCCGGGGTTCAGTGCGGGGAGTGGGGTTCCCCGGGGTTCAGTGTGGGGAGTGGGGTTCCCCGGGGTTCAGTGCGGGGAGTGTGGTTCACTGGGGTTCAGTGCGGGGAGTGGGGTTCCCCGGGGTTCAGTGCGGGGAGTGGGGTTCCCCGGGGTTCAGTGCGGGGAGTGGGGTTCCCCGGGGTTCAGTGCGGGGAGTGTGGTTCACTGGGGTTCAGTGCGGGGAGTGGGGTTCCCCGGGGTTCAGTGTATGGAGTGGGGTTCCCCGGGGTTCAGTGCGGGGAGTGTGGTTCACTGGGGTTCAGTGCGGGGAGTGGGGTTCCCCGGGGTTCAGTGCGGGGAGTGGGGTTCCCCGGGGTTCAGTGCGGGGAGTGGGGTTCCCCGGGGTTCAGTGCGGGGAGTGGGGTTCCCCGGGGTTCAGTGTGGGGAGTGGGGTTCCCCAGGGTTTAGTGCGGGGAGTGGGGTTCCCCAGGGTTCAGTGCGGGGAGTCGGGTTCCCCGGGGTTCAGTGCGGGGAGTGGGGTTCCCCGGGGTTCAGTGTGGGGAGTGGGGTTCCCCGGGGTTCAGTGCGGGGAGTAGGGTTCCGCGGGGTTCAGTGCGGGGAGTGGGGTTCCCCGGGGTTCAGTGCGGGGAGTGGGGTTCCCCGGGGTTCAGTGCGGGGAGTGGGGTTCCCCGGGGTTCAGTGCGTGGAGTGGGGTTCCCCGGGGTTCAGTGCGGGGAGTGGGGTTCCCCGGGGTTCAGTGTGGGGAGTGGGGTTCCCCGGGGTTCAGTGCGGGGAGTGGGGTTACCCGGGGTTCATTGCGGGGAGTGGGGTTCCCCGGGGTTCAGTGTGGGGAGTGGGGTTCCCCGGGATTCAGTGCGGGGAGTGGGGTTCACTGGGGTTCAGTGCGGGGAGTGGGGTTCCCCGAGGTTCAGTGTGGGGAGTGGGGTTCCCCGGGGTTCAGTGCGGGGAGTGGGGTTCCCCGGGGTTCAGTGCTGGGAGTGGGGTTCCCCGGGGTTCAGTGCGGGGAGTGGGGTTCCCTGGGGTTCAGTGCGGGGAGTGGGGTTCCCCGGGATTCAATGCGGGGAGTGGATTTCCCCGGGGTTCAGTGCAGGGAGTGGGGATCCCCGGGGTTCAGTGTGGGGAGTGGGGTTCCCCGGGGTTCAGTGCGGGGAGTGGGGTTATCCGGGGTTCAGTGCGTGGAGTGGGGTTCCCCGGGGTTCAGTGCGGGGATTGGGGTTCCCCGGGGTTCAGTGCGGGGAGTGGGGTTCTCCGGGGTTCAGTGCGGGGAGTGGGGTTCCCCAAGGTTCAGTGCGGGGAGTGGGGTTCCCCGGGGTTCATTGTGGGGAGTGGGGTTCCCCGGGGTTCAGTGCGGGGAGTGTGGTTCCCCGGGGTTCAGTGCGGGGAGTGGGGTTCCCCGGGGCTCAGTGTGGGGAGTGTGGTTCCCCGGGGTTCAGTGCGGGGAGTGGGGTTCCCCGGGGCTCAGTGTGGGGACTGGGTTCCCCGGGGTTCAGTGCGGGGAGTGGGGTTCCCCGGGGTTCAGTGCGGGGAGTGGGGTTCCCCGGGGTTCAGTGCGGGGAGTGGGGTTCCCCGGGGTTCAGTGCGGGGAGTGGGGTGCCCCGGGGTTCAGTGCGGGGAGTGGGGTTCCCCGGGGTTCAGTGCGGGGAGTAGGGTTCCCCGGGGCTCAGTGTGGGGACTGGGTTCCCCGGGGTTCAGTGCGGGGAGTGGGGTTCCCCGGGGTTCAGTGCGGGGAGTGGGGTTCCCCGGGGTTCAGTGCGGGGAGTGGGGTTCCCCGGGGTTCGGTGCGGGGAGTGGGGTTCCCCGGGGTTCAGTGCGGGGAGTGGGGTTCCGGGGTTCAGTGCGGGGAGTGGGGTTGCCCGGGGTTCAGTGCGGGGAGTGGGGTTGCCCGGGGTTCAGTGCGGGGAGTGGGGTTCCCCGGGGTTCAGTGTGGGGAGTGGGGTTCCCCGGGGTTCAGTGTGGGGAGTGGGGTTCCCCGGGGTTCAGTGCGGGGAGTGGGGTTCCCCGGGGTTCAGTGCGGGGAGTGGGGTTCCCCGGGGTTCAGTGCGGAGAGTGGGGTTCCCCGGGGTTCAGTGCGGAGAGTGGGGTTCCCCGGGGTTCAGTGCGGGGCGTGGGGTTCCCCGGGGTTCAGTGCGGGGAGTGGGGTTCCCCGGGGTCCAGTGCGGAGAGTAGGGTTCCCCGGGGTTCAGTGCGGGGAGTGGGGTTCCCCGGGGTTCAGTGCGGAGAGTGGGGTTCCCCGGGGTTCAGTGCGGGGAGTGGGGTTCCCCGGGGTTCAGTGCGGGTAGTGGGGTTCCCCGGGGATCAGTGCAGGGAGTGGGGTTCCCCGGGGTTCAGTGCGGGGAGTGGGGTTCCCCGGGGTTCAGTGCGGGGAGTGGGGTTCCCCAGGGTTCATTGTGGGAAGTGGGCTTCCCCGGGGTTCAGTGCGGGGAGTAGGGTTCCCCGGGGTTCAGTGCGGGGAGTGGGATTCCCCGGGGTTCAGATCGGGGAGTGGGGTTCCCCGTGGCTCAGTGCGGGGAGTGGGGTTCCCCGGGGTTCAGTGCGGGGAGTGGGGATCCCCGGGGTTCAGTGTGGGGAGTGGGGTTCCCCGGGGTTCAGTGCGGGGAGTGGGGTTCCCCGGGGTACAGTGTGGGGAGTGGGGTTCCCCGGGGTTCAGTGCGGGGAGTGGGGTTCCCCGGGGTTCAGTGTGGGGAGTGGGGTTCCCCGGGGTTCAGTGTGGGGAGTGGGGTTCCCCGGGGTTCAGTGCGGGGAGTGGGGTTCCCCGGGGTTCAGTGGATGGAGTGGGGATCCCCGGGGTTCAGTGTGGGGAGTGGGGTTCCCCGGGGTTCAGTGCGGGGAGTGGGGATCCCCGGGGTTCAGTGTGGGGAGTGGGGTTTCCCGGGGTTCAGTGTGGGGAGTGGGGTTCCCCGGGGTTCAGTGTGGGGAGTGGGGATCCCCGGGGTTCAGTGTGGGGAGTGGGGTTCCCCGGGGTTCAGTGCGGGGAGTGGGGATCCCCGGGGTTCAGTGTGGGGAGTGGGGTTCCCCGGGGTTCAGTGCGGGGAGTGGGGTTCCCCAGGGTTCAGTGCGGGGAGTAGCGTTCCCCGGGGTTCAGTGCGGAGAGTGGGGTTCCCTGGGGTTCAGTGCGGGGAGTGGGGTTCCCCGGGGTTCAGTGCGGGGAGTCGGGTACCCCGGGGTTCAGTGCGGAGAGTGGGGTTCCCCGGGGTTCAGTGCGGGGAGTGGGGTTCCCTGGGGTTCAGTGCGGGGAGTGGGGTTCACTGGGGTTCAGTGTGGGGAGAGGGGTTCCCCGGGGTTCAGTGCGGGTAGTGGGGTTCCCCGGGGCTCAGTTTGGGGAGTGGGTTTCCCCGGGGCTCAGTGTGGGGAGTGGGGTTCCCCGGGGTTCAGAGTGGGGAGTGGGATTCACTGGGGTTCAGTGCGGGGAGTGGGGTTCCCCGGGGTTCAGTGCGGGTAGTGTGGTTCCCCGGGGCTCAGTTTGGGGAGTGGGGTTCCCCGGGGCTCAGTGTATGGAGTGGGGTTCCCCGGGGTTCAGTGTGGGGAGTGGGGTTCCCCGGGGTTCAGAGTGGGGAGTGGGATTCCCTGGGGTTCAGTGCGGGGAGTGGGGTTCCCCGGGGTTCAGTGCGGGGAGTGGGGTTCCCCGGGGTTCAGTGCGGGGAGTGGGGTTCCCCGGGGTTCAGTGCGGGGAGTAGGGTTCCCCGGGGTTCAGTGCGCGTAGTGTGGTTCCCCGGGGCTCAGTTTGGGGAGTGGGGTTCCCCGGGGCTCAGTGTGGGGAGTGGGGTTCCCCGGGGTTCAGAGTGGGGAGTGGGATTCCCTGGGGTTCAGTGCGGGGAGTGGGGTTCCCCGGGGTTCAGTGCGGGGAGTGGGGTTCCCCGGGGTTCAGTGCGGGGAGTGGGGTTCCCCGGGGTTCAGTGCGGGGAGTAGGGTTCCCCGGGGTTCAGTGCGGGGAGTGGGGTTCCCCGGGGTTCAGTGCGGGGAGTGGGGTTCCCCGGGGTTCAGTGCAGGGAGTGGGGTTCCCCGGGGTTCAGTGCGGGGAGTGGCGTTCCCCGGGGTTCAGTGCGGGGAGTGGGGTACCCGGGGTTCAGTGCGGGGTGTGGGGTTCCCCGGGGTTCAGTGCGGGGAGTGGGGTTCCCCGGGGTTCAGTGCAGGGAGTGGGGTTCCCCGGGGTTCAGTGCGGGGTGTGGGGTTCCCCGGGGTTCAGTGCGGGGAGTGGGGTTCCCTGGGGTTCAGTGCGAGGAGTGGGGTTCCCCGGGGTTCAGTGCGGGGAGTGGGGTTCCCCGGGGTTCAGTGCGGGGAGTGGGGTTCCCCGTGGCTCAGTGCGGGGAGTGGGGTTCCCCGGGGTTCAGTGCGGGGAGTGGGGTTCCCCGGGGTTCAGTGCGGGGAGTGGGGTTCCCCGGGGTTCAGTGCGGGGAGTGGGGTTCCCCGGGGTTCAGTGTGGGGAGTGGGGTTCCCCGGGGTTCAGTGCGGAGAGTGGGGTTCCCCGGTGTTCAGTGTGGGGAGTGGGGTTCCCCGGGGTTCAGTGCGGGGAGTGGGGTTCCCCGGGGTTCAGTGCGGGGAGTGGGGTTCCCCGGGGTTCAGTGCGGGGAGTGGGGTTCCCCGGGGTTCAGTGCGGGGAGTGGGGTTCCCCGGGGTTCAGTGCGGGGAGTGGGGTTCCCCGGGGTTCAGTGTGGGGAGTGGGGTTCCCCGGGGTTCAGTGCGGGGAGTGGGGTTCCCCGGGGTTCAGTGCGTGGAGTGGGGTTCCCCGGGGCTCAGTTTGGGGAGTGGGGTACCCCGGGGTTCAGTGCGGGGAGTGGGGTTCCCCGGGGTTCAGTGCGGGGAGTGGGGTTCCCCGGGGTTCAGTGCGGGGAGTGGGGTTCCCCGGGGTTCAGTGCGGGGAGTGGGGTTCCCCGGGGTTCAGTGCGTGGAGTGGGGTTCCCCGGAGTTCAGTGCGTGGAGTGGGGTTCCCCGGGGTTCAGTGCGGGGAGTGGGGTTCCCTGGGGTTCAGTGCGGGGAGTGGGGTTCCCCGGGGTTCAGTGCGGGTAGTGTGGTGCCCCGGGGCTCAGTGTGGGGAGTGGGGTTCCCCGGGGTTCAGTGCGGGGAGTGGGGTTCCCCGGGGTTCAGTGCGGGCAGTGGGGTTCCCCGGGGTTCAGTGTAATGGAGTGGGGTTTCCCGGGGTTCAGTGCGGGGAGTGGGGTTCCCCGGGTTCAGTGTGGGGAGTGGGGTTCCCCGGGGTTCAGTTTGGGGAGTGGGGTTCCCCGGGGTTCAGTGTGGGGAGTGGGGTTCCCCGGGGTTCAGTGTGGGGAGTGGGGTTCCCCGGGGTTCAGTTTGGGGAGTGGGGTTCCCCGGGGTTCAGTGTGGGGAGTGGGGTTTCCCGGGGTTCAGTGCGGGGAGTGGGGTTCCGCGGGGTTCAGTGCGGGGAGTTTGGTTCCCCGGGGTTCAGTGTGGGGAGTGGGGTTCCCCGGGGTTCAGTGCGGGGAGTGGGGTTCCCCGGGGTTCAGTGTGGGGAGTGGGGCTCCCCTGGGTTCAGTGCGGGGAGTGGGATTCCCCGGGGTTCAGTGTGGGGAGTGGGGTTCCCCGGGGTTCAGTGTGGGGAGTGGGGTCCCCTGGGTTCAGTGCGGGGAGTGGGATTCCCCGGGGTTCAGTGCGGGGAGTGAGGTTCCCCGGGGTTCAGTGTGGGGAGTGGGGTTCCCCGGGGTTCAGTGTGGGGAGTGGGGCTCCCCTGGGTTCAGTGCGGGGAGTGGGGTTCCCCGGGGTTCAGTGTGGGGAGTGGGGTTCCCCGGGGTTCAGTGCGGGGAGTGGGGCTCCCCTGGGTTCAGTGCGGGGAGTGGGGTTCCCCGGGGTTCAGTGTGGGGAGTGGGGCTCCCCTGGGTTCAGTGCGGGGAGTGGGGTTCCCCGGGGTTCAGTGTGGGGAGTGGGGTTCCCCGGGGTTCAGTGCGGGAGTGGGGTTCCCCAGGGTTCAGTGCGGGGAGTGGGGTTCCCCGGGGTTCAGTGCGGGGAGTGGGGTTCCCCGGGGTTCAGTGCGGGGAGTGGGGTTCCCCGGGTTTCAGTGCGGGGAGTCGGGTTCCCCGGGGTTCAGTGCGGGGAGTGGGGTTCCCCGGGGTTCAGTGTGGGGAGTGGGGCTCCCCTGGGTTCAGTGCGGGGAGTGGGGTTCCTCGGTGTTCAGTGCGGGGAGTGGGGTTCCCCGGGGTTCAGTGTGGGGAGTGGGGTTCCCCGGGGTTCAGTGTGGGGAGTGGGGTTCCCCGGGGTTCAGTGTGGGGAGTGGGATTCCCCGGGGTTCAGTGTGGGGAGTGGGGTTCCCCGGGGTTCAGTGCGGGGAGTGGGGTTCCCCGGGGTTCAGTGCGGGAAGTGGGGTTCCCCGGGGTTCAGTGTGGGGAGTGGGGTTCCCCGGGGTCCAGTGCAGGGAGTGGGGTTCCCCGGGGTTCAGTGTGGGGAGTGGGGTTCCCCGGGGTCCAGTGCAGGGAGTGGGGTTCCCCGGGGTTCAGTGTGGGGAGTGGGGTTCCCCAGGGTTCAGTGCGGGGAGTGGGCTTCCCCGGGGTCCAGTGCAGGGAGTGGGGTTCCCCGGGGTTCAGTGCGGGGAGTGGGGTTCCCCGGGGTTCAGTGCGGGGAGTAGGGTTCCCCGGGGTTCAGTGTGGGGAGTGGGGTACCCCGGGGTTCAGTGCGGGGAGTGGGGTTCCCCGGGGTTCAGTGTGGGGAGTGGGGTTCCCCGGGGTTCAGTGCGGGGAGTGAGCTTCCCCGGGGTTCAGTGCGGGGAGTGGGGTTCCCCGGGGTTCAGTGCGGGGAGTGGGGTTCCCCGGGGTTCAGCGCAGGGAGTGGGGTTCCCCGGTGTTCAGCGCAGGGAGTGGGCTTCCCCGGGGTTCAGTGCGGGGAGTGCCGTTCCCCAGGATACAGGGAGTTACGCGATTCTTAAGGGAATGGAACAGGTAAATCCAGAAAATTATTTTAAATTAAGTTGCAGAAGTAGATATTGGGCCAGGCTTGCTGGAGCAGTTGGTCTTTTTCTGACTGTTAATTTTGTATGTTTGTATGTTGTGTGTTTGTATGTTGTGTGTTTGTATTATCTGCGTTTGTATGTTGTGTGTTTGTATGTTGTGCGTTTGTATGTTGTGCGTTTGTATGTTGTGTGTTTGTATGTTGTGTGTTTGTATGTTGTGCGTTTGTATGTTGTGCGTTTCTATGTTGTGCGTTTGTATGTTGTGTGTTTGTATGTTGTGTGTTTGTATGTTGTGCGTTTGTATGTTGTGCGTTTGTATGTTGTGCGTTTGTATGTTGTGCGTTTGTATGTTGTGCGTTTCTATGTTGTGCGTTTGTATGTTGTGTGTTTGTATGTTGTGTGTTTGTATGTTGTGTGTTTGTATGTTGTGCGTTTGTATGTTGTGTGTTTGTATGTAGTAGGACAAAGGGTCATGGTTCAAATTAGTAAAAGGCAAATTCAGAACAGATACCAGGAAAATTCTTCTTCTTACAGAGAGCGACCGAGACATGGAATGGAATCCGGGATAGAGCAGGAGGAGAAATCCCTGGGATCATGAAAGAGACAATTGGATGCTGCAATGGTTGGTGGGGCGGGGTGGGTTATGATCTCTCTGGGTTGTTGAATTCAGATGGGCTGAATGGCCTTCCTCATCCATAATGACCTTGTACAAAAGACATGTTGATAAAGATAACTCTTACTTGTCGCCTCACTGCCCCCCAGAGGCACCAGCCCGCCACCCTTCAGGACCTGTGCTGGATCAGTGCTCTCTCTGCCATTGGCATCGCACCCCCATCCGACTGGAACCTTCTCTCCACGTCTGTGCTGTACTTCTACCTAAAGAGAAGGAGATGGCACAGCTCCACAAGTATGTTCCTGCACATCGGGTACACACAACAACAACTTGCATTTATATAGCACCTTTAATGTAGTGAAATTGGAGGAGGGCAAATATCTCGGAGGATTGCAGAGCTGGAGGCGATTACAGAGATAGGGAGGGGTGAGGTCATGGAGGGATTTGAAAACAAGGATGAGAATTTTGAAATTGAGGCGTTGCCGGGCCGGGAGCCAATGTTGGTCAGTGAGCACAGGGGGTGATGGGCGAACGGGACTTGGTGTGAGTTAGGACACGGGGCAGTGAGCACAGGGGGTGATGGGTGAACGGGACTGGGTGTGAGTTAGGACACAGGGCAGTGAGCACAGGGGGTGATGGGTGAACGGGACTGGGTGTGAGTTAGGACACGGGGCAGTGAGCACAGGGGGTGATGGGTGAATGGGACTGGGTGCGAGTTAGGACACGGGGCAGCGAGCACAGGGGGTGATGGGTGAACGGGACTGGGTGTGAGTTAGGACACGGGGCAGTGAGCACAGGGGGTGATGGGTGAACGGGACTGGGTGTGAGTTAGGACATGGGGCAGTGAGCACAGGGGGTGATGGGTGAACGGGACTGGGTGTGAGTTAGGACACGGGGCAGTGAGCACAGGGTGATGGGTGAACGGGACTGGGTGTGAGTTAGGACACGGGGCAGTGGGCACAGGGGGTGATGGGAGAACGGGACTGGGTGTGAGTTAGGACATGGGGCAGTGAGCACAGGGGGTGATGGGTGAATGGGACTGGGTGCGAGTTAGGACACGGGGCAGTGAGCACAGGGGGTGATGGGAGAACGGGACTGGGTGTGAGTTAGGACACGGGGCAGTGAGCACAGTGGGTGATGGGTGAACGGGACTGGGTGTGAGTTAGGACACTGGGCAGTGAGCACGGGGGGTGATGGGTGAACGGGACTGGGTGTGAGTTAGGACACGGGGCAGTGAGCACAGGGGGTGATGGGTGAACGGGACTGGGTGTGAGTTAGGACGTGGGGCAGTGAGCACAGGGGGTGATGGATGAATGGGACTGGGTGCGAGTTAGGACACGGGGCAGTGAGCACAGGGGGTGATGGGTGAACGGGACTGGGTATGAGTTAGGACACAGGGCAGTGAGCACAGGGGGTGATGGGTGAACGGGACTGGGTGTGAGTTAGGACACGGGGCAGTGAGCACAGGGGGTGATGGGTGAACGGGACACAGTGCGAGTTAGGAGACGGGGCAGTGAGCACAGGGGGTGATGGGTGAACGGGACTGGGTATGAGTTAGGACACGGGGCAGTGAGCACAGGGGCTGATGGGTGAACGGGACTGGGTGTGAGTTAGGACATTGGGGCAGTGAGCACAGGGGGTGATGGGTGAACGGGACTGGGTGTGAGTTAGGACACGGGGCAGTGAGCACAGGGGGTGATGGGTGAACGGGACTGGGTGTGAGTTAGGACACGGGGCAGTGAGAACAGGGTGTGATGGGTGAACGGGACGGGGTGCGCGTTAGGACACGGGGCAGTGAGCACAGGGGGTGATGGGTGAATGGGACTGGGTATGAGTTAGGACACGGGGCAGTGAGCACAGGGGGTGATGGGTGAACGGGACTGGGTATGAGTTAGGACACGGGGCAGTGAGCACAGGGGGTGATGGGTGAACGGGACTGGGTGTGAGTTAGGACACGGGCAGCAGAGTTTTGAATGAGCTGGAGTTTATGGAGGGTGGAAGGTGGAGGCCGGCCAGGAGAGCGTTGGAATAGTCGAGTCTAGAGGTGAGAAAGGCACGGATCTGGGTTTCGGAAGATGAGCTTAAATGTGTAGTTTAAAATAAATCACTTGAACGTAAACAATGAAACTCTGCCATACCTTTCCCAAAGCCACCGCTGATGTGGCCATGTCCAGCACAAAGCTATCGCCATCCAGGGCTGGAGCAGCAACACTGATCGGATTGGTCCCCAGAGTACACTGGAAAACAGGTAAATAACTGGTAAATGGTGTAATTTTAAAGGGGAGCAGGAACAGAGCGACCTGGGGGTGCAGGTACACAAGTCTTTGAAGTTGGCAGGACAGGTTGGGAAGGCTGTTGAAAAAGCTCACGGGATCCTTGACTTTATGAATAGAGGAATAGAGTATAAAAGCAAGGAAGTTATGGTAAACCTTTAAATCACTGGTTAGGCCGCAGCTGGAGTATTGTGGCCAATTCTGGGCCCCACACTTTAGGAAGGGTGTCAAGGCCTTGGAGAGGGTGCAGGGGAGATTTACTATTATGGTGCCAGGGATGAGGCTCTTTTTTTTATTTGTATATGGGGTGTGGGCATCGCTGGCAAGGCCGGCATTTATTGCCCATCCCTAGTTGCCCTTGAGAAGGTGGTGGTGAGCTGCCTTCTTGAACCGCTGCAGTCCGTGTGGTGAAGGTGCTCCCACAGTGCTGTTAGGGAGGGAGTTCTGGGATTTTGACCCAGCGACTATGAAGGATCGGCGATATACTTCTAAGTCAGGATGGTGTGTTACTTGGAGGGGAACTTGCAGGTGGTGGTGTTCCAATGGACCTGCTGTCTTGTCCTTCTAGGTGGTAAAGGTCACGGGTTTGGGAGGTGCTGCCGAAGAAGCCTCGGCGAGTTGCTGCAGTGCATCTTGTAGATGGTACACACTGCAGCCACGGTGCGCCGGTGGTGGAGGGAGTGAGTGTTTAAGGTGGTGGATGGGGTGCCAATCAAGCGGGCTGCTTTGTCCTGGATTGAGTCGAGCTTCTTGAGTGTTGTTGGAGCTGCTCTCATCCAGGCAAGTGGAGAGTATTCCATCACACTCCTGACTTGTGCCTTGTAGATGGTGGAATGGCTTTGGGGAGTCAGGAGGTGAGACACTCGCCGCAGAATACCCAGCCTCTGACCTGCTCTTGTTGCCACAGTATTTATGTGGCTGGTCCAGTTAAGTTTCTGGTCAATGGTGACCCCCAGGATGTTGATGGTGGGGGATTCGGCGATGGTAATACCGTTAAATGTCAAGGGACAGTGGTTAGACTCTCGCTTGTTGGAGATAGTCATTGCCTGGCACTTCTGTGGTGCAAATATTACCTGCCACTTATCAGCCCAAGCCTGTACATCGTCCAGGTCTTGTTGCATGCAGGCATGGACTGCTTCATTATCTGAGGAGTTGTGAATGGCGCTGAACATCCCCATTTCTGACCTTATGTTGGAGGGAAGGTCATTGATGAAGCAGCTGAAGATGGTTGGGCCTAGGACACGGCCCTGAGGAACTCCTGCAGCGATGTCCTGGGGCTGTGATGATTGACCTTCAACCACCACAACCATTTTCCTTTGTGCTAGGTACGACTCCAGCCAGTGGAGAGCTTCCCCCCAATTCCCATTGACTTCAGTTTTACTAGGGCTCCTTGATGCGACACTCAGTCAAATGCTGCATTGATGTCAAGGGCAGTCACTCTCACCTCACCTCTGGAATTCAGCTCCTTTGTCCATGCTTGGACCAAGGCTGTAATGAGGTCGGGAGCCGAGTGGTCTTGGCGGAACCCAAACTGGGCATCAGTGAGCAGGTTACTGGTGAGTAAGTGCCGCTTGATAGCACTGTCGATGACACCTTCCATCACTTTGCTGATGATTGAGAGTAGACTGATGGGGCGGTAATTGGCCGGGTTGGATTTGTCCTGCTTTTTGTGGACAGGACATACCTGGGCAGTTTTCCACATTGTTGGATAGATGCCAGTGTTGTAGCTGTACTGGAACAGCTTGGCTAGAGGCGCGGCTAGTTCTGGAGCACAAGTCTTCAGCACGATAGCGGGGATGTTGTTGGGACCCATAGCCTTTGCTGTATCCAGTGCGCTCAGCCGTTTCTTGATGTCACGTTATGTGGAGAGACTGGAGAAGTTGGGATTGTTCTTAGAGCAGAGAAGGTTAAGAGGAGGTTTGATAGAGGTGTTCAAAATCATGAAGGGTTTTGATGGAGTAAATAAAGAGAAACTGTCTCCGGTGGCAGGAGGGTCGGTAACCAGAGGAAACAGAGTGATGATAATGAGCAAAAGAAACAGGGGGAGAGGAGGAGAATTTTTTTTACACAGCGAGTTGTTGCGCTGCCTGAAAGGACTGTGGAAGCAGATTCAAGAGTAACTTTCAAAAGGTAATTGAAAAAAGAAAGGCTTGCATTTCTATAGCGTCTTTCACGACCAACGGACGTCCCAAATCACTTTACAGCCAATGAAGTACTTTTTGAAGTGCAGTCACTGTTGCAATGTAGGAAATCTGGCAGCAAATTTGCACACAGCAAGCTCCCACACACAGCAATGTGATAATGACCAGATAGTCTGTTTTAGTGATGTTGGTTGAGGGATAAATATTGGCCCCAGGACACCAGGGGAGAACTCCCCTGCTCTACTTTGAAATAGTTCCGTGGAATCTTTTATGTTCACCTGAGAGGGCAGACGGGGCCTCAGTTTAACGTCTTATCTGAAAGACGGCACCTCCGACAGTGCAGCACTCCCTCAGTACTGCCCCTCTGACGTGCAGCGCTCCCTTCATACTGCCCCTCCGACAGTGCAGCACTCCCTCAGTACTACCCCTCCGACAGTGCGGCGCTCCCTCAGTACTGCCCCTCCGACAGTGCGGCGCTCCCTCAGTACTGCCCCTCCGACAGTGCGGCATTCCCTCAGTACTGCCCCTCCGACAGTGCGGCACTCCCTCAGTACTGCCCCTCCGACAGTGCGGCACTCCCTCAGTACTGCCCCTCCGACAGTGCGGCGCTCCCTCAGTACTGCCCCTCCGACAGTGCGGTGCTCCCTCAGTACTGCCCCTCCAACAGTGCGGCGCTCCCTCAGTACTGCCCCTCCGACAGTGCAGCGCTCCCTCAGTACTGCCCCTCCGACAATGCTGCACGCCCTCAGTACTGCCCCTCCGAAAATGCTGCACTCCCTCAGTACTGCCCCTCCGACAGTGCGGCACTCCCTCAGTACTGCCCCTCCGACAGTGCGGCACTCCCTCAGTACTGCCCCTCCGACAGTGCGGCGCTCCCTCAGTACTGCCCCTCCGACAGTGCGGCGCTCCCTCAGTACTGCCCCTCCGATAGTGCGGCGCTCCCTCAGTACTGCCCCTCTGACAGTGCGGCACTCCCTCAGTACTGCCCCTCCGACAGTGTGGCGCTCCCTCAGTACTGCCCCTCCGACAGTGCGGCGCTCCCTCAGTACTGCCCCTCCGATAGTGCGGCGCTCCCTCAGTACTGCCCCTCCAACAGTGCGGCGCTCCCTCAGTACGGCCCCTCCGACAGTGCAGCGCTCCATCAGTACTGCCCCTCCGACAGTGCAGCGCTCCCTCAGTACTGACCCTCTGACAGTGCAGCGCTCCCTCAGTACTGCCCCTCCGACAGTGCGGCGCTCCCTCAGTACTGCCATTCCGACAGTGCGGCGCTCCCTCAGTCCTGCCCCTCCGACAGTGCAGCGCTCCCTCAGTACTGCCCCTCCGACAGTGCGGCTCTCCCTCAGTACTGCCCCTCCGACAGTGCAGCGCTCCCTCAGTACTGCCCCTCCGACAGTACGGCTCTCCCTTAGTACCGCCCCTCCGACAGTGCAGCGCTCCCTCAGTACTGACCCTCCGACAGTGCGGCGCTCCCTCAGTACTGCCCCTCCGACAGTGCAGCGCTCCCTCAGTACTGCCCCTCCGACAGTGCGGCGCTCCCTCAGTACTGCCCCTCCAACAGTGCAGCGCTCCCTCAGTACTGCCCCTCCGACAGTGCGGCGCTCCCTCAGTACTGCCCCTCCGACAGTGTGGTGCTCCCTCAGTACGGCCCCTCCGACAGTGCAGCGCTCCCTCAGTACTGCCCCTCCGACAGTGTGGCGCTCCCTCAGTACTGCCCCTCCGACAGTGCGGCGCTCGCTCAGTACTGCCCCTCCGACAGTGCAGCGTTCCCTCAGTACTGCCCCTCCGACAGTGCGGCGCTCCCTCAGTACTGCCCCTCCAACAGTGCAGCGTTCCTTCAGTACTGACCCTCCGACAGTGCGGCGCTCCCTCAGTACTGCCCGTCCGACAGTGCGGTGCTCCCTCAGTACTGCCCCTCCGACAGTGCAGCGCTCCCTCAGTACTGCCCCTCCGACAGTGCGGCGCTCCATCAGTACTGCCCCTCCGACAGTGCAGCGCTCCCTCAGTACTGACCCTCTGACAGTGCAGCGCTCCCTCAGTACTGCCCCTCCGACAGTGCGGCGCTCCCTCAGTACTGCCATTCCGACAGTGCGGCGCTCCCTCAGTCCTGCCCCTCCGACAGTGCAGCGCTCCCTCAGTACTGCCCCTCCGACAGTGCGGCTCTCCCTCAGTACTGCCCCTCCGACAGTGCAGCGCTCCCTCAGTACTGCCCCTCCGACAGTACGGCTCTCCCTTAGTACCGCCCCTCCGACAGTGCAGCGCTCCCTCAGTACTGACCCTCCGACAGTGCGGCGCTCCCTCAGTACTGCCCCTCCGACAGTGCAGCGCTCCCTCAGTACTGCCCCTCCGACAGTGCGGCGCTCCCTCAGTACTGCCCCTCCAACAGTGCAGCGCTCCCTCAGTACTGCCCCTCCGACAGTGCGGCGCTCCCTCAGTACTGCCCCTCCGACAGTGTGGTGCTCCCTCAGTACGGCCCCTCCGACAGTGCAGCGCTCCCTCAGTACTGCCCCTCCGACAGTGTGGCGCTCCCTCAGTACTGCCCCTCCGACAGTGCGGCGCTCGCTCAGTACTGCCCCTCCGACAGTGCAGCGTTCCCTCAGTACTGCCCCTCCGACAGTGCGGCGCTCCCTCAGTACTGCCCCTCCGACAGTGCGGCGCTCCCTCAGTACTGCCCCTCCGACAGTGCGGCACTCCCTCAGTACTGCCCCTCCAACAGTGCAGCGTTCCTTCAGTACTGACCCTCCGACAGTGCGGCGCTCCCTCAGTACTGCCCCTCCAACAGTGCAGCGTTCCTTCAGTACTGACCCTCCGACAGTGCGGCGCTCCCTCAGTACTGCCCGTCCGACAGTGCGGTGCTCCCTCAGTACTGCCCCTCCGACAGTGCAGCGCTCCCTCAGTACTGCCCCTCCGACAGTGCGGCGCTCCCTCAGTACTGACCCTCCGACAGTGCGGCGCTCCCTCAGTACTGCACTGGGAGTGTCAGCCTAGATTTTTGTGATCAAGACTCAGAGGCGAGAGTGCGACCCACTGAGCCACGGCTGATGATTGGATAAATACTTGAAAAGGAAAAATTTGCAGGACTATGGGGAAAGAGCAGGGAGTGGGACTAATTGGAGAGCTCTTTCAAAGAGCCGGCACAGGCATGATGTACCGAATGGCCTCCTCCTGTGCTGTGTGATTGTATGAAATGATCGGTGAATGGCCAGCGCTGAAGTGATCAGGCAGCAGGTAAATGTACAGCATCAGCAAAAGCTCCAGATGTTTCGGGTTGTGTGCCGTCCTCCTGCGGGTACTGACCCTCCTGGACTGGATGAAGCCTCTCGGGACTGGCTGCCCTCCGACCCCTACCCAAGGGCCACTCGTCGACTGTCAGCACAGATGTAAGATTCGCAATTTTCAGCAAAAATCACGCAAGAAAACTGGATAAAATAAGACTGTTTATTGACCAAAGTAAGCTTGCACAGAAAAACCTTTGATAAAAGGGCATACAAAATGGCCGCCAGACCCCGTGATCAGTTTATGAACCATTTTATTTCTGTTACTGCAAGCCAGACAGGCTTGTGGATTGAAGACAGTGAGCCCACGAAAGCCAGTCTCTGGGAACCGAAACTCAGAGCAACAGCATACATATTCAATGGATTATAAGTACAGGATGGGGCCCATCAAGATATGGGCGGACAATGTAAAAACACTTATACCCATTTATCGTACAAAGGAAAAACCGTTTAGCAGCCATCAAGGAAAATGTCCGGACCGATCAATATGCGAACCGAGCCACGGTGACAATGCAAAAGACATTGAAAGACATTATCGGCCAGGAAGGCCAGTTTAAGTTATCACCGGCTCCGTTACAAGACAAAGCGCCCCTGCAGAGATTTCTGCCCGCCAAAATTAATACAAAGACAGGACTATGATTTGGCGGGAGATAAGACTGTCCCAAAAGAGTATAACTATGGATTGAAAGTCCATCTAAGTTACTTCGGACTTCGGGTTACTTGAACAACTTCTTCTTCACTGCCACGGCTTCTTGTTGGGCGACTTCAGGCTTCCATTTCTTCAAGAACTTTCTTCTACGAGGAACGAAAGAAGGGCGGACGGTGCCCGGATCGGCGCCTCTTCCACTTCGGCAGATCGATGAAAACGTTTTCGTCTTTTTAAAGACGGACGGTTTCGGTAAAGGGACAACGTGGTCGGTGTTCAGCCAAACAAGGCTCGGCCACGACGAGAAGACGACGAGGGTGGCCCGGGTACTGGGGTCGGGAGATCATCGACGACCCAGGCCGACGGAGAAGAAACCCTCTGGAGAACCGGCGATCGATGCCACAAGATTCTCCCAAGTGCATAGCCTGCATCTGGGTCTGCTCCATGAACCCAAATTGACTTAGTGGATCTCAACCTTAACGAGCGCTCATCGAGGCTGGGTCTACCCCACCGCCTCGAGGGAGGAGAGAATATCGACTGCGCCAGAAGTTTCCAAATCCACGTGACGACGGAAAGCGGTGCCAAAAAGGCTGCGAACCCCCCCTTTCTCGCGATTTCGAGAGTGGTGAGCATGATCCCAAGTTCCCCAGGTCGAAACTTAGTTTAGGTATAGGGGAGGGAGTTAAGGGAAATCGTAATGTGTTTCCCCTTTTTCGATGTGCCGTGTGTTCCCCATTTCCATAGAGTCAAGTTCATAAATTTGTGCATGATTGTAGTAACTTTAATCTGTGCCTATGACATGTATTTTGTAATGCTTCAAACTGTTTAAAAATAAAAGCATCCATTTCGTGCTATTCAACCTGGTCTATTGAGTTCTTTCTCTGCACTACTGTTCTCTGCACCTAAGTCCAAGGTCTAGAACTGTAGGGGGGAGTGGGTCGAACCACTCAAGGGTAATTATTGCACGAAGCCTGGCAGGAGACCAGAAAGAGCAAGAGAAACCCCCTACACAGACAGGAAATACCCGCCAGACCCTGGCCTGGAGTCATCCACCTTCTGCTGCTGGCGGGGGTGCTGAGTATTCCTCGGCAGTGAGACCCTGGCGAGTTTATGGGTTCACTATCCCAAGGGGTAACTAATTCTAGTTAATGCAATCAGGACTGAGCAAATCCACACAGAGCGGGAATCAAACCTGGGACATTCCTAAGAACATAAGAAATAGGAGCAGGAGTCGGCCATTTGGCCCCTCGAGCCTGCTCCGCCATTCAATGAGTTCATGGCTGATCTCCTACCTCATCTCCACTTTCCTGCACTATCCCCATATCCCTGGATTCCCTTAATATTCAAAAATCTATCGATCTCTGTCTTGAATATACTCAACGACTGAGTCTCCACAGCCCCAGAGATTCACCACCCTCTGAGTGAAAAAATTTCTCCTCATCTCAGTCCTGAATGGCCGACCCCTTATTCTGAGACTGTGACCCCTGGTTCTAGACTCCCCAGTCAGAGGAAACATCCTTCCTGCATCTACCCTATCAATCCCTGTAAGAATTTTGTATGTTTCAATGAGATCACCTCTCATTCTTCTAAACTCTAGAGAATATAGGCCTAGTCTACTCAATCTCTCCTCATAGGACAATCCCCCCATCCCAGGAACCAGTCTGGTGAACCTTCGTTGCACTCCCTCTATGGCAAGTATATCCTTCCTTAGGTAAGGAGACCAAAACTGTACCCAATACTCCAGGTGTGGTCTCACCAGGGCCCTATATAATTGCAGTAAGACATCTTTACTCTTATACTCAAATCCTCTTGTAATAAAGGCCAACATACCATTTGCTTTCCTAATTGCTTGCTGTACCTGCATGTTAACTTTCAGTGATTCGTGTACAAGGACACCCAGGTCCCTCTGAACACCAACATTTCCCAATCTCTCACCATTTAAAAAATACTCTGCTTTTCTATTTTTCCTACCAAAGTGGATAACCTCACATTTCTCCACATTATATTCCATTTGCCATGTTCTTGCCCACTCACTTAGCCTGTCTATATCCCCTTGAAGCCTCCTTGCATCCTCCTCACAACTTACATTCCCACCCAGCTTTGTATCATCAGCAAACTGGGATATATTACATTTGGTCCCCTCATCCAAATCATTGATGTAGATTGTGAATAGCTGAGGCCCAAGCTCTGATCCTTGCAGTACCCCACTAGTTACAGCCTGCCAACCCGAAAATGACCCGTTTATTCCTACTCTCTGTTTTCTGTCCATTAACCAATCCTCAATCCATGCTAGTATATTACCCCCAATCCCATGAACCCTAATTTTATTTAATAACCTCTTGTGTGGCACCTTATTGAATGCCTTCAGAAAATCCAAATACACCACATCCACTGGTTCCCCCTTATCTATTCTGCTAGTTACAACCTCAAAAAACTCTGCCCAATCCTATTATTATTTTCTAAGTGCCCTGTTACCACGTCCTTAATAATAGATTCTAGCATTTTCCCTACTACTGATGTCAGGCTAACTGGTCTGTAGTTCCCCGTTTTCTCTCTCCCTCCTTTCTTAAATAGTGGGGTTACATTTGCTGCCTTCCAATCCGCAGGTACCGTTGTTCGCTGATGATTGCACACTGTTCAGCACCATTCGAGACTCGTCAGATACTGACGCAGTCCGTGTCCATATGCAGCAAGACCTGGACAACATTCAGACTTGGGCTGACAAGTGGCAAGTAACATTCACACCACACAAGTGCCAGGCAATGACCATCTCCAACAAGCGAGACTCTAACCATCTCCCCTTGACATTCAATGGCATTACCATCGCTGAATCCCCCACTATCAACATCCTGGGGGTTACCATTGATCAGAAACTGAACTGGACCAGCCATATAAATACTGTGGCTACAAGAGCAGGCCAGAGGCTGGGTATTCTGCGGCGAGTGTCTCACCTCCTGACTCCCCAAAGCCTTTCCACCATCTACAAGGCACAAGTCAGGAGTGTGATGGAATACTCTCCACTTGCCTGGATGAGTGCAGCTCCAACAACACTCAAGAAGCTCGACACCATTCAGGATAAAGCAGCCCGCTTGATTGGCACCCCATCCACCACCTTCAACATTCACTCCCTCCACCACCGGCGCACTGTGGCTGCAGTGTGTACCATCTACAAGATGCACTGCAGTAACTCGCCAAAGCTCCTTCAACAGCACCTTCCAAACCCGCGACCTCTACCACTTAGAAGGACAAGGGCAGCAGACACATGGGAACATCACCACCTACAAGTTCCCCTCCAAGCCACACACCATCCTGACTTGGACCTGTATCGCCGTTCCTTCACTGTCGCTGGGCCAAAATCCTGGAACTCCCTTCCTAACAGCATTGTGGGTGTACCTACACCATATGGACTGCAGCGGTTCAAGACGGCGGCTCACCACCATCTTCTCAAGGGCAATTAGGGATGGGCACTAAATGCAGGCCTAGCCAGCGCCGCCCACATCCCATCAATGAATTAAAAAAAAGAATCTAGGGAATTTTGGAAAATGACAACCAATACATCCACTATCTCTATAGCCATCGCTTTCAAAACCCTAGGGTGTAGGCCATCAGGTCCAGGGGATTTATCGGCTTTCAGTCCCCTTAATTTCTCTGGTACTATTTTTTTGCTAAAATTAATTTCTTTCAGTTCTTCATTCTCGCTGGAACCTTGGTTCTCCACTATTTCTGGGAACTTTTTTGCGTCTTCTTCCGTGAAGACAGAAACAAGTATTTGTTTAATTTCTCTGCCATTTCCTTATTCCCCATTATAATTTTTTTAGCAGCACGGTGGCATAGTGGTTAGCACTGTTGCCTCACAGCGCCAGAGACCCGGGTTCGAATCCGGCCTCGGGCGACTGTCTGTGTGGAGTTTGCACATTCTCCCCGTGTTTGCGTGGGTTTTCTCCGGGTGCTCCGGTTTCCTCCCACAGTCCAAAGATGTGCGGGTTAGGTTGATTGGCTATGATAAATTGACCCTTAGTGTTAGGGGGATTAAATACGTGGGGTTACGGGAATAGGGTGGGATATGTGTCGGTGCAGGCTCGATGGGCCGAAATGGCCTCTATCTGCACTGTGGGGTTTCTGTGATTCTGTGAATTTCTCCTGTCTCAGCCTGTAAGGGACCCACATTTACTTTTGCTAATCTTTTCCTTTTTACATACCTATAGAAGCTTTTACAGTCTGTTTTTATGTCTCTCACTAGTTACTCTCATATTCTATTTTCCCTTTCTTTATCAATTTCTTGGTCCTCCTTTGCTGAATTCTACAATCCTCCCAATCCTCAGGCTTACTGCTCTTTTTGGCAGCATTATAAGCCTCTGGCCTGGAGTCATCCAAAAATCTGCATGCAAGGCCATTCTGCTGGTGGGGGGGCTGGTTATTCCTCGGCAGTGAGTTTATTGGCTCATTAGCCCAAGGGGTAACTAATTCTAGTTACTGACCAAATCCACACAGAGCGGGAATTCTTTAAAAATTCGTTTATGGGATGTGGGCATCGCTGGCAAGGCCGGCATTTATTGCCCATCCCTAATTGCCCTTGAGAAGGTGGTGGTGAGCCACCTTCTTGAACTGCTGCAGTCCGTGTGAAGGTACTCCCACAGTGCTGTTAGGGAGCGAGTTCCAGGATTTTGACCCAGCGACGATGAAGGATTGATGATATACTTCCAAGTCATATGGTGTGTGACTTGTAGGGGAACTTGGAGGTGGTGGTGTTCCCATGCACCTGCTGCCCTTGTTATTCTAGGTGGAAGAGGTCGCGGGTTTGGGAGGTGCTGTCGAAGAAGCCTCGGCGAGTTGCTGCAGTGCATCTTGTAGATGGTACACACTGCAGCCACGGTACGCCGGTGGTGGAGGGAGTGAATGTTTAAGGTGGTGGATGGGGTGCCAATCAAACAGTCTGCTTTGTTCTTGAGTGTTGTTGGAGCTGCACTCATCCAGGCAAGTGGAGAGTATTCCATCACACTCCTTACTTGTGCCTTGTAGATGGCAGAAAGGCTTTGGGGAGTCAGGAGGTGAGACACTCGCCGCAGAATACCCAGCCTCTGACCTGCTCTTGTTGCCACAGTATTTATGTGGCTGGTCCAGTTAAGTTTCTGGTCAATGGTGACCCCCAGGACGTTGATGGTGGGGGATTCGGCGATGGTAATACCTTTGAATCAAAGGTGGCACATTCCTGGTGGGACATTCCTGGTCTCCATGAATCTGTGCTCGAGTGTGTAGAGCAGCCAGACTGGACCAGCCCCCCCTGAACTCACAAATTCAAATCCTAACACAGCTAGTTGTGAAATTGAATTTGATAAATCTGGTGATTCGTGGGCTGGCACCAGATAAAATGACCATGGAAGTAGTGGATTGCTGTAAAAACTCCGACTGGATCACTGATGTCTTTCAGGGAGGGAAGCTGCAGCCCTGCTCAGTCTGGCCCACGTGATTCCAGCCCCACACTACATGGTTCACTCTGAACGCCCTGTGAAGTGCCCTAGCAAGCCTCTCACGGCCAATAACAGCAGCCTGTCCAGTGTCACAGCAGACAACAAGGAGACCGGGCGGTGCTTTCATACACAGAGGCATCAGGGCTGGCGGTGTAACCGAAGCCTCCCGTTAGTCGATACTCTGTAACCGGAACCTCCCGTTAGCCGAAACTGTGTAACCAGAGCCTCCCATTAGCCGATACTCTGTAACCGGAACCTCCCGTTAGTCGATACTCTGTAACCGGAACCTCCCGTTAGTCGATACTCTGTAACCAGTGCCTCCCATTAGCCGATACTCTGTAACCGGAACCTCCCGTTCGTCGATACTCTGTAACCGGAACCTCCCGTTAGTCGATACTCTGTAACCAGAGCCTCCCATTAGCCGATACTCTGTAACCGGAACCTCCCGTTAGCTGATACTCTGTAACCGGAACCTCCCGTTAGCCGAAACTGTGTAACCGGAACCTCCTGTTAGTCGATACTCTGTAACCGGAACCTCCCGTTAGTCGATACTCTGTAACCGGAACCTCCCATTAGTCGATACTCTGCAACCGGAACCTCCCGTTAGTCGATACTCTGTAACCGGAACCTCCCGTTAGTCGATACTCTGTAACCAGAACCTCCCATTAGTCGATACTCTGTAACCGGAACCTCCTGTTAGTCGATACTCTGTAACTGGAACCTCCCATTAGCTGATACTCTGTAACCGGAACCTCCCGTTAGTCGATACTCTGTAACCAGAACCTCCCATTAGTCGATACTCTGTAACCGGAACCTCCTGTTAGCCGAAACTGTGTAACCGGAACCTCCCGTTAACGGATATTCTGTGACCAGAACCTCCCATTAGTCGATACTCTGTACCGGAGTCTCCCATTAGTCGATACTCTGTAACCGGAGTCTTCCATTAGCCGATACTCTGTAACCGGAACCTCCCATTAGCCGATACTCTGTAACCGGAACCTCCCGTTAGTCGATACTCTGTAACCGGAACCTCCCATTAGTCGATACTCTGTAACCGGAACCTCCCATTAGTCGATACTCTGTAACCGGAACCTCCCGTTAGTCGATACTCTGTAACCGGAACCTCCCATTAGTCGATACTCTGTAACCGGAACCTCCCGTTAACGGATATTCTGTAACCAGAACCTCCCATTAGTCGATACTCTGTAACCGGAGTCTCCCATTAGTCGATACTCTGTAACCGGAGTCTCCCATTAGTCGATACTCTGTAACCGGAGTCTCCCATTAGCCGATACTCTGTAACCGGAGTCTCCCATTAGCCGATACTCTGTAACCGGAACCTCCCGTTAGTCGATACTCTGTAACCGGAACCTTCCATTAGTCAATACTCTGTAACCGGAGTCTCCCGTTAGTCGATACTCTGTAACCGGAACCTCCCGTTAGTCGATACTCTGTAACCGGAACCTCCCGTTAGTCGATACTCTGCAACCGGAACCTCCCGTTAGTCGATACTCTGTAACCGGAACCTCCCGTTAGTCGATACTCTGTAACCAGAACCTCCCATTAGTCGATACTCTGTAACCGGAACCTCCTGTTAGTCGATACTCTGTAACTGGAACCTCCCGTTAGTCGATACTCTGTAACCGGAACTTCCCATTAGCCGATACTCTGCAACCGGAACTTCCCGTTAGTCGATACTCTGTAACCGGAGTCTCCCGTTAGTCGATACTCTGTAACCGGAGTCTCCCATTAGTCGATACTCTGTAACCGGAGTCTCCCATTAGTCGATACTCTGTAACCGGAGTCTCCCATTAGCCGATACTCTGTAACCAGAGCCTCCCATTAGCTGATACTCTGTAACCGGAGTCTCCCATTAGCTGATACTCTGTAACCGGAGTCTCCCGTTAGTCGATACTCTGTAACCGGAGTCTCCCATTAGCTGATACTCTGTAACCGGAGTCTCCCGTTAGTCGATACTCTGTAACCGGAGCCTCCCATTAGCCGATACTCTGTAACCGGAGTCTCCCGTTAGTCGATACTCTGTAACCGGAACCTCCCGTTAGTCGATACTCTGTAACCGGAACTTCCCATTAGCCGATACTCTGTAACCGGAGTCTCCCATTAGCTGATACTCTGTAACCGGAGTCTCCCATTAGCTGATACTCTGTAACCAGAGTCTCCCATTAGCTGATACTCTGTAACCGGAGTCTCCCATTAGCTGATACTCTGTAACCGGAGCCTCCCATTAGCCGATACTCTGTAACCGGAGTCTCCCGTTAGTCGATACTCTGTAACCGGAACCTCCCGTTAGTCGATACTCTGTAACCGGAACCTCCCATTAGCCGATACTCTGTAACCGGAGTCTCCCATTAGCTGATACTCTGTAACCGGAACCTCCCATTAGCCGATACTCTGTAACCGGAACCTCCCGTTAGTCGATACTCTGTAACCAGAGTCTCCCATTAGCCGATACTCTGTAACTGGAGTCTCCCATTAGCTGATACTCTGTAACCGGAGTCTCCCATTAGCTGATACTCTGTAACCGGAGCCTCCCATTAGCCGATACTCTGTAACCGGAGTCTCCCGTTAGTCGATACTCTGTAACCGGAACCTCCCGTTAGTCGATACTCTGTAACCGGAACCTCCCATTAGTCGATACTCTGTAACCGGAACCTCCCGTTAGTCGATACTCTGTAACCGGAACCTCCCATTAGCCGATACTCTGTAACCGGAGTCTCCCATTAGCTGATACTCTGTAACCGGAACCTCCCATTAGCCGATACTCTGTAACCGGAACCTCCCGTTAGTCGATACTCTGTAACCAGAGTCTCCCATTAGCCGATACTCTGTAACCGGAACCTCCCGTTAGTCGATACTCTGTAACCGGAGTCTCCCATTAGCTGATACTCTGTAACCGGAGTCTCCCGTTAGTCGATACTCTGTAACCGGAGTCTCCCGTTAGTCGATACTCTGTAACCGGAACCTCCCATTAGCCGATACTCTGTAACCGGAACCTCCCGTTAGTCAATACTCTGTAACCGGAGTCTCCCGTTAGTCGATACTCTGTAACCAGAGCCTCCCATTAGCCGATACTCTGTAACCGGAACCTCCCGTTAGTCGATACTCTGTAACCGGAGTCTCCCATTAGCTGATACTCTGTAACCGGAACCTCCCGTTAGTCGATACTCTGTAACCGGAGTCTCCCATTAGTCGATACTCTGTAACCGGAACCTCCCGTTAGTCGATACTCTGTAACCGGAACCTCCCGTTAGTCGATACTCTACCTCCTTTGCTCTGGTTGGCACTACCAGTGGAGAGGTGTTCGTGCAGGTCATTCCCTGTTGAAATTAATTGCAATGATTGTAATAAACTGCGAGTCCAATGACGGATATTTCCAAACCATTTTCTGGTGTACAAGTTGCTCTACTTACAATGAAACCGCATTTTAGAGCTTGCATAGAATAAAATCCGGCAATGCCGTAGTGGTTGGATCCTGTAATGAGAATGAGACCCAGTAAGGCACAGCACACTGTACAGATTCCCCCTCAACCCTCCCCATCCGTCCCAACAAAGGTAGTTAGCAGCAAGTAAGAGATAAAGGCACCTGAGCAATTCAGAGACCAGTAACAAGAGCTGCTTTTTGTAGTCACTGTTGTAATGTAAGAAACGCAGCAGCCAATTTGCGCACAGCAAGATCCCACAAACAGTAATGAGATAATGATCAGGTAATCTGTTCTAGTGATGTTGGTTGAGGGATAAATATTGGCCCCAGGACACCGGGGAGAACTCCCCCCTGCTCTTCTTCCAATAGTGGCCGTGGGATCCTTTATATCCACCTGAGAGAGCAGACGGGGCCTCGGTTTAACGTCTCATCCTGAAAGATGGCACCTCCAACAGTGCAGCACTCCCTCAGTACTGTCCCTCCGACAGTGCAGCACTCCCTCAGTACTGCCCCTCCGACAGTGCAGCTCTCCCTCAGTACTGTCCCTCCGACAGTGCAGCTTTCCCTCAGTATGGCCCCTCCGACAGTGCAGCACTCCCTCAGTACTGCCCCTCCGACAGTGCAGCGCTCCCTCAGTACTGTCCCTCCGACAGTGCAGCACTCCCTCAGCACTGCCCCTCCGACAGTGCGGCGCTCCCTCAGTACTGCCCCTCCGACAGTGCAGCGCTCCCTCAGTACTGTCCCTCCGACAGTGCAGCACTCCCTCAGTACTGTCCCTCCGACAATGCAGCTCTCCCTCAGTACTGCCCCTCCGACAGTGCGGCGCTCCCTCAGTACAGCCCCTCCGACAGTGCAGCGCTCCCTCAGTACTGTCCCTCCGACAGTGCAGCTCTCCCTCAGTACTGTCCCTCCGACAGTGCAGCTTTCCCTCAGTACGGCCCCTCCAACAGTGCAGCACTCCCTCAGTACTGCCCCTCCGACAGTGCAGCGCTCCCTCAGTACTGTCCCTCCGACAGTGCAGCACTCCCTCAGTACTGCCCCTCCGACAGTGCGGCGCTCCCTCAGTACTGCCCCTCCGACAGTGCAGCGCTCCCTCAGTACTGTCCCTCCGACAGTGCAGCGCTCCCTCAGTACTGTCCCTCCGACAGTGCAGCACTCCCTCAGTACTGTCCCTCCGACAGTGCAGCACTCCCTCAGTACTGCCCCTCCGACAGTGCAGCACTCCCTCAGTACTGCCCCTCCGACAGTGCAGCACTCCCTCAGTACTGCCCCTCCGACAGTGCAGCGCTCCCTCAGTACTGTCCCTCCGACAGTGCAGCGCTCCCTCAGTACTGCCCCTCCGACAGTGCGGCGCTCCCTCAGTACTGTCCCTCCGACAGTGCAGCTCTCCCTCAGTACTGCCCCTCCGACAGTGCGGCGCTCCCTCAGTACTGCCCCTCCGACAGTGCAGCGCTCCCTCAGTACTGTCCCTCCGACAGTGCAGCACTCCCTCAGTACTGTCCCTCCGACAGTGCAGCTCTCCCTCAGTACTGCCCCTCCGACAATGCAGCACTCCCTCAGTACTGCCCCTCCGACAGTGCGGCGCTCTCTCAGTACTGCCTGTCCGGCCCTGTCCAATTTAGCCCCCAAAATGTTCATATATTACAGAGATAGAATCGTAGAATTTGTACTCCCTCAGTACTGCCTGTCTGACAGTGCAGCGCTCCCTCAGTACTGCCCCTCCGACAGTGCGGCGCTCCCTCAGTACTGCCTGTCTGACAGTGCAGCGCTCCCTCAGTACTGCCCCTCCGACAGTGCGGCGCTCCCTCAGTACTGCCTGTCTGACAGTGCGGCGCTCCCTCAGTACTGCACTGGGAGTGTCAGCCCGGATTTTATGCTCATGTCTCTGGAGTGGGACTCAAACCCACAACCTTCTGACTCCGAGGCTACCACTGAGCCACGGCTAACACTCTAAATACCCAGAGAGTCTCTCCACGATCTCTGTGCAGGGTTTGATACAGGGAATGAGTTGTACTCTTCCATCACCTGCTGCCCAGCTCTATGGCACTGCATTGTGGGTCCGACTCCTACCTGTCCAAATGCAGCCTGTACATTTCCAGCAATAATTTCTCTTCTGGCCCCCACAGTCCCACCTCCAGAGCCCCACAGGGATCTATCCCTGGGCCTGCCCTTCATCACCTGCATGCTTTCTTGCAAGACACCAAGGCCCATCAGCCCATCAGCCAGATCCTCGTTGCCCTACCTTGTCTCCATTTCGCCCAACCTAGAAAGTTTAAACTACTCGTCTTCATCTTCACATCCCTCCATGGCCCCGCCCCATCTCTGAAACCTCCTTTCTACCCCATCCTGCTCCTATTAAATCTGCTTCCACCATCCTATCAGGCAGCACGTTCCAGATCACAACAACTCACTGCGTAAAAACATTCTCCTCATCTCCCCTCTGGTTCTTTTGCCAATCACCTTCACTCTGTGTCCTCTGGTTACCGACCCTCCTGCCACTGGAAACAGTTTCTCCTTATTTACTCCATCAAAACCCCTCATGATTTTGAACACCTCTATTAAATCTCCTCTTAACCTTCTCTGCTCCAAGGAGAACAATCCCAGCTTCTCCAGTCTCTCCACATCACTGAAGTCCCTCATCCCTGGAACCATTCTAGTCAATCTCCTCTGCACCCTCTCCAAGGCCTTGACATCCTTCCTAAAGTGTGCTGCCCAGAATTGTTCACAATACTCCAGCTAACCCGTGTTTTATAAGGTTTAGCAGAACTTCCTGGCTTTTGTACTCTGCCTCTATTTATGAAGCCCAGGATCCTGAATACATTTTGGACCAAGCTTCGGTTGCTCCTCCTACTCTCTCCCTCTCTGACCTGCTGTCTGATTCCTATCTATTTCCATTTCTCAATCCTGTGGGATTTGTTAATATTGCCAGCACGATATAAATACAAATTGTTGTTGCTGCGGTTTTAGTGTTTGACACGGATTATTTTGGAAAAAGTGCAATTCAACTATTTGTGCCATTACAAGAGATCACCTGAAGCTCTACCACTGGAAGAGATCTGATACTGCCTTGAGATCTTTGTTAAAATTTGAGTTCAGATTACTTTTTTACAAATTCTAAGATTCTATCTCTGTAATATATTAACATTTTGGGGGCTAAATTGGACACGGCCCGAAAATGGCGCGGGGATCGCGTTGCGGGATTATCCCGCGCCTGTTGAGTCCGACGCAGGCAGCATGCTAGTGCTAACTGCGTTGTTTAATGGCTGCACGCCTCAGCAGGGGGCCAATATTGTGACAGCCTAGCATCAGTTAAAGCCAGCCTGCACTTCTTAAAGGGGAGGTGCATTGAGGCTGGAGCAGGTGCTGGAAGTCATGCAGGAAGACATTCTGACCTGGGAAAGACTGAATAATGGCGCAATAGGGGAGAGGGCATTCTCCAAAGCTCTTGGACGCTGCACGGGAGGCCTTGGTGGAGGAGGTGGACAGGAGGAGAGAGGTCCTGTTTCCACAGAGGGCCAGGAGGCCCTCCAGACAAACTTTGCAAAGACAGTGAGAGCAGATAGCTGTAGCAGTCAATGCCAGGAGTCAAGCCCCGAGGACCTGGATGCAGTGTCGCAAGAAGTTCAATGACTTCACACGGGTGGTCAAGGTCAGTGAATGCATCTTCAAATGCCACATCCTACCAACTGCACCACTAGCCTCAGCTACTGCTCAATGCACCACACCCCCATCACTCACCTACCAACAATCTCCATCAATCATGACTCAAACCTCACATTCATAATTTCATGTCACCCTCACGCACTTACCACTGCTGCAAGCCTCACGCCCACATCTCACAGCTTTCACACACTGTCAGCTATTCAACCATGACAGCCACATCTCCCAAACAGATTGCATTACACTCACTGACACACTTCCTTCCTTCAGGGTAATTTTTCATCCTGAAATGAGCTTCCGACCACATATCCGCAGCATAACTAAGACCGCCTATTTCCACCTCCGTAACATCACCCGTCTCCGCCTTTGCCTCAGCTCATCCGCTGCTGAAACCCTCATCCAGGCCTTTGTTACCTCTAGACTTGACTATTCCAATGCACTCCTGGCTGGCCTCCCACATTCCACCCTACGTAAACTTGAGGTAATCCAAAACTCGGCTGCCCGTGTCCTAATTTGCACCAAGTCCCGTTCACCCATCACCCCTGTGCTCGCTGACCTACATTGGCTCCCGGTTAAGCAACACCTCAATTTCAAAATTCTCATTCTTGTTTTCAAATCCCTCCATGGCCTCGTCCCTCCCTATCTCTGTAATCTCCTTCAGCCCCACAACCCCCCCCCCCCCCCGAGATATCTGCGCTCCTCTAATTCTGCCCTCTTGAGCATCCCTGATTATAATCGCTCCACCATTGGTGGCCGTGCCTTCTGTTGCCTGGGCCCTAAGCTCTGGAATTCCCTGCCTAAACCTGTCCGCCTTGCTACCTCTCTTTCCTCCTTTAAGACGCTCCTTAAAACCTACCTCTTTGACCAAGCTTTTGGTCACCTGCCCTAATTTCTCCTTATGTGATTCGGTGTCAAATTTTTTGTCTTTTAATACTGCTGTGAAGCACCTTGGGACGTTTTACTACGTTAAAGGCGCTATATAAATACAAGTTGTTGTTGTTGCAGTACAAGGTGATGCATAACTGGGGACAGGCGTGGCTGCATTTCCTTACCCCCATGGAGGAGACAGTGTTCGCTATTACTGGAGTGGCCATCGCTGAGCCTGGGGCTGAAACGATAGAAGGTGCTGCTATCCCTACACCTAATGCTCCTTATCACATCCCACTTCCCCCTCATCCCACAATCTCTTCAGATTTACAAGCTGCACATGGTGTAAGCCTGCAACTCTTACATTCCCTCCCTCCCTGCACCGCAACACTGCCCTTGCGCCTTTTTCCTTTCAGATACCCAAGAACTGCCACCTGGCCAGGCACTGGTGGAAGAGCAACAGGTGGAAGAGGAAGAAGACAATGATGATAAAGAAACACCGTCACTTGATTTCACACTCGCAGCCACCAGCTCCGATACTGATAGTGCGTGTAATTTAGAGGATAGCTCAGAGGTGGGATCTGCTCATGGTGAGACACCGGGCACGAGTAGTTTGCAGCCAGGGCAAGAGGCAAGGGTAGCGCAGGTGCCAGCTCACCGGAGGGTGAGGTCGTACACGAGTTCTGCTGCAGAGGACTCAGATGAGCACTTTGATGGGGCAGGCTAGAAACATAGAAGATAGGAACAGGAGTAGGCCATTCAGCCCCTCAAGCCTGCTCCGCCATTCAATGCAATCATGGCTGATCATCCAAACTCAGTACCCTGTCCCTGCCTTCTCCCCATATCCCTTGATCCCTTTAGCCTTAAGAAATATATCTAACTCCTTCTTGAATATATTTAATGAATTGGCCTCAACTGCCTTCTGTGGTAGAGAATTCCGCAGGTTCACCACTCTCTGGGTGAAGAAATTCCTCCTCATCTCTGTCCTAAATGGCTTACCCCTTATCTTTAGACTGTGACCCCTGGTTCTGGACTCCCTGACCATCGGGAACATCCTTCCTGCAGCTACAGAAGAAAGCTGATGGGTCTGCACAATGAAATGCTCGGTGCATTGGCAGGCCTGCCAGAAAGCCTGCGTGCAATGTCAAGGATCATGGAGGAGTCCAGCACCAACTTGGCGCAGAGCTTGGAGCCCATCCTTTCCAGCATGGAAGTGATGGCCAACTCCATTTGCACACTTGTGGACCCAACCATGATGCAGTGTCTGATGGCCGATGTCTCAGCTTCCATTGCAGCACAAGCTCAAGCCACCCAAAGTCTGAGTGCTGCAATGGAAGCTCAGACTGCTGCCATTATGGCTGCGGATACCAGTATTCAAAGGGGCTTGCAGGGTATCACAGCAGTCCAGCATTCTGTCCTCCAACAGATTACTAGGATTGCTGAGGCACCGCTCCGAGGGAGTGGCAATGGTTCCGTGGAGTATGAACCTGCCGTTCTCTCTCAGGATGACAGCATTCATCCTCCCACCACTGCCACTCCACCAGTGCCCTTGCTGTTGCCTGTCAGCCAGCCAGCCCAGACTGCTGCCGCCAAGGCCGAGATGGTGCAGTCCGAAGCCGGGCCTTCTCGGCCCAGAGCTGCTCGAGGTCATCCTCCAAGGCCATTTGCAGTCTCCCCCACTGAATGTCAGCAGCCTTCCACCAGCCATGCTGCAGCCACTGGGGTAGCACTGCGTAGGAGCACTAGGACAGGCAAAGGCACACTGAAGATAGGCACTAAGGGAATGCACAAGGGTGATTAGTTGACGTTTGTATGCAATATGGCATGCTTTGATTTATAAATTTGGTTTGGAATGTTTGTTTTGTGTTGGCTTTTATTTTTGCATTGTGGCCAAGCAGACGCTGTGCTGGTCAGTTCGAGGGAATGGTACGGCGTGGGACTGTAGGTGAATGGGGAATTGGAGTTGCATTTACTGGTATCGCAGTCGGATGAGTTGTTCATGGACAGCCCAGCCATAAAGGAGCTGTCTAGGTTGCCTCCTCCTCCTCCTGCTCCTCAGCGTATAGCTGGTGGCAAGGACTGTGCCCTCATGCTGGCGAGGTTGTGCAGCATGTAGCCACAAATCTTGACATCTGCTCTGCCGAGTACTCTAGGGTTGCCTCCAGAGCAGTCTAGGCAGTGGAAGCGTTGTTTTAGCATTCCAATGGTGTGCTCTATCACATTTTGTGTGGCAGCATGGCTTTCGTTGTATGCCCATGTGTGGTTGGGTTACACAGTGGAGTCATGAGCCGGGTGGTCAGCGAATAGCCCTTGTCACCCAATAGCTACCCTCTAGTTTGTCGTGGCTGCAATGCAGATGGCACAGGGGACTGTCATAGAATGAAGGCATCATGACTACCGCCAGGATATCAGGCATTGACCTGCATGATTCACTGCCGATGGTCGCACACCAGCTGGACGTTGAGTGGAATCCCTTTCGGTTGCGATACATTTCAGAGTTGACATGCGGCGCCCACAAAGCGATGTGCGTGCAGTCATGGGGAAGCCTGCAATCCTCACGAAGCCGTGTGCTCGCTCCATCTGCTGGTCTCTGGCAGGATGACAGGTACCTTACCCGTGGCTTTACAGCGCGTCACTGATCTCCACCAAGCTGGTCTGCAGCAGAGTGGCGGGAGCGATGATGGCGAAAGGGTACATGAAAGTGGGGACTTCACTCAACGTGCTTCCACTTCTCACCCATTTTCCCCTCCCCTTAACCAGTAACCAACACGCTGCCTCGTGTCCCGATGGCCCAGTCTGCCCCTGCACAGGTGTAGGTGGAGCAGTCTTTGGAGGGGCCCTCATGGGCTTCAAAACCCAGAGGTTATCAGCCAAAAGCATCTCAGCAATCAGGATAGGGATGTGAGCAGCCTGCCTTGACCTCTGCTGAAGCCACTGGGGTTGCACCATGTAGAAGTGGTAGGAAGCGTAAGTTGAAGAAATTGTAATTCACCAAAAGTATGCACATGAGTGTTTGGCAAAATGTTATGTTAAGTTTCCTTTTTTTATAATGCCACATAAAATTTATTGATTTACACCACTTCAACGTCTTCCCCAATATTGTGTCCCGAGTGTCAACTTGCCCTTTCACTTGTTTCATGATGAATATCAATACATGACGGGACCCATTGGGCGGATGTGCAATGGGTGGATACACAGTTGAAGGACTGTTTAGTGCAAAGTGGGGGTGGGGATGGGAGCGGATCGCAGGATTTCATTTGTTATGTGTCACACTAGGTGGACCTTTGCGATATTGGGGAATCCTGGGCAACAATGTACACGGTTGGTCTGGCAATGGGTGCTTCCTCCTCCTCCTCCAAAGATTAGCGATGAGCACCTACGTTGTCTTTTTTTATTCGTTCATATGATCTGGGCGTCGCTGGCAAGGCCAGCATTTATTGCCCATCCCTAATTGCCCTTGAGAAGGTGGTAGTGAGCCGCCGCCTTGAACCGCTGCAGTCCGTGTGGTGAAGGTGCTCCCACAGTGCTGTTAGGGAGGGAGTTCCAGGGTTTTGACCCAGCGACGATGAAGGATCGGCGAAATACTTCAAAGTCAGGATGGTTGGTGACTTGGAGGGAAACTTGGAGGTGGTGGTGATCCCATGCGCCTGCTGCCCTTGTCCTTCTAGGTGGTAGAGGTCACGGGTTTGGGAGATGCTGCCAAAGAAGCCTTGGCGAGTTGCTGCAGTGCATCTTGTAGATGGTACACACTGCAGCCACGGTGCGCCGGTGGCGGAGGGAGTGAATGTTTAAGGTGGTGGATGGGGAGCCAATCAAGTGGGCTGCTTTGCCCTGGATGGTGTCGAGCTTCTTGAGTGTTGTTGGAGCTGCACTCATCCAGGCAAGTGGAGAGTATTCCATCACACTCCTGACTTGTGCCTTGTAGATGGTGGAAAGGCTTTGGGGAGTCAGGAGGTGAGGCACTTGCCGCAGAATACCTATCCTCCGACCTGCTCTTGCTGCCACAGTATTTATGCGGCTGGTCCAGTTAAGTTTCTGGTCAATGGTGACCCCCAGGATGTTGATAGTGGGGGATTCGGCGATGGTAATGCCATTGAATGTCAAGGGGCGGAGGTTAGACTCTCGCTTGTTGGAGATAGTCATTGCCTGGCACTTGTGTGGCGCAAATGTTACCTGCCACTTATCAGCCCAAGCCTGAATGTCGTCCAGGTCTTGTTGTATGGACTGCTTCATTATCTGAGGAGTTGCGAATGGCGCTGAACACTGTGCAGTCATCAGCGAACATCCCCATTTCTGACCTTATGTTGGAGGGCAGGTCATTGATGAAGCAGCTGAAGATGATTGGGCCTAGGACACTGCCCTGAGGAACTCCTGCAGTGATGTCCTGAGGCTGTGATGATTGACCTCCAACCACCACAACCATCTTCCTTTGTGCTAGGTATGACTCCAGCCAGTGGAGAGTTTCCCCCCCCCGATTCCCATTGACTTCAGTTTTACTCGGGCTCCTTGATGCCAGAGTCGGTCAAATGCTATCTTGATGTCAAGGGCAGTCACTCCGATGACACCTTCCATCACTTTGCTGATGATTGAGAGTAGACTGATGGGGCGGTAATTGGCCGGGTTGGATTTGTCCTGCTTTTTGTGGACAGGACATACCTGGGCAGTTTTCCACACTGTCGGATAGATGCCAGTGTTGTAGCTGTACTGGAACAGCTTGGCTAGAGGCTCGGCCAATTCTGGAGCACAAGTCTTCAACACGATGGCCGGGATGTTGTCGGGGCCCATAGCCTTTGAAGTATCCAGTGCACTCAGCCGATTCTTGATATCACGTGGAGTGAATCAAATTGTCTGAAGACTGGCATCTGTGATGGTGGGGACCTCAGGAGGAGGCCGATAAGGATCATCCACTCGGCACTTCTGGCTGAAGATGGTTGCAATCACTTCAGCCTTGTCTTTTGCACTCACGTGCTAGGCTCCACCATCATTGAGGATGGGGATATTCATGGAGCCTCCTCCTCCCGTTAGTTGTTTAATGGTCCACCACCATTCACGACTGGATGTGGCAGGACTGCAGAGCTTTGATCTGATCCATTGATTGTGGGATCATTTAGCCCTGTCTATAGCATGCTGCTTTCGCTTTTTAGCATGCATTTAGTCCTGTGTTACAACTTCCTCAGGTTGGTATCTCATTTTTAGGTACACCTGGTGTTGCTCCTGGCATGCTCTTCTGGCAAAGGGTCATCGACCTGAAACGTTAACCCTGTTTCTCTCTCCACAGACGCTGCCTCACCTGCTGAGTATTTCCAGCATTTTCTGTTTTTATTTCAGATTTCCAGCATCCACAGTATTTTGCTTTTTCTCTTCTACACTCCTTATTGAACAAGGGTTGCTCCCCTAACTTGATGGTAATGGTAGAGCGAGGGATATGCTGGGCCATGAGGTTACAGATTGTGGTGGAATACAATTCTGCTGCTGCTGATGGCCCACAGCGCCTCATGGATGCCCAGTTTTGAGCTGCTAGATCTGGTCTGAATCTATCCCATTTAGCACGGTGGTAGTGCCACACAATACGATGGAGGGTGTCCTCAGTGTGAAGATGGGACTTTGTCTTCACCGTGACTGTGCGGTGGTCACTGCTACCAATGCTGTCATGGACAGATGCATCTGCGACAGGTAGATTGGTGAGGACGAGGTCAAGTAGGTTTTTCCCTCGTGTTGGTTCTCTCACCACCTGTCGCAGGCCCAGACTGGCAGCTATGTCCTTCAGGACTCAGCCAGCTCAGTCAGTAGTGGTGCTACCGAGCCACTCTTTCTGATGGACATTGAAGTCCCCCACCCAGAGTACATTCTGTGCCCTTGCTACTCTCAGTGCTTCTTCCAAGTGGTGTTCAACATGGAGGAGTACTGATTCATCAGCTGAGGGAGGGCGGTAGGTGGTAATCAGCAGGAGGTTTCCTTGCCCATGCTTGACCTGAAGTCATGTGACTTCATGAGGTCTGGAGTCAATGTTGAGGACTCCCAGGGCCACTCCTTCCCGACTGTATACCACTGTGCTGCCACCCCTGGTGGGTCTGTCCTGCCCGTGGGACAGGACATGCCCAGGGATGGTGATGGAGGAGTTTGGGACATTGGCTGAAAGGTATGATTCTGTGAGTATGACTATGTCAGGCTGTTGCTTGACTAGTCTGTGGGACAGCTCTCCCAATTTTGGCACAAGTCCGCAGATGTTGGTGAGGAGGACTTTGCAGGGTCAACTGGGCTGGTTTGCCGGTGCCGTGTCTGTAGCCGGTGCCGAGGTCGATGCCGGGTGGTCCGTCCGGTTTCATTCTTATTATTGTGTTTCGTCGTGGTTTGTTACAACCGAGTGACTTGCTGGGCCATTTCACAGGGCAGTTAAGAGTCAATCACATTGCTGTGGGTCTGGAGTCACATATCGGCCAGACCGGGTAAGGACGGCAGATTTCCTTCCCTAAAGGACATCAGTGAACCAGATGGGTTTTTATGACAATCCGATAGTTTCATGGCCACTATTACTGACACTAGCTTTTTATTCCAGATTTATTTAATTTACTGAATTTAAATTCCCCAGCTGTTGGTGCGGAGAACTTTGCAGGGTTGCCTGAGTTGAGTGTGCCATTGTGTCCAAAGTCGATGCTGTGTGGTCCGTCTGGTTTTATTCTTTTCCCTGCAATCCTGTCTGCAGTGCAATGTTGTGCAGGACGCAGCAAAGCACTATCATTCTGGACACCCTGGCTGGTGCATATTGAAGAGCGCCTCCAGGCCTATCTCGGCACCTGAAGCGCAACTTCAACATGCCAAAGGCTTGCTCCAGGACACGCCTGGTGGTCATGTGGCTCTTGTAGCACTTCTGCACCTCATTGGTGGGGTTCCTCACAGGTGTCACGAGCCAAGTTTGAAGTGGCTATCCATCGTCTCCTATGAGCCAGCCCTTAAGTTTGCTTTCTGGAATGAAAAGATCTGGAATGTTGGACTGTCTCAGTAGAAAGGCATCGTGACAGCTCCCAGGGAATCTGGCGCACACCTGTATGAACCTCTTCTCGTGGTTGCACACCAGCTCAAATCAAAATCAAATCAAATCAACTTTTATTGTCATTGTTAGTGCACAAGTGCAGTACAACGAAATGTAGGCTTGCGGCTCCCGAGAGTGTACATCGATGAGTAATATCCCCTGTGGTTTATAAAAACTCCTGGTTACTGTGGTGGTGCTCGGATTGCTACGGGTGTGCATTCAATGGCAACCTGCACCTGGGGGAATCCAGCCAGAGGGGCAAATCCCAGTGCCTGCTCATTCTAGCTATTGTCATCACAGGGGAAGTTTACATAATTGTTGGCCCCGGCAATCAATCCATCAGTGACCTGACTCACACATCTATGTCCAGCCGACTGCGAGATCCTGGATATGTCGGCGGTAGCGCCTTAGAAGGATCTAGAGGCAAAAACGTTGAGGACTGTGGTCACTTTCACAGCCGCTGGGAAGCCATGCCCAGCAGGTCCAGCTGGGAGCAGGTCTTCCTAAAGGAAGTTACAGATGTCTGCCAGCGCCTGATGTGACAACCTCAGCCAGTAGAAGCACTGCTCTTCCGAGAGGTCATAGAAACATAGAAGATAGGAGCAGGAGGAGGCCATTCAGCCCGTCGAGCCTGCTCCGCCATTCGATGTGATCATGGCTGATCATCCAAACTCAGTACCCTGTCCCTGCCTTCTCCCCATATCCCTTGATACCTTTAGCTCTAAGAAATATATCTAACTCCTTCTTGAATATATTTAAAGACTTGGCTTCAACCGCCTTCTGTGGTAGAGAATTCCACAGGTTCACCACTCTCTGGGTGAAGAAATTCTTCCTCATCTCTGTCCTAAATGGCTTACCCCTTATCCTTAGACTGTGACCCCTGGTTCTGGACTCTCCGACCATCGGGAACATTCAACCTGCATCTAGTTTGTCCAGACCTGTCAGAATTTTATAAGTTTCAATGAGATCCCCTCTCATTCTTCTAAACTCCAGCGAGTATAAGCCCAATCGACCCAATCTCTCCTCATACGTCATTCCTGCCATCCCAGGGATCAGCCTTGTGAATCTTCGCTGAACTCCTTCCATGGCAAGAACATCCTTCCTCAGATAAGGCGACCAAAACTGCACACAATACTCAAGGTGTGGTCTCACCAAGGCCCTGTACAACTGCAGCAGGACATCCTTGCTCCTGTACTCAAACCCTTTCGCTATGAAGCCCAACATACCATTTGCCTTCTTCACCGCCTGCTGCACCTGCATGCTTACCTTCAGCGACTGGTGCACAAGGACACCCAGGTCTCGTTCCACTTCCCCTTCTCCCAATCTATTGCCATTCAGATAATAGTCTGCCTTTCTGTTTTTGACACCAAAGTGGATAACCTCGCATTTATCCACGTTATATTGCATCTGCCATGCTTCTGCCTAATCACCCAACCTGTCCAAATCATCCTCGCAGCACACACGCCCACCCAGCTTTGTGTCGTCTGCAAACTTGGAGATATTACATCTAGTTCCCTTATCTAGATCATTAATGTATATTGTGAATAGCTGGGGTCCAAGGACCGATCCCTGCGGTACCCCACTAGTCACTGCCTGCCACTCGGAAAAAGGCCTGTTAATTCCTACTCTCTGCTTTCTGTCCGCCAACCAGTTCTCTATCCAAGTCAATACCTTGCCCCCAATCCCATGTGCCTTAACTTTACACGCTAATCTCTTATGTGGGACCTTATCAAAAGCCTTTTGCAAGTCCAAATACACCACATCTACTGGTTCTCCCTTATCTATTTTCCGTTACATCCTCAAAAAATTCCAGTAGATTAGTCAAGCACGATTTACCTTTTGTAAATCCATGTTGACTTTGTCCGATCCTGTCACTGTTCCAGGGAGCAGTGAGGCGAGGAGGAGCCCGGTAGAAAAACCGGCGCGAGCACCGAGGCCCGACCAGTTCCAGGGAGCAGTGAGGCGAGGAGGAGCCCGGTATAAAAACCGGCGCGATCACCGAGGCCCGACCAGTTCCAGGGAGCAGTGAGGCGAGGAGGAGCCCGGTAGAAAAACCGACGCGAGCACCGAGGCCCGACCAGTTCCAGGGAGCAGTGAGGCGAGGAGGAGCCCGGTAGAAAAACCGGCGCGAGCACCGAGGCCCGACCAGTTCCAGGGAGCAGTGAGGCGAGGAGGAGCCCGGTATAAAAACCGGCGCGAGCACCGAGGCCCGACCAGTTCCAGGGAGCAGTGAGGCGAGGAGGAGCCCGGTAGAAAAACCGGCGCGAGCACCGAGGCCCGACCAGTTCCAGGGAGCAGTGAGGCGAGGAGGAGCCCGGTATAAAAACCGGCGCGAGCACCGAGGCCCGACCAGTTCCAGGGAGCAGTGAGGCGAGGAGGAGCCCGGTATAAAAACCGGCGCGAGCACCGAGGCCCGACCAGTTCCAGGGAGCAGTGAGGCGAGGAGGAGCCCGGTAGAAAAACCGGCGCGAGCACCGAGGCCCGACCAGTTCCAGGGAGCAGTGAGGCGAGGAGGAGCCCGGTAGAAAAACCGGCGCGAGCACCGAGGCCCGACCAGTTCCAGGGAGCAGTGAGGCGAGGAGGAGCCCGGTATAAAAACCGGCGCGAGCACCGAGGCCCGACCAGTTCCAGGGAGCAGTGAGGCGAGGAGGAGCCCGGTAGAAAAATCGGCGCGAGCACCGAGGCCTGCAGAGAGCAGCGAGGAGGAGGCTGGCTTAAAAAACCGGCGGCAGTTGCGAGGCCCGACCACTCGGAGCAGCAGAGAGCAGCGAGGAGGAGGCCGGCTTAAAAACCGGCGGCAGCTGCGAGGCGTACCAAATCAACAGCAGAGGAGAGGGGTAAATAGTAATCAGTGTGTGACGTCACCAGGGAGCAGCTGGTGCAGTCGGGAGAGCAGGAGGCCAGTAACTCTTATATAGGTGGAGCTGTTGCTAAACCCGAAACACTACAGTGTAGTGTCTCCCACCCTTCCACCTCCTCTAACCTTTTAGGGGTTAGGGGAAGTTGAAAAGGTAGGTTCAATTTATTTTATTTCAGGAGCCTAACCTAGGTGGAAAAGGTTCCAGGACAGGAGGCGGCAGTGAAAATACAACACCAGAAAACAGGTAGGTGACTGGTTGGTGAGTACTTTCACAAACTTATTCTAAGTAGAATTCAATAATTAAGCTAAATCGTAGTAAATAAAAAGGTATTGTAAGGGTTAAGTCATGGAAGGGCAGCTCAGACCCGTGTCATGCTCCTCCTGTGCCATGTGGGAAATCAGGGACACTGTCCCTGACAACTATGTGTGCAGGAAGTGTGTCCAGCTGCAGCTCCTAGCGGACCGCATGGCGGCGCTGGAGCTGCGAATGGACTCACTCTGGAGCATACGCGATGCTGAGGATGTTGTGGATAGCACATTCAGTGAGTTGGTCACACCGCAGGTAAAGGCTAGCTCAGACAGTAAATGGGTGACCAAAAGGCAGGGTAAAGGCAGGAAGGTAGTGCAGGAGTCACCTGCGGTCATCTCCCTCCAAAACAGGTTTACCGTTTTGGGTACTGTTGGGGGAGATGACTTATCAGGGGAAGGCACCAGCAGCCAGGTTCAGGGCACCATGACTGGCTCTGCTGCACAGAAGGGCGGGAAAAAGAGGGATAGGGCTATAGTGATAGGGGATTCAATTGTAAGGGGGATAGATAGGAGTTTCTGTGGCCGAGACCGAGACTCCAAGATGGTATGTTGCCTCCCTGGTGCACGGGTCAAGGATGTCTCGGAGCGGGTGCAGAGCATTCTGAAGGGGGAGGGGGATCAGCCAGTTGTCGTGGTACATGTAGGTACCAACGATGTAGGTAAAAAGAGGGAGGAGGTCCTACAAGCTGAATTTAGGGAGTTAGGAGCTAAATTGAAAAGTAGGACCTCAAAGGTAGTAATCTCTGGATTGCTACCAGTGCCACGAGCTAATAAGTTTAGAGAGAGTAAGATAGATAAGCTAAATACGTGGCTTGAGCAGTGGTGCAAGGGAGAGGGATTTAAATTCTTGAGGCATTGGAACCAGTTCTTGGGGAGGAGTGACCTGTACTAAGGGGACGGTCTACACCTGAACTGTGAGGGAGCCGATGTCCTCGGGGTAATATTTTCTAGGGCGGTTCGGGAGGATTTAAACTAATTTGGCAGGGGGATGGGAACCTAGGTAGTGGAAAAGAGGGAAGTCATATGAAGTCAGAAATAGATGGTAGAAAGGTGAGAAGCAATAAGCAAAGGAGAGAAACACAAAGGGCCAAACTAATTCATAATGAGAGTGTGAAAAAAGCAAGCCTGAAGGCTTTGTATCTTAATGCTAGAAGCATTAGGAACAAGGTGGATGAATTAGTTGTGGAAATAGAGGTAAACAAGTATGATTTGATTGGGATTACAGAAACATGGCTGCAGGGTGGGCAAGGCTGGGAACTTAACATCCAGGGATATACAATATTTAGGAAGGATCGGCAAAAAGGTAGGGGAGGTGGGGTAGCATTGCTGGTAAAGGAGGGGATTAATGCAATGGAAAGGAAGGATATTAACTCGGATGAAACGGAATCTGTATGGGTAGAAATGAGAAATAGCAAGGGGAGGAAAACGTTAGTGGGTGTGATATATAGGCCTCCAAATAGTAATATGGAGGTGAGGGAAGGCATAAAAAGGGAAATTAGAGAAGCGTGCGATAAGAGCACAGCTGTCATCATGGGTGACTTTAATTTACATATTGATTGGACTACCCAAATTAGTAAAAATTCTGAGGAGGAGGAATTCCTGGAATGTTTTCGGGACGGTTATCTGGACCAATATGTCGAGGAGCCGACTCGAGATCAGGCCATTTTAGACTGGGTATTGTGCAATGAGAAGGGACTTATCAGCAATCTTCTTGTACGAGGCCCCTTGGGTCAGAGCGATCATAATATGATCGAGCTCTCAGTCGAGATGGAGAGTGAGGAAATTGAATCAGAGACTAAGGTCCAGAACTTAAATAAAGGGAATTACGAGGGTATGAGACGGGAATTGGGTAAGATTGATTGGGTGGTGTTTCTGGGGGGATTGACAGTGGAGAGACAATGGCAAGCATTCAAAGATAGAATGGAAGAATTCCAGAACATGTTTATACCGGTTTGGCATAAAAATAAACCTAAAAAGGTGACTCAACCGTGGATAACGAGGGAAATTAGGGACAGCATAAAATCAAAAAAAAGGGCATATCAACTGGCAAAAAAAAGCACCAGACCGGAAGATTGGGGGCAGTACAAGATACAGCAAAAGAGGACAAAGGGATTAATCAGGAAGGGGAAAATAGAATACGAAAGTAAACTTGCAGCAAACATAAAGACAGACTGCAAAAGCTTTTATCGGTATATCAGGAGGAACAGACTGGTAAAATCCCAAGTCGGTCCCTTGCAGTCCGATTCGGGAGAATATATAATGGAGAATAAGGAAATGGCAGACCAATTAAACTCATACTTTGGTTCTGTATTCACAAAGGAGGACACAAATAACCTCCCAGGAATATCGGCAAACATAGGGACTAATGAGAGGGAGGAGCTGACAGAAATTAGTATCTCTAGGGATATGGTGTTGGGTAAGTTGAGGGGACTGAAGGCCGACAAATCCCCGGGGCCTGATAAACTACATCCTAGGGTACTTAAGGAGGTGGCCCTGGAGATAGCAGATGCTCTAAGGATCATCTTCCGGAACTCCATTGACTCGGGAACAGTACCCGTGGATTGGAGGGTAGCTAATGTTACCCCAATATTTAAAAAGGGGGGTAGAGAGAAAGCAGGGAATTATAGACCAGTAAGCCTTACATCGGTTGTGGGCAAAATGCTAGAGTCCATTATTAAGGATAAAATAGCGGAGCACTTGACAAATGGGGAAAGGATCGGACAGAGTCAACATGGATTTACAAAGGGTAAATCGTGTTTGACTAATCTGCTGGAATTTTTTGAGGAAGTAACTGGTAAAATAGATGGGGGAGAGCCAGTGGATGTGGTGTACCTTGACTTCCAGAAAGCCTTCGATAAGGTTCCACACAAAAGATTATCATGCAAAATTAAGGCTCATGGGATTGGGGGCAAAGTATTAACGTGGATAGAGAACTGGCTGGCGGATAGAAAACAGAGAGTTGGAATAAACGGCTCGTTTTCGGAGTGGCAGGCAGTGACCAGCGGGGTGCCGCAAGGATCTGTCCTGGGACCCCAGCTGTTCACAATATATATAAATGATCTGGATCAGGGAATTGGATGCAATATTTCCAAATTCGCTGACGACACTAAACTAGGAGGAGGGGTGGGCTCTGATGAGGATGTCAGGAGGCTACAGTGCGATTTGGACAGGTTGGGGGAATGGGCAGATACGTGGCAGATGCACTATAATGTGGATAAATGCGAGGTTATCCACTTTGGGGGTAAAAACAGGAGGGTAGATTATTATCTAAATGGCAATAGATTGGGAGATGGGGAAGTGCAGAGGGACCTGGGTGTTCTTGTGCACCAGTCACTGAAGGAGAGCATGCAGGTGCAACAGGCGATCAAGAAGGCAAATGGTATGTTGGCCTTCATATCAAGGGGGTTCGAGTATAGGAATAGGGATACCTTACTACAGCTGTACAAGGTGCTGGTGAGACCGCATCTGGAGTATTGTGTACAGTTTTGGTCGCCCCATCTGCGGAAGGATGTTCTTGCCATGGAAAGAGTGCAACGGCGATTCACCAGGCCGATACCTGGAATGGCGGGAATGACCTACGAAGAGAGATTAAATAGTTTGGGCTTGTACTCACTGGAGTTTAGAAGATTGAGAGGGGATCTCATCGAAACATATAAAATTATGGCAGGCCTGGACAGGCTGAATTCAGAGAGAATGTTTCCAATGGCCGGGGAGCACAGAACCAGGGGCCACAGTCTAAAAATAGCGGGCAAATCATTTAAAACAGAGATGAGGAAGAATTTCTTCACTCAAAGAGTGGTGAGCCTGTGGAATTCCCTGCCACAGAGGGCTGTGAAGGCTAATTCAATAAATATTTTCAAGAGAGAATTGGATATATTTCTGAAGGCTAAGGGGATTAAGGGTTACGGAGAAAAGGCGGGGACGGGGTACTGAACTGGTAAGATCAGCTATGATCTCAGACGAAGATCAGCCATGATCTCATTGAATGGCGGAGCAGGCTCGAAGGGCCGAATGGCCTACTCCTGTTCCTATCTCTATGTTTCTATGTTTTTCCAAGTGCTCAGCTATTACATCCTTTATAATGGACTCTAGCATTTTACCCACTACCGATGTCAGGCTTACCGGTCTGTAATTCCCTGCTTTCTCTCTACCACCCTTTTTGAATAGTGGGGTAACATTAGCTACCCTCCAATCCATGGGTACAAGGTCAAGGAACCTGAGCCTTTGTCAGTAAACCCTGTGACGTGGGTAGTTGTTAAGTCTGTGTGTTCTAGTTATTGTTAATAAGAATCACTGCACACAGACCACAAGAGTAAATTCAACAGGTCTTTACTAGTCGGAGGTCAGGCTGAACTGCCCAATAAATCATTACACAGCACTTATATACCGGTGTGGTCACCACCGGTATTACAGTATACAGCAGCCAAGATAAAGTAGTGCATCTCTTAAAATAGTTCTCTTAAAGGTGGAACGGTTACATACACCACAATCCTCCCTTTTTAGCTTAACAGTATATATTCCCCATTAAACATAACATAATAACATATATACACAACTTCATGTAAAAACAGTTCACAGATTCAGTCTCTGAGGAGGCCTCCTGATCCGAGACGGATAACGCCTTTCAGGGGTCTCTGGTTCTCGTTGCTGGGGTGACTCATCTAGTTGATCCCCTATGGATAGGACATCATCATCAGGTAAATTCACTTCTGAGGTAGATGCTTCAGGTTCACTAACTTCCTCCACGGTTGTCTCTGTCATAACCATGGGCTCGACCCTTGTTCTCGATCCCACCAGTTGGTCAGCATGACGTCGCATTACATTTTCACCAACATCTACCGTGTACATCAGGGGTCCTTGTCTGGCCCGAATTGTTCCAGATTGCCATTTCTCGTTTTTATAGCCCCTGGCTAACACCGGTTGTCCTATTTCAAAACTCCGAGTGGGCTTGTTATTGATATGCTGGAACTGTTTGTTTTCGACTTCCCTCCGCACATTTGGTTTTAACAAGTCCAACCTGGACCGCAACCTCCTGTTATAGAACATCATGGCAGGACTTTGGTTTGCTGTTGCATGGGTGGCATTTCGATATGCCAGTAGGAAATTGTCCACCTTGTGTTGCAGTGGAATATGATCTTCGCTCATGGTCTTTATTGCCTTTTTGAACGTCTGTACAAACCTCTCGGCCAGCCCATTCGTAGCTGGATGATATGGGGCAGAGGTATAATGTTTCACCCCATTCTTCTTCAGGAATTTCTGGAATTCCTCTGACACGAACTGTGGTCCGTTGTCTGAACATATTTGCTCTGGCAATCCATTTCTTGCAAATATCGTTCTTAGCACCGCGATCGTCTTCTCCGAGGTAGTGGTAGTCATTTTAATCACTTCTGGCCATTTAGAATGTGCGTCCACCGCAATTAAAAACATGGAGTCCATGAATGGACCAGCAAAGTCAATATGTACACGTTGCCATGGGGTTGAAGGCCATTCCCATGGATGCAGCGGTGCAATTGGAGGTGCATTTTGGACTTTTTGGCACCCTGAGCAGCTTTTCGTCAGATCCTCTATCTGTTGGTCGATACCCGGCCACCACACATAAGCCCTAGCAAGGCTTTTCATCTTGACTCCCCCCAGATGACCTTCATGCAGAACTCTCTCTCTTAACTTAGGAGGGATAATCACCCTTGTTCCATACATCAATGTTCCCTGACAGATGGACAGCTGTTCTCGTCTTGCTGAGAATGCCGGTAACAGTGGATCACCATGGGCTGGCCATCCCTTTACTGTCAATTCGTAGACCCGGGACAGTGTCGGGTCATTCCTAGTCTCCCTTTCAATATTTGCATTGGTGACAGGTAAACATTCGATGATGGTCGAGTGAAATAACTCCACCGGGTCAACCGTCGGTGCCTCCTCCTCAGTAGGTAGTGGCAGGCGCGACAGCCCATCAGCATTACCATGCTGCTTTGTACCTTTGAATTCTATCTGATATTGATGTGCCCCTAGGAAAAGGGACCATCTCTGGAGCCTCTGTGCTGTCATCACCGAAACACCCTTCTTAGGGTTAAAAATGGATACCAACGGCTGGTGGTCTGTCAGCAGTGTAAACTTCTGGCCCTGCAGGTAATGATTAAACTTCTTTACTCCCCACACAAGGCTGAGAGCCTCCCTATCTATCTGAGCATAGTTGCGCTCAGCGGAGGTCAATGATCTGGATGCAAATGCGACTGGCCTTTCCAAGCCATTTGGCAACTTGTGTGAGAGTACTGCTCCAATACCATAAGGAGAAGCATCACAAGCTAAACGAATAGGTAGCGTTGGGTTGAAGTGAGCCAACACTTCCTGAGGTGATCAATGCCTTGCTTTTGCGAAAGGCCTTCTTACAGTCCTCGCTCCACTTCCATGGTACTTCTTTCTGCAAAAGAGCATTCAGCGGGTGCAGCACCGTGGATAGATTTGGCAGAAACTTATGGTAATAGTTAATCAACCCTAGGAACGACCTCAACTGGGATACATTTTCCGGAGCGGGAGCCTTCACAACAGCTTCGATCTTGTCAGGTGACTTGTGCAGCCCCTCCTGGTCAATGACATGACCACAGTACAAGATCCGTTTCTGAAAAAACTCACATTTCTGGCGATTAACTCGAAGTCCATATTCCTTCAATCTGGTGAGCACCAGTTTCAAATTTGCAAGGTGTTCCTCATCGTCATCTCCTGTAATCAGGATATCGTCCAAGTAACATTGAGTGCTTGGAATTCCCTGTAATACCTGCTCCATGGCCCTCTGCCAAATTGCTGGAGCCGAAGCCACTCCAAAAACCAGTCTATTATATCGATACAAGTCTCTGTGCGTGTTGATTGTGAGATACTGGCGCGACTCTTCCTCAACTTCCATCTGTAAGTACGCTTGCGCCAGGTCTATCTTGGTGAAGTGTTTCCCGCCAGACAATGAAGCAAAGATATCCTCAATCCGCGGAAGCGGATATTGCACCGTGTGAAGCACCAGATTAACCGTGATCTTGAAGTCTCCACAGATGCGGAACTTCCCCGGTTCCCCTGGCTTGTTACTCGATGAACGCTTCATGACGGGAACAATGGGCGTGGCCCACTCACTCCAGTCCACCTTAGACAGTACTCCTGAACGTTCTAGCCCTTCCAGCTCAGCTTCCACAGCAGGTTGTATCGCATAAGGTACCGGTCTGGCTTTGAAAAATTTTGGGTTTGCATGTTCTGCAATCTTGATTTTTGCCGTAATTCCTCTCAGTGTTCCCAGTCCCTGTTGGAACACCTCTTTAGCCTCATCCAATATTCTGGACAATCGTTCAGGTTTGACATCTTTTTTTCCGGAATCTACCGTTATTGCTTTTAGGGAGTGCCAGTCCATATTTATTTTCCTGATCCACTCCCGTCCCAGAAGTGGTGGACCTCCCTCAGGTAGTACATATATGTCCATTCCTTGGTGTTCTTTGCCCTTGTGTACCACCTTGACTTTTATCTTTCCGATGGGGTATACTCTTTGCCCCGTGTATGTCTTTAATACTATCTCCGTATCCCGTAGGGGAATATGAGTGAATAACCTTTTGTAATCTTGCTTATTCATGACCGTCAACGCCGATCCGGTGTCCAATTCCATCTTCACTTGGACTCCTGCTATCTGAAGTGTGACCCAGATAGTTTGTAGGTCAGCTTCCTTACTCACATTGTGAATTCTCAGTCTACCCAGTTCCTTGCTGTTGGAGTCTGAATCCGAATTCTGTTCATCCGAACTCTTCTCAGCCACCTTATGTACCTTTCTGCACTTTTCCTGCGGTGACTTTTTGTTGCTGGTCTTCTTTCCTGACCGGCATACTTTAGCTATGTGACCAAGCTTGCCACATTTTCTACATTCCTGATTTTTAAACCAGCATTGGTTCTGATCGTGTGTTGTCTTTCCACAACGATAACATTTCGTTGTACCCAAAGCCATTTGATCTACGCTGAGTACCGCTGCCTTCAGCTGCATTTCCGCAGTGCCTCTCGCTGCGGCTTCGTGCGATGCTGCAATAGTGACAGCCTTATCAAGTGTAAGATCATTCTCTTCAAGCAGCCGCTTTTGTGTTCCTTCTTTCGACAATCCACACACGAATTTGTCTCTCAGTGCCTCTGTCAGTCTTTCCCCAAACTGACAGTATTTCGCTAGCTTACGCAGTTCAATTAAATACTCCGTGTTGCTTTCCTCTTTCAGTTGCGTTCTCGCATAAAATTTAAATCGTTCCGCTAACATCAGCGGTGTGGGGTTCAAATGATTTCTCAGGACAGCAACAATATTAGCGAAAGCCTGATCCGCCGGTTTAGCTGGTGATAGAAGATGCTTCAATAGCCCGTATGTCTTCACACCCATTGAGTTTAGTAAGGTTAGTGCTTTATCTTCATCTGATATTTTATTTGCCTTACAATAAATCTCTATGCGTTCTACATACATAGATACATAGATACATAGAAGATAGGAGCAGGAGTAGGCCATTCGGCCCTTCGTGCCTGCTCCGCCATTTAATGAGATCATGGCTGATCCTTTAATTCAGTATCCCGTCCCCGCCTTCTCTCCGTAACCCTTAACCCCTTTTGCCCGTAGAAATATATCTAATTCCCTCTTAAATATATTTAATGAGCTGGCGTACACTGCCCTCTGTGGCAATGAGTTCCACAGGTTCACCACTCTCTGAGTGAAGAAATTCCCCCTCATCTCTGTCCTAAATGGTTTAGCCCTTATCCTTAAATTATGTCCTCTAGTTCTGTTCTCACCCGCCAAGGGAAACATTCCTTCTGCATCCAGTCTGTCTAGACCTGTCAGAATTTTATACACTTCTATGAGGTCCCCTCTCAATCTTCTAAACTCCAGTGTGTACATCCCTAAACTACATAGTCTCTCCTCATAGGTCATTCCCGCCATTCCTGGTATCAGCCTGGTGAATCGCCGCTGCACCCCCTCCATGGCAAGAACATCCTTCCTCAGATGAGGCGACCAAAACTGTACACAGTACTCGAGGTGTGGTCTCACCAGTGCCCTGTACAGCTGCAGCAAGGTATCCCTGTTCCTGTATTCTAACCCTTTTGCTATGAAGGCCAGCATACCGTTTGCCTTCTTGACCGCCTGTTGCACCTGCATGCTCGCCTTCAGTGACTGGTGTACAAGAACACCCAGGTCTCTCTGTACTTCCCCCTCTCCCAATCTATTGCCATTTAAATAATAATTTGCCCTCCCGTTCCTGCACCCAAGGTGGATAACTTCGCACTTGTCCACATTATAGTGCATCTGCCATTTATCCGCCCAATCGCCCAGTCTGTCCAAATCGCTCTGGAGCTTCCTGGTCTCTTCCTCTGAGCCCACCCCACCTCCTAGTTTAGTGTCGTCTGCAAATTTGGAAATGCTGCATCCGACTCCCTGATCCAGGTCATTAATGTAAATTGTGAACAGCTGGGGGCCCAGGACAGATCCCTGTGGTACCCCACTTGTTACTGCCTGCCATTCAGAAAATGAGCCGTTTATTCCAACTCTCTGTTTTCTATCTGACAGCCAGTTCCCTATCCACGCCAAAACTTTCCCCTTTATCCCATGAGCCTCAATTTTCCATGCTAATCTTTTATGTGGGACCTTATCGAAGGCCTTTTGGAAGTCCAGGTACACCACATCTACTGGCTCTCCCCCATCTATTCTACCAGTTACTCCCTCAAAAAATTCCAATAGATTAGTCAAGCACGATTTACCCTTTGTAAATCCATGTTGACTCTGTCCTATCCTGTCCCCATTTGCTAAGTGCTCCGCTATTTCATCCTTAATGATGGACTCCAGCATTTTGCCCACAACTGATGTAAGGCTTACAGGTCTGTAATTACCTGCTTTTTCCCTACCCCCCTTTTTGAATAGTGGGGTAACGTTAGCTACCCTCCAATCCATCGGCACTGTTCCCGAGTCTAATGAATTCTGAAAAATCATCCTTAGTGCATCCGCTATCTCTAGGGCCACCTCCTTCAGTACCCTAGGATGCATGTTATCAGGCCCTGGGGATTTGTCCACCTTCAATCCCTTTAGCTTCCTTAACACCATATCCTTAGAGATATTGATTTGCGTCAGTTCCTCCTTTGCCAATGTCCCTATTTTTCCCGATATCCCAGGGAGGTTTTTTGTGTCTTCCTTCGTAAAGACTGACCCAAAGTATGCATTTAGTTGATCTGCCATTTCCTTATTTCCCATTATATATTCCCCCGTATCTGACTGCAATGGACCAACTTTGGTTTTCACCAGTCTTTTCCTTTTGATATATTTATAAAAGCTTTTGGAGTTAGTTTTTATATTTTCCGCCAGCTTGTTTTCGTAAGCTATTTTGCCCCTCTTGATCATGCCCTTTGCCCTCCTTGGCCCAATCTTCAACATCGGGATCGAAATCGTTGATGTTACCACACTTAGGCATCCTCGCAATCTTCTTGAGAAACAAAAAGAAATTTTTCTTTTATTTTTTTTTCAAAATGGCGGTTTCCCGCGCTTGTCTTCTTCCCCCGCCTACGAAAATGGCGGCTTCCCACGTTTGCCTTTCTCCCCCGTTGGCTGTAATGGCGATTGCCGTATTGCTGCATTCGCCCTCCCCAGCGGTTCTCAAATCGTGCCTCCCAGTCCCTCTTGCAGTCCGGTCCTTTCCCCCGGCTGCGGCTGAGTTCTCCGCGGTTTTTAAAAATTTTATCCCGCGCCTCGCGGCCTCGGTAGCTGCCTGGCCTTTTTCCCCGGTCGCGGTCGAGCTCTCTCTCGACGCTGTTGCGTCTCCCAGCCCGCTTGCAGCCCGGTCTTTTAGACCAGCTGCGTTTGCATTCACCGCGGCTCCCGTGCCTTACGCTGCCCCAGTCTCAGCACCTCTGGCCCCGACTTCTGTCCGGCTCTTTTCCCCGGCCGTGGTCGAGTTCTCCGCCCTGATATCCTCCGTTTTTCCCTCCCCTACTTCAGAGCCAACGTGGCCGACTTGCAGCTCGTCGCTGTTCGGCTTACCCACCACCGTGATAGAAGGGATGATCACTGCCTGTTGCTGATGGAAGGCTTCGTGTCAGGATTCTTACTTGCTCTTCAGACCCGAGCCTTTTCTCAGCAGGATGATGAGGGCGGATGCCTCTTCTCGACGCCCGTTAAACTGCCTTGGATATATCTCTGCCGCAGGGTAAGATCGTCATCGTCGCCACTGTTAAGTCTGTGTGTTCTAGTTATTGTTAATAAGAATCACTGCACACAGACCACAAAAGTAAATTCAACAGGTCTTTACTAGTCGGAGGTCAGGCTGAACTGCCCAATAAATCATTACACAGCACTTATATACCGGTGTGGTCACCACTGGTATTACAGTATACAGCAGCCAAGATAAAGTAGTGCATCTCTTAAAATAGTTCTCTTAAAGGTGGAACGGTTACATACACCACAGTAGTGACTCCTGCGGCCTTGGCCCCTCTCTGATGTGCCTCCTTCTTGTGCGCCTCCTCTGCATGAACCTCTCGCCCATGCGCCTCCCTCCTGTGCGCCTCTCCCCCGTGCGCCTCTCCCCCGTGCGCTTCTCCCCCGTGCGCCTCTCGCCCGTGCGCCTCTCCCCCGTGCACCTCTCACCCGTGCAGTTCTCTCCCGTGCGCCTCTCCCTCCTGCGCCTCTCCCCCGTGCGCCTCTCCCCCGTGCGCCTCTCCCCCGTGCGCTTCTCCCCCGTGTGCCTCTCCCCCGTGCGCTTCTCCCCCGTGCGCCTCTCCCCCGTGCACCTCTCCCCCGTGCACCTCTCCCCCCTGCGCCTCTCCCCCTGCACCTCTCCCCCGTGCGCCTCTCCCCCGTGCGCTTCCTCCCCGTGCGCCTCTCCCCCGTGCGCCTCTCCCCCGTGCGCTTCCTCCCCGTGCGCCTCTCCCCCGTGCGCCTCTTCCCCGTGCGCTTCCTCCCCGTGCGCCTCCTCCCCGTGCGCCTCCTCCCCCTTGCGCCTCCTCCCCGTGCGCCTCTCCCCCGTGTGCCTCTCTCCCGTGCGCTTCCTCCCCGTGCGCCTCCTCCCCGTGCGCCTCCTCCCCGTGCGCCTCGCCCCCGTGCGCCTCTCCCCCGTGCGCTTCCTCCCCGTGCGCCTCCTCCCCGTGCGCCTCCTTCCCGTGCGCCTCTCCCCCGTGCGCTTCCTCCCCGTGCGCCTCCTCCCCGTGCGACTCCTCCCCGTGCGCCTCTCGCCCGTGCGCCTCTCCCCCGTGCGCCTCCTCCCCGTGCGCCTCCTCCCCGTGCGCCTCCTCCCCGTGCGCCTCCTCCCCGTGCGCCTCTCGCCCGCGCGCCTCCTCCCCGTGCGCCTCTCGCCCGCGCGCCTCTCGCCCGTGCGCCTCTCCCCCGTGCGCCCCCTCCCCGTGCACCTCTCCCCCTTCTCCCAATCTATTGCCATTCAGATAATAATCTGCCTTTCTGTTTTTGACACCAAAGTGGATAACCTCGCATTTATCCACATTATATTGCATCTGCCACGCTTCTGCCTAATCACCCAACCTGTCCAAATCATCCTCGCAGCACACACGCCCACCCAGCTTTGTGTCATCTGCAAACTTGGAGATATTACATCTAGTTCCCTTGTCCAGATCATTTATATATATTGTGAATAGCTGGGGTCCAAGGACCGATCCCTGCGGTACCCCACTAGTCACTGCCTGCCACTCGGAAAAAGACCCGTTAATTCCTACTCTCTGCTTTCTGTCCGCCAACCAGTTATCTATCCAAGTAAATACCTTGCCCCCAATCCCATGTGCCTTAACTTTACACGCTAATCTCTTATGCGGGACCTTATCGAAAGCCTTTTGCAAGTCCAAATACACCACATCTACTGGTTCTCCCTTATCTATTTTCCGTTACATCCTCAAAAAATTCCAGTAGATTAGTCAAGCACGATTTACCTTTTGTAAATCCATGTTGACTTTGTCCGATCCTGTCACTGTTTTCCAAGTGCTCAGCTATTACATCCTTTGTAATGGACTCCAGCATTTTACCCACTGCCGATGTCAGGCTTACCGGTCTGTAATTCCTCACTTTCTCTCTACCACCCTTTCTGAATAGTGGGGTAACATTAGCTACCCTCCAATCCATGGGTACAAGGTCAAGGAACCTGAGCCTCTGTCAGTAAACCCTGTGACGTGGGTAGTGACTCCTGTGGCCTTGGCCCCTCTCTGATGTGCCTCCTTCTTGTGCACCTCCTCCCCATGCGCCTCTCCCCCGTGCGCCTCTCTCCCGTGCGCCTCCTCCCCGCGCGCCTCTCGCCTGCGTGCCTCTCCAGTGCGCCTCCTCCCCGTGTGCCTCCTCCCCGTGCGCCTCCTCCCCGCGCGCCTCTCGCCCGCGCGCCTCTCCAGTGCGCCTCCTCCCCGCGCGCCTCTCGCCCGCGCGCCTCACCAGTGCGCCTCCTCCCCATGCACCTCCTCCCCGCGTGCCTCTCGCCTGCGCGCCTCTCGCCCCTCCTCCCCGTGCGCCTCCCGCCCGCGCGCCTCTTGCCCGCGCGCCTCTCCAGTGCGCCTTCTCCCCGCGCGCCTCCCCCCATGCGCCTCCCCCCGTGCGCCTCTCCCCCATGTGCCCCCTCCCCGTGCGCCTCTCCCCCGTGCGCCTCCTCTCCGTGCGCCTCTCGCCCGTGCGCCTCCTCCCCGTGCGCCTCCTCCCCGTGCGCCTCTCCCCACTCCTCCCCGTGCGCCTCCTCCCCGTGTGCCTCTCCCCACTCCTCCCCGTGCACCTCCTCCCCTTGCGCCTCTCCCCCGTGCGTCCCCTCCCCCGTGCGCCTCCTCCCCCGTGCGCCTCTCCCACGTGCGCCTCTCCCCCATGCGCCTCTCCCTCGCGCGCCTCTCCCCCGCGCGCCTCTCCCCCGCGCGCCTCTCCCCCGTGCGCCTCTCCCCCGTGCGCCCCCTCCCCGTGCACCTCCTCGCCCGTGTGCCTCTCCCCGTGCGCCTCTCCCCCGTGCGCCCCCTCCCCGTGCGCCTTCTCGCCCGTGTGCCTCTCCCCCATGCGCCTCTCCCCCGTGCGCCCCCTCCCCGTGCGCCTCCTCGCCCGTGTGCCTCTCCCCCGTGCGCCTCTCCCCCGTGCGCCCCCTCCCCGTGCGCCTCCTCGCCCGTGTGCCTCTCCCCCGTGCGCCTCTCCCCCGTGCGCCCCCTCCCCGTGTGCCTCCTCGCCCGTGTGCCTCTCCCCCGTGCGCTTCTCCCCCGTGCGCTTCCTCACCGTGTGCCTGCTCCCCACGTGTCTCCTCCCCGTGCGCCTCCACCCCGTGCACCTCCACCCCGTGCGCCTCCACCCCGTGCGCCTCCACCCCGTGCGCCTCCACCCCGTGCGCCTCCACCCCGTGATAGAATTCTTCATTAAGATGGAGAGTGAAGTAGTTGACTCAGAGACTAGGGTCCTGAATTTAAATAAAGGAAACTACGATGGTATGAGGCGCGAGTTGGCTAGGATGGATTGGGGAATGTTAATTAAAGGGTTGACGGTGGATAGGCAATGGCAAACATTTAAAGATCGCATGGATGCACTACAGAATTTGTTCATCCCTGTCTGGCATAAAAATAAAACAAAAAATGTGGCTCAACCGTGGCTAACAAGGGAAATTAGGGATAGCATAAGATCCAAGGAGAGGACATATAAATTGGCCAGAAAAAACAGCAAACATGAGGATTGGGAGCAGTTTAGGATTCAGCAAAGGACGGCAAAGGGATTAATTAAGAGGAGGAAAATAGAGTATGAGAGTAAGCTTTCAGGGAACATGAAAACTGACTGTAAAAGCTGCTATAGATATGTGAAGAGAAAAAGATTGGTGAAGTCAAGCGCAGGTCCCTTGCAGTCAGAATCAGGGGAATTTATAATGGGGAACAAAGAAATGGAGGAACAATTAAATACATACTTTTGTTCTGTCTTCACAAAGGAGGACACAAATAACCTCCCAGAGATGTTGGGGAACATAGGGTCTAATGAGTGGGGAAAATGCTAGAGTCCAATATAAAAGATGTAATAGCAGAGCACTTGGAAAACAGTGACAGGATCAGACAAAATCAACATGGATTTACAAAAGGTAAATCATGCTTGACTAATCTACTGGAATTTTTTGAGGATGTAACTGGTAGAATAGATAAGGGAGAACCAGTGGATGTGGTGTATTTGGACTTTCAGGAGGCTTTCGATAAGGTCCCGCATAAGAGATTAGCGTGTAAAGTTAAGGCACATGGGATTGGGGGCAAGGTACTGACTTGGATAGAGAACTGGTTGGCAGACAGGAAGCAAAGAGTTGGAATAAACGGGTCTTTTTCCGAGTGGCAGGCAGTGACTAGTGGGGTACCGCAGGGATCGGTGCTAGGACCCCAGCTATTTACGATATACATTAATGATCTAGATGAGGGAACTAGATGTAATATCTCCAAGTTTGCAGACGACACAAAGCTGGGTGGGCGTGTGTACTGTGAGGAGGATGCAGAGAAACCCCAGTATGATTTGGACAGGTTGGGTGATTGGGCAGATGCATGGCAGATGCAGTATAATGTGGATAATTGCGAGGTTATCCACTTTGGTGGCAAAAACAGGAAGGCAGATTATTATCTGAACAGCAATAGATTGGGAGAAGGGGAAGTGCAATGAGACCTGGGTGTCCTTGTGCACCAGTCGCTGAAGGTAAGCACGCAGGTAGAAGGCAGTTAAGAAGGCAAATGGTATGTTGGCCTTCATAGCGAGAGGATTCGAGTACAGGAGCAAGGATGTCTTGCTGCAGTTGTACAGGGCTTTGGTGAGAGCACACCTTGAGTATTGTGTGCAGTTTTGGTCGCCTTATCTGAGGAAGGATGTTCTTGCCATGGAGGAAGTGCAGCGAAGATTCACCAGTCTGATACCTGGGATGGCAGGAATGACGTATGAAGAGAGATTGGACTGATTAGGCACATATTCACTAGAGTTTAGAAGAATGAGAGGGGATCTCATCGAAACTTATAAAATTCTAACAGGACTAGACAGACTAGATGCAGGAAGGATGTTCCTGATGGCGGGGGTGTCCAGAACCAGGGGTCACAGTTTAAGGATAAGGGATAAGCCATTTAGGACAGAAATGAGGAGGAATTTCTTCACCCAGAGAGTGGTGAACCTGTGGAATTCTCTACCACAGAAGGCAGTTGAGGCCAATTCATTAAATATATTCAAGAAGGAGTTAGATATATTAAGGCTATAGGGATCAAGGGATATGGGGAGAAAGCAGGGACAGGCTACTGAATTTGGATGATCAGCCATGATCTCATTAAATGGCGGAGCAGGCTCGAGGGGCCGAATGGCCTACTCCTGCTCCTATCTTCTATGTTGCTATGTTTTTTGCTGTCCGCCTCTTCGCCTGTCCCTTCAGTTCACACAACAAGAGGGATTAGCAAGTCACAAAGCTCCTACTAATCCTGGAGTCCGGTTAGGGTTAGGAAGAGGGTTAGGGGTAAGGTTCAAGGTTTGGGTGTTAGGGTCAGGGTGTTAGGGTCAGGGTTTGAGTTTGGGTCAGTGTGTTAGGGTCAGGGTTTGAGTTTGGGTCAGGGTGTTAGGGTCAGGGTTTGAGTTTGGGTCAGGGTGTTAGGGTCAGGGTGTTAGGGTCAGGGTTTGAGTTTGGGTCAGGGTTAGTGTGTTAGGGTTAGGGGTTAGGTTCAAGATTTGGGTCATTGTTGGGGGTTAGGGTTAGGGTTAGTGGCCACTCACCGTAAGCTGACACCCACCCGATTCCCACGTCTTTGGCCTTTTGAATAGCCAGATCCATGCAGAAGTTGCCAACCACAGGTCCTAGCAGGTTATTGCCATTCACCAATGCTGTGGCTGCTGTTGACTTCTCAATAGCCGGCTCTCCATCCTTCGCACAGATTCCAGTCTTCAGGTCTCGAATATACATATCTGCAAAACAGAAAGACCGAGAGTGAGAGTCATATCCCTGACCCGAACCTGACCTTAACCCCGACCCCACCTTAACACCGTACCTGACCCCGATTTTGACCCTGACCCCGACTCAAACCGAAACTCCACCCTACCCCCAGTACAATCCCAATCTTAACCCTAACCACAACCCCAAGGTTGACCCAAACCTGACCCTAAACCTAACCCCAGCCTGACCCCACTGCAATCCCCACCCTGACCCTAAAGTAATGCAGACAGACTGAGAGTGAGAGTCATACCCCCGGCCCCAACAGGCGACCAATAAAGGTTCAATAAATGACAGTTTGGAGCGTGGGAAGTGTTGAGAAATGTCTGAGAGTCCGGGCCCGGGAGAGAGACACCCAAACCCCAGCCCCGCCACCGCTCAACGGGACCCCGGCAAAGCGGGGGAGCAGGCCAACCCCTGACCCCAACACTGAACCCCAACCCCGACACTGACTCCCGACCCCAACACTGACCCAGACACTGAATCCCGACCCCGACACTGACTCCCGACCCCGACCCACTAACCCCCGAGACTGACCCAGACACTGAATCCTAACCCCGACACTGACCCACTAACCCACGACCCCAAAACTGACCCACTGACCCCGACCCTGACCCACTGACCCGACACTGACCCAGACACTGAATCCCGACCCCGACACTGACTCCCGACCCACTAACCCGAGACTGACCCCGACACTGAATCCCGACCCTGTCACTGACCCACTAACCCACGACCCCGAGACTGATCCACTGACCCCTGACACTGACCAAGACACTGAATCCCGACCCTGACACTGACCCACTAACCCACGACCCCGAGACTGACCCACTGACCCCGACCCACTGACCCAGACACTAAATCCTGACCCCGACACTGACCCCTGACCCTTCCGCCGCCCGGTGCACTGACCCAGCCGGTTGAGTCCGTGGCTGTAATGTCCGCGGTAATCTCCCTCCACCAGCACTTCCGCCAGGGCCGAGCCGTGGCTGCTCTTCGCTCCCGCAGCCTTCATACAGCGCTCGATAAACTGGTGCAACTCAGTGCGGCTCACCAGATACCTGAGAGACACAACCGGCACAAACTCAACACCCAGATCACAAAATCAATACACAACATCAACACTCAAAACAAACACCCAGTGACAGCATCTCCAGCTCATCACGCACTCCCTGATCCTGCTCAGGAGAACCAGACCAGTAATTGACAAACACGTTCACCATAACAAAAGCAAAATCTACGCATGCTTTATAGATTTCCAGAAGGCTTTCGACTCCATCTGGCATGACGGTTTATTCCTGAAACTTATCGAAAGCGGGGTAGGGGGAAAAACATATGATGTAATTAAATCAATGTATACAAACAACAAATGTGCAGTTAAAATTGGAGACAAATGAACAAAATACTTCCCACAGGGGTGGGGGGTGACGCAGGGCTCGCCAATCTCACCGACACTCTTTAATATTTACATAAATGAATTGGCAAAACTACTTGAACAATCTACAGCACCCGGCCTCACCCTATATGAATCCAAGGTTAAATTCCTCCTCTATGCAGACGACCTGGTTCTGCTGTCACCAACTAAGGAGGGTCTACAGCAGAACCTGGATCTGCTGGAGTCGTACTGCCAGACTTGGGCCCTGACAATAAATCCCCAAAAAACCAAAGTCGTTGTGTTCCAGCAAAGATCCAGACCTCAGGGACCCAAAATAAATTTCACAATAGGAACAACCAAAATTGAACAAACCACTAACTACACATACATAGAGTCATAGAGTCATAGAGTTATACAGCACGGATAGAGGCCCTTCGGCCCATCGTGTCCGCGCCGGCCATCAAGCCCTGTCTAATCTAATCCCATATTCCAGCATTTGGTCCGTAGCCTTGTATGCTGTGGCATTTCAAGTGCTCATCCAAATGCTTCTTAAATGTTGTGAGGGTTCCTGCCTCCACAACACTTTCAGGCAGTGAGTTCCAGACTCCAACCACCCTCTGGGTGAAAAAGTTCTTTCTCAAATCCCCTCTAAACCTCCCGCCCTTTACCTTGAATCTATGCCCCCTAGTTATTGACCCCTCTACTAAGGGAAAAAGCTCCTCAGCATCCATCCTATCTATGCCCCTCATAATTTTGTACACCTCAATCATGTCCCCCCTCAGCCTCCTCTGCTCCAAGGAAAACAAACCCAATCTGCCCAGTCTCTCTTCATAGCTGAAGCGCTCCAGCCCTGGTAACATCCTGGTGAACCTCCTCTGCACCCTCTCCAACGCGATCACATCCTTCCTGTAGTGTGGCGACCAGAACTGCACACAGTATTCCAGCTGTGGCCTAACCAGTGTTTTATACAGCTCCATCATAACCTCCTTGCTCTTATATTCAATGCCTCGGCTAATGAAGGCAAGTATCCCATATGCCTTTTTTACCACCTTATCCACCTGTTCCGCCGCCTTCAGGGATCTGTGTACTTGCACACCCAGATCCCTCTGACCCTCCATCTTGCCTAGGGTCTTACCATTCATTGTGTATTCCCTTGCCTTGTTAGTCCCCCCAAAGTGCATCACCTCGCACTTTTCCGGGTTAAATTCCATTTGCCACTGTTCCGCCCATCTGACCAACCCATCTATATCGTCCTGCAGACTGAGGCTACCCTCCTCGCTATTTACCACCCTACCAATTTTTGTATCATCCGCGAACTTACTGATCATACCTTTTACATTCATATCCAAGTCATTAATGTAGACCACAAACAGCAAGGGACCCAGCACCGATCCCTGTGGTACCCCACTGGCCACAGGCTTCCAGTCACAAAAACAACCTTCGACCATCACCCTCTGCCTTCTGCCACTAAGCCAGTTTTGTATCCAATGTGCCAAGGCACCCTGGATTCCATGGGCTCTTACCTTCTTGACCAGTCTCCTGTGCGGGACTTTATCGAAGGCCTTACTGAAATCCATGTATACCACATCCACTGCGTTACCCTCATCCACACACCTAGTCACCCCCTCAAAAAATTCAATCAAATTAGTCAGACATGATCTTCCCTTGACAAAGCCATGTTGACTATCCCTGATTAATCCTTGCCTCTCCAAGTGGAGACAAATTTTGTCCCTCAGAATTTTTTCCAATAATTTTCCTACCACTGATGTTAGGCTCACTGGCCTGTAGTTCCCCGGTTTTTCCCTACTTCCCTTCTTGAATAATGGTACTACATTAGCGGTTCTCCAGTCCTCTGGCACATCCCCTGTGGCCAGAGAGGTCCTGAATATATGTGTTAGAGCCCCCGCAATCTCTTCCTTTGCCTCACACAGCAGCCTGGGATACATTTCATCCGGGCCTGGGGATTTATCCATTTTTAGGCCAGCTAAAACCGCCAATACCTCCTCCCTCTCAATGTTAATATGTTCGAGCATATCACAGTCCCCCTGCCCTATTTCTATGTCTACATCGTCCTTCTCCATAGTGAAAACAGATGCAAAAAATTCATTTAGAACCCCTCCTACATCTTCCGGCTCCACACACAGATTGCCACTTTTGTCCCTAATGGGCCCTATTTTTTCCCTAGTTATCCTCTTACCCTTAATATACTTATAAAACATCTTAGGATTTTCCTTTATTTTGCTCGCCAGTGTTATTTCATGGCCCCTCCTTGATCTCCTAATTTCTTTTTTAAGTATCCCCCTGCACTTTTTGTACTCCTCTAGGGCTTCCTCCGTCTTTAGCCTTTTGTATCTGCCAAAAGCCCTCCTTTTTTTCCTAATCCATTCTCGTACATCCCCTGACATCCAAGGTTCCCTGTGGTTTTTGGAACCACCCTTGACCTTTACGGGAACATGTTGCCATTGTATGATCTCAATCTCCCTTCTGAAAGCCTCCCATTGCTCCGATGCGGATTTTCCTACAAGTAGCTGATCCCAGTCCATTTTGGCCAGATCCTGCCTTATCCTATTAAAATCGGCCTTCCCCCAATTTAGAACCTTTATTTCCGGCCCATCCATGTCCTTTTCCATGACCACCTTAAATCTTACCATATTATGGTCACTGTCACCAAAGTGCTCACCTACTAGCACTTTTTCCACTTGGCCAGCCACATTCCCTAGAATTAGGTCCAGTACCGCCCCCTCTCTTGTAGGACTTTCTACATGCTGGCTCAAAAAGCTCTCCTGGATGCACTTTAAGAATTCTACACCCTCTGAGCCTTTCACACTCTGACTCTCCCAGTTAATATTGGGGAAGTTGAAATCCCCCATTATTATTACCCTATTATTTGCACATTTCTCTGAGATTTGCCTACATATCTGTTTCTCTATCTCCCCCTGACTGTTTGGAGGCCTATAGTACACTCCCAGCAAAGTGCTTGCCCCCTTTTTGTTTTTAAGCTCCACCCATATGGCCTCATTAGAGGAACCTGCTAATATATCATCCCTCCTTACTGCAGTAATTGACTCCTTAATTAATATTGCGACACCCCCTCCTCTTATACCTCCCCCTCTGTCTCGCCTGAAGATTCTGTACCCCGGAATATTGAGCTGCCATTCTTGCCCCTCCCTCAACCATGTCTCCGTGATAGCAACAATATCATACTCCCATGTGTTTATCAACACCTTCAGTTCATCCACCTTATTTGCAAGACTCCTTGCATTAAAATAGATGCCATCCAGCCTTGCCCTTATATATTTGCCCTGTCTACCAAGCTGACTTGTTTTTTTCTCTATAATTGGCAGCACATCACCCCCTATTTCAGCTCCCCTCTGTATCCCATCCCCCTGCCAAGTTAGTTTGGGCTTAAAACTCAGTTCTACGGGAAACTTCAAACTGGCTGTGAATGAACTGAAAGAGAAAGCAAGAAGGGCTTTCTATGCCATTAAAAAATCAATCCAAATAGAAATCCCAATTAGCATTTGGCTAAAAATTTTCAAATCAGCAATTGAACCAATTGCACTCTATGGCAGTGAGGTATGGGGACCGCTAACACAACAAGAATTTGCAAAATGGGACAAACACCCAATTGAGATCCTACATGCAGAATTCTGTAAAAGTATCCTCCGGACTCAAAGGAAAACAGTAAACAACGCATGCAGGGCGGAACTAGGCCAATATCCATTAATAATCACTATCCAAAAAAGAGCCACCAAATTTTGGAATCACCTACAAATGAGCAACCCCCAATGCTATCACTACGACGCCCTGAAATGCCAAGAGCTGACCATAAAGAAGAATACCCTCAGTCAACTAGTCCTGGGATTCAGTGAAGTAACTACTAACACTACTAACAATAACCAGCCACAGGACAGTGACAGCGTAACACAAAGAATTCGACCCAAGACAATCGTCGCTAAGCAAAAGGAAAAATATCTGACATCACATTGGGCAGAAACAACAAAAACCCAAAGCAAACTCAATTGCTACTTGGCCCTAAACAGACAATACAACATAGCTGATTACCTGACCATGGTAAAGGACAGCAAACTGAGAAAAATCCTGACAATGTACAGACTTAGTGAACATAGCCTGGCGATCGAAATAGGTAGACACAGGCAGACCCAGCTACCAAGGGAGGACAGGATATGCTCTCACTGCAGTCAGGGAATGGTGGAGACAGAGATGCACTTCCTCACAGCTTGTAGAAAATATCAGGGCATAAGGGAGAATTTCTACCCAAAATTTACAAAAATATGCCCGGAATTCAGAAAATTGAATGACGAAAAAAACTCCCATACCTACTAGGGGAAGAGAGAAGTTGCATAACACTAGCGGCACGCTATGTTACAGCTTGCCATAAACAGAGGGATAACCACTAAAGATAAGATAAGAGTATATATAAATTATATGAAAGTATATATTTATACACTCAGGGATAGATCTGTTTATACACTGTATGGATAGATCAGTATTTTTGTGAACAAACATGAATGTTTTCCAATGCTTTGGCAACATAAGATGTAACTTGTCATGCCAATAAAGCGATTTGAATTGAATTGAATTGAAGTGGAGACAGAGACTGAGGGACTGGAGACAGAGACTGAGGGACCGCAGACAGAGACTGAGGGACTGGAGACAGAGACTGAGGGACCGGAGACAGAGACTGAGGGACCGGAGACAGAGACTGAGGGACCGCAGACAGAGACTGAGGGACCGCAGACAGAGACGGAGGGACCGCAGACAGAGACTGAGGGACCGCAGACAGAGACTGAGGGACCGCAGACAGAGACTGAGGGACCGCAGACAGAGACTGAGGGACCGCAGACAGAGACTGAGGGACCGCAGACAGAGACTGAGGGACCGGAGACAGAGACTGAGGGACTGGAGACAGAGACTGAGGGAACGCAGACAGAGACTGAGGGACAGGAGACAGAGACTGAGGGACCGCAGACAGAGACTGAGGGACCGCAGACAGAGACTGAGGGACCGGAGACAGAGACTGAGGGACCGGAGACAGAGACTGAGGGACCGGAGACAGAGACTGAGGGACCGCAGACAGAGACTGAGGGACCGCAGACAGAGACTGAGGGACTGCAGACAGAGACTGAGGGACCGCAGACAGAGACTGAGGGACCGCAGACAGAGACTGAGGGACCGCAGACAGAGACTGAGGGACCGCAGACAGAGACTGAGGGACCGCAGACAGAGACTGAGGGAACGGAGACAGAGACTGAGGGACCGGAGACAGAGACTGAGGGACCGGAGACAGAGACTGAGGGACTGGAGACAGAGACTGAGGGACCGCAGACAGAGACTGAGGGACCGGAGACAGAGACTGAGGGACTGGAGACAGAGACTGAGGGACTGGAGACAGAGACTGAGGGACCGCAGACAGACTGAGGGACTGGAGACAGAGAATGAGGGACCGCAGACAGAGACTGAGGGACCGCAGACAGAGACTGAGGGACAGAGACAGAGACTGATGGACCGCAGACAGAGACTGAGGGACCGCAGACAGAGACTGAGGGACAGAGACAGAGACTGAGGGACCGTAGACAGAGACTGAGGGACCGCAGACAGAGACTGAGGGACCGCAGACAGAGACTGAGGGACCGCAGACAGAGACTGAGGGACCGCAGACAGAGACTGAGGGACCGCAGACAGAGACTGAGGGACCGCAGACAGAGACTGAGGGACCGCAGACAGAGACTGAGGGACCGCAGACAGCGACTGAGGGACCGCAGACAGAGACTGAGGGACCGCAGACAGAGACTGAGGGACCGCAGACAGAGACTGAGGGACCGCAGACAGAGACTGAGGGACCGGAGACAGAGACTGAGGGACCGGAGACAGAGACTGAGGGACTGCAGACAGAGACTGAGGGACTGCAGACAGAGACTGAGGGACCGCAGACAGAGACTGAGCGACCGCAGACAGAGACTGAGGGACCGCAGACAGAGACTGAGGGACCGCAGACAGAGACTGAGGGACCGCAGACAGCGACTGAGGGACTGCAGACAGAGACTGAGGGACCACAGACAGAGACTGAGGGACTGGAGACAGAGACTGAGGGACCGCAGACAGAGACTGAGGGACCGCAGACAGAGACTGAGGGACCGCAGACAGAGACTGAGGGACCGCAGACAGAGACTGAGGGACCGCAGACAGAGACTGAGGGACGGCAGACAGAGACTGAGGGACCGCAGACAGAGACTGAGGGACTGGAGACAGAGACTGAGGGACCGGAGACAGAGACTGAGGGACTGGAGACAGAGACTGAGGGAACGCAGACAGAGACTGAGGGACAGGAGACAGAGACTGAGGGACCGCAGACAGAGACTGAGGGACCGCAGACAGAGACTGAGGGACCGGAGACAGAGACTGAGGGACCGGAGACAGAGACTGAGGGACCGGAGACAGAGACTGAGGGACCGCAGACAGAGACTGAGGGACCGCAGACAGAGACTGAGGGACTGCAGACAGAGACTGAGGGATCGCAGACAGAGACTGAGGGACCGCAGACAGAGACTGAGGGACCGCAGACAGAGACTGAGGGACCGCAGACAGAGACTGAGGGACCGCAGACAGAGACTGAGGGAACGGAGACAGAGACTGAGGGACCGGAGACAGAGACTGAGGGACCGGAGACAGAGACTGAGGGACTGGAGACAGAGACTGAGGGACCGCAGACAGAGACTGAGGGACCGGAGACAGAGACTGAGGGACTGGAGACAGAGACTGAGGGACTGGAGACAGAGACTGAGGGACCGCAGACAGACTGAGGGACTGGAGACAGAGAATGAGGGACCGCAGACAGAGACTGAGGGACCGCAGACAGAGACTGAGGGACAGAGACAGAGACTGATGGACCGCAGACAGAGACTGAGGGACCGCAGACAGAGACTGAGGGACAGAGACAGAGACTGAGGGACCGTAGACAGAGACTGAGGGACCGCAGACAGAGACTGAGGGACCGCAGACAGAGACTGAGGGACCGCAGACAGAGACTGAGGGACCGCAGACAGAGACTGAGGGACCGCAGACAGAGACTGATGGACCGCAGACAGAGACTGAGGGACCGCAGACAGAGACTGAGGGACCGCAGACAGCGACTGAGGGACCGCAGACAGAGACTGAGGGACCGCAGACAGAGACTGAGGGACCGCAGACAGAGACTGAGGGACCGCAGACAGAGACTGAGGGACCGGAGACAGAGACTGAGGGACCGGAGACAGAGACTGAGGGACTGCAGACAGAGACTGAGGGACTGCAGACAGAGACTGAGGGACCGCAGACAGAGACTGAGCGACCGCAGACAGAGACTGAGGGACCGCAGACAGAGACTGAGGGACCGCAGACAGAGACTGAGGGACCGCAGACAGAGACTGAGGGACTGCAGTCAGAGACTGAGGGACCGCAGACAGAGACTGAGGGACCGCAGACAGAGACTGAGGGAACGGAGACAGAGACTGAGGGACCGGAGACAGAGACTGAGGGACCGGAGACAGAGACTGAGGGACTGGAGACAGAGACTGAGGGACCGCAGACAGAGACTGAGGGACCGGAGACAGAGACTGAGGGACTGGAGACAGAGACTGAGGGACTGGAGACAGAGACTGAGGGACCGCAGACAGACTGAGGGACTGGAGACAGAGAATGAGGGACCGCAGACAGAGACTGAGGGACCGCAGACAGAGACTGAGGGACAGAGACAGAGACTGATGGACCGCAGACAGAGACTGAGGGACCGCAGACAGAGACTGAGGGACAGAGACAGAGACTGAGGGACCGTAGACAGAGACTGAGGGACCGCAGACAGAGACTGAGGGACCGCAGACAGAGACTGAGGGACCGCAGACAGAGACTGAGGGACCGCAGACAGAGACTGAGGGACCGCAGACAGAGACTGATGGACCGCAGACAGAGACTGAGGGACCGCAGACAGAGACTGAGGGACCGCAGACAGCGACTGAGGGACCGCAGACAGAGACTGAGGGACCGCAGACAGAGACTGAGGGACCGCAGACAGAGACTGAGGGACCGCAGACAGAGACTGAGGGACCGGAGACAGAGACTGAGGGACCGGAGACAGAGACTGAGGGACTGCAGACAGAGACTGAGGGACTGCAGACAGAGACTGAGGGACCGCAGACAGAGACTGAGCGACCGCAGACAGAGACTGAGGGACCGCAGACAGAGACTGAGGGACCGCAGACAGAGACTGAGGGACCGCAGACAGAGACTGAGGGACTGCAGTCAGAGACTGAGGGACCGCAGACAGAGACTGAGGGACAGGAGACAGAGACTGAGGGACCGCAGACAGAGACTGAGGGACCGCAGACAGAGACTGAGGGACCGGAGACAGAGACTGAGGGACCGCAGACAGAGACTGAGGGACAGGAGACAGAGACTGAGGGACAGGAGACAGAGACGGAGGGACCGCAGACAGAGACGGAGGGACCGCAGACAGAGACTGAGGGACCGCAGACAGAGACTGAGGGACCGCAGACAGAGACTGAGGGACCGCAGACAGAGACTGAGAGACAGGAGACAGAGACTGAGGGACCGCAGACAGAGACTGAGGGACCGCAGACAGAGACTGAGGGACCGCAGACAGAGACTGAGGGAGGGCAGAGAGAGACTGAGGGACTGGAGACAGAGACTGAGGGACAGAGACAGAGACTGAGGGACGTCAGACAGAGACTGAGGGACTGGAGACAGAGACTGAGGGACCGGAGACAGAGACTGAGGGACCGGAGACAGAGACTGAGGGACCGGAGACAGAGACTGAGGGACTGGAGACAGAGACTGAGGGACTGGAGACAGAGACTGAGGGACCGCAGACAGAGACTGAGGGACTGGAGACAGAGACTGAGGGACTGGAGACAGAGACTGAGGGACTGGAGACAGAGACTGAGGGACTGGAGACAGAGACTGAGGGACTGGAGACAGAGACTGAGGGACTGGAGACAGAGACTGAGGGATTGGAGACAGAGACTGAGGGACAGGAGACAGAGACTGAGGGACCGCAGACAGAGACTGAGGGACCGCAGACAGAGACTGAGGGACCGGAGACAGAGACGGAGGGACCGCAGACAGAGACTGAGGGACCGCAGACAGAGACTGAGGGACCGCAGACAGAGACTGAGAGACCGCAGACAGAGACTGAGGGACCGCAGACAGAGACTGAGGGACCGCAGACAGAGACTGAGGGACCGCAGACAGAGACTGAGGGACCGCAGACAGAGACTGAGGGACCGGAGACAGAGACTGAGGGACAGAAGACAGAGACTGAGGGACCGGAGACAGAGACTGAGGGACCGGAGACAGAGACTGAGGGACTGCAGACAGAGACTGAGGGACTGGAGACAGAGACTGAGGGACTGCAGACAGAGACTGAGGGACCGGAGACAGAGACTGAGGGACCGCAGACAGAGACTGAGGGACCGCAGACAGAGACTGAGGGACCGCAGACAGAGACTGAGGGACCGCAGACAGAGACTGAGGGACAGGAGGCAGAGACTGCGGGACAGAGACAGAGACTGAGGGACCGTAGACAGAGACTGAGGGACCGCAGACAGAGACTGAGGGACCGGAGACAGAGACTGAGGGACCGCAGACAGAGACTGAGGGACCGCAGACAGAGACTGAGGGACCGCAGACAGAGACTGAGGGACCGCAGACAGAGACTGAGGGACTGGAGACAGAAACTGAGGGACAGAGACAGAGACTGAGGGACCGCAGACAGAGACTGAGGGACCGGAGACAGAGACTGAGGGACTGGAGACAGAGACTGAGGGACCGGAGACAGAGACTGAGGGACCGGAGACAGAGACTGAGGGACCGGAGACAGAGACTGAGGGACCGGAGACAGAGACTGAGGGACCGGAGACAGAGACTGAGGGACTGGAGACAGAGACTGAGGGACTGGAGACAGAGACTGAGGGACTGCAGACAGAGACTGAGGGACTGGAGACAGAGACTGAGGGACTGGAGACAGAGACTGAGGGACTGGAGAAAGAGACTGAGGGACTGGAGACAGAGACTGAGGGACTGGAGACAGAGACTGAGGGACTGGAGACAGAGACTGAGGGACTGGAGACAGAGACTGAGGGACTGGAGACAGAGACTGAGGGATCGCAGACAGAGACTGAGGGACTGGAGACAGAGACTGAGGGACCGCAGACAGAGACTGAGGGACCGCAGACAGAGACTGAGGGACAGGAGACAGAGACTGAGGGACCGCAGACAGAGACTGAGGGACCGCAGACAGAGACTGAGGGACCGCAGACAGAGACTGAGGGACCGCAGACAGAGACTGAGGGACTGGAGACAGAGACTGAGGGACTGGAGACAGAGACTGAGGGACCGCAGACAGAGACTGAGGGACTGGAGACAGAGACTGAGGGACTGGAGACAGAGACTGAGGGACTGGAGACAGAGACTGAGGGACTGGAGACAGAGACTGAGGGACTGGAGACAGAGACTGAGGGACTGGAGACAGAGACTGAGGGACTGGAGACAGAGACTGAGGGACTGGAGACAGAGACTGAGGGATCGCAGACAGAGACTGAGGGACTGGAGACAGAGACTGAGGGACCGCAGACAGAGACTGAGGGACCGCAGACAGAGACTGAGGGACAGGAGACAGAGACTGAGGGACCGCAGACAGAGACTGAGGGACCGCAGACAGAAACTGAGGGACCGCAGACAGAGACTGAGGGACCGCAGACAGAGACTGAGGGACTGGAGACAGAGACTGAGGGACTGGAGACAGAGACTGAGGGACCGCAGACAGACTGAGGGACTGGAGACAGAGACTGAGGGACCGCAGACAGAGACTGAGGGACCGCAGACAGAGACTGAGGGACCGGAGACAGAGACTGAGGGACTGGAGACAGAGACTGAGGGACCGCAGACAGAGACTGAGGGACTGGAGACAGAGACTGAGGGACCGCAGACAGAGACTGAGGGACCGGAGACAGAGACTGAGGGACCGCAGACATAGACTGAGGGACCGCAGACAGAGACTGAGGGACCGCAGACAGAGACTGAGGGACCGGAGGCAGAGACTGAGGGACAGAGACAGAGACTGAGGGACCGTAGACAGAGACTGAGGGACCGCAGACAGAGACTGAGGGACTGGAGACAGAGACTGAGGGACCGGAGGCAGAGACTGAGGGACAGAGACAGAGACTGAGGGACCGTAGACAGAGACTGAGGGACCGGAGACAGAGACTGAGGGACCGCAGACAGAGACTGAGGGACCGCAGACAGAGACTGAGGGACCGCAGACAGAGACTGAGGGACCGCAGACAGAGACTGAGGGACCGCAGACAGAGACTCAGGGATCGCAGACAGAGACTGAGGGACCGCAGACAGAGACTGAGGGACCGCAGACAGAGACAGAGGGACCGGAGACAGAGACTGAGGGACAGGAGACAGAGACAGAGGGACAGGAGACAGAGACGGAGGGACCGCAGACAGAGACGGAGGGACCGCAGACAGAGACGGAGGGACCGCAGACAGAGTCTGAGGGACCGCAGACAGAGACTGAGGGACCGCAGTCAGAGACTGAGGGACCGCAGACAGAGACTGAGGGACAGGAGACAGAGACTGAGGGACCGCAGACAGAGACCGAGGGACCGCAGACAGAGACTGAGGGACCGCAGACAGAGACTGAGGGACCGCAGACAGGGACCGAGGGACCGCAGACAGAGACCGAGGGACCGCAGACAGAGACTGAGGGAACGCAGACAGAGACTGAGGGACCGCAGACAGAGACTGAGGGACCGCAGACAGAGACTGAGGGACCGCAGACAGAGACTGAGGGACCGCAGACAGAGACTGAGGGACCGCAGACAGAGACTGAGGGACCAGAGACAGAGACTGAGGGACCGCAGACAGAGACTGAGGGACCGCAGACAGAGACTGAGGGACCGCAGACAGAGACTGAGGGACCGCAGACAGAGACTGAGGGACTGGAGACAGAGACTGAGGGACAGAGACAGAGACTGAGGGACCGCAGACAGAGACTGAGGGACTGGAGACAGAGACTGAGGGACCGGAGACAGAGACTGAGGGACCGGATACAGAGACTGAGGGACTGGAGACAGAGACTGAGGGACCGGAGACAGAGACTGAGGGACCGCAGACAGAGACTGAGGGAATGGAGACAGAGACTGAGGGACTGGAGACAGAGACTGAGGGACTGGAGACAGAGACTGAGGGACTGCAGACAGAGACTGAGGGACTGCAGACAGAGACTGAGGGACTGGAGACAGAGACTGAGGGACTGGAGACAGAGACTGAGGGACTGGAGACAGAGACTGAGGGACTGGAGACAGAGACTGAGGGACTGGAGACAGAGGCTGAGGGACCGCAGACAGAGACTGAGGGACTGGAGACAGAGACTGAGGGACTGGAGACAGAGACTGAGGGACCGCAGACAGAGACTGAGGGACTGGAGACAGAGACTGAGGGACTGGAGACAGAGACTGAGGGACCGGAGACAGAGACTGAGGAACCGCAGACAGAGACTGAGGGACCGCAGACAGAGACTGAGGGACCGGAGACAGAGACTGAGGGACCGGAGACAGAGACTGAGGGACCGCAGACAGAGACTGAGGGACCGCAGACAGAGACTGAGGGACCGGAGACAGAGACTGAGGGAACGCAGACAGAGACTGAGGGACTAGAGACAGACTGAGGGACTGGAGACAGAGACTGAGGGACCGGAGACAGAGACTGAGGGACCGCAGACAGAGACTGAGGGACCGCAGACACAGACTGAGGGACCGGAGACAGAGACTGAGGGACCGGAGACAGAGACTGAGGGACCGGATACAGAGACTGAGGGACCGCTGACAGAGACTGAGGGACCGCAGACAGAGACTGAGGGACCGGAGCCAGAGACTGAGGGACCGGAGACAGAGACTGAGGGACTGGAGACAGAGACTGAGCGACCGCAGACAGAGACTGAGGGACCGGAGACAGAGACTGAGGGACTGGAGACAGAGACTGAGGGACCGCAGACACAGACTGAGGGACAGGAGACAGAGACTGAGTGACTGGAGACAGACTGAGGGACCGGAGACAGAAACTGAGGGACCGGAGACAGAGACTGAGGGACCGCAGACAGAGACTGAGGGACCGCAGACAGAGACTGAGGAACCGCAGACAGAGACTGAGGGACTGGAGACAGACTGAGGGACTGCAGACAGAGACTGAGGGACCGGAGACAGAGACTGAGGGACCGCAGACAGAGACTGAGGGACCGCAGACAGAGACTGAGGGACCGCAGACAGAGACTGAGGGACTGGAGACAGACTGAGGGACCGCAGACAGAGACTGAGGGACCGCAGACAGAGACTGAGGGACCGGAGACAGAGACGGAGGGACCGCAGACAGAGACTGAGGGACCGCAGACAGAGACTGAGGGAGCGCAGACAGAGACTGAGAGACCGCAGACAGAGACTGAGGGACCGCAGACAGAGACTGAGGGACCGCAGACAGAGACTGAGGGACCGCAGACAGAGACTGAGGGACCGGAGACAGAGACTGAGGGACAGAAGACAGAGACTGAGGGACCGGAGACAGAGACTGAGGGACCGGAGACAGAGACTGAGGGACTGCAGACAGAGACTGAGGGACTGGAGACAGAGACTGAGGGACTGCAGACAGAGACTGAGGGACCGGAGACAGAGACTGAGGGACCGCAGACAGAGACTGAGGGACCGCAGACAGAGACTGAGGGACCGCAGACAGAGACTGAGGGACCGCAGACAGAGACTGAGGGACAGGAGGCAGAGACTGCGGGACAGAGACAGAGACTGAGGGACCGTAGACAGAGACTGAGGGACCGCAGACAGAGACTGAGGGACCGGAGACAGAGACTGAGGGACCGCAGACAGAGACTGAGGGACCGCAGACAGAGACTGAGGGACCGCAGACAGAGACTGAGGGACCGCAGACAGAGACTGAGGGACTGGAGACAGAAACTGAGGGACAGAGACAGAGACTGAGGGACCGCAGACAGAGACTGAGGGACTGGAGACAGAGACTGAGGGACCGCAGACAGAGACTGAGGGACTGGAGACAGAGACTGAGGGACTGGAGACAGAGACTGAGGGACTGGAGACAGAGACTGAGGGACTGGAGACAGAGACTGAAGGACTGGAGACAGAGACTGAGGGACTGGAGACAGAGACTGAGGGACTGGAGACAGAGACTGAGGGACTGGAGACAGAGACTGAGGGATCGCAGACAGAGACTGAGGGACTGGAGACAGAGACTGAGGGACCGCAGACAGAGACTGAGGGACCGCAGACAGAGACTGAGGGACTGGAGACAGAGACTGAGGGACTGGAGACAGAGACTGAGGGACTGGAGACAGAGACTGAGGGACTGGAGACAGAGACTGAGGGACTGGAGACAGAGACTGAGGGACTGGAGACAGAGACTGAGGGACCGGAGACAGAGACTGAGGGACTGGAGACAGAGACTGAGGGATCGCAGACAGAGACTGAGGGACTGGAGACAGAGACGGAGGGACCGCAGACAGAGACGGAGGGACCGCAGACAGAGACGGAGGGACCGCAGACAGAGACTGAGGGACTGGAGACAGAGACTGAGGGACCGCAGTCAGAGACTGAGGGACCGCAGACAGAGACTGAGGGACAGGAGACAGAGACTGAGGGACCGCAGACAGAGACCGAGGGACCGCAGACAGAGACTGAGGGACCGCAGACAGAGACTGAGGGACCGCAGACAGGGACCGAGGGATCGCAGACAGAGACCGAGGGAATGGAGACAGAGACTGAGGGACCGCAGACAGAGACTGAGGGAATGGAGACAGAGACTGAGGGACTGGAGACAGAGACTGAGGGACTGGAGACAGAGACTGAGGGACTGCAGACAGAGACTGAGGGACTGGAGACAGAGACTGAGGGACTGGAGACAGAGACTGAGGGACTGGAGACAGAGACTGAGGGACTGGAGACAGAGACTGAGGGACTGGAGACAGAGGCTGAGGGACCGCAGACAGAGACTGAGGGACTGGAGACAGAGACTGAGGGACTGGAGACAGAGACTGAGGGATCGCAGACAGAGACTGAGGGACTGGAGACAGAGACTGAGGGACTGGAGACAGAGACTGAGGGACCGGAGACAGAGACTGAGGAACCGCAGACAGAGACTGAGGGACCGCAGACAGAGACTGAGGGACCGGAGACAGAGACTGAGGGACCGGAGACAGAGACTGAGGGACCGCAGACAGAGACTGAGGGACCGCAGACAGAGACTGAGGGACCGGAGACAGAGACTGAGGGAACGCAGACAGAGACTGAGGGACTAGAGACAGACTGAGGGACTGGAGACAGAGACTGAGGGACCGGAGACAGAGACTGAGGGACCGCAGACAGAGACTGAGGGACCGCAGACACAGACTGAGGGACCGGAGACAGAGACTGAGGGACCGGAGACAGAGACTGAGGGACCGGATACAGAGACTGAGGGACCGCTGACAGAGACTGAGGGACCGCAGACAGAGACTGAGGGACCGGAGCCAGAGACTGAGGGACCGGAGACAGAGACTGAGGGACTGGAGACAGAGACTGAGCGACCGCAGACAGAGACTGAGGGACCGGAGACAGAGACTGAGGGACTGGAGACAGAGACTGAGGGACCGCAGACACAGACTGAGGGACTGGAGACAGAGACTGAGGGACTGGAGACAGACTGAGGGACCGGAGACAGAAACTGAGGGACCGGAGACAGAGACTGAGGGACCGCAGACAGAGACTGAGGGACCGCAGACAGAGACTGAGGGACCGCAGACAGAGACTGAGGGACTGGAGACAGACTGAGGGACCGCAGACAGAGACTGAGGGACCGGAGACAGAGACTGAGGGACCGCAGACAGAGACTGAGGGACCGCAGACAGAGACTGAGGGACCGCAGACAGAGACTGAGGGACTGGAGACAGACTGAGGGACCACAGACAGAGACTGAGGGACCGCAGACAGAGACTGAGGGACCGGAGACAGAGACGGAGGGACCGCAGACAGAGACTGAGGGACCGCAGACAGAGACTGAGGGAGCGCAGACAGAGACTGAGAGACCGCAGACAGAGACTGAGGGACCGCAGACAGAGACTGAGGGACCGCAGACAGAGACTGAGGGACCGCAGACAGAGACTGAGGGACCGCAGACAGAGACTGAGGGACCGGAGACAGAGACTGAGGGACAGAAGACAGAGACTGAGGGACCGGAGACAGAGACTGAGGGACCGGAGACAGAGACTGAGGGACTGCAGACAGAGACTGAGGGACTGGAGACAGAGACTGAGGGACTGCAGACAGAGACTGAGGGACCGGAGACAGAGACTGAGGGACCGCAGACAGAGACTGAGGGACCGCAGACAGAGACTGAGGGACCGCAGACAGAGACTGAGGGACCGCAGACAGAGACTGAGGGACAGGAGGCAGAGACTGCGGGACAGAGACAGAGACTGAGGGACCGTAGACAGAGACTGAGGGACCGCAGACAGAGACTGAGGGACCGGAGACAGAGACTGAGGGACCGCAGACAGAGACTGAGGGACCGCAGACAGAGACTGAGGGACCGCAGACAGAGACTGAGGGACCGCAGACAGAGACTGAGGGACTGGAGACAGAAACTGAGGGACAGAGACAGAGACTGAGGGACCGCAGACAGAGACTGAGGGACCGGAGACAGAGACTGAGGGACTGGAGACAGAGACTGAGGGACCGCAGACAGAGACTGAGGGACTGGAGACAGAGACTGAGGGACTGCAGACAGAGACTGAGGGACTGCAGACAGAGACTGAGGGACTGGAGACAGAGACTGAGGGACTGGAGACAGAGACTGAGGGACTGGAGACAGAGACTGAGGGACTGGAGACAGAGACTGAGGGACTGGAGACAGAGGCTGAGGGACCGCAGACAGAGACTGAGGGACTGGAGACAGAGACTGAGGGACTGGAGACAGAGACTGAGGGACTGGAGACAGAGACTGAGGGACTGGAGACAGAGACTGAGGGACTGCAGACAGAGACTGAGGGACTGCAGACAGAGACTGAGGGACTGGAGACAGAGACTGAGGGACTGGAGACAGAGACTGAGGGACTGGAGACAGAGACTGAGGGACTGGAGACAGAGACTGAGGGACTGGAGACAGAGGCTGAGGGACCGCAGACAGAGACTGAGGGACTGGAGACAGAGACTGAGGGACTGGAGACAGAGACTGAGGGACCGCAGACAGAGACTGAGGGACTGGAGACAGAGACTGAGGGACTGGAGACAGAGACTGAGGGACCGGAGACAGAGACTGAGGAACCGCAGACAGAGACTGAGGGACCGCAGACAGAGACTGAGGGACCGGAGACAGAGACTGAGGGACCGGAGACAGAGACTGAGGGACCGCAGACAGAGACTGAGGGACCGCAGACAGAGACTGAGGGACCGGAGACAGAGACTGAGGGAACGCAGACAGAGACTGAGGGACTAGAGACAGACTGAGGGACTGGAGACAGAGACTGAGGGACCGGAGACAGAGACTGAGGGACCGCAGACAGAGACTGAGGGACCGCAGACACAGACTGAGGGACCGGAGACAGAGACTGAGGGACCGGAGACAGAGACTGAGGGACCGGATACAGAGACTGAGGGACCGCTGACAGAGACTGAGGGACCGCAGACAGAGACTGAGGGACCGGAGCCAGAGACTGAGGGACCGGAGACAGAGACTGAGGGACTGGAGACAGAGACTGAGCGACCGCAGACAGAGACTGAGGGACCGGAGACAGAGACTGAGGGACTGGAGACAGAGACTGAGGGACCGCAGACACAGACTGAGGGACAGGAGACAGAGACTGAGGGACTGGAGACAGACTGAGGGACCGGAGACAGAAACTGAGGGACCGGAGACAGAGACTGAGGGACCGCAGACAGAGACTGAGGGACCGCAGACAGAGACTGAGGGACCGCAGACAGAGACTGAGGGACTGGAGACAGACTGAGGGACCGCAGACAGAGACTGAGGGACCGGAGACAGAGACTGAGGGACCGCAGACAGAGACTGAGGGACCGCAGACAGAGACTGAGGGACCGCAGACAGAGACTGAGGGACTGGAGACAGACTGAGGGACCACAGACAGAGACTGAGGGACCGCAGACAGAGACTGAGGGACCGGAGACAGAGACGGAGGGACCGCAGACAGAGACTGAGGGACCGCAGACAGAGACTGAGGGAGCGCAGACAGAGACTGAGAGACCGCAGACAGAGACTGAGGGACCGCAGACAGAGACTGAGGGACCGCAGACAGAGACTGAGGGACCGCAGACAGAGACTGAGGGACCGCAGACAGAGACTGAGGGACCGGAGACAGAGACTGAGGGACAGAAGACAGAGACTGAGGGACCGGAGACAGAGACTGAGGGACCGGAGACAGAGACTGAGGGACTGCAGACAGAGACTGAGGGACTGGAGACAGAGACTGAGGGACTGCAGACAGAGACTGAGGGACCGGAGACAGAGACTGAGGGACCGCAGACAGAGACTGAGGGACCGCAGACAGAGACTGAGGGACCGCAGACAGAGACTGAGGGACCGCAGACAGAGACTGAGGGACAGGAGGCAGAGACTGCGGGACAGAGACAGAGACTGAGGGACCGTAGACAGAGACTGAGGGACCGCAGACAGAGACTGAGGGACCGGAGACAGAGACTGAGGGACTGGAGACAGAGACTGAAGGACTGGAGACAGAGACTGAGGGACTGGAGACAGAGACTGAGGGACTGGAGACAGAGACTGAGGGACTGGAGACAGAGACTGAGGGATCGCAGACAGAGACTGAGGGACTGGAGACAGAGACTGAGGGACCGCAGACAGAGACTGAGGGACCGCAGACAGAGACTGAGGGACTGGAGACAGAGACTGAGGGACTGGAGACAGAGACTGAGGGACTGGAGACAGAGACTGAGGGACTGGAGACAGAGACTGAGGGACTGGAGACAGAGACTGAAGGACTGGAGACTGAGACTGAGGGACTGGAGACAGAGACTGAGGGACTGGAGACAGAGACTGAGGGACTGGAGACAGAGACTGAGGGATCGCAGACAGAGACTGAGGGACTGGAGACAGAGACTGAGGGACCGCAGACAGAGACTGAGGGACCGCAGACAGAGACTGAGGGACTGGAGACAGAGACTGAGGGACTGGAGACAGAGACTGAGGGACTGGAGACAGAGACTGAGGGACTGGAGACAGAGACTGAGGGACTGGAGACAGAGACTGAGGGACTGGAGACAGAGACTGAGGGACTGGAGACAGAGACTGAGGGACTGGAGACAGAGACTGAGGGATCGCAGACAGAGACTGAGGGACTGGAGACAGAGACTGAGGGACCGCAGACAGAGACTGAGGGACCGCAGACAGAGACTGAGGGACAGGAGACAGAGACTGAGGGACCGCAGACAGAGACTGAGGGACCGCAGACAGAGACTGAGGGACCGCAGACAGAGACTGAGGGACCGCAGACAGAGACTGAGGGACTGGAGACAGAGACTGAGTGACTGGAGACAGAGACTGAGGGACCGCAGACAGAGACTGAGGGACTGGAGACAGAGACTGAGGGACTGGAGACAGAGACTGAGGGACCGGAGACAGAGACGGAGGGACCGCAGACAGAGACGGAGGGACCGCAGACAGAGACGGAGGGACCGCAGACAGAGACTGAGGGACTGGAGACAGAGACTGAGGGACCGCAGTCAGAGACTGAGGGACCGCAGACAGAGACTGAGGGACAGGAGACAGAGACTGAGGGACCGCAGACAGAGACCGAGGGACCGCAGACAGAGACTGAGGGACCGCAGACAGAGACTGAGGGACCGCAGACAGGGACCGAGGGATCGCAGACAGAGACCGAGGGAATGGAGACAGAGACTGAGGGACCGCAGACAGAGACTGAGGGAATGGAGACAGAGACTGAGGGACTGGAGACAGAGACTGAGGGACTGGAGACAGAGACTGAGGGACTGCAGACAGAGACTGAGGGACTGGAGACAGAGACTGAGGGACTGGAGACAGAGACTGAGGGACTGGAGACAGAGACTGAGGGACTGGAGACAGAGACTGAGGGACTGGAGACAGAGGCTGAGGGACCGCAGACAGAGACTGAGGGACTGGAGACAGAGACTGAGGGACTGGAGACAGAGACTGAGGGACCGCAGACAGAGACTGAGGGACTGGAGACAGAGACTGAGGGACTGGAGACAGAGACTGAGGGACCGGAGACAGAGACTGAGGAACCGCAGACAGAGACTGAGGGACCGCAGACAGAGACTGAGGGACCGGAGACAGAGACTGAGGGACCGGAGACAGAGACTGAGGGACCGCAGACAGAGACTGAGGGACCGCAGACAGAGACTGAGGGACCGGAGACAGAGACTGAGGGAACGCAGACAGAGACTGAGGGACTAGAGACAGACTGAGGGACTGGAGACAGAGACTGAGGGACCGGAGACAGAGACTGAGGGACCGCAGACAGAGACTGAGGGACCGCAGACACAGACTGAGGGACCGGAGACAGAGACTGAGGGACCGGAGACAGAGACTGAGGGACCGGATACAGAGACTGAGGGACCGCTGACAGAGACTGAGGGACCGCAGACAGAGACTGAGGGACCGGAGCCAGAGACTGAGGGACCGGAGACAGAGACTGAGGGACTGGAGACAGAGACTGAGCGACCGCAGACAGAGACTGAGGGACCGGAGACAGAGACTGAGGGACTGGAGACAGAGACTGAGGGACCGCAGACACAGACTGAGGGACTGGAGACAGAGACTGAGGGACTGGAGACAGACTGAGGGACCGGAGACAGAAACTGAGGGACCGGAGACAGAGACTGAGGGACCGCAGACAGAGACTGAGGGACCGCAGACAGAGACTGAGGGACCGCAGACAGAGACTGAGGGACTGGAGACAGACTGAGGGACCGCAGACAGAGACTGAGGGACCGGAGACAGAGACTGAGGGACCGCAGACAGAGACTGAGGGACCGCAGACAGAGACTGAGGGACCGCAGACAGAGACTGAGGGACTGGAGACAGACTGAGGGACCACAGACAGAGACTGAGGGACCGCAGACAGAGACTGAGGGACCGGAGACAGAGACGGAGGGACCGCAGACAGAGACTGAGGGACCGCAGACAGAGACTGAGGGAGCGCAGACAGAGACTGAGAGACCGCAGACAGAGACTGAGGGACCGCAGACAGAGACTGAGGGACCGCAGACAGAGACTGAGGGACCGCAGACAGAGACTGAGGGACCGCAGACAGAGACTGAGGGACCGGAGACAGAGACTGAGGGACAGAAGACAGAGACTGAGGGACCGGAGACAGAGACTGAGGGACCGGAGACAGAGACTGAGGGACTGCAGACAGAGACTGAGGGACTGGAGACAGAGACTGAGGGACTGCAGACAGAGACTGAGGGACCGGAGACAGAGACTGAGGGACCGCAGACAGAGACTGAGGGACCGCAGACAGAGACTGAGGGACCGCAGACAGAGACTGAGGGACCGCAGACAGAGACTGAGGGACAGGAGGCAGAGACTGCGGGACAGAGACAGAGACTGAGGGACCGTAGACAGAGACTGAGGGACCGCAGACAGAGACTGAGGGACCGGAGACAGAGACTGAGGGACCGCAGACAGAGACTGAGGGACCGCAGACAGAGACTGAGGGACCGCAGACAGAGACTGAGGGACCGCAGACAGAGACTGAGGGACTGGAGACAGAAACTGAGGGACAGAGACAGAGACTGAGGGACCGCAGACAGAGACTGAGGGACCGGAGACAGAGACTGAGGGACTGGAGACAGAGACTGAGGGACCGCAGACAGAGACTGAGGGACTGGAGACAGAGACTGAGGGACTGCAGACAGAGACTGAGGGACTGCAGACAGAGACTGAGGGACTGGAGACAGAGACTGAGGGACTGGAGACAGAGACTGAGGGACTGGAGACAGAGACTGAGGGACTGGAGACAGAGACTGAGGGACTGGAGACAGAGGCTGAGGGACCGCAGACAGAGACTGAGGGACTGGAGACAGAGACTGAGGGACTGGAGACAGAGACTGAGGGACTGGAGACAGAGACTGAGGGACTGGAGACAGAGACTGAGGGACTGCAGACAGAGACTGAGGGACTGCAGACAGAGACTGAGGGACTGGAGACAGAGACTGAGGGACTGGAGACAGAGACTGAGGGACTGGAGACAGAGACTGAGGGACTGGAGACAGAGACTGAGGGACTGGAGACAGAGGCTGAGGGACCGCAGACAGAGACTGAGGGACTGGAGACAGAGACTGAGGGACTGGAGACAGAGACTGAGGGACCGCAGACAGAGACTGAGGGACTGGAGACAGAGACTGAGGGACTGGAGACAGAGACTGAGGGACCGGAGACAGAGACTGAGGAACCGCAGACAGAGACTGAGGGACCGCAGACAGAGACTGAGGGACCGGAGACAGAGACTGAGGGACCGGAGACAGAGACTGAGGGACCGCAGACAGAGACTGAGGGACCGCAGACAGAGACTGAGGGACCGGAGACAGAGACTGAGGGAACGCAGACAGAGACTGAGGGACTAGAGACAGACTGAGGGACTGGAGACAGAGACTGAGGGACCGGAGACAGAGACTGAGGGACCGCAGACAGAGACTGAGGGACCGCAGACACAGACTGAGGGACCGGAGACAGAGACTGAGGGACCGGAGACAGAGACTGAGGGACCGGATACAGAGACTGAGGGACCGCTGACAGAGACTGAGGGACCGCAGACAGAGACTGAGGGACCGGAGCCAGAGACTGAGGGACCGGAGACAGAGACTGAGGGACTGGAGACAGAGACTGAGCGACCGCAGACAGAGACTGAGGGACCGGAGACAGAGACTGAGGGACTGGAGACAGAGACTGAGGGACCGCAGACACAGACTGAGGGACAGGAGACAGAGACTGAGGGACTGGAGACAGACTGAGGGACCGGAGACAGAAACTGAGGGACCGGAGACAGAGACTGAGGGACCGCAGACAGAGACTGAGGGACCGCAGACAGAGACTGAGGGACCGCAGACAGAGACTGAGGGACTGGAGACAGACTGAGGGACCGCAGACAGAGACTGAGGGACCGGAGACAGAGACTGAGGGACCGCAGACAGAGACTGAGGGACCGCAGACAGAGACTGAGGGACCGCAGACAGAGACTGAGGGACTGGAGACAGACTGAGGGACCACAGACAGAGACTGAGGGACCGCAGACAGAGACTGAGGGACCGGAGACAGAGACGGAGGGACCGCAGACAGAGACTGAGGGACCGCAGACAGAGACTGAGGGAGCGCAGACAGAGACTGAGAGACCGCAGACAGAGACTGAGGGACCGCAGACAGAGACTGAGGGACCGCAGACAGAGACTGAGGGACCGCAGACAGAGACTGAGGGACCGCAGACAGAGACTGAGGGACCGGAGACAGAGACTGAGGGACAGAAGACAGAGACTGAGGGACCGGAGACAGAGACTGAGGGACCGGAGACAGAGACTGAGGGACTGCAGACAGAGACTGAGGGACTGGAGACAGAGACTGAGGGACTGCAGACAGAGACTGAGGGACCGGAGACAGAGACTGAGGGACCGCAGACAGAGACTGAGGGACCGCAGACAGAGACTGAGGGACCGCAGACAGAGACTGAGGGACCGCAGACAGAGACTGAGGGACAGGAGGCAGAGACTGCGGGACAGAGACAGAGACTGAGGGACCGTAGACAGAGACTGAGGGACCGCAGACAGAGACTGAGGGACCGGAGACAGAGACTGAGGGACCGCAGACAGAGACTGAGGGACCGCAGACAGAGACTGAGGGACCGCAGACAGAGACTGAGGGACCGCAGACAGAGACTGAGGGACTGGAGACAGAAACTGAGGGACAGAGACAGAGACTGAGGGACCGCAGACAGAGACTGAGGGACCGGAGACAGAGACTGAGGGACTGGAGACAGAGACTGAGGGACCGCAGACAGAGACTGAGGGACTGGAGACAGAGACTGAGGGACTGCAGACAGAGACTGAGGGACTGCAGACAGAGACTGAGGGACTGGAGACAGAGACTGAGGGACTGGAGACAGAGACTGAGGGACTGGAGACAGAGACTGAGGGACTGGAGACAGAGACTGAGGGACTGGAGACAGAGGCTGAGGGACCGCAGACAGAGACTGAGGGACTGGAGACAGAGACTGAGGGACTGGAGACAGAGACTGAGGGACCGCAGACAGAGACTGAGGGACTGGAGACAGAGACTGAGGGACTGGAGACAGAGACTGAGGGACCGGAGACAGAGACTGAGGAACCGCAGACAGAGACTGAGGGACCGCAGACAGAGACTGAGGGACCGGAGACAGAGACTGAGGGACCGGAGACAGAGACTGAGGGACCGCAGACAGAGACTGAGGGACCGCAGACAGAGACTGAGGGACCGGAGACAGAGACTGAGGGAACGCAGACAGAGACTGAGGGACTAGAGACAGACTGAGGGACTGGAGACAGAGACTGAGGGACCGGAGACAGAGACTGAGGGACCGCAGACAGAGACTGAGGGACCGCAGACACAGACTGAGGGACCGGAGACAGAGACTGAGGGACCGGAGACAGAGACTGAGGGACCGGATACAGAGACTGAGGGACCGCTGACAGAGACTGAGGGACCGCAGACAGAGACTGAGGGACCGGAGCCAGAGACTGAGGGACCGGAGACAGAGACTGAGGGACTGGAGACAGAGACTGAGCGACCGCAGACAGAGACTGAGGGACCGGAGACAGAGACTGAGGGACTGGAGACAGAGACTGAGGGACCGCAGACACAGACTGAGGGACAGGAGACAGAGACTGAGTGACTGGAGACAGACTGAGGGACCGGAGACAGAAACTGAGGGACCGGAGACAGAGACTGAGGGACCGCAGACAGAGACTGAGGGACCGCAGACAGAGACTGAGGAACCGCAGACAGAGACTGAGGGACTGGAGACAGACTGAGGGACTGCAGACAGAGACTGAGGGACCGGAGACAGAGACTGAGGGACCGCAGACAGAGACTGAGGGACCGCAGACAGAGACTGAGGGACCGCAGACAGAGACTGAGGGACTGGAGACAGACTGAGGGACCGCAGACAGAGACTGAGGGACCGCAGACAGAGACTGAGGGACCGGAGACAGAGACGGAGGGACCGCAGACAGAGACTGAGGGACCGCAGACAGAGACTGAGGGAGCGCAGACAGAGACTGAGAGACCGCAGACAGAGACTGAGGGACCGCAGACAGAGACTGAGGGACCGCAGACAGAGACTGAGGGACCGCAGACAGAGACTGAGGGACCGGAGACAGAGACTGAGGGACAGAAGACAGAGACTGAGGGACCGGAGACAGAGACTGAGGGACCGGAGACAGAGACTGAGGGACTGCAGACAGAGACTGAGGGACTGGAGACAGAGACTGAGGGACCGCAGACAGAGACTGAGGGACCGGAGACAGAGACTGAGGGACCGCAGACAGAGACTGAGGGACCGCAGACAGAGACTGAGGGACCGCAGACAGAGACTGAGGGACCGCAGACAGAGACTGAGGGACAGGAGGCAGAGACTGCGGGACAGAGACAGAGACTGAGGGACCGTAGACAGAGACTGAGGGACCGCAGACAGAGACTGAGGGACCGGAGACAGAGACTGAGGGACCGCAGACAGAGACTGAGGGACCGCAGACAGAGACTGAGGGACCGCAGACAGAGACTGAGGGACCGCAGACAGAGACTGAGGGACTGGAGACAGAAACTGAGGGACAGAGACAGAGACTGAGGGACCGCAGACAGAGACTGAGGGACTGGAGACAGAGACTGAGGGACCGCAGACAGAGACTGAGGGACTGGAGACAGAGACTGAGGGACTGGAGACAGAGACTGAGGGACTGGAGACAGAGACTGAGGGACTGGAGACAGAGACTGAAGGACTGGAGACAGAGACTGAGGGACTGGAGACAGAGACTGAGGGACTGGAGACAGAGACTGAGGGACTGGAGACAGAGACTGAGGGATCGCAGACAGAGACTGAGGGACTGGAGACAGAGACTGAGGGACCGCAGACAGAGACTGAGGGACCGCAGACAGAGACTGAGGGACTGGAGACAGAGACTGAGGGACTGGAGACAGAGACTGAGGGACTGGAGACAGAGACTGAGGGACTGGAGACAGAGACTGAGGGACTGGAGACAGAGACTGAGGGACTGGAGACAGAGACTGAGGGACTGGAGACAGAGACTGAGGGACTGGAGACAGAGACTGAGGGATCGCAGACAGAGACTGAGGGACTGGAGACAGAGACTGAGGGACCGCAGACAGAGACTGAGGGACCGCAGACAGAGACTGAGGGACAGGAGACAGAGACTGAGGGACCGCAGACAGAGACTGAGGGACCGCAGACAGAGACTGAGGGACCGCAGACAGAGACTGAGGGACCGCAGACAGAGACTGAGGGACCGCAGACAGAGACTGAGGGACTGGAGACAGAGACTGAGTGACTGGAGACAGAGACTGAGGGACCGCAGACAGAGACTGAGGGACTGGAGACAGAGACTGAGGGACTGGAGACAGAGACTGAGGGACTGGAGACAGAGACGGAGGGACCGCAGACAGAGACGGAGGGACCGCAGACAGAGACGGAGGGACCGCAGACAGAGACTGAGGGACTGGAGACAGAGACTGAGGGACCGCAGTCAGAGACTGAGGGACCGCAGACAGAGACTGAGGGACAGGAGACAGAGACTGAGGGACCGCAGACAGAGACCGAGGGACCGCAGACAGAGACTGAGGGACCGCAGACAGAGACTGAGGGACCGCAGACAGGGACCGAGGGACCGCAGACAGAGACCGAGGGAATGGAGACAGAGACTGAGGGACCGCAGACAGAGACTGAGGGAATGGAGACAGAGACTGAGGGACTGGAGACAGAGACTGAGGGACTGGAGACAGAGACTGAGGGACTGCAGACAGAGACTGAGGGACTGCAGACAGAGACTGAGGGACTGGAGACAGAGACTGAGGGACTGGAGACAGAGACTGAGGGACTGGAGACAGAGACTGAGGGACTGGAGACAGAGACTGAGGGACTGGAGACAGAGGCTGAGGGACCGCAGACAGAGACTGAGGGACTGGAGACAGAGACTGAGGGACTGGAGACAGAGACTGAGGGACCGCAGACAGAGACTGAGGGACTGGAGACAGAGACTGAGGGACTGGAGACAGAGACTGAGGGACCGGAGACAGAGACTGAGGAACCGCAGACAGAGACTGAGGGACCGCAGACAGAGACTGAGGGACCGGAGACAGAGACTGAGGGACCGGAGACAGAGACTGAGGGACCGCAGACAGAGACTGAGGGACCGCAGACAGAGACTGAGGGACCGGAGACAGAGACTGAGGGAACGCAGACAGAGACTGAGGGACTAGAGACAGACTGAGGGACTGGAGACAGAGACTGAGGGACCGGAGACAGAGACTGAGGGACCGCAGACAGAGACTGAGGGACCGCAGACACAGACTGAGGGACCGGAGACAGAGACTGAGGGACCGGAGACAGAGACTGAGGGACCGGATACAGAGACTGAGGGACCGCTGACAGAGACTGAGGGACCGCAGACAGAGACTGAGGGACCGGAGCCAGAGACTGAGGGACCGGAGACAGAGACTGAGGGACTGGAGACAGAGACTGAGCGACCGCAGACAGAGACTGAGGGACCGGAGACAGAGACTGAGGGACTGGAGACAGAGACTGAGGGACCGCAGACACAGACTGAGGGACAGGAGACAGAGACTGAGGGACTGGAGACAGACTGAGGGACCGGAGACAGAAACTGAGGGACCGGAGACAGAGACTGAGGGACCGCAGACAGAGACTGAGGGACCGCAGACAGAGACTGAGGGACCGCAGACAGAGACTGAGGGACTGGAGACAGACTGAGGGACCGCAGACAGAGACTGAGGGACCGGAGACAGAGACTGAGGGACCGCAGACAGAGACTGAGGGACCGCAGACAGAGACTGAGGGACCGCAGACAGAGACTGAGGGACTGGAGACAGACTGAGGGACCACAGACAGAGACTGAGGGACCGCAGACAGAGACTGAGGGACCGGAGACAGAGAGGAAGGGACCGCAGACAGAGACTGAGGGACCGCAGACAGAGACTGAGGGAGCGCAGACAGAGACTGAGAGACCGCAGACAGAGACTGAGGGACCGCAGACAGAGACTGAGGGACCGCAGACAGAGACTGAGGGACCGCAGACAGAGACTGAGGGACCGCAGACAGAGACTGAGGGACCGGAGACAGAGACTGAGGGAAAGAAGACAGAGACTGAGGGACCGGAGACAGAGACTGAGGGACCGGAGACAGAGACTGAGGGACTGCAGACAGAGACTGAGGGACTGGAGACAGAGACTGAGGGACTGCAGACAGAGACTGAGGGACCGGAGACAGAGACTGAGGGACCGCAGACAGAGACTGAGGGACCGCAGACAGAGACTGAGGGACCGCAGACAGAGACTGAGGGACCGCAGACAGAGACTGAGGGACAGGAGGCAGAGACTGCGGGACAGAGACAGAGACTGAGGGACCGTAGACAGAGACTGAGGGACCGCAGACAGAGACTGAGGGACCGGAGACAGAGACTGAGGGACCGCAGACAGAGACTGAGGGACCGCAGACAGAGACTGAGGGACCGCAGACAGAGACTGAGGGACCGCAGACAGAGACTGAGGGACTGGAGACAGAAACTGAGGGACAGAGACAGAGACTGAGGGACCGCAGACAGAGACTGAGGGACCGGAGACAGAGACTGAGGGACTGGAGACAGAGACTGAGGGACCGCAGACAGAGATTGAGGGACTGGAGACAGAGACTGAGGGACTGGAGACAGAGACTGAGGGACTGGAGACAGAGACTGAGGGACTGGAGACAGAGACTGAAGGACTGGAGACAGAGACTGAGGGACTGGAGACAGAGACTGAGGGACTGGAGACAGAGACTGAGGGACTGGAGACAGAGACTGAGGGATCGCAGACAGAGACTGAGGGACTGGAGACAGAGACTGAGGGACCGCAGACAGAGACTGAGGGACCGCAGACAGAGACTGAGGGACTGGAGACAGAGACTGAGGGACTGGAGACAGAGACTGAGGGACTGGAGACAGAGACTGAGGGACTGGAGACAGAGACTGAGGGACTGGAGACAGAGACTGAGGGACTGGAGACAGAGACTGAGGGACTGGAGACAGGGACTGAGGGACTGGAGACAGAGACTGAGGGATCGCAGACAGAGACTGAGGGACTGCAGACAGAGACTGAGGGACCGCAGACAGAGACTGAGGGACCGCAGACAGAGACTGAGGGACAGGAGACAGAGACTGAGGGACCGCAGACAGAGACTGAGGGACCGCAGACAGAGACTGAGGGACCGCAGACAGAGACTGAGGGACCGCAGACAGAGACTGAGGGACCGCAGACAGAGACTGAGGGACTGGAGACAGAGACTGAGGGACTGGAGACAGAGACTGAGGGACCGCAGACAGAGACTGAGGGACTGGAGACAGAGACTGAGGGACTGGAGACAGAGACTGAGGGACTGGAGACAGAGACTGAGGGACTGGAGACAGAGACTGAAGGACTGGAGACAGAGACTGAGGGACTGGAGACAGAGACTGAGGGACTGGAGACAGAGACTGAGGGACAGGAGACAGAGACTGAGGGATCGCAGACAGAGACTGAGGGACTGGAGACAGAGACTGAGGGACCGCAGACAGAGACTGAGGGACCGCAGACAGAGACTGAGGGACAGGAGACAGAGACTGAGGGACCGCAGACAGAGACTGAGGGACCGCAGACAGAAACTGAGGGACCGCAGACAGAGACTGAGGGACCGCAGACAGAGACTGAGGGACTGGAGACAGAGACTGAGGGACTGGAGACAGAGACTGAGGGACCGCAGACAGACTGAGGGACTGGAGACAGAGACTGAGGGACCGCAGACAGAGACTGAGGGACCGCAGACAGAGACTGAGGGACCGGAGACAGAGACTGAGGGACTGGAGACAGAGACTGAGGGACCGCAGACAGAGACTGAGGGACTGGAGACAGAGACTGAGGGACCGCAGACAGAGACTGAGGGACCGGAGACAGAGACTGAGGGACCGCAGACATAGACTGAGGGACCGCAGACAGAGACTGAGGGACCGCAGACAGAGACTGAGGGACCGGAGGCAGAGACTGAGGGACAGAGACAGAGACTGAGGGACCGTAGACAGAGACTGAGGGACCGCAGACAGAGACTGAGGGACTGGAGACAGAGACTGAGGGACCGGAGGCAGAGACTGAGGGACAGAGACAGAGACTGAGGGACCGTAGACAGAGACTGAGGGACCGGAGACAGAGACTGAGGGACCGCAGACAGAGACTGAGGGACCGCAGACAGAGACTGAGGGACCGCAGACAGAGACTGAGGGACCGCAGACAGAGACTGAGGGACCGCAGACAGAGACTCAGGGATCGCAGACAGAGACTGAGGGACAGGAGACAGAGACTGAGGGACCGCAGACAGAGACTGAGGGACCGGAGACAGAGACTGAGGGACAGGAGACAGAGACAGAGGGACAGGAGACAGAGACGGAGGGACCGCAGACAGAGACGGAGGGACCGCAGACAGAGACGGAGGGACCGCAGACAGAGACTGAGGGACCGCAGACAGAGACTGAGGGACCGCAGTCAGAGACTGAGGGACCGCAGACAGAGACTGAGGGACAGGAGACAGAGACTGAGGGACCGCAGACAGAGACCGAGGGACCGCAGACAGAGACTGAGGGACCGCAGACAGAGACTGAGGGACCGCAGACCGGGACCGAGGGACCGCAGACAGAGACCGAGGGACCGCAGACAGAGACTGAGGGACCACAGACAGAGACTGAGGGACCGCAGACAGAGACTGAGGGACCGCAGACAGAGACTGAGGGACCGCAGACAGAGACTGAGGGACCGCAGACAGAGACTGAGGGACCGCAGACAGAGACTGAGGGACTGGAGACAGAGACTGAGGGACTGGAGACAGAGACTGAGGGACCGGAGACAGAGACTGAGGAACCGCAGACAGAGACTGAGGGACCGCAGACAGAGACTGAGGGACCGGAGACAGAGACTGAGGGACCGGAGACAGAGACTGAGGGACCGCAGACAGAGACTGAGGGACCGCAGACAGAGACTGAGGGACCGGAGACAGAGACTGAGGGAACGCAGACAGAGACTGAGGGACTAGAGACAGACTGAGGGACTGGAGACAGAGACTGAGGGACCGGAGACAGAGACTGAGGGACCGCAGACAGAGACTGAGGGACTGCAGACACAGACTGAGGGACCGGAGACAGAGACTGAGGGACCGGATACAGAGACTGAGGGACCGCTGACAGAGACTGAGGGACCGCAGACAGAGACTGAGGGACCGGAGCCAGAGACTGAGGGACCGGAGACAGAGACTGAGGGACTGGAGACAGAGACTGAGCGACCGCAGACAGAGACTGAGGGACCGGAGACAGAGACTGAGGGACTGGAGACAGAGACTGAGGGACCGCAGACACAGACTGAGGGACAGGAGACAGAGACTGAGGGACTGGAGACAGACTGAGGGACCGGAGACAGAAACTGAGGGACCGGAGACAGAGACTGAGGGACCGCAGACAGAGACTGAGGGACCGCAGACAGAGACTGAGGGACCGCAGACAGAGACTGAGGGACTGTAGACAGACTGAGGGACCGGAGACAGAAACTGAGGGACCGGAGACAGAGACTGAGGGACCGCAGACAGAGACTGAGGGACCGCAGACACAGACTGAGGGACCGGAGACAGAGACTGAGGGACCGGATACAGAGACAGAGGGACCGCAGACAGAGACTGAGGGACCGCAGACAGAGACTGAGGGACCGGAGACAGAGACTGATGGACCGCAGACAGAGACTGAGGGACCGCAGACAGAGACCGAGGGACCGCAGACAGAGACTGAGGGACCGCAGGCAGTGACTGAGGGACTGGAGACAGAGACTGAGGGACCGCTGAGAGAGACTGAGGGACCGCAGACAGAGACTGAGGGACCGGAGCCAGAGACTGAGGGACCGGAGTCAGAGACTGAGGGACCGCAGACAGAGACTGAGGGACCGGAGACAGAGACTGAGGGACCGCAGACACAGACTGAGGGACCGGAGACAGAGGCTGAGGGACCGCAGACAGAGACTGAGGGACCGCAGACAGAGACTGAGGGACCGGAGACAGAGACTGAGGGACCGGAGACAGAGACTGAGGGACCGGAGACAGAGACTGAGGGACCGCAGACAGAGACTGAGGGACCGCAGACAGAGACTGAGGGACCGGAGACAGAGACTGAGGGAACGCAGACAGAGACTGAGGGACTGGAGACAGACTGAGGGACTGGAGACAGAGACTGAGGGACCGGAGACAGAGACTGAGGGACCGCAGACAGAGACTGAGGGACCGCAGACACAGAATGAGGGACCGGAGACAGAGACTGAGGGACCGGAGACAGAGACTGAGGGACCGCAGACAGAGACTGAGGGACCGCAGACACAGACTGAGGGACCGGAGACAGAGACTGAGGGACCGGATACAGAGACTGAGGGACCGCAGACAGAGACTGAGGGACCGCAGACAGAGACTGAGGGACGGAGACAGAGACTGATGGACCGCAGACAGAGACCGAGGGACCGCAGACAGTGACTGAGGGACCGCAGACAGAGTCTGAGGGACGGGAGACAGAGACTGAGGGACGGGAGACAGAGACTGAGGGACCGCAGACAGAGACTGAGGGACCGGAGACAGAGACTGAGGGACCGGAGACAGAGACTGAGGGACCGGAGACAGAGACTGAGGGACCGCAGACAGAGACTGAGGGACCGCAGACAGAGACTGAGGGACCGCAGACAGAGACTGAGGGACCGCAGACAGAGACTGAGGGACCGCAGACAGAGACTGAGGGACCGCAGACAGAGACTGAGGGACAGGAGGCAGAGACTGCGGGACAGAGACAGAGACTGAGGGACCGTAGACAGAGACTGAGGGACCGCAGACAGAGACTGAGGGACCGGAGACAGAGACTGAGGGACCGCAGACAGAGACTGAGGGACCGCAGACAGAGACTGAGGGACCGCAGACAGAGACTGAGGGACCGCAGAGAGAGACTGAGGGACTGGAGACAGAAACTGAGGGACAGAGACAGAGACTGAGGGACCGCAGACAGAGACTGAGGGACTGGAGACAGAGACTGAGGGACCGGAGACAGAGACTGAGGGACCGGAGACAGAGACTGAGGGACCGGAGACAGAGACTGAGGGACCGGAGACAGAGACTGAGGGACCGGAGACAGAGACTGAGGGACTGGAGACAGAGACTGAGGGACCGGAGACAGAGACTGAGGGACCGCAGACAGAGACTGAGGGACTGGAGACAGAGACTGAGGGACTGGAGACAGAGACTGAGGGACTGGAGACAGAGACTGAGGGACTGGAGACAGAGACTGAGGGACTGGAGACAGAGACTGAGGGACTGGAGACAGAGACTGAGGGACTGGAGACAGAGACTGAGGGATCGCAGACAGAGACTGAGGGACTGGAGACAGAGACTGAGGGACCGCAGACAGAGACTGAGGGACTGGAGACAGAGACTGAGGGAACGCAGACAGAGACTGAGGGACCGCAGACAGAGACTGAGGGACAGGAGACAGAGACTGAGGGACCGCAGACAGAGACTGAGGGACCGCAGACAGAGACTGAGGGACCGCAGACAGAGACTGAGGGACCGCAGACAGAGACTGAGGGACTGGAGACAGAGACTGAGGGACTGGAGACAGAGACTGAGGGACCGCAGACAGAGACTGAGGGACTGGAGACAGAGACTGAGGGACTGGAGACAGAGACTGAGGGACTGGAGACAGAGACTGAGGGACTGGAGACAGAGACTGAAGGACTGGAGACAGAGACTGAGGGACTGGAGACAGAGACTGAGGGACTGGAGACAGAGACTGAGGGACTGGAGACAGAGACTGAGGGATCGCAGACAGAGACTGAGGGACTGGAGACAGAGACTGAGGGACCGCAGACAGAGACTGAGGGACCGCAGACAGAGACTGAGGGACAGGAGACAGAGACTGAGGGACCGCAGACAGAGACTGAGGGACCGCAGACAGAAACTGAGGGACCGCAGACAGAGACTGAGGGACCGCAGACAGAGACTGAGGGACTGGAGACAGAGACTGAGGGACTGGAGACAGAGACTGAGGGACCGCAGACAGACTGAGGGACTGGAGACAGAGACTGAGGGACCGCAGACAGAGACTGAGGGACCGCAGACAGAGACTGAGGGACCGGAGACAGAGACTGAGGGACTGGAGACAGAGACTGAGGGACCGCAGACAGAGACTGAGGGACTGGAGACAGAGACTGAGGGACCGCAGACAGAGACTGAGGGACCGGAGACAGAGACTGAGGGACCGCAGACATAGACTGAGGGACCGCAGACAGAGACTGAGGGACCGCAGACAGAGACTGAGGGACCGGAGGCAGAGACTGAGGGACAGAGACAGAGACTGAGGGACCGTAGACAGAGACTGAGGGACCGCAGACAGAGACTGAGGGACTGGAGACAGAGACTGAGGGACCGGAGGCAGAGACTGAGGGACAGAGACAGAGACTGAGGGACCGTAGACAGAGACTGAGGGACCGGAGACAGAGACTGAGGGACCGCAGACAGAGACTGAGGGACCGGAGACAGAGACTGAGGGACCACAGACAGAGACTGAGGGACTGGAGACAGAGACTGAGGGAACGCAGACAGAGACTGAGGGACCGCAGACAGAGACTGAGGGACAGGATACAGAGACTGAGGGACCGCAGACAGAGACTGAGGGACCGCAGACAGAGACTGAGGGACCGCAGACAGAGACTGAGGGACCGCAGACAGAGACTGAGGGACTGGAGACAGAGACTGAGGGACTGGAGACAGAGACTGAGGGACCGCAGACAGAGACTGAGGGACTGGAGACAGAGACTGAGGGACTGGAGACAGAGACTGAGGGACTGGAGACAGAGACTGAGGGACTGGAGACAGAGACTGAGGGACTGGAGACAGAGACTGAGGGACTGGAGACAGAGACTGAGGGACTGGAGACAGAGACTGAGGGACTGGAGACAGAGACTGAGGGACTGGAGACAGAGACTGAGGGATCGCAGACAGAGACTGAGGGACTGCAGACAGAGACTGAGGGAACGCAGACAGAGACTGAGGGACCGCAGACAGAGACTGAGGGACAGGAGACAGAGACTGAGGGACCGCAGACAGAGACTGAGGGACCGCAGACAGAGACTGAGGGACCGCAGACAGAGACTGAGGGACCGCAGACAGAGACTGAGGGACTGGAGACAGAGACTGAGGGACTGGAGACAGAGACTGAGGGACCGCAGACAGAGACTGAGGGACTGGAGACAGAGACTGAGGGACTGGAGACAGAGACTGAGGGACTGGAGACAGAGACTGAGGGACTGGAGACAGAGACTGAAGGACTGGAGACAGAGACTGAGGGACTGGAGACAGAGACTGAGGGACTGGAGACAGAGACTGAGGGACTGGAGACAGAGACTAAGGGATCGCAGACAGAGACTGAGGGACTGGAGACAGAGACTGAGGGACCGCAGACAGAGACTGAGGGACCGCAGACAGAGACTGAGGGACAGGAGACAGAGACTGAGGGACCGCAGACAGAGACTGAGGGACCGCAGACAGAAACTGAGGGACCGCAGACAGAGACTGAGGGACCGCAGACAGAGACTGAGGGACTGGAGACAGAGACTGAGGGACTGGAGACAGAGACTGAGGGACCGCAGACAGACTGAGGGACTGGAGACAGAGACTGAGGGACCGCAGACAGAGACTGAGGGACCGCAGACAGAGACTGAGGGACCGGAGACAGAGACTGAGGGACTGGAGACAGAGACTGAGGGACCGCAGACAGAGACTGAGGGACTGGAGACAGAGACTGAGGGACCGCAGACAGAGACTGAGGGACCGGAGACAGAGACTGAGGGACCGCAGACATAGACTGAGGGACCGCAGACAGAGACTGAGGGACCGCAGACAGAGACTGAGGGACCGGAGGCAGAGACTGAGGGACAGAGACAGAGACTGAGGGACCGTAGACAGAGACTGAGGGACCGCAGACAGAGACTGAGGGACTGGAGACAGAGACTGAGGGACCGGAGGCAGAGACTGAGGGACAGAGACAGAGACTGAGGGATCGTAGACAGAGACTGAGGGACCGGAGACAGAGACTGAGGGACCGCAGACAGAGACTGAGGGACCGCAGACAGAGACTGAGGGACCGCAGACAGAGACTGAGGGACCGCAGACAGAGACTGAGGGACCGCAGACAGAGACTCAGGGATCGCAGACAGAGACTGAGGGACCGCAGACAGAGACTGAGGGACCGCAGACAGAGACTGAGGGACCGGAGACAGAGACTGAGGGACAGGAGACAGAGACAGAGGGACAGGAGACAGAGACGGAGGGACCGCAGACAGACACGGAGGGATGGCAGACAGAGACGGAGGGACCGCAGACAGAGACTGAGGGACCGCAGACAGAGACTGAGGGACCGCAGTCAGAGACTGAGGGACCGCAGACAGAGACTGAGGGACAGGAGACAGAGACTGAGGGACCGCAGACAGAGACCGAGGGACCGCAGACAGAGACTGAGGGACCGCAGACAGAGACTGAGGGACCGCAGACCGGGACCGAGGGACCGCAGACAGAGACCGAGGGACCGCAGACAGAGACTGAGGGACCACAGACAGAGACTGAGGGACCGCAGACAGAGACTGAGGGACCGCAGACAGAGACTGAGGGACCGCAGACAGAGACTGAGGGACCGCAGACAGAGACTGAGGGACTGGAGACAGAGACTGAGGGACTGGAGACAGATACTGAGGGACCGGAGACAGAGACTGAGGAACCGCAGACAGAGACTGAGGGACCGCAGACAGAGACTGAGGGACCGGAGACAGAGACTGAGGGACCGGAGACAGAGACTGAGGGACCGCAGACAGAGACTGAGGGACCGCAGACAGAGACTGAGGGACCAGAGACAGAGACTGAGGGAACGCAGACAGAGACTGAGGGACTAGAGACAGACTGAGGGACTGGAGACAGAGACTGAGGGACCGGAGACAGACTGAGGGACTGGAGACAGAGACTGAGGGACCGGAGACAGAGACTGAGAGACCGCAGACAGAGACTGAGGGACCGCAGACAAAGACTGAGGGACCGGAGCCAGAGACTGAGGGACCGGAGAAGGAGACTGAGGGACTGGAGACAGAGACTGAGCGACCGCAGACAGAGACTGAGGGACCGGAGACAGAGACTGAGGGACTGGAGACAGAGACTGAGGGACCGCAGACACAGACTGAGGGACAGGAGACAGAGACTGAGGGACTGGAGACAGACTGAGGGACCGGAGACAGAAACTGAGGGACCGGAGACAGAGACTGAGGGACCGCAGACAGAGACTGAGGGACCGCAGACAGAGACTGAGGGACCGCAGACAGAGACTGAGGGACTGGAGACAGACTGAGGGACCGGAGACAGAAACTGAGGGACCGGAGACAGAGACTGAGGGACCGCAGACAGAGACTGAGGGACCGCAGACACAGACTGAGGGACCGGAGACAGAGACTGAGGGACCGGATACAGAGACTGAGGGACCGCAGACAGAGACTGAGGGACCGCAGACAGAGACTGAGGGACCGGAGACAGAGACTGATGGACCGCAGACAGAGACTGAGGGACCGCAGACAGAGACCGAGGGACCGCAGACAGAGACTGAGGGACCGCAGGCAGTGACTGAGGGACTGGAGACAGAGACTGAGGGACCGCTGAGAGAGACTGAGGGACCGCAGACAGAGACTGAGGGACCGGAGCCAGAGACTGAGGGACCGGAGTCAGAGACTGAGGGACTGGAGACAGAGACTGAGGGACCGCAGACAGAGACTGAGGGACCCGAGACAGAGACTGAGGGACCGGAGACAGAGACTGAGGGACCGCAGACACAGACTGAGGGACCGGAGACAGAGGCTGAGGGACCGCAGACAGAGACTGAGGGACCGCAGACAGAGACTGAGGGACCGGAGACAGAGACTGAGGGACCGGAGACAGAGACTGAGGGACCGGAGACAGAGACTGAGGGACCGCAGACAGAGACTGAGGGACCGCAGACAGAGACTGAGGGACCGGAGACAGAGACTGAGGGAATGCAGACAGAGACTGAGGGACTGGAGACAGACTGAGGGACTGGAGACAGAGACTGAGGGACCGGAGACAGAGACTGAGGGACCGCAGACAGAGACTGAGGGACCGCAGACACAGACTGAGGGACCGGAGACAGAGACTGAGGGACCGGAGACAGATACTGAGGGACCGCAGACAGAGACTGAGGGACCGCAGACACAGACTGAGGGACCGGAGACAGAGACTGAGGGACCGGATACAGAGACTGAGGGACCGCAGACAGAGACTGAGGGACCGCAGACAGAGACTGAGGGACGGAGACAGAGACTGATGGACCGCAGACAGAGACCGAGGGACCGCAGACAGTGACTGAGGGACCGCAGACGGAGACTGAGGGACCGCAGACGGAGACTGAGGGACCGGAGACGGTGACTGAGGGACCGGAGACGGAGACTGAGGGACCGCAGACAGAGTCTGAGGGACGGGAGACAGAGACTGAGGGACGGGAGACAGAGACTGAGCGACCGCAGACAGAGACTGAGGGACCGGAGACCGAGACTGAGGGACCGGAGACAGAGACTGAGGGACCGGAGACAGAGACTGAGGGACCGCAGACAGAGACTGAGGGACCGCAGACAGAGACTGAGGGACCGCAGACAGAGACTGAGGGACCGCAGACAGAGACTGAGGGACCGCAGACAGAGACTGAGGGACCGCAGACAGAGACTGAGGGACCGCAGACAGAGACTGAGGGACCGGAGACAGAGACTGAGGGACCGCAGACAGAGACTGAGGGACCGGAGACAGAGACTGAGGGACCGCAGACAGAGACTGAGGGACCGGAGACAGAGACTGAGGGACCGCAGACAGAGACTGAGGGACCGCAGACGGAGACTGAGGGACTGGAGACAGAGACTGAGGGACTGGAGACAGAGACTGAGGGACTGGAGACAGAGACTGAGGGACCGGAGACAGAGGCTGAGGGACCGCAGACAGACTGATGGACTGGAGGCAGAGACTGAGGGACCGCAGACAGAGACTGAGGGACCGCAGACAGAGACTGAGGGACCGCAGACAGAGACTGAGGGACCGGAGACAGAGACTGAGGGACCGGAGACAGAGCCTGAGGGATTGGAGACAGAGACTGAGGGACTGGAGACAGAGACTGAGGGACTGGAGACAGAGACTGAGGGACTGCAGACAGAGACTGAGGGACCGGAGACAGAGACTGAGGGACAGAGACAGAGACTGAGGGACCGTAGACAGAGACTGAGGGACCGCAGACAGAGATTGAGGGAGCGGAGACAGAGACTGAGGGACAGAGACAGAGACTGAGGGACCGTAGACAGAGACTGAGGGACCGCAGACAGAGACTGAGGGACCGGAGACAGAGACTGAGGGACCGCAGACAGAGACTGAGGGACCGCAGACAGAGACTGAGGGACCGCAGACAGAGACTGAGGGACCGCAGACAGAGACTGAGGGACCGCAGACAGAGACTGAGGGACCGCAGACAGAGACTGAGGGACCGCAGACATAGACAGAGGGATCGCAGACAGAGACTGAGGGACCGCAGACAGAGATTGAGGGACCGTAGACAGAGACTGAGCGACCGGAGACAGAGACTGAGGGACCACAGACAGAGACTGAGGGACCGCAGACAGAGACTGAGGGACCGGAGACAGAGACTGATGGACCGCAGACAGAGACTGAGGGACCGCAGACAGAGACCGAGGGACCGCAGACAGAGACTGAGGGACCGCAGGCAGTGACTGAGGGACTGGAGACAGAGACTGAGGGACAGAGACGGTGGCATAGTGGTTAGCACTGTTGCCTCACAGCGCCAGGGACCCGGGTTCGAATCCGGCCTCGGGCGACTGTCTGTGTGGAGTTTGCACATTCTCCCCGTGTTTGCGTGGGTTTTCTCCGGGTGCTCCGGTTTCCTCCCACAGTCCAAAGATGTGCGGGGTTAGGTTGATTGGCCATGATAAAAATTGACCCTTAGTGTTAGGGGGATTAAATACATGGGGTTACCGGGATCGGGTGGGATATGTGTCGGTGCAGGCTCGATGGGCCGAAATGGCCGCTATCTGTACTGTGAGGTTTCTGTGATTTCTGTGATTTCTGTGACCGCTGAGAGAGACTGAGGGACCGCAGACAGAGACTGAGGGACCGGAGCCAGAGACTGAGGGACCGCAGACAGAGACTGAGGGACCGGAGCCAGAGACTGAGGGACCGGAGTCAGAGACTGAGGGACTGGAGACAGAGACTGAGGGACCGCAGACAGAGACTGAGGGACCCGAGACAGAGACTGAGGGACCGCAGACAGAGACTGAGGGACCGCAGACAGAGACTGAGGGACCGGAGCCAGAGACTGAGGGACCGGAGTCAGAGACTGAGGGACTGGAGACAGAGACTGAGGGACCGCAGACAGAGACTGAGGGACCCGAGACAGAGACTGAGGGACCGCAGACAGAGACTGAGGGACCGCAGACAGAGACTGAGGGACCGCAGACAGAGACTGAGGGACCGCAGACAGAGACTGAGGGACCGCAGACAGAGACTCAGGGATCGCAGACAGAGACTGAGGGACCGCAGACAGAGACTGAGGGACCGCAGACAGAGACTGAGGGACAGGAGACAGAGACAGAGGGACAGGAGACAGAGACGGAGGGACCGCAGACAGACACGGAGGGATGGCAGACAGAGACGGAGGGACCGCAGACAGAGACTGAGGGACCGCAGACAGAGACTGAGGGACCGCAGTCAGAGACTGAGGGACCGCAGACAGAGACTGAGGGACAGGAGACAGAGACTGAGGGACCGCAGACAGAGACCGAGGGACCGCAGACAGAGACTGAGGGACCGCAGACAGAGACTGAGGGACCGCAGACCGGGACCGAGGGACCGCAGACAGAGACCGAGGGACCGCAGACAGAGACTGAGGGACCACAGACAGAGACTGAGGGACCGCAGACAGAGACTGAGGGACCGCAGACAGAGACTGAGGGACCGCAGACAGAGACTGAGGGACCGCAGACAGAGACTGAGGGACTGGAGACAGAGACTGAGGGACTGGAGACAGATACTGAGGGACCGGAGACAGAGACTGAGGAACCGCAGACAGAGACTGAGGGACCGCAGACAGAGACTGAGGGACCGGAGACAGAGACTGAGGGACCGGAGACAGAGACTGAGGGACCGCAGACAGAGACTGAGGGACCGCAGACAGAGACTGAGGGACCGCAGACAGAGACTGAGGGACCAGAGACAGAGACTGAGGGAACGCAGACAGAGACTGAGGGACTAGAGACAGACTGAGGGACTGGAGACAGAGACTGAGGGACCGGAGACAGAGACTGAGAGACCGCAGACAGAGACTGAGGGACCGCAGACACAGACTGAGGGACCGGAGACAGAGACTGAGGGACCGGATACAGAGACTGAGGGACTGCTGACAGAGACTGAGGGACCGCAGACAAAGACTGAGGGACCGGAGCCAGAGACTGAGGGACCGGAGACAGAGACTGAGGGACTGGAGACAGAGACTGAGCGACCGCAGACAGAGACTGAGGGACCGCAGACAGAGACTGAGGGACTGGAGACAGAGACTGAGGGACCGCAGACACAGACTGAGGGACAGGAGACAGAGACTGAGGGACTGGAGACAGACTGAGGGACCGGAGACAGAAACTGAGGGACCGGAGACAGAGACTGAGGGACCGCAGACAGAGACTGAGGGACCGCAGACAGAGACTGAGGGACCGCAGACAGAGACTGAGGGACTGGAGACAGACTGAGGGACCGGAGACAGAAACTGAGGGACCGGAGACAGAGACTGAGGGACCGCAGACAGAGACTGAGGGACCGCAGACACAGACTGAGGGACCGGAGACAGAGACTGAGGGACCGGATACAGAGACTGAGGGACCGCAGACAGAGACTGAGGGACCGCAGACAGAGACTGAGGGACCGGAGACAGAGACTGATGGACCGCAGACAGAGACTGAGGGACCGCAGACAGAGACCGAGGGACCGCAGACAGAGACTGAGGGACCGCAGGCAGTGACTGAGGGACTGGAGACAGAGACTGAGGGACCGCTGAGAGAGACTGAGGGACCGCAGACAGAGACTGAGGGACCGGAGCCAGAGACTGAGGGACCGGAGTCAGAGACTGAGGGACTGGAGACAGAGACTGAGGGACCGCAGACAGAGACTGAGGGACCCGAGACAGAGACTGAGGGACCGGAGACAGAGACTGAGGGACCGCAGACACAGACTGAGGGACCGGAGACAGAGGCTGAGGGACCGCAGACAGAGACTGAGGGACCGCAGACAGAGACTGAGGGACCGGAGACAGAGACTGAGGGACCGGAGACAGAGACTGAGGGACCGGAGACAGAGACTGAGGGACCGCAGACAGAGACTGAGGGACCGCAGACAGAGACTGAGGGACCGGAGACAGAGACTGAGGGAATGCAGACAGAGACTGAGGGACTGGAGACAGACTGAGGGACTGGAGACAGAGACTGAGGGACCGGAGACAGAGACTGAGGGACCGCAGACAGAGACTGAGGGACCGCAGACACAGACTGAGGGACCGGAGACAGAGACTGAGGGACCGGAGACAGATACTGAGGGACCGCAGACAGAGACTGAGGGACCGCAGACACAGACTGAGGGACCGGAGACAGAGACTGAGGGACCGGATACAGAGACTGAGGGACCACAGACAGAGACTGAGGGACCGCAGACAGAGACTGAGGGACGGAGACAGAGACTGATGGACCGCAGACAGAGACCGAGGGACCGCAGACAGTGACTGAGGGACCGCAGACGGAGACTGAGGGACCGCAGACGGAGACTGAGGGACCGGAGACGGTGACTGAGGGACCGGAGACGGAGACTGAGGGACCGCAGACAGAGTCTGAGGGACGGGAGACAGAGACTGAGGGACGGGAGACAGAGACTGAGCGACCGCAGACAGAGACTGAGGGACCGGAGACCGAGACTGAGGGACCGGAGACCGAGACTGAGGGACCGGAGACAGAGACTGAGGGACCGGAGACAGAGACTGAGGGACCGCAGACAGAGACTGAGGGACCGCAGACAGAGACTGAGGGACCGCAGACAGAGACTGAGGGACCGCAGACAGAGACTGAGGGACCGCAGACAGAGACTGAGGGACCGCAGACAGAGACTGAGGGACCGCAGACAGAGACTGAGGGACCGGAGACAGAGACTGAGGGACCGCAGACTGAGACTGAGGGACCGGAGACAGAGACTGAGGGACCGCAGACAGAGACTGAGGGACCGGAGACAGAGACTGAGGGACCGCAGACAGAGACTGAGGGACCGCAGACGGAGACTGAGGGACCGCAGACGGAGACTGAGGGACTGGAGACAGAGACTGAGGGACTGGAGACAGAGACTGAGGGACTGGAGACAGAGACTGAGGGACCGGAGACAGAGGCTGAGGGACCGCAGACAGACTGATGGACTGGAGGCAGAGACTGAGGGACCGCAGACAGAGACTGAGGGACCGCAGACAGAGACTGAGGGACCGCAGACAGAGACTGAGGGACCGGAGACAGAGACTGAGGGACCGGAGACAGAGCCTGAGGGATTGGAGACAGAGACTGAGGGACTGGAGACAGAGACTGAGGGACTGGAGACAGAGACTGAGGGACTGCAGACAGAGACTGAGGGACCGGAGACAGAGACTGAGGGACAGAGACAGAGACTGAGGGACCGTAGACAGAGACTGAGGGACCGCAGACAGAGATTGAGGGAGCGGAGACAGAGACTGAGGGACAGAGACAGAGACTGAGGGACCGTAGACAGAGACTGAGGGACCGCAGACAGAGACTGAGGGACCGGAGACAGAGACTGAGGGACCGCAGACAGAGACTGAGGGACCGCAGACAGAGACTGAGGGACCGCAGACAGAGACTGAGGGACCGCAGACAGAGACTGAGGGACCGCAGACAGAGACTGAGGGACCGCAGACAGAGACTGAGGGACCGCAGACATAGACAGAGGGATCGCAGACAGAGACTGAGGGACCGCAGACAGAGATTGAGGGACCGTAGACAGAGACTGAGCGACCGGAGACAGAGACTGAGGGACCACAGACAGAGACTGAGGGACCGCAGACAGAGACTGAGGGACCGGAGACAGAGACTGATGGACCGCAGACAGAGACTGAGGGACCGCAGACAGAGACCGAGGGACCGCAGACAGAGACTGAGGGACCGCAGGCAGTGACTGAGGGACTGGAGACAGAGACTGAGGGACAGAGACGGTGGCATAGTGGTTAGCACTGTTGCCTCACAGCGCCAGGGACCCGGGTTCGAATCCGGCCTCGGGCGACTGTCTGTGTGGAGTTTGCACATTCTCCCCGTGTTTGCGTGGGTTTTCTCCGGGTGCTCCGGTTTCCTCCCACAGTCCAAAGATGTGCGGGGTTAGGTTGATTGGCCATGATAAAAATTGACCCTTAGTGTTAGGGGGATTAAATACATGGGGTTACCGGGATCGGGTGGGATATGTGTCGGTGCAGGCTCGATGGGCCGAAATGGCCGCTATCTGTACTGTGAGGTTTCTGTGATTTCTGTGATTTCTGTGACCGCTGAGAGAGACTGAGGGACCGCAGACAGAGACTGAGGGACCGGAGCCAGAGACTGAGGGACCGCAGACAGAGACTGAGGGACCGGAGCCAGAGACTGAGGGACCGGAGTCAGAGACTGAGGGACTGGAGACAGAGACTGAGGGACCGCAGACAGAGACTGAGGGACCCGAGACAGAGACTGAGGGACCGCAGACAGAGACTGAGGGACCGCAGACAGAGACTGAGGGACCGGAGCCAGAGACTGAGGGACCGGAGTCAGAGACTGAGGGACTGGAGACAGAGACTGAGGGACCGCAGACAGAGACTGAGGGACCCGAGACAGAGACTGAGGGACCGGAGACAGAGACTGAGGGACCGCAGACACAGACTGAGGGACCGGAGACAGAGACTGAGGGACCGCAGACAGAGACTGAGGGACCGCAGACAGAGACTGAGGGACCGGAGACAGAGACTGAGGGACCGGAGACAGAGACTGAGGGACCGCAGACAGAGACTGAGGGACCGCAGACAGAGACTGAGGGACTGGAGACAGACTGAGGGACTGGAGACAGAGACTGAGGGACCGGAGACAGAGACTGAGGGACCGCAGACACAGACTGAGGGACCGGAGACAGAGACTGAGGGACCGGAGACAGAGACTGAGGGACCGCAGACAGAGACTGAGGGACCGCAGACACAGACTGAGGGACCGGAGACAGAGACTGAGGGACAGGATACAGAGACTGAGGGACCGCAGACAGAGACTGAGGGACCGCAGACAGAGACTGAGGGACCGGAGACAGAGACTGATGGACCGCAGACAGAGACCGAGGGACCGCAGACAGTGACTGAGGGACCGCAGACGGAGACTGAGGGACCGCAGACGGAGACTGAGGGACCGGAGACGGAGACTGAGGGACCGGAGACGGAGACTGAGGGACCGCAGACAGAGTCTGAGGGACCGCAGACAGAGACTGAGGGACGGGAGACAGAGACTGAGGGACCGCAGACAGAGACTGAGGGACCGGAGACAGAGACTGAGGGACCGGAGACAGAGACTGAGGGACCGCAGACAGAGACTGAGGGACCGCAGACAGAGACTGAGGGACCGCAGACAGAGACTGAGGGACCGCAGACAGAGACTGAGGGACGGCAGACAGAGACTGAGGGACCGCAGACAGAGACTGAGGGACTGGAGACAGAGACTGAGGGACCGCAGACAGAGACTGAGGGACCGGAGACAGAGACTGAGGGACCGCAGACAGAGACAGAGGGACCGGAGACAGAGACTGAGGGACCGCAGACAGAGACTGAGGGACCGCAGACGGAGACTGAGGGACTGGAGACAGAGACTGAGGGACTGGAGACAGAGACTGAGGGACTGGAGACAGAGACTGAGGGACCGGAGACAGGGGCTGAGGGACCGCAGACAGACTGATGGACTGGAGACAGAGACTGAGGGACCGCAGACAGAGACTGAGGGACCGCAGACAGAGACTGAGGGACCGGAGACAGAGACTGAGGGACCGGAGACAGAGCCTGAGGGATTGGAGACAGAGACTGAGGGACTGGAGACAGAGACTGAGGGACTGGAGACAGAGACTGAGGGACTGCAGACAGAGACTGAGGGACCGGAGACAGAGACTGAGGGACAGAGACAGAGACTGAGGGACCGTAGACAGAGACTGAGGGACCGCAGACAGAGACTGAGGGACCGGAGACAGAGACTGAGGGACAGAGACAGAGACTGAGGGACCGTAGACAGAGACTGAGGGACCGCAGACAGAGACTGAGGGACCGGAGACAGAGAATGAGGGACCGCAGACAGAGACTGAGGGACCGCAGACAGAGACTGAGGGACCGCAGACAGAGACTGAGGGACCGCAGACAGAGACTGAGGGACCGCAGACAGAGACTGAGGGACCGCAGACAGAGACTGAGGGACCGCAGACAGAGACAGAGGGATCGCAGACAGAGACTGAGGGACCGCAGACAGAGACTGAGGGACCGTAGACAGAGACTGAGCGACCGGAGACAGAGACTGAGGGACAGGAGACAGAGACTGAGGGACAGGAGACAGAGACGGAGGGACCGCAGACAGAGACGGAGGGACCGCAGATAGAGACTGAGGGACCGCAGACAGAGACTGAGGGACCGCAGACAGAGACTGAGGGACAGCAGACAGAGACTGAGGGACAGGAGACAGAGACTGAGGGACCGCAGACAGAGACTGAGGAACCGCAGACAGAGACTGAGGGACCGCAGACAGAGACTGAGGGACCGCAGACAGAGACTGAGGGACCGCAGACAGAGACTGAGGGACCGCAGACAGAGACTGAGGGACCGCAGACAGAGACTGAGGGACCGCAGACAGAGACAGAGGGATCGCAGACAGAGACTGAGGGACCGCAGACAGAGACTGAGGGACCGTAGACAGAGACTGAGGGACTGGAGACAGAGACTGAGGGACTGGAGACAGAGACTGAGGGACAGGAGACAGAGACTGAGGGACCGCAGACAGAGACTGAGGGACCGCAGACAGAGACTGAGGGACCGCAGACAGAGACTGAGGGACCGGAGACAGAGACTGAGGGACCGCAGACAGAGACGGAGGGACCGGAGACAGAGACTGAGGGATCGCAGACAGAGACTGAGGGACCGCAGACAGAGACTGAGGGACCGCAGACAGAGACTGAGGGACCGCAGACAGAGACTGAGGGATCGCAGACAGAGACTGAGGGACCGCAGACAGAGACTGAGGGACCGCAGACAGAGACTGAGGGACCGCAGACAGAGACTGAGGGACCGCAGACAGAGACTGAGGGACCGCAGACAGAGACTGAGGGACCGCAGACAGAGACTGAGGGACCGCAGACAGAGACTGAGGGACCGCAGACAGAGACTGAGGGACCGCAGACAGAGACTGAGGGACCGCAGACAGAGACTGAGGGACCGCAGACAGAGACTGAGGGACCGGAGACAGAGACTGATGGACCGCAGACAGAGACTGAGGGACCGCAGACAGAGATTGAGGGACCGGAGACAGAGACTGAGGGACAGAGACAGAGACTGAGGGACCGTAGACAGAGACTGAGGGACCGCAGACAGAGACTGAGGGACCGCAGACAGAGACTGAGGGACCGCAGACAGAGACTGAGGGACCGCAGACAGAGACTGAGGGACCGCAGACATAGACAGAGGGATCGCAGACAGAGACTGAGGGACCGCAGACAGAGATTGAGGGACCGTAGACAGAGACTGAGCGACCGGAGACAGAGACTGAGGGACCGCAGACAGAGACTGAGGGACCGCAGACAGAGACTGAGGGACCGGAGACAGAGACTGATGGACCGCAGACAGAGACTGAGGGACCGCAGACAGAGACCGAGGGACCGCAGACAGAGACTGAGGGACCGCAGGCAGTGACTGAGGGACTGGAGACAGAGACTGAGGGACAGAGACGGTGGCATAGTGGTTAGCACTGTTGCCTCACAGCGCCAGGGACCCGGGTTTGAATCCGGCCTCGGGTGACTGTCTGTGTGGAGTTTGCACATTCTCCCCGTGTTTGCGTGGGTTTTCTCCGGGTGCTCCGGTTTCCTCCCACAGTCCAAAGATGTGCGGGTTAGGTTGATTGGCCATGATAAAAATTGACCCTTAGTATTAGGGGGATTAAATACATGGGGTTACGGGGATAGGGTGGGATATGTGTTGGTGTAGGGGTTACGGGGATCGGGTGGGATATGTGTCGGTGCAGGCTCGATGGGCCGAAATGGCCTCTATCTGTACTGTGAGGTTTCTGTGATTTCTGTGATTTCTGTGACCGCTGAGAGAGACTGAGGGACCGCAGACAGAGACTGAGGGACCGGAGCCAGAGACTGAGGGACCGGAGTCAGAGACTGAGGGACTGGAGACAGAGACTGAGGGACCGCAGACAGAGACTGAGGGACCCGAGACAGAGACTGAGGGACCGGAGACAGAGACTGAGGGACCGCAGACACAGACTGAGGGACCGGAGACAGAGACTGAGGGACCGCAGACAGAGACTGAGGGACCGCAGACAGAGACTGAGGGACCGGAGACAGAGACTGAGGGACCGGAGACAGAGACTGAGGGACCGCAGACAGAGACTGAGGGACCGCAGACAGAGACTGAGGGACTGGAGACAGACTGAGGGACTGGAGACAGAGACTGAGGGACCGGAGACAGAGACTGAGGGACCGCAGACAGAGACTGAGGGACCGCAGACACAGACTGAGGGACCGGAGACAGAGACTGAGGGACCGGAGACAGAGACTGAGGGACCGCAGACAGAGACTGAGGGACCGCAGACACAGACTGAGGGACCGGAGACAGAGACTGAGGGACAGGATACAGAGACTGAGGGACCGCAGACAGAGACTGAGGGACCGCAGACAGAGACTGAGGGACCGGAGACAGAGACTGATGGACCGCAGACAGAGACCGAGGGACCGCAGACAGTGACTGAGGGACCGCAGACGGAGACTGAGGGACCGCAGACGGAGACTGAGGGACCGGAGACGGAGACTGAGGGACCGGAGACGGAGACTGAGGGACCGCAGACAGAGTCTGAGGGACCGCAGACAGAGACTGAGGGACGGGAGACAGAGACTGAGGGACCGCAGACAGAGACTGAGGGACCGCAGACAGAGACTGAGGGACCGCAGACAGAGACTGAGGGACCGCAGACAGAGACTGAGGGACCGCAGACAGAGACTGAGGGACCGCAGACAGAGACTGAGGGACCGCAGACAGAGACTGAGGGACTGGAGACAGAGACTGAGGGACCGCAGACAGAGACTGAGGGACCGGAGACAGAGACTGAGGGACCGCAGACAGAGACAGAGGGACCGGAGACAGAGACTGAGGGACCGCAGACAGAGACTGAGGGACCGCAGACGGAGACTGAGGGACTGGAGACAGAGACTGAGGGACTGGAGACAGAGACTGAGGGACTGGAGACAGAGACTGAGGGACCGGAGACAGGGGCTGAGGGACCGCAGACAGACTGATGGACTGGAGACAGAGACTGAGGGACCGCAGACAGAGACTGAGGGACCGCAGACAGAGACTGAGGGACCGGAGACAGAGACTGAGGGACCGGAGACAGAGCCTGAGGGATTGGAGACAGAGACTGAGGGACTGGAGACAGAGACTGAGGGACTGGAGACAGAGACTGAGGGACTGCAGACAGAGACTGAGGGACCGGAGACAGAGACTGAGGGACAGAGACAGAGACTGAGGGACCGTAGACAGAGACTGAGGGACCGCAGACAGAGACTGAGGGACCGGAGACAGAGACTGAGGGACAGAGACAGAGACTGAGGGATCGTAGACAGAGACTGAGGGACCGCAGACAGAGACTGAGGGACCGGAGACAGAGACTGAGGGAACGCAGACAGAGACTGAGGGACCGCAGACATAGTCTGAGGGACCGCAGACAGAGACTGAGGGACCGCAGACAGAGACTGAGGGACCGCAGACAGAGACAGAGGGATCGCAGACAGAGACTGAGGGACCGCAGACAGAGACTGAGGGACCGTAGACAGAGACTGAGCGACCGGAGACAGAGACTGAGGGACAGGAGACAGAGACTGAGGGACAGGAGACAGAGACGGAGGGACCGCAGACAGAGACGGAGGGACCGCAGATAGAGACTGAGGGACCGCAGACAGAGACTGAGGGACCGCAGACAGAGACTGAGGGAAAGCAGACAGAGACTGAGGGACAGGAGACAGAGACTGAGGGACCGCAGACAGAGACTGAGGAACCGCAGACAGAGACTGAGGGACCGCAGACAGAGACTGAGGGACCGCAGACAGAGACTGAGGGACCGCAGACAGAGACTGAGGGACCGCAGACAGAGACTGAGGGACCGCAGACAGAGACTGAGGGACCGCAGACAGAGACCGATGGACCGCAGACAGAGACCGAGGGACCGCAGACAGTGACTGAGGGACCGCAGACGGAGACTGAGGGACCGCAGACGGAGACTGAGGGACCGGAGACGGAGACTGAGGGACCGGAGACGGAGACTGAGGGACCGCAGACAGAGTCTGAGGGACCGCAGACAGAGACTGAGGGACGGGAGACAGAGACTGAGGGACCGCAGACAGAGACTGAGGGACCGCAGACAGAGACTGAGGGACCGCAGACAGAGACTGAGGGACCGCAGACAGAGACTGAGGGACCGCAGACAGCGACTGAGGGACCGCAGACAGAGACTGAGGGACCGCAGACAGAGACTGAGGGACTGGAGACAGAGACTGAGGGACCGCAGACAGAGACTGAGGGACCGGAGACAGAGACTGAGGGACCGCAGACAGAGACAGAGGGACCGGAGACAGAGACTGAGGGACCGCAGACAGAGACTGAGGGACCGCAGACGGAGACTGAGGGACTGGAGACAGAGACTGAGGGACTGGAGACAGAGACTGAGGGACTGGAGACAGAGACTGAGGGACCGGAGACAGGGGCTGAGGGACCGCAGACAGACTGATGGACTGGAGACAGAGACTGAGGGACCGCAGACAGAGACTGAGGGACCGCAGACAGAGACTGAGGGACCGGAGACAGAGACTGAGGGACCGGAGACAGAGCCTGAGGGATTGGAGACAGAGACTGAGGGACTGGAGACAGAGACTGAGGGACTGGAGACAGAGACTGAGGGACTGCAGACAGAGACTGAGGGACCGGAGACAGAGACTGAGGGACAGAGACAGAGACTGAGGGACCGTAGACAGAGACTGAGGGACCGCAGACAGAGACTGAGGGACCAGAGACAGAGACTGAGGGACAGAGACAGAGACTGAGGGACCGTAGACAGAGACTGAGGGACCGCAGACAGAGACTGAGGGACCGGAGACAGAGACTGAGGGACCGCAGACAGAGACTGAGGGACCGCAGACAGAGACTGAGGGACCGCAGACAGAGACTGAGGGACCGCAGACAGAGACTGAGGGACCGCAGACAGAGACTGAGGGACCGCAGACAGAGACAGAGGGATCGCAGACAGAGACTGAGGGACCGCAGACAGAGACTGAGGGACCGTAGACAGAGACTGAGCGACCGGAGACAGAGACTGAGGGACAGGAGACAGAGACTGAGGGACAGGAGACAGAGACGGAGGGACCGCAGACAGAGACGGAGGGACCGCAGATAGAGACTGAGGGACCGCAGACAGAGACTGAGGGACCGCAGACAGAGACTGAGGGAAAGCAGACAGAGACTGAGGGACAGGAGACAGAGACTGAGGGACCGCAGACAGAGACTGAGGAACCGCAGACAGAGACTGAGGGACCGCAGACAGAGACTGAGGGACCGCAGACAGAGACTGAGGGACCGCAGACAGAGACTGAGGGACCGCAGACAGAGACTGAGGGACCGCAGACAGAGACTGAGGGACCGCAGACAGAGACTGAGGGACCGCAGACACAGACTGAGGGACTGAAGACAGAGACTGAGGGACTGGAGACAGAGACTGAGGGACTGGAGACAGAGACTGAGGGACTGGAGACAGAGACTGAGGGACTCGAGACAGAGACTGAGGGACCGCAGACAGAGACTGAGGGACTTGAGACAGAGACTGAGGGACTGGAGACAGAGACTGAGGGACTGGAGACAGAGACTGAGGGACCGGAGACAGAGACTGAGGGACCGCAGACAGAGACTGAGGGACAGGAGACAGAGACTGAGGGACCGCAGACAGAGACTGAGGGACCGCAGACAGAGACTGAGGGACCGCAGACAGAGACTGAGGGACCGCAGACAGAGACTGAGGGACCGCAGACAGAGACTGAGGGAGCGCAGACAGAGACAGAGGGATCGCAGACAGAGACTGAGGGACCGCAGACAGAGACTGAGGGACCGTAGACAGAGACTGAGGGACTGGAGACAGAGACTGAGGGACTGGAGACAGAGACTGAGGGACAGGAGACAGAGACTGAGGGACCGCAGACAGAGACTGAGGGACCGCAGACAGAGACTGAGGGACCGCAGACAGAGACTGAGGGACCGGAGACAGAGACTGAGGGACCGGAGACAGAGACTGAGGGACCGCAGACAGAGACGGAGGGACCGGAGACAGAGACTGAGGGATCGCAGAGAGAGACTGAGGGACCGCAGACAGAGACTGAGGGACCGCAGACAGAGACTGAGGGACCGCAGACAGAGACTGAGGGATCGCAGACAGAGACTGAGGGACCGCAGACAGAGACTGAGGGACCGCAGACAGAGACTGAGGGACCGCAGACAGAGACTGAGGGACCGCAGAGAGAGACTGAGGGACCGCAGACAGAGACTGAGGGACCGCAGACAGAGACTGAGGGACCGCAGACAGAGACTGAGGGACCGCAGACAGAGACTGAGGGACCGCAGACAGAGACTGAGGGACCGCAGACAGAGACTGAGGGACCGCAGACAGAGACTGAGGGACCGCAGACAGAGACTGAAGGACCGCAGACAGAGACTGAGGGACCGGAGACAGAGACTGAGGGACCACAGACAGAGACTGAGGGACCGGAGACAGAGACTGAGGGACTGGAGACAGAGACTGAGGGACCGCAGACAGAGACTGAGTGACTGGAGACAGAGACTGAGGGACAGAGACAGAGACTGAGGGACCGCAGACAGAGACTGAGGGACTGGAGACAGAGACTGAGGGACTGGAGACAGAGACTGAGGGACCGGAGACAGAGACTGAGGGACCGCAGACAGAGACTGAGGGACCGCAGACAGAGACTGAGGGACTGGAGACAGAGACTGAGGGACTGGAGACAGAGACTGAGGGACTGGAGACAGAGACTGAGGGACCGCAGACAGAGACTGAGGGACTGGAGACAGAGACTGAGGGACTGGAGGCAGAGACTGAGGGACTGGAGACAGAGACTGAGGGACAGGAGACAGAGACTGAGGGACCGCAGACAGAGACTGAGGAACCGCAGACAGAGACTGAGGGACCGCAGACAGAGACTGAGGGACTGGAGACAGAGACTGAGGGACCGCAGACAAAGACTGAGGGACCGGAGTCAGAGACTGAGGGACTGGAGACAGAGACTGAGGGACCGCAGACCCAGACTGAGGGACTGGAGACAGAGACTGAGGGACCGCAGACAGAGACTGAGGGACCGCAGACAGAGACTGAGGGACCGCAGACGGAGACTGAGGGACCGCAGACAGAGACTGAGGGACCGCAGACAGAGACTGAGGGACCGCAGACAGAGACAGAGGGATCGCAGACAGAGACTGAGGGACCGCAGACAGAGACTGAGGGACCGTAGACAGAGACTGAGCGACCGGAGACAGAGACTGAGGGACAGGAGACTGAGACTGAGGGACAGGAGACAGAGACGGAGGGACCGCAGACAGAGACGGAGGGACCGCAGACGGAGACTGAGGGACCGCAGACAGAGACTGAGGGACCGCAGACAGAGACTGAGGGACCGCAGACAGAGACTGAGGGACAGGAGACAGAGACTGAGGGACCGCAGACAGAGACTGAGGGACCGCAGACAGAGACTGAGGGACCACAGACAGAGACTGAGGGACCGCAGACAGAGACTGAGGGACCGCAGACAGAGACTGAGGGACAGGAGACAGAGACTGAGGGACCGCAGACAGAGACTGAGGGACCGCAGACAGAGACTGAGGGACCGCAGACAGAGACTGAGGGACCGCAGACAGAGACTGAGGGACCGCAGACAGAGACTGAGGGACAGGAGACAGAGACTGATGGACCGCAGACAGAGACAGAGGGATCGCAGACAGAGACTGAGGGACCGCAGACAGAGACTGAGGGACCGTAGACAGAGACTGAGCGACCGGAGACAGAGACTGAGGGACATGAGACAGAGACTGAGGGACAGGAGACAGAGACGGATGGACCGCAGACAGAGACGGAGGGACCGCAGACAGAGACTGAGGGACAGGAGACAGAGACTGAGGGACCGCAGACAGAGACTGAGGGACCGCAGACAGAGACTGAGGGACCGCAGACAGAGACTGAGGGACCGCAGACAGAGACTGAGGGACCGCAGACAGAGACTGAGGGACCGCAGACAGAGACTGAGGGACCGTAGACAGAGACTGAGGGACTGGAGACAGAGACTGAGGGACTGGAGACAGAGACTGAGGGACTGGAGACAGAGACTGAGGGACCGCAGACAGAGACTGAGGGACCGCACACAGAGACTGAGGGACCGCAGACAGAGACTGAGGGACCGGAGACAGAGACTGAGGGACCGGAGACAGAGACTGAGGGACCGCAGACAGAGACGGAGGGACCGGAGACAGAGACTGAGGGATCGCAGAGAGAGACTGAGGGACCGCAGACAGAGACTGAGGGACCGCAGACAGAGACTGAGGGACCGCAGACAGAGACTGAGGGATCGCAGACAGAGACTGAGGGACCGCAGACAGAGACTGAGGGACCGCAGACAGAGACTGAGGGACCGCAGACAGAGACTGAGGGACCGCAGAGAGAGACTGAGGGACCGCAGACAGAGACTGAGGGACCGCAGACAGAGACTGAGGGACCGCAGACAGAGACTGAGGGACCGCAGACAGAGACTGAGGGACCGCAGACAGAGACTGAGGGACCGCAGACAGAGACTGAGGGACCGCAGACAGAGACTGAGGGACCGCAGACAGAGACTGAAGGACCGCAGACAGAGACTGAGGGACCGGAGACAGAGACTGAGGGACCACAGACAGAGACTGAGGGACCGGAGACAGAGACTGAGGGACTGGAGACAGAGACTGAGGGACCGCAGACAGAGACTGAGTGACTGGAGACAGAGACTGAGGGACAGAGACAGAGACTGAGGGACCGCAGACAGAGACTGAGGGACTGGAGACAGAGACTGAGGGACTGGAGACAGAGACTGAGGGACCGGAGACAGAGACTGAGGGACCGCAGACAGAGACTGAGGGACCGCAGACAGAGACTGAGGGACTGGAGACAGAGACTGAGGGACTGGAGACAGAGACTGAGGGACTGGAGACAGAGACTGAGGGACCGCAGACAGAGACTGAGGGACTGGAGACAGAGACTGAGGGACTGGAGGCAGAGACTGAGGGACTGGAGACAGAGACTGAGGGACAGGAGACAGAGACTGAGGGACCGCAGACAGAGACTGAGGAACCGCAGACAGAGACTGAGGGACCGCAGACAGAGACTGAGGGACTGGAGACAGAGACTGAGGGACCGCAGACAAAGACTGAGGGACCGGAGTCAGAGACTGAGGGACTGGAGACAGAGACTGAGGGACCGCAGACCCAGACTGAGGGACTGGAGACAGAGACTGAGGGACCGCAGACAGAGACTGAGGGACCGCAGACAGAGACTGAGGGACCGCAGACGGAGACTGAGGGACCGCAGACAGAGACTGAGGGACCGCAGACAGAGACTGAGGGACCGCAGACAGAGACAGAGGGATCGCAGACAGAGACTGAGGGACCGCAGACAGAGACTGAGGGACCGTAGACAGAGACTGAGCGACCGGAGACAGAGACTGAGGGACAGGAGACTGAGACTGAGGGACAGGAGACAGAGACGGAGGGACCGCAGACAGAGACGGAGGGACCGCAGACGGAGACTGAGGGACCGCAGACAGAGACTGAGGGACCGCAGACAGAGACTGAGGGACCGCAGACAGAGACTGAGGGACAGGAGACAGAGACTGAGGGACCGCAGACAGAGACTGAGGGACCGCAGACAGAGACTGAGGGACCGCAGACAGAGACTGAGGGACCGCAGACAGAGACTGAGGGACCGCAGACAGAGACTGAGGGACCGCAGACAGAGACTGAGGGACCGCAGACAGAGACTGAGGGACCGCAGACAGAGACTGAGGGACCGCAGACAGAGACTGAAGGACCGCAGACAGAGACTGAGGGACCGGAGACAGAGACTGAGGGACCACAGACAGAGACTGAGGGACCGGAGACAGAGACTGAGGGACAGGAGACTGAGACTGAGGGACCGCAGACAGAGACTGAGGGACCGCAGACAGAGACTGAGGGACCGCAGACAGAGACTGAGGGATCGCAGACAGAGACTGAGGGACCGCAGACAGAGACTGAGGGACCGCAGACAGAGACTGAGGGACCGCAGACAGAGACTGAGGGACCGCAGAGAGAGACTGAGGGACCGCAGACAGAGACTGAGGGACCGCAGACAGAGACTGAGGGACCGCAGACAGAGACTGAGGGACCGCAGACAGAGACTGAGGGACCGCAGACAGAGACTGAGGGACCGCAGACAGAGACTGAGGGACCGCAGACAGAGACTGAGGGACCGCAGACAGAGACTGAAGGACCGCAGACAGAGACTGAGGGACCGGAGACAGAGACTGAGGGACCACAGACAGAGACTGAGGGACCGGAGACAGAGACTGAGGGACTGGAGACAGAGACTGAGGGACCGCAGACAGAGACTGAGTGACTGGAGACAGAGACTGAGGGACAGAGACAGAGACTGAGGGACCGCAGACAGAGACTGAGGGACTGGAGACAGAGACTGAGGGACTGGAGACAGAGACTGAGGGACCGGAGACAGAGACTGAGGGACCGCAGACAGAGACTGAGGGACCGCAGACAGAGACTGAGGGACTGGAGACAGAGACTGAGGGACTGGAGACAGAGACTGAGGGACTGGAGACAGAGACTGAGGGACCGCAGACAGAGACTGAGGGACTGGAGACAGAGACTGAGGGACTGGAGGCAGAGACTGAGGGACTGGAGACAGAGACTGAGGGACAGGAGACAGAGACTGAGGGACCGCAGACAGAGACTGAGGAACCGCAGACAGAGACTGAGGGACCGCAGACAGAGACTGAGGGACTGGAGACAGAGACTGAGGGACCGCAGACAAAGACTGAGGGACCGGAGTCAGAGACTGAGGGACTGGAGACAGAGACTGAGGGACCGCAGACCCAGACTGAGGGACTGGAGACAGAGACTGAGGGACCGCAGACAGAGACTGAGGGACCGCAGACAGAGACTGAGGGACCGCAGACGGAGACTGAGGGACCGCAGACAGAGACTGAGGGACCGCAGACAGAGACTGAGGGACCGCAGACAGAGACAGAGGGATCGCAGACAGAGACTGAGGGACCGCAGACAGAGACTGAGGGACCGTAGACAGAGACTGAGCGACCGGAGACAGAGACTGAGGGACAGGAGACTGAGACTGAGGGACAGGAGACAGAGACGGAGGGACCGCAGACAGAGACGGAGGGACCGCAGACGGAGACTGAGGGACCGCAGACAGAGACTGAGGGACCGCAGACAGAGACTGAGGGACCGCAGACAGAGACTGAGGGACAGGAGACAGAGACTGAGGGACCGCAGACAGAGACTGAGGGACCGCAGACAGAGACTGAGGGACCACAGACAGAGACTGAGGGACCGCAGACAGAGACTGAGGGACCGCAGACAGAGACTGAGGGACAGGAGACAGAGACTGAGGGACCGCAGACAGAGACTGAGGGACCGCAGACAGAGACTGAGGGACCGCAGACAGAGACTGAGGGACCGCAGACAGAGACTGAGGGACCGCAGACAGAGACTGAGGGACAGGAGACAGAGACTGATGGACCGCAGACAGAGACAGAGGGATCGCAGACAGAGACTGAGGGACCGCAGACAGAGACTGAGGGACCGTAGACAGAGACTGAGCGACCGGAGACAGAGACTGAGGGACATGAGACAGAGACTGAGGGACAGGAGACAGAGACGGATGGACCGCAGACAGAGACGGAGGGACCGCAGACAGAGACTGAGGGACAGGAGACAGAGACTGAGGGACCGCAGACAGAGACTGAGGGACCGCAGACAGAGACTGAGGGACCGCAGACAGAGACTGAGGGACCGCAGACAGAGACTGAGGGACCGCAGACAGAGACTGAGGGACCGCAGACAGAGACTGAGGGACCGCAGACAGAGACTGAGGGACCGTAGACAGAGACTGAGGGACTGGAGACAGAGACTGAGGGACTGGAGACAGAGACTGAGGGACTGGAGACAGAGACTGAGGGACCGCAGACAGAGACTGAGGGACCGCAGACAGAGACTGAGGGACCGCAGACAGAGACTGAGGGACCGGAGACAGAGACTGAGGGACCGGAGACAGAGACTGAGGGACCGCAGACAGAGACGGAGGGACCGGAGACAGAGACTGAGGGATCGCAGAGAGAGACTGAGGGACCGCAGACAGAGACTGAGGGACCGCAGACAGAGACTGAGGGACCGCAGACAGAGACTGAGGGATCGCAGACAGAGACTGAGGGACCGCAGACAGAGACTGAGGGACCGCAGACAGAGACTGAGGGACCGCAGACAGAGACTGAGGGACCGCAGAGAGAGACTGAGGGACCGCAGACAGAGACTGAGGGACCGCAGACAGAGACTGAGGGACCGCAGACAGAGACTGAGGGACCGCAGACAGAGACTGAGGGACCGCAGACAGAGACTGAGGGACCGCAGACAGAGACTGAGGGACCGCAGACAGAGACTGAGGGACCGCAGACAGAGACTGAAGGACCGCAGACAGAGACTGAGGGACCGGAGACAGAGACTGAGGGACCACAGACAGAGACTGAGGGACCGGAGACAGAGACTGAGGGACTGGAGACAGAGACTGAGGGACCGCAGACAGAGACTGAGTGACTGGAGACAGAGACTGAGGGACAGAGACAGAGACTGAGGGACCGCAGACAGAGACTGAGGGACTGGAGACAGAGACTGAGGGACTGGAGACAGAGACTGAGGGACCGGAGACAGAGACTGAGGGACCGCAGACAGAGACTGAGGGACCGCAGACAGAGACTGAGGGACTGGAGACAGAGACTGAGGGACTGGAGACAGAGACTGAGGGACTGGAGACAGAGACTGAGGGACCGCAGACAGAGACTGAGGGACTGGAGACAGAGACTGAGGGACTGGAGGCAGAGACTGAGGGACTGGAGACAGAGACTGAGGGACAGGAGACAGAGACTGAGGGACCGCAGACAGAGACTGAGGAACCGCAGACAGAGACTGAGGGACCGCAGACAGAGACTGAGGGACTGGAGACAGAGACTGAGGGACCGCAGACAAAGACTGAGGGACCGGAGTCAGAGACTGAGGGACTGGAGACAGAGACTGAGGGACCGCAGACCCAGACTGAGGGACTGGAGACAGAGACTGAGGGACCGCAGACAGAGACTGAGGGACCGCAGACAGAGACTGAGGGACCGCAGACGGAGACTGAGGGACCGCAGACAGAGACTGAGGGACCGCAGACAGAGACTGAGGGACCGCAGACAGAGACAGAGGGATCGCAGACAGAGACTGAGGGACCGCAGACAGAGACTGAGGGACCGTAGACAGAGACTGAGCGACCGGAGACAGAGACTGAGGGACAGGAGACTGAGACTGAGGGACAGGAGACAGAGACGGAGGGACCGCAGACAGAGACGGAGGGACCGCAGACGGAGACTGAGGGACCGCAGACAGAGACTGAGGGACCGCAGACAGAGACTGAGGGACCGCAGACAGAGACTGAGGGACAGGAGACAGAGACTGAGGGACCGCAGACAGAGACTGAGGGACCGCAGACAGAGACTGAGGGACCGCAGACAGAGACTGAGGGACCGCAGACAGAGACTGAGGGACCGCAGACAGAGACTGAGGGACAGGAGACAGAGACTGAGGGACCGCAGACAGAGACTGAGGGACCGCAGACAGAGACTGAGGGACCGCAGACAGAGACTGAGGGACCGCAGACAGAGACTGAGGGACAGGAGACAGAGACTGATGGACCGCAGACAGAGACAGAGGGATCGCAGACAGAGACTGAGGGACCGCAGACAGAGACTGAGGGACCGTAGACAGAGACTGAGCGACCGGAGACAGAGACTGAGGGACATGAGACAGAGACTGAGGGACAGGAGACAGAGACGGAGGGACCGCAGACAGAGACGGAGGGACCGCAGACAGAGACTGAGGGACAGGAGACAGAGACTGAGGGACCGCAGACAGAGACTGAGGGACCGCAGACAGAGACTGAGGGACCGCAGACAGAGACTGAGGGACCGCAGACAGAGACTGAGGGACCGCAGACAGAGACTGAGGGACCGCAGACAGAGACTGAGGGACCGCAGACAGAGACTGAGGGACCGCAGACAGAGACTGAGGGACCGCAGACAGAGACTGAGGGACTGAAGACAGAGACTGAGGGACTGGAGACAGAGACTGAGGGACTGGAGACAGAGACTGAGGGACTGGAGACAGAGACTGAGGGACTGGAGACAGAGACTGAGGGACCGCAGACAGAGACTGAGGGACTTGAGACAGAGACTGAGGGACTGGAGACAGAGACTGAGGGACTGGAGACAGAGACTGAGGGACCGGAGACAGAGACTGAGGGACCGCAGACAGAGACTGAGGGACAGGAGACAGAGACTGAGGGACCGCAGACAGAGACTGAGGGACCGCAGACAGAGACTGAGGGACCGCAGACAGAGACTGAGGGACCGCAGACAGAGACTGAGGGACCGCAGACAGAGACTGAGGGACCGCAGACAGAGACAGAGGGATCGCAGACAGAGACTGAGGGACCGCAGACAGAGACTGAGGGACCGTAGACAGAGACTGAGGGCTGGAGACAGAGACTGAGGGACTGGAGACAGAGACTGAGGGACTGGAGACAGAGACTGAGGGACCGCAGACAGAGACTGAGGGACCGCAGACAGAGACTGAGGGACTGGAGACAGAGACTGAGGGACTGGAGACAGAGACTGAGGGACTGGAGACAGAGACTGAGGGACCGCAGACAGAGACTGAGGGACTGGAGACAGAGACTGAGGGACTGGAGGCAGAGACTGAGGGACCGCAGACACAGACTGAGGGACCGCAGACAGAGACTGAGGGACCGCAGACAGAGACTGATGGACCGGAGACAGAGACTGAGGGACCGCAGACAGAGACTGAGGGACTGGAGACAGATTGAGGGACCGGAGACAGAGACTGAGGGACCGGAGACAGAGACTGAGGGACCGCAGACAGAGACTGAGGGACCGCAGACACAGACTGAGGGACCGGAGACAGAGGCTGAGGGACCGGAGACAGAGACTGAGGGACCGCAGACAGAGACTGAGGGACCGCAGACAGAGACTGAGGGACCGCAGACAGAGACTGAGGGACCGGAGACAGAGACTGAGGGACCACAGACAGAGACTGAGGGACCGCAGACAGAGACTGAGGGACCGCAGGCAGAGACTGAGGGACCGCAGACAGAGACTGAGGGACCGCAGACGGAGAGAGAGGGACCGGAGACGGAGACTGAGGGACCGGAGACAGAGACTGAGGGACCGCAGACAGAGACTGAGGGACCGGAGACAGAGACTGAGGGACCGCAGACAGAGACTGAGGGACGGGAGACAGAGACTGAGGGACCGCAGACAGAGACTGAGGGACCGCAGACAGAGACTGAGGGACCGCAGACAGAGACTGAGGGACCGCAGACAGAGACTGAGGGACCGCAGACAGAGACTGAGGGACCGCAGACAGAGACTGAGGGACCGCAGACAGAGACTGAGGGACCGGAGACAGAGACTGAGGGACCGCAGACAGAGACTGAGGGACCGGAGACAGAGACTGAGGGATCGCAGACAGAGACTGAGGGACCGCAGACAGAGACTGAGGGACCGCAGATAGAGACTGAGGGACCGCAGACAGAGACTGAGGGACCGCAGACAGAGACTGAGGGACCGCAGACAGAGACTGAGGGACCGCAGACAGAGACTGAGGGACCGCAGACAGAGACTGAGGGACCGCAGACAGAGACTGAGGGACCGCAGACAGAGACTGAGGGACCGCAGACAGAGACTGAGGGACCGCAGACAGAGACTGAGGGACCGCAGACAGAGACTGAGGGACCGCAAACAGAGACTGAGGGACCGCAGACAGAGACTGAGGGACCGCAGACCGTGACTGAGGGACCGCAGACAGAGACTGAGGGACCGGAGACAGAGACTGAGGGACCGCAGACAGAGACTGAGGGACCGGAGACAGAGACTGAGGGACCGGAGACAGAGACTGAGGGACCGCAGACAGAGACTGAGTGACTGGAGACAGAGACTGAGGGACAGAGACAGAGACTGAGGGACCGCAGACAGAGACTGAGGGACTGGAGACAGAGACTGAGGGACTGCAGACAGACTGATGGACTGGAGACAGAGACTGAGGGACCGCAGACAGAGACTGAGGGACCGCAGACAGAGACTGAGGGAGTGGAGACAGAGACTGAGGGACCGGAGACAGAGCCTGAGGGATTGGAGACAGAGACTGAGGGACTGGAGACAGAGACTGAGGGACTGGAGACAGAGACTGAGGGACTGCAGACAGAGACTGAGGGACCGGAGACAGAGACTGAGGGACAGAGACAGAGACTGAGGGACCGTAGACAGAGACTGAGGGACCGCAGACAGAGACTGAGGGACCGGAGACAGAGACTGAGGGACAGAGACAGAGACTGAGGGACCGTAGACAGAGACTGAGGGACCGCAGACAGAGACTGAGGGACCGGAGACAGAGACTGAGGGACCGCAGACAGAGACTGAGGGACCGCAGACAGAGACTGAGGGACCGCAGACAGAGACTGAGGGACCGCAGACAGAGACTGAGGGACCGCAGACAGAGACTGAGGGACCGCAGACAGAGACAGAGGGATCGCAGACAGAGACTGAGGGACCGCAGACAGAGACTGAGGGACCGTAGACAGAGACTGAGCGACCGGAGACAGAGACTGAGGGACAGGAGACAGAGACTGAGGGACAGGAGACAGAGACGGAGGGACCGCAGACAGAGACGGAGGGACCGCAGATAGAGACTGAGGGACCGCAGACAGAGACTGAGGGACCGCAGACAGAGACTGAGGGACAGCAGACAGAGACTGAGGGACAGGAGACAGAGACTGAGGGACCGCAGACAGAGACTGAGGAACCGCAGACAGAGACTGAGGGACCGCAGACAGAGACTGAGGGACCGCAGACAGAGACTGAGGGACCGCAGACAGAGACTGAGGGACCGCAGACAGAGACTGAGGGACCTCAGACAGAGACTGAGGGACCGCAGACAGAGACTGAGGGACCGCAGACAGAGACTGAGGGACTGAAGACAGAGACTGAGGGACTGGAGACAGAGACTGAGGGACTGGAGACAGAGACTGAGGGACTGGAGACAGAGACTGAGGGACTCGAGACAGAGACTGAGGGACCGCAGACAGAGACTGAGGGACTTGAGACAGAGACTGAGGGACTGGAGACAGAGACTGAGGGACCGGAGACAGAGACTGAGGGACCGGAGACAGAGACTGAGGGACCGCAGACAGAGACTGAGGGACAGGAGACAGAGACTGAGGGACCGCAGACAGAGACTGAGGGACCGCAGACAGAGACTGAGGGACCGCAGACAGAGACTGAGGGACCGCAGACAGAGACTGAGGGACCGCAGACAGAGACTGAGGGAGCGCAGACAGAGACAGAGGGATCGCAGACAGAGACTGAGGGACCGCAGACAGAGACTGAGGGACCGTAGACAGAGACTGAGGGACCGGAGACAGAGACTGAGGGACTGGAGACAGAGACTGAGGGACTGGAGACAGAGACTGAGGGACCGGAGACAGAGACTGAGGGACCGCAGACAGAGACTGAGGGACCGCAGACAGAGACTGAGGGACCGGAGACAGAGACTGAGGGACCACAGACAGAGACGGAGGGACCGGAGACAGAGACTGAGGGATCGCAGACAGAGACTGAGGGACCGCAGACAGAGACTGAGGGACCGCAGACAGAGACTGAGGGACCGCAGACAGAGACTGAGGGATCGCAGACAGAGACTGAGGGACCGCAGACAGAGACTGAGGGACCGCAGACAGAGACTGAGGGACCGCAGACAGAGACTGAGAGACCGCAGACAGAGACTGAGGGACCGCAGACAGAGACTGAGGGACCGCAGACAGAGACTGAGGGACCGCAGACAGAGACTGAGGGACCGCAGACAGAGACTGAGGGACCGCAGACAGAGACTGAGGGACCGCAGACAGAGACTGAGGGACCGCAGACAGAGACTGAAGGACCGCAGACAGAGACTGAGGGACCGGAGACAGAGACTGAGGGACCACAGACAGAGACTGAGGGACCGGAGACAGAGACTGAGGGACTGGAGACAGAGACTGAGGGACCACAGACAGAGACTGAGTGACTGGAGACAGAGACTGAGGGACAGAGACAGAGACTGAGGGACCGCAGACAGAGACTGAGGGACTGGAGACAGAGACTGAGGGACTGGAGACAGAGACTGAGGGACCGGAGACAGAGACTGAGGGACCGCAGACAGAGACTGAGGGACCGCAGACAGAGACTGAGGGACTGGAGACAGAGACTGAGGGACTGGAGACAGAGACTGAGGGACTGGAGACAGAGACTGAGGGACCGCAGACAGAGACTGAGGGACTGGAGACAGAGACTGAGGGACTGGAGGCAGAGACTGAGGGACTGGAGACAGAGACTGAGGGACTGGAGACAGAGACTGAGGGACCGCAGACAGAGACTGAGGAACCGCAGACAGAGACTGAGGGACCGCAGACAGAGACTGAGGGACTGGAGACAGAGACTGAGGGACCGCAGACACAGACTGAGGGACTGGAGACAGAGACTGAGGGACCGCAGACAGAGACTGAGGGACCGCAGACGGAGACTGAGGGACCGCAGACGGAGACTGAGGGACCGCAGACAGAGACTGAGGGACCGCAGACAGAGACTGAGGGACCGCAGACAGAGACAGAGGGATCGCAGACAGAGACTGAGGGACCGCAGACAGAGACTGAGGGACCGTAGACAGAGACTGAGCGACCGGAGACAGAGACTGAGGGACAGGAGACTGAGACTGAGGGACAGGAGACAGAGACGGAGGGACCGCAGACAGAGACGGAGGGACCGCAGACGGAGACTAAGGGACCGCAGACAGAGACTGAGGGACCGCAGACAGAGACTGAGGGACCACAGACAGAGACTGAGGGACAGGAGACAGAGACTGAGGGACCGCAGACAGAGACTGAGGGACCGCAGACAGAGACTGAGGGACCACAGACAGAGACTGAGGGACCGCAGACAGAGACTGAGGGACCGCAGACAGAGACTGAGGGACAGGAGACAGAGACTGAGGGACCGCAGACAGAGACTGAGGGACCGCAGACAGAGACTGAGGGACCGCAGACAGAGACTGAGGGACCGCAGACAGAGACTGAGGGACCGCAGACAGAGACTGAGGGACAGGAGACAGAGACTGATGGACCGCAGACAGAGACAGAGGGATCGCAGACAGAGACTGAGGGACCGCAGACAGAGACTGAGGGACCGTAGACAGAGACTGAGCGACCGGAGACAGAGACAGAGACTGAGGGACAGGAGACAGAGACTGAGGGACAGGAGACAGAGACGGAGGGACCGCAGACAGAGACGGAGGGACCGCAGACAGAGACTGAGGGACCGCAGACAGAGACTGAGGGACCGCAGACAGAGACTGAGGGACCGCAGACAGAGACTGAGGGACAGGAGACAGAGACTGAGGGACCGCAGACAGAGACTGAGGGACCGCAGACAGAGACTGAGGGACCGCAGACAGAGACTGAGGGACCGCAGACAGAGACTGAGGGACCGCAGACAGAGACTGAGGGACCGCAGACAGAGACTGAGGGACCGCAGACAGAGACTGAGGGACCGCAGACAGAGACTGAGGGACCGCAGACAGAGACTGAGGGACTGAAGACAGAGACTGAGGGACTGGAGACAGAGACTGAGGGACTGGAGACAGAGACTGAGGGACTGGAGACAGAGACTGAGGGACCGGAGACAGAGACTGAGGGACCGCAGACAGAGACTGAGGGACTTGAGACAGAGACTGAGGGACTGGAGACAGAGACTGAGGGACTGGAGACAGAGACTGAGGGACCGGAGACAGAGACTGAGGGACCGCAGACAGAGACTGAGGGACAGGAGACAGAGACTGAGGGACCGCAGACAGAGACTGAGGGACCGCAGACAGAGACTGAGAGACCGCAGACAGAGACTGAGGGACCGCAGACAGAGACTGAGGGACCGCAGACAGAGACTGAGGGACCACAGACAGAGACAGAGGGATCGCAGACAGAGACTGAGGGACCGCAGACAGAGACTGAGGGACCGTAGACAGAGACTGAGGCCTGGAGACAGAGACTGAGGGACTGGAGACAGAGACTGAGGGACTGGAGACAGAGACTGAGGGACCGCAGACAGAGACTGAGGGACCGCAGACAGAGACTGAGGGACTGGAGACAGAGACTGAGGGACTGGAGACAGAGACTGAGGGACTGGAGACAGAGACTGAGGGACCGCAGACAGAGACTGAGGGACTGGAGACAGAGACTGAGGGACTGGAGGCAGAGACTGAGGGACTGGAGACAGAGACTGAGGGATCGCAGACAAAGACTGAGGGACCGGAGACAGAGACTGAGGGACCGGAGACAGAGACTGAGGGACCGCAGACACAGACTGAGGGACCGCAGACAGAGACTGAGGGACCGCAGACAGAGACTGATGGACCGGAGACAGAGACTGAGGGACCGCAGACAGAGACTGAGGGACTGGAGACAGATTGAGGGACCGGAGACAGAGACTGAGGGACCGGAGACAGAGACTGAGGGACCGCAGACAGAGACTGAGGGACCGCAGACACAGACTGAGGGACCGGAGACAGAGGCTGAGGGACCGGAGACAGAGACTGAGGGACCGCAGACAGAGACTGAGGGACCGCAGACAGAGACTGAGGGACCGCAGACAGAGACTGAGGGACCGGAGACAGAGACTGAGGGACCACAGACAGAGACTGAGGGACCGCAGACAGAGACTGAGGGACCGCAGGCAGAGACTGAGGGACCGCAGACAGAGACTGAGGGACCGCAGACGGAGAGAGAGGGACCGGAGACGGAGACTGAGGGACCGGAGACAGAGACTGAGGGACCGCAGACAGAGACTGAGGGACCGGAGACAGAGACTGAGGGACCGCAGACAGAGACTGAGGGACGGGAGACAGAGACTGAGGGACCGCAGACAGAGACTGAGGGACGGCAGACAGAGACTGAGGGACCGCAGACAGAGACTGAGGGACCGCAGACAGAGACTGAGGGACCGCAGACAGAGACTGAGGGACCGCAGACAGAGACTGAGGGACCGCAGACAGAGACTGAGGGACCGGAGACAGAGACTGAGGGACCGCAGACAGAGACTGAGGGACCGGAGACAGAGACTGAGGGATCGCAGACAGAGACTGAGGGACCGCAGACAGAGACTGAGGGACCGCAGACAGAGACTGAGGGACCGCAGACAGAGACTGAGGGACCGCAGACAGAGACTGAGGGACCGCAGACAGAGAGTGAGGGACCGCAGACAGAGACTGAGGGACCGCAGACAGAGAGTGAGGTACCGCAGACAGAGACTGAGGGACCGCAGACAGAGACTGAGGGACCGCAGACAGAGACTGAGGGACCGCAGACAGAGACTGAGGGACCGCAGACAGAGACTGAGGGACCGCAGACAGAGACTGAGGGACCGCAAACAGAGACTGAGGGACCGCAGACAGAGACTGAGGGACCGCAGACCGTGACTGAGGGACCGCAGACAGAGACTGAGGGACCGGAGACAGAGACTGAGGGACCGCAGACAGAGACTGAGGGACCGGAGACAGAGACTGAGGGACCGGAGACAGAGACTGAGGGACCGCAGACAGAGACTGAGTGACTGGAGACAGAGACTGAGGGACAGAGACAGAGACTGAGGGACCGCAGACAGAGACTGAGGGACTGGAGACAGAGACTGAGGGACTGGAGACAGAGACTGAGGGACTGGAGACAGAGACTGAGGGACCGCAGACAGAGACTGAGGGACCGCAGACAGAGACTGAGGGACTGGAGACAGAGACTGAGGGACTGGAGACAGAGACTGAGGGACCGCAGACAGAGACTGAGGGACAGGAGACAGAGACTGAGGGACCGCAGACTGAGACTGAGGGACCGCAGACAGAGACTGAGGGACCGCAGACAGAGACTGAGGGACCGCAGACAGAGACTGAGGGACCGCAGACAGAGACTGAGGGACAGGAGACAGAGACTGAGGGACCGCAGACAGAGACTGAGGGACCGCAGACAGAGACTGAGGGACCGCAGACAGAGACTGAGGGACCGCAGACAGAGACTGAGGGTCCGCAGACAGAGACTGAGGGACAGGAGAGAGAGACTGAGCGACCGGAGACAGAGACTGAGGGACAGGAGACAGAGACTGAGGGCAGGAGACAGAGACGGAGGGACCGCAGACAGAGACGGTGGGACCGCAGACAGAGACTGAGGGACCGCAGACAGAGACTGAGGGACCGCAGACAGAGACTGAGGGACCGCAGACAGAGACTGAGGGACAGGAGACAGAGACTGAGGGACCGCAGACAGAGACTGAGGGACCGCAGACAGAGACTGAGGGACCACAGACAGAGACTGAGGGACCGCAGACAGAGACTGAGGGACCGCAGACAGAGACTGAGGGACCGCAGACAGAGACTGAGGGACTGAAGACAGAGACTGAGGGACTGGAGACAGAGACTGAGGGACTGGAGACAGAGACTGAGGGACTGGAGACAGAGACTGAGGGACTGGAGACAGAGACTGAGGGACCGCAGACAGAGACTGAGGGACTTGAGACAGAGACTGAGGGACTGGAGACTGTGACTGAGGGACTGGAGACAGAGACTGAGGGACCGGAGACAGAGACTGAGGGACCGCAGACAGAGACTGAGGGACAGGAGACAGAGACTGAGGGACCGCAGACAGAGACTGAGGGACCGCAGACAGAGACTGAGGGACCGCAGACAGAGACTGAGGGACCGCAGACAGAGACAGAGGGATCGCAGACAGAGACTGAGGGACCGCAGACAGAGACTGAGGGACCGTAGACAGAGACTGAGGGACTGGAGACAGAGACTGAGGGACTGGAGACAGAGACTGAGGGACTGGAGACAGAGACTGAGGGACTGGATACAGAGACTGAGGGACCGCAGACAGAGACTGAGGGACTGGAGACAGAGACTGAGGGACTGGAGACAGAGACTGAGGGACTGGAGGCAGAGACTGAGGGACTGGAGACAGAGACTGAGGGACCGCAGACAAAGACTGAGGGACCGGAGTCAGAGACTGAGGGACCGGAGACAGAGACTGAGGGACCGCAGACACAGACTGAGGGACCGCAGACAGAGACTGAGGGACCGCAGACAGAGACTGATGGACCGGAGACAGAGACTGAGGGACCGCAGACAGAGACTGAGGGACTGGAGACAGAGACTGAGGGACTGCAGACAGAGACTGAGGGACAGGAGACAGAGACTGAGGGACCGCAGACTGAGACTGAGGGACCGCAGACAGAGACTGAGGGACCGCAGACAGAGACTGAGGGACCGCAGACAGAGACTGAGGGACCGCAGACAGAGACTGAGGGACAGGAGACAGAGACTGAGGGACCGCAGATAGAGACTGAGGGACCGCAGACAGAGACTGAGGGACCGCAGACAGAGACTGAGGGACCGCAGACAGAGACTGAGGGACAGGAGACAGAGACTGAGCGACCGGAGACAGAGACTGAGGGACAGGAGACAGAGACTGAGGGCAGGAGACAGAGACGGAGGGACCGCAGACAGAGACGGAGGGACCGCAGACAGAGACTGAGGGACCGCAGACAGAGACTGAGGGACCGCAGACAGAGACTGAGGGACCGCAGACAGAGACTGAGGGACAGGAGACAGAGACTGAGGGACCGCAGACAGAGACTGAGGGACCGCAGACAGAGACTGAGGGACCGCAGACAGAGACTGAGGGACAGGAGACAGAGACTGAGCGACCGGAGACAGAGACTGAGGGACAGGAGACAGAGACTGAGGGCAGGAGACAGAGACGGAGGGACCGCAGACAGAGACGGAGGGACCGCAGACAGAGACTGAGGGACCGCAGACAGAGACTGAGGGACCGCAGACAGAGACTGAGGGACCGCAGACAGAGACTGAGGGACAGGAGACAGAGACTGAGGGACCGCAGACAGAGACTGAGGGACCGCAGACAGAGACTGAGGGACCGCAGACAGAGACTGAGGGACCGCAGACAGAGACTGAGGGACCGCAGACAGAGACTGAGGGACCGCAGACAGAGACTGAGGGACCGCAGACAGAGACTGAGGGATTGAAGACAGAGACTGAGGGACTGGAGACAGAGACTGAGGGACTGGAGACAGAGACTGAGGGACTGGAGACAGAGACTGAGGGACTGGAGACAGAGACTGAGGGATCGCAGACAGAGACTGAGGGACTTGAGACAGAGACTGAGGGACTGGAGACAGAGACTGAGGGACTGGAGACAGAGACTGAGGGACCGCAGACAGAGACTGAGGGACCGCAGACAGAGACTGAGGGACAGGAGACAGAGACTGAGGGACCGCAGACAGAGACTGAGGGACCGCAGACAGAGACTGAGGGACCGCAGACAGAGACTGAGGGACCGCAGACAGAGACAGAGGGATCGCAGACAGAGACTGAGGGACCGCAGACAGAGACTGAGGGACCGTAGACAGAGACTGAGGGACTGGAGACAGAGACTGAGGGACTGGAGACAGAGACTGTGGGACTGGAGACAGAGACTGAAGGACCGCAGACAGAGACTGAGGGACCGCAGACAGAGACTGAGGGACTGGAGACAGAGACTGAGGGACTGGATACAGAGACTGAGGGACCGCAGACAGAGACTGAGGGACTGGAGACAGAGACTGAGGGACTGGAGACAGAGACTGAGGGACTGGAGGCAGAGACTGAGGGACTGGAGACAGAGACTGAGGGACCGCAGACAAAGACTGAGGGACCGGAGTCAGAGACTGAGGGACCGGAGACAGAGACTGAGGGACCGCAGACACAGACTGAGGGACCGCAGACAGAGACTGAGGGACCGCAGACAGAGACTGATGGACCGGAGACAGAGACTGAGGGACCGCAGACAGAGACTGAGGGACTGGAGACAGACTGAGGGACCGCAGACAGAGACTGAGGGACCGCAGACAGAGACTGAGGGACCGCAGACAGAGACTGAGGTACCGCAGACAGAGACTGAGGGACCGCAGACAGAGACTGAGGGACCGCAGACAGAGACTGAGGGACCGCAGACAGAGACTGAGGGACCGCAGACAGAGACTGAGGGACCGCAGACAGAGACTGAGGGACCGCAGACAGAGGCTGAGGGACCGCAGACAGAGACTGAGGGACCGCAGACAGAGACTGAGGGACCGCAGACAAAGACTGAGGGACCGGAGTCAGAGACTGAGGGACTGGAGACAGAGACTGAGGGACCGCAGACACAGACTGAGGGACAGGAGACAGAGACTGAGGGACCGCAGACAGAGACTGAGGGACCGCAGACAGAGACTGAGGGACCGCAGACAGAGACTGAGGGACCGCAGACAGAGACTGAGGGACGGCAGACAGAGACTGAGGGACCGCAGACAGAGACAGAGGGACCGCAGACAGAGACTGAGGGACCGCAGACAGAGACTGAGGGACCGTAGACAGAGACTGAGCGACCGGAGACAGAGACTGAGGGACAGGAGACAGAGACTGAGGGACAGGAGACAGAGACGGAGGGACCGCAGACAGAGACGGAGGGACCGCAGACAGAGACTGAGGAACCGCAGACAGAGACTGAGGGACCGCAGACAGAGACTGAGGGACCGCAGACAGAGACTGAGGGACAGGAGACAGCGACTGAGGGACCGCAGACAGAGACTGAGGGACCGGAGACAGAGACTGAGGGACCGTAGACAGAGACTGAGGGACTGGAGACAGAGACTGAGGGACCGGAGACAGAGACTGAGGGACCGGAGACAGAGACTGAGGGACCGCAGACAGAGACTGAGGGACCGCAGACAGAGACTGAGGGACCGCAGACAGAGACTGAGGGACCGGAGACAGAGACTGAGGGACCGCAGACAGAGACGGAGGGACCGGAGACAGAGACTGAGGGATCGCAGACAGAGACTGAGGGACCGCAGACAGAGACTGAGGGACCGCAGACAGAGACTGAGGGACCGCAGACAGAGACTGAGGGATCGCAGACAGAGACTGAGGGACCGCAGACAGAGACTGAGGGACCGCAGACAGAGACTGAGGGACCGCAGACAGAGACTGAGGGACCGCAGACAGAGACTGAGGGACCGCAGACAGAGACTGAGGGACCGCAGACAGAGACTGAGGGACCGCAGACAGAGACTGAGGGACCGCAGACAGAGACTGAGGGACCGCAGACAGAGACTGAGGTACCGCAGACAGAGACTGAGGGACCGCAGACAGAGACTGAGGGACCGCAGACAGAGACTGAGGGACCGCAGACAGAGACTGAGGGACCGCAGACAGAGACTGAGGGACCGCAGACAGAGACTGAGGGACCGCAGACAGAGACTGAGGGACCGCAGACAGAGACTGAGGGACCGCAGACAAAGACTGAGGGACCGGAGTCAGAGACTGAGGGACTGGAGACAGAGACTGAGGGACCGCAGACACAGACTGAGGGACTGGAGACAGAGACTGAGGGACTGGAGACAGAGACTGAGGGACTGGAGACAGAGACTGAGGGACCGCAGACAGAGACTGAGGGACCGCAGACAGAGACTGAGGGACTGGAGACAGAGACTGAGGGACTGGAGACAGAGACTGAGGGACCGCAGACAGAGACTGAGGGACAGGAGACAGAGACTGAGGGACCGCAGACTGAGACTGAGGGACCGCAGACAGAGACTGAGGGACCGCAGACAGAGACTGAGGGACCGCAGACAGAGACTGAGGGACCGCAGACAGAGACTGAGGGACAGGAGACAGAGACTGAGGGACCGCAGACAGAGACTGAGGGACCGCAGACAGAGACTGAGGGACCGCAGACAGAGACTGAGGGACCGCAGACAGAGACTGAGGGTCCGCAGACAGAGACTGAGGGACAGGAGACAGAGACTGAGCGACCGGAGACAGAGACTGAGGGACAGGAGACAGAGACTGAGGGCAGGAGACAGAGACGGAGGGACCGCAGACAGAGACGGTGGGACCGCAGACAGAGACTGAGGGACCGCAGACAGAGACTGAGGGACCGCAGACAGAGACTGAGGGACAGGAGACAGAGACTGAGGGACCGCAGACAGAGACTGAGGGACCGCAGACAGAGACTGAGGGACCGCAGACAGAGACTGAGGGACCGCAGACAGAGACTGAGGGACCACAGACAGAGACTGAGGGACCGCAGACAGAGACTGAGGGACCGCAGACAGAGACTGAGGGACCGCAGACAGAGACTGAGGGACCGAAGACAGAGACTGAGGGACTGGAGACAGAGACTGAGGGACTGGAGACAGAGACTGAGGGACTGGAGACAGAGACTGAGGGACTGGAGACAGAGACTGAGGGACCGCAGACAGAGACTGAGGGACTTGAGACAGAGACTGAGGGACTGGAGACTGTGACTGAGGGACTGGAGACAGAGACTGAGGGACCGGAGACAGAGACTGAGGGACCGCAGACAGAGACTGAGGGACAGGAGACAGAGACTGAGGGACCGCAGACAGAGACTGAGGGACCGCAGACAGAGACTGAGGGACCGCAGACAGAGACTGAGGGACCGCAGACAGAGACAGAGGGATCGCAGACAGAGACTGAGGGACCGCAGACAGAGACTGAGGGACCGTAGACAGAGACTGAGGGACTGGAGACAGAGACTGAGGGACTGGAGACAGAGACTGAGGGACTGGAGACAGAGACTGAGGGACCGCAGACAGAGACTGAGGGACTGGAGACAGAGACTGAGGGACTGGAGACAGAGACTGAGGGACTGCAGACAGAGACTGAGGGACAGGAGACAGAGACTGAGGGACCGCAGACTGAGACTGAGGGACCGCAGACAGAGACTGAGGGACCGCAGACAGAGACTGAGGGACCGCAGACAGAGACTGAGGGACCGCAGACAGAGACTGAGGGACAGGAGACAGAGACTGAGGGACCGCAGATAGAGACTGAGGGACCGCAGACAGAGACTGAGGGACCGCAGACAGAGACTGAGGGACCGCAGACAGAGACTGAGGGACCGCAGACAGAGACTGAGGGACAGGAGACAGAGACTGAGCGACCGGAGACAGAGACTGAGGGACAGGAGACAGAGACTGAGGGCAGGAGACAGAGACGGAGGGACCGCAGACAGAGACGGAGGGACCGCAGACAGAGACTGAGGGACCGCAGGCAGAGACTGAGGGACCGCAGACAGAGACTGAGGGACCGCAGACAGAGACTGAGGGACAGGAGACAGAGACTGAGGGACCGCAGACAGAGACTGAGGGACCGCAGACAGAGACTGAGGGACCGCAGACAGAGACTGAGGGACCGCAGACAGAGACTGAGGGACCGCAGACAGAGACTGAGGGACCGCAGACAGAGACTGAGGGACCGCAGACAGAGACTGAGGGATTGAAGACAGAGACTGAGGGACTGGAGACAGAGACTGAGGGACTGGAGACAGAGACTGAGGGACTGGAGACAGAGACTGAGGGACTGGAGACAGAGACTGAGGGATCGCAGACAGAGACTGAGGGACTTGAGACAGAGACTGAGGGACTGGAGACAGAGACTGAGGGACCGGAGACAGAGACTGAGGGACCGGAGACAGAGACTGAGGGACCGCAGACAGAGACTGAGGGACAGGAGACAGAGACTGAGGGACCGCAGACAGAGACTGAGGGACCGCAGACAGAGACTGAGGGACCGCAGACAGAGACTGAGGGACCGCAGACAGAGACAGAGGGATCGCAGACAGAGACTGAGGGACCGCAGACAGAGACTGAGGGACCGTAGACAGAGACTGAGGGACTGGAGACAGAGACTGAGGGACTGGAGACAGAGACTGTGGGACTGGAGACAGAGACTGAAGGACCGCAGACAGAGACTGAGGGACCGCAGACAGAGACTGAGGGACTGGAGACAGAGACTGAGGGACTGGATACAGAGACTGAGGGACCGCAGACAGAGACTGAGGGACTGGAGACAGAGACTGAGGGACTGGAGACAGAGACTGAGGGACTGGAGGCAGAGACTGAGGGACTGGAGACAGAGACTGAGGGACCGCAGACAAAGACTGAGGGACCGGAGTCAGAGACTGAGGGACCGGAGACAGAGACTGAGGGACCGCAGACACAGACTGAGGGACCGCAGACAGAGACTGAGGGACCGCAGACAGAGACTGATGGACCGGAGACAGAGACTGAGGGACCGCAGACAGAGACTGAGGGACTGGAGACAGACTGAGGGACCGCAGACAGAGACTGAGGGACCGCAGACAGAGACTGAGGGACCGCAGACAGAGACTGAGGTACCGCAGACAGAGACTGAGGGACCGCAGACAGAGACTGAGGGACCGCAGACAGAGACTGAGGGACCGCAGACAGAGACTGAGGGACCGCAGACAGAGACTGAGGGACCGCAGACAGAGACTGAGGGACCGCTGACAGAGACTGAGGGACCGCAGACAGAGACTGAGGGACCGCAGACAGAGACTGAGGGACCGCAGACAAAGACTGAGGGACCGGAGTCAGAGACTGAGGGACTGGAGACAGAGACTGAGGGACCGCAGACACAGACTGAGGGACAGGAGACAGAGACTGAGGGACCGCAGACAGAGACTGAGGGACCGCAGACAGAGACTGAGGGACGGCAGACAGAGACTGAGGGACCGCAGACAGAGACTGAGGGACCGCAGACAGAGACTGAGGGACCGCAGACAGAGACAGAGGGACCGCAGACAGAGACTGAGGGACCGCAGACAGAGACTGAGGGACCGTAGACAGAGACTGAGCGACCGGAGACAGAGACTGAGGGACAGGAGACAGAGACTGAGGGACAGGAGACAGAGACGGAGGGACCGCAGACAGAGACGGAGGGACCGCAGACAGAGACTGAGGGACCGCAGACAGAGACTGAGGGACCGCAGACAGAGACTGAGGGACCGCAGACAGAGACTGAGGGACAGGAGACAGCGACTGAGGGACCGCAGACAGAGACTGAGGGACTGGAGACAGAGACTGAGGGACCGTAGACAGAGACTGAGGGACTGGAGACAGAGACTGAGGGACCGGAGACAGAGACTGAGGGACCGGAGACAGAGACTGAGGGACCGCAGACAGAGACTGAGGGACCGCAGACAGAGACTGAGGGACCGCAGACAGAGACTGAGGGACCGGAGACAGAGACTGAGGGACCGCAGACAGAGACGGAGGGACCGGAGACAGAGACTGAGGGATCGCAGACAGAGACTGAGGGACCGCAGACAGAGACTGAGGGACCGCAGACAGAGACTGAGGGACCGCAGACAGAGACTGAGGGATCGCAGACAGAGACTGAGGGACCGCAGACAGAGACTGAGGGACCGCAGACAGAGACTGAGGGACCGCAGACAGAGACTGAGGGACCGCAGACAGAGACTGAGGGACCGCAGACAGAGACTGAGGGACCGCAGACAGAGACTGAGGGACCGCAGACAGAGACTGAGGGACCGCAGACAGAGACTGAGGTACCGCAGACAGAGACTGAGGGACCGCAGACAGAGACTGAGGGACCGCAGACAGAGACTGAGGGACCGCAGACAGAGACTGAGGGACCGCAGACAGAGACTGAGGGACCGCAGACAGAGACTGAGGGACCGCAGACAGAGACTGAGGGACCGCAGACAAAGACTGAGGGACCGGAGTCAGAGACTGAGGGACTGGAGACAGAGACTGAGGGACCGCAGACACAGACTGAGGGACAGGAGACAGAGACTGAGGGACCGCAGACAGAGACTGAGGGACCGCAGACAGAGACTGAGGGACCGCAGACAGAGACTGAGGGACCGCAGACAGAGACTGAGGGACCGCAGACAGAGACTGAGGGACCGCAGACAGAGACAGAGGGACCGCAGACAGAGACTGAGGGACCGCAGACAGAGACTGAGGGACCGTAGACAGAGACTGAGCGACCGGAGACAGAGACTGAGGGACAGGAGACAGAGACTGAGGGACAGGAGACAGAGACGGAGGGACCGCAGACAGAGACGGAGGGACCGCAGACAGAGACTGAGGGACCGCAGACAGAGACTGAGGGACCGCAGACAGAGACTGAGGGACCGCAGACAGAGACTGAGGGACAGGAGACAGCGACTGAGGGACCGCAGACAGAGACTGAGGGACTGGAGACAGAGACTGAGGGACCGTAGACAGAGACTGAGGGACTGGAGACAGAGACTGAGGGACCGGAGACAGAGACTGAGGGACCGGAGACAGAGACTGAGGGACCGCAGACAGAGACTGAGGGACCGCAGACAGAGACTGAGGGACCGCAGACAGAGACTGAGGGACCGGAGACAGAGACTGAGGGACCGCAGACAGAGACGGAGGGACCGGAGACAGAGACTGAGGGATCGCAGACAGAGACTGAGGGACCGCAGACAGAGACTGAGGGACCGCAGACAGAGACTGAGGGACCGCAGACAGAGACTGAGGGATCGCAGACAGAGACTGAGGGACCACAGACAGAGACTGAGGGACCGCAGACAGAGACTGAGGGACCGCAGACAGAGACTGAGGGACCGCAGACAGAGACTGAGGGACCGCAGACAGAGACTGAGGGACCGCAGACAGAGACTGAGGGACCGCAGACAGAGACTGAGGGACCGCAGACAGAGACTGAGGGACCGCAGACAGAGACTGAGGTACCGCAGACAGAGACTGAGGGACCGCAGACAGAGACTGAGGGACCGCAGACAGAGACTGAGGGACCGCAGACAGAGACTGAGGGACCGCAGACAGAGACTGAGGGACCGCAGACAGAGACTGAGGGACCGCAGACAGAGACTGAGGGACCGCAGACAAAGACTGAGGGACCGGAGTCAGAGACTGAGGGACTGGAGACAGAGACTGAGGGACCGCAGACACAGACTGAGGGACAGGAGACAGAGACTGAGGGACCGCAGACAGAGACTGAGGGACCGCAGACAGAGACTGAGGGACCGCAGACAGAGACTGAGGGACCGCAGACAGAGACTGAGGGACCGCAGACAGAGACTGAGGGACCGCAGACAGAGACAGAGGGACCGCAGACAGAGACTGAGGGACCGCAGACAGAGACTGAGGGACCGTAGACAGAGACTGAGCGACCGGAGACAGAGACTGAGGGACAGGAGACAGAGACTGAGGGACAGGAGACAGAGACGGAGGGACCGCAGACAGAGACGGAGGGACCGCAGACAGAGACTGAGGGACCGCAGACAGAGACTGAGGGACCGCAGACAGAGACTGAGGGACCGCAGACAGAGACTGAGGGACAGGAGACAGCGACTGAGGGACCGCAGACAGAGACTGAGGGACCGGAGACAGAGACTGAGGGACCGTAGACAGAGACTGAGGGACCGGAGACAGAGACTGAGGGACCGGAGACAGAGACTGAGGGACCGGAGACAGAGACTGAGGGACCGCAGACAGAGACTGAGGGACCGCAGACAGAGACTGAGGGACCGCAGACAGAGACTGAGGGACCGGAGACAGAGACTGAGGGACCGCAGACAGAGACGGAGGGACCGGAGACAGAGACTGAGGGATCGCAGACAGAGACTGAGGGACCGCAGACAGAGACTGAGGGACCGCAGACAGAGACTGAGGGACCGCAGACAGAGACTGAGCGATCGCAGACAGAGACTGAGGGACCGCAGACAGAGACTGAGGGACCGCAGACAGAGACTGAGGGACCGCAGACAGAGACTGAGGGACCGCAGACAGAGACTGAGGGACCGCAGACAGAGACTGAGGGACCGCAGACAGAGACTGAGGGACCGCAGACAGAGACTGAGGGACCGCAGACAGAGACTGAGGGACCGCAGACAGAGACTGAGGGACCGCAGACAGAGACTGAGGGACCGCAAACAGAGACTGAGGGACCGGAGACAGAGACTGATGGACCGCAGACAGAGACTGAGGGACCGCAGACAGAGATTGAGGGACCGGAGACAGAGACTGAGGGACAGAGACAGAGACTGAGGGACCGTAGACAGAGACTGAGGGACCGCAGACAGAGACTGAGGGACCGCAGACAGAGACTGAGGGACCGCAGACAGAGACTGAGGGACCGCAGACAGAGACTGAGGGACCGCAGACAGAGACTGAGGGACCGCAGACATAGACAGAGGGATCGCAGACAGAGACTGAGGGACCGCAGACAGAGATTGAGGGACCGGAGACAGAGACTGAGCGACCGGAGACAGAGACTGAGGGACCGCAGACAGAGACTGAGGGACCGCAGACAGAGACTGAGGGACCGCAGACAGAGACTGAGGGACTGGAGACAGAGACTGAGGGACTGGAGACAGAGACTGAGGGACTGGAGACAGAGACTGAGGGACTGGAGACAGAGACTGAGGGACTCGAGACAGAGACTGAGGGACCGCAGACAGAGACTGAGGGACCGCAGACAGAGACTGAGGGACCGCAGACAGAGACTGAGGGACTGGAGACAGAGACTGAGGGACTGGAGACAGAGACTGAGGGACTGGAGACAGAGACTGAGGGACTCGAGACAGAGACTGAGGGACCGCAGACAGAGACTGAGGGACTTGAGACAGAGACTGAGGGACTGGAGACAGAGACTGAGGGACTGGAGACAGAGACTGAGGGACCGGAGACAGAGACTGAGGGACCGCAGACAGAGACTGAGGGACAGGAGACAGAGACTGAGGGACCGCAGACAGAGACTGAGGGACCGCAGACAGAGACTGAGGGACCGCAGACAGAGACTGAGGGACCGCAGACAGAGACTGAGGGAGCGCAGACAGAGACAGAGGGATCGCAGACAGAGACTGAGGGACCGCAGACAGAGACTGAGGGACCGTAGACAGAGACTGAGGGACTGGAGACAGAGACTGAGGGACTGGAGACAGAGACTGAGGGACTGGAGACAGAGACTGAGGGACCGCAGACAGAGACTGAGGGACCGCAGACAGAGACTGAGGGACCGCAGACAGAGACTGAGGGACCGGAGACAGAGACTGAGGGACCGCAGACAGAGACGGAGGGACCGGAGACAGAGACTGAGGGATCGCAGACAGAGACTGAGGGACCGCAGACAGAGACTGAGGGACCGCAGACAGAGACTGAGGGACCGCAGACAGAGACTGAGGGATCGCAGACAGAGACTGAGGGACCGCAGACAGAGACTGAGGGACCGCAGACAGAGACTGAGGGACCGCAGACAGAGACTGAGGGACCGCAGACAGAGACTGAGGGACCGCAGACAGAGACTGAGGGACCGCAGACAGAGACTGAGGGACCGCAGACAGAGACTGAGGGACCGCAGACAGAGACTGAGGGACCGCAGACAGAGACTGAGGGACCGCAGACAGAGACTGAGGGACCGCAGACAGAGACTGAGGGACCGCAGACAGAGACTGAAGGACCGCAGACAGAGACTGAGGGACCGGAGACAGAGACTGAGGGACCACAGACAGAGACTGAGGGACCGGAGACAGAGACTGAGGGACTGGAGACAGAGACTGAGGGACCGCAGACAGAGACTGAGTGACTGGAGACAGAGACTGAGGGACAGAGACAGAGACTGAGGGAACGCAGACAGAGACTGAGGGACTGGAGAGAGAGACTGAGGGACTGGAGACAGAGACTGAGGGACCGCAGACAGAGACTGAGGGACCGCAGACAGAGACTGAGGGACTGGAGACAGAGACTGAGGGACTGGAGACAGAGACTGAGGGACTGGAGACAGAGACTGAGGGACCGCAGACAGAGACTGAGGGACTGGAGACAGAGACTGAGGGACTGGAGGCAGAGACTGAGGGACTGGAGACAGAGACTGAGGGACTGGAGACAGAGACTGAGGGACCGCAGACAGAGACTGAGGAACCGCAGACAGAGACTGAGGGACCGCAGACAGAGACTGAGGGACTGGAGACAGAGACTGAGGGACCGCAGACAAAGACTGAGGGACCGGAGTCAGAGACTGAGGGACTGGAGACAGAGACTGAGGGGCCGCAGACACAGACTGAGGGACTGGAGACAGAGACTGAGGGACCGCAGACAGAGACTGAGGGACCGCAGACAGAGACTGAGGGACCGCAGACGGAGACTGAGGGACCGCAGACAGAGACTGAGGGACCGCAGACAGAGACTGAGGGACCGCAGACAGAGACAGAGGGATCGCAGACAGAGACTGAGGGACCGCAGACAGAGACTGAGGGACCGTAGACAGAGACTGAGCGACCGGAGACAGAGACTGAGGGACAGGAGACTGAGACTGAGGGACAGGAGACAGAGACGGAGGGACCGCAGACAGAGACGGAGGGACCGCAGACGGAGACTGAGGGACCGCAGACAGAGACTGAGGGACCGCAGACAGAGACTGAGGGACCGCAGACAGAGACTGAGGGACAGGAGACAGAGACTGAGGGACCGCAGACAGAGACTGAGGGACCGCAGACAGAGACTGAGGGACCACAGACAGAGACTGAGGGACCGGAGACAGAGACTGAGGGACTGGAGACAGAGACTGAGGGACCACAGACAGAGACTGAGTGACTGGAGACAGAGACTGAGGGACAGAGACAGAGACTGAGGGACCGCAGACAGAGACTGAGGGACTGGAGACAGAGACTGAGGGACCGGAGACAGAGACTGAGGGACCGGAGACAGAGACTGAGGGACCGCAGACAGAGACTGAGGGACCGCAGACAGAGACTGAGGGACTGGAGACAGAGACTGAGGGACTGGAGACAGAGACTGAGGGACTGGAGACAGAGACTGAGGGACCGCAGACAGAGACTGAGGGACTGGAGACAGAGACTGAGGGACTGGAGGCAGAGACTGAGGGACTGGAGACAGAGACTGAGGGACTGGAGACAGAGACTGAGGGACCGCAGACAGAGACTGAGGAACCGCAGACAGAGACTGAGGGACCGCAGACAGAGACTGAGGGACTGGAGACAGAGACTGAGGGACCGCAGACAAAGACTGAGGGACCGGAGTCAGAGACTGAGGGACTGGAGACAGAGACTGAGGGACCGCAGACACAGACTGAGGGACTGGAGACAGAGACTGAGGGACCGCAGACAGAGACTGAGGGACCGCAGACGGAGACTGAGGGACCGCAGACGGAGACTGAGGGACCGCAGACAGAGACTGAGGGACCGCAGACAGAGACTGAGGGACCGCAGACAGAGACAGAGGGATCGCAGACAGAGACTGAGGGACCGCAGACAGAGACTGAGGGACCGTAGACAGAGACTGAGCGACCGGAGACAGAGACTGAGGGACAGGAGACTGAGACTGAGGGACAGGAGACAGAGACGGAGGGACCGCAGACAGAGACGGAGGGACCGCAGACGGAGACTAAGGGACCGCAGACAGAGACTGAGGGACCGCAGACAGAGACTGAGGGACCGCAGACAGAGACTGAGGGACAGGAGACAGAGACTGAGGGACCGCAGACAGAGACTGAGGGACCGCAGACAGAGACTGAGGGACCACAGACAGAGATTGAGGGACCGCAGACAGAGACTGAGGGACCGCAGACAGAGACTGAGGGACAGGAGACAGAGACTGAGGGACCGCAGACAGAGACTGAGGGACCGCAGACAGAGACTGAGGGACCGCAGACAGAGACTGAGGGACCGCAGACAGAGACTGAGGGACCGCAGACAGAGACTGAGGGACAGGAGACAGAGACTGATGGACCGCAGACAGAGACAGAGGGATCGCAGACAGAGACTGAGGGACCGCAGACAGAGACTGAGGGACCGTAGACAGAGACTGAGCGACCGGAGACAGAGACAGAGACTGAGGGACAGGAGACAGAGACTGAGGGACAGGAGACAGAGACGGAGGGACCGCAGACAGAGACGGAGGGACCGCAGACAGAGACTGAGGGACCGCAGACAGAGACTGAGGGACCGCAGACAGAGACTGAGGGACCGCAGACAGAGACTGAGGGACAGGAGACAGAGACTGAGGGACCGCAGACAGAGACTGAGGGACCGCAGACAGAGACTGAGGGACCGCAGACAGAGACTGAGGGACCGCAGACAGAGACTGAGGGACCGCAGACAGAGACTGAGGGACCGCAGACAGAGACTGAGGGACCGCAGACAGAGACTGAGGGACCGCAGACAGAGACTGAGGGACCGCAGACAGAGACTGAGGGACTGAAGACAGAGACTGAGGGACTGGAGACAGAGACTGAGGGACTGGAGACAGAGACTGAGGGACTGGAGACAGAGACTGAGGGACCGCAGACAGAGACTGAGGGACTTGAGACAGAGACTGAGGGACTGGAGACAGAGACTGAGGGACTGGAGACAGAGACTGAGGGACCGGAGACAGAGACTGAGGGACCGCAGACAGAGACTGAGGGACTGGAGACAGAGACTGAGGGACCGGAGACAGAGACTGAGGGACCGCAGACAGAGACTGAGGGACCGCAGACAGAGACTGAGGGACTGGAGACAGAGACTGAGGGACTGGAGACAGAGACTGAGGGACTGGAGACAGAGACTGAGGGACCGCAGACAGAGACTGAGGGACTGGAGACAGAGACTGAGGGACTGGAGGCAGAGACTGAGGGACTGGAGACAGAGACTGAGGGACCGCAGACAAAGACTGAGGGACCGGAGACAGAGACTGAGGGACCGGAGACAGAGACTGAGGGACCGCAGACACAGACTGAGGGACCGCAGACAGAGACTGAGGGACCGCAGACAGAGACTGATGGACCGGAGACAGAGACTGAGGGACCGCAGACAGAGACTGAGGGACTGGAGACAGATTGAGGGACCGGAGACAGAGACTGAGGGACCGGAGACAGAGACTGAGGGACCGCAGACAGAGACTGAGGGACCGCAGACACAGACTGAGGGACCGGAGACAGAGGCTGAGGGACCGGAGACAGAGACTGAGGGACCGCAGACAGAGACTGAGGGACCGCAGACAGAGACTGAGGGACCGCAGACAGAGACTGAGGGACCGGAGACAGAGACTGAGGGACCACAGACAGAGACTGAGGGACCGCAGACAGAGACTGAGGGACCGCAGGCAGAGACTGAGGGACCGCAGACAGAGACTGAGGGACCGCAGACGGAGAGAGAGGGACCGGAGACGGAGACTGAGGGACCGGAGACAGAGACTGAGGGACCGCAGACAGAGACTGAGGGACCGGAGACAGAGACTGAGGGACCGCAGACAGAGACTGAGGGACGGGAGACAGAGACTGAGGGACCGCAGACAGAGACTGAGGGACGGCAGACAGAGACTGAGGGACCGCAGACAGAGACTGAGGGACCGCAGACAGAGACTGAGGGACCGCAGACAGAGACTGAGGGACCGCAGACAGAGACTGAGGGACCGCAGACAGAGACTGAGGGACCGGAGACAGAGACTGAGGGACCGCAGACAGAGACTGAGGGACCGGAGACAGAGACTGAGGGATCGCAGACAGAGACTGAGGGACCGCAGACAGAGACTGAGGGACCGCAGACAGAGACTGAGGGACCGCAGACAGAGACTGAGGGACCGCAGACAGAGACTGAGGGACCGCAGACAGAGAGTGAGGGACCGCAGACAGAGACTGAGGGACCGCAGACAGAGACTGAGGGACCGCAGACAGAGACTGAGGGACCGCAGACAGAGACTGAGGGACCGCAGACAGAGACTGAGGGACCGCAGACAGAGACTGAGGGACCGCAGACAGAGACTGAGGGACCGCAAACAGAGACTGAGGGACCGCAGACAGAGACTGAGGGACCGCAGACCGTGACTGAGGGACCGCAGACAGAGACTGAGGGACCGGAGACAGAGACTGAGGGACCGCAGACAGAGACTGAGGGACCGGAGACAGAGACTGAGGGACCGGAGACAGAGACTGAGGGACCGCAGACAGAGACTGAGTGACTGGAGACAGAGACTGAGGGACAGAGACAGAGACTGAGGGACCGCAGACAGAGACTGAGGGACTGGAGACAGAGACTGAGGGACTGGAGACAGAGACTGAGGGACTGGAGACAGAGACTGAGGGACCGCAGACAGAGACTGAGGGACCGCAGACAGAGACTGAGGGACTGGAGACAGAGACTGAGGGACTGGAGACAGAGACTGAGGGACCGCAGACAGAGACTGAGGGACAGGAGACAGAGACTGAGGGACCGCAGACTGAGACTGAGGGACCGCAGACAGAGACTGAGGGACCGCAGACAGAGACTGAGGGACCGCAGACAGAGACTGAGGGACCGCAGACAGAGACTGAGGGACAGGAGACAGAGACTGAGGGACCGCAGACAGAGACTGAGGGACCGCAGACAGAGACTGAGGGACCGCAGACAGAGACTGAGGGACCGCAGACAGAGACTGAGGGTCCGCAGACAGAGACTGAGGGACAGGAGACAGAGACTGAGCGACCGGAGACAGAGACTGAGGGACAGGAGACAGAGACTGAGGGCAGGAGACAGAGACGGAGGGACCGCAGACAGAGACGGTGGGACCGCAGACAGAGACTGAGGGACCGCAGACAGAGACTGAGGGACCGCAGACAGAGACTGAGGGACCGCAGACAGAGACTGAGGGACAGGAGACAGAGACTGAGGGACCGCAGACAGAGACTGAGGGACCGCAGACAGAGACTGAGGGACCGCAGACAGAGACTGAGGGACCGCAGACAGAGACTGAGGGACCTCAGACAGAGACTGAGGGACCGCAGACAGAGACTGAGGGACCGCAGACAGAGACTGAGGGACCGCAGACAGAGACTGAGGGACTGAAGACAGAGACTGAGGGACTGGAGACAGAGACTGAGGGACTGGAGACAGAGACTGAGGGACTGGAGACAGAGACTGAGGGACTGGAGACAGAGACTGAGGGACCGCAGACAGAGACTGAGGGACTTGAGACAGAGACTGAGGGACTGGAGACTGTGACTGAGGGACTGGAGACAGAGACTGAGGGACCGGAGACAGAGACTGAGGGACCGCAGACAGAGACTGAGGGACAGGAGACAGAGACTGAGGGACCGCAGACAGAGACTGAGGGACCGCAGACAGAGACTGAGGGACCGCAGACAGAGACTGAGGGACCGCAGACAGAGACAGAGGGATCGCAGACAGAGACTGAGGGACCGCAGACAGAGACTGAGGGACCGTAGACAGAGACTGAGGGACTGGAGACAGAGACTGAGGGACTGGAGACAGAGACTGAGGGACTGGAGACAGAGACTGAGGGACCGCAGACAGAGACTGAGGGACCGCAGACAGAGACTGAGGGACTGGAGACAGAGACTGAGGGACTGGAGACAGAGACTGAGGGACTGCAGACAGAGACTGAGGGACAGGAGACAGAGACTGAGGGACCGCAGACTGAGACTGAGGGACCGCAGACAGAGACTGAGGGACCGCAGACAGAGACTGAGGGACCGCAGACAGAGACTGAGGGACCGCAGACAGAGACTGAGGGACAGGAGACAGAGACTGAGGGACCGCAGACAGAGACTGAGGGACCGCAGACAGAGACTGAGGGACCGCAGACAGAGACTGAGGGACCGCAGACAGAGACTGAGGGACCGCAGACAGAGACTGAGGGACAGGAGACAGAGACTGAGCGACCGGAGACAGAGACTGAGGGACAGGAGACAGAGACTGAGGGCAGGAGACAGAGACGGAGGGACCGCAGACAGAGACGGAGGGACCGCAGACAGAGACTGAGGGACCGCAGACAGAGACTGAGGGACCGCAGACAGAGACTGAGGGACCGCAGACAGAGACTGAGGGACAGGAGACAGAGACTGAGGGACCGCAGACAGAGACTGAGGGACCGCAGACAGAGACTGAGGGACCGCAGACAGAGACTGAGGGACCGCAGACAGAGACTGAGGGACCGCAGACAGAGACTGAGGGACCGCAGACAGAGACTGAGGGACCGCAGACAGAGACTGAGGGATTGAAGACAGAGACTGAGGGACTGGAGACAGAGACTGAGGGACTGGAGACAGAGACTGAGGGACTGGAGACAGAGACTGAGGGACTGGAGACAGACACTGAGGGATCGCAGACAGAGACTGAGGGACTTGAGACAGAGACTGAGGGACTGGAGACAGAGACTGAGGGACTGGAGACAGAGACTGAGGGACCGGAGACAGAGACTGAGGGACCGCAGACAGAGACTGAGGGACAGGAGACAGAGACTGAGGGACCGCAGACAGAGACTGAGGGACCGCAGACAGAGACTGAGGGACCGCAGACAGAGACTGAGGGACCGCAGACAGAGACAGAGGGATCGCAGACAGAGACTGAGGGACCGCAGACAGAGACTGAGGGACCGTAGACAGAGACTGAGGGACTGGAGACAGAGACTGAGGGACTGGAGACAGAGACTGTGGGACTGGAGACAGAGACTGAAGGACCGCAGACAGAGACTGAGGGACCGCAGACAGAGACTGAGGGACTGGAGACAGAGACTGAGGGACTGGATACAGAGACTGAGGGACCGCAGACAGAGACTGAGGGACTGGAGACAGAGACTGAGGGACTGGAGACAGAGACTGAGGGACTGGAGGCAGAGACTGAGGGACTGGAGACAGAGACTGAGGGACCGCAGACAAAGACTGAGGGACCGGAGTCAGAGACTGAGGGACCGGAGACAGAGACTGAGGGACCGCAGACACAGACTGAGGGACCGCAGACAGAGACTGAGGGACCGCAGACAGAGACTGATGGACCGGAGACAGAGACTGAGGGACCGCAGACAGAGACTGAGGGACTGGAGACAGACTGAGGGACCGCAGACAGAGACTGAGGGACCGCAGACAGAGACTGAGGGACCGCAGACAGAGACTGAGGTACCGCAGACAGAGACTGAGGGACCGCAGACAGAGACTGAGGGACCGCAGACAGAGACTGAGGGACCGCAGACAGAGACTGAGGGACCGCAGACAGAGACTGAGGGACCGCAGACAGAGACTGAGGGACCGCAGACAGAGACTGAGGGACCGCAGACAGAGACTGAGGGACCGCAGACAAAGACTGAGGGACCGGAGTCAGAGACTGAGGGACTGGAGACAGAGACTGAGGGACCGCAGACACAGACTGAGGGACAGGAGACAGAGACTGAGGGACCGCAGACAGAGACTGAGGGACCGCAGACAGAGACTGAGGGACCGCAGACAGAGACTGAGGGACCGCAGACAGAGACTGAGGGACCGCAGACAGAGACTGAGGGACCGCAGACAGAGACAGAGGGACCGCAGACAGAGACTGAGGGACCGCAGACAGAGACTGAGGGACCGTAGACAGAGACTGAGCGACCGGAGACAGAGACTGAGGGACAGGAGACAGAGACTGAGGGACAGGAGACAGAGACGGAGGGACCGCAGACAGAGACGGAGGGACCGCAGACAGAGACTGAGGGACCGCAGACAGAGACTGAGGGACCGCAGACAGAGACTGAGGGACCGCAGACAGAGACTGAGGGACAGGAGACAGCGACTGAGGGACCGCAGACAGAGACTGAGGGACCGGAGACAGAGACTGAGGGACCGTAGACAGAGACTGAGGGACTGGAGACAGAGACTGAGGGACCGGAGACAGAGACTGAGGGACCGGAGACAGAGACTGAGGGACCGCAGACAGAGACTGAGGGACCGCAGACAGAGACTGAGGGACCGCAGACAGAGACTGAGGGACCGCAGACAGAGACTGAGGGACCGCAGACAGAGACTGAGGGACAGGAGACAGAGACTGATGGACCGCAGACAGAGACAGAGGGATCGCAGACAGAGACTGAGGGACCGCAGACAGAGACTGAGGGACCGTAGACAGAGACTGAGCGACCGGAGACAGAGACAGAGACTGAGGGACAGGAGACAGAGACTGAGGGACAGGAGACAGAGACGGAGGGACCGCAGACAGAGACGGAGGGACCGCAGACAGAGACTGAGGGACCGCAGACAGAGACTGAGGGACCGCAGACAGAGACTGAGGGACCGCAGACAGAGACTGAGGGACAGGAGACAGAGACTGAGGGACCGCAGACAGAGACTGAGGGACCGCAGACAGAGACTGAGGGACCGCAGACAGAGGCTGAGGGACCGCAGACAGAGACTGAGGGACCGCAGACAGAGACTGAGGGACCGCAGACAGAGACTGAGGGACCGCAGACAGAGACTGAGGGACCGCAGACAGAGACTGAGGGACCGCAGACAGAGACTGAGGGACTGAAGACAGAGACTGAGGGACTGGAGACAGAGACTGAGGGACTGGAGACAGAGACTGAGGGACTGGAGACAGAGACTGAGGGACCGCAGACAGAGACTGAGGGACTTGAGACAGAGACTGAGGGACTGGAGACAGAGACTGAGGGACTGGAGACAGAGACTGAGGGACCGGAGACAGAGACTGAGGGACCGCAGACAGAGACTGAGGGACTGGAGACAGAGACTGAGGGACCGGAGACAGAGACTGAGGGACCGCAGACAGAGACTGAGGGACCGCAGACAGAGACTGAGGGACTGGAGACAGAGACTGAGGGACTGGAGACAGAGACTGAGGGACTGGAGACAGAGACTGAGGGACCGCAGACAGAGACTGAGGGACTGGAGACAGAGACTGAGGGACTGGAGGCAGAGACTGAGGGACTGGAGACAGAGACTGAGGGACCGCAGACAAAGACTGAGGGACCGGAGACAGAGACTGAGGGACCGGAGACAGAGACTGAGGGACCGCAGACACAGACTGAGGGACCGCAGACAGAGACTGAGGGACCGCAGACAGAGACTGATGGACCGGAGACAGAGACTGAGGGACCGCAGACAGAGACTGAGGGACTGGAGACAGATTGAGGGACCGGAGACAGAGACTGAGGGACCGGAGACAGAGACTGAGGGACCGCAGACAGAGACTGAGGGACCGCAGACACAGACTGAGGGACCGGAGACAGAGGCTGAGGGACCGGAGACAGAGACTGAGGGACCGCAGACAGAGACTGAGGGACCGCAGACAGAGACTGAGGGACCGCAGACAGAGACTGAGGGACCGGAGACAGAGACTGAGGGACCACAGACAGAGACTGAGGGACCGCAGACAGAGACTGAGGGACCGCAGGCAGAGACTGAGGGACCGCAGACAGAGACTGAGGGACCGCAGACGGAGAGAGAGGGACCGGAGACGGAGACTGAGGGACCGGAGACAGAGACTGAGGGACCGCAGACAGAGACTGAGGGACCGGAGACAGAGACTGAGGGACCGCAGACAGAGACTGAGGGACGGGAGACAGAGACTGAGGGACCGCAGACAGAGACTGAGGGACGGCAGACAGAGACTGAGGGACCGCAGACAGAGACTGAGGGACCGCAGACAGAGACTGAGGGACCGCAGACAGAGACTGAGGGACCGCAGACAGAGACTGAGGGACCGCAGACAGAGACTGAGGGACCGGAGACAGAGACTGAGGGACCGCAGACAGAGACTGAGGGACCGGAGACAGAGACTGAGGGATCGCAGACAGAGACTGAGGGACCGCAGACAGAGACTGAGGGACCGCAGACAGAGACTGAGGGACCGCAGACAGAGACTGAGGGACCGCAGACAGAGACTGAGGGACCGCAGACAGAGAGTGAGGGACCGCAGACAGAGACTGAGGGACCGCAGACAGAGACTGAGGGACCGCAGACAGAGACTGAGGGACCGCAGACAGAGACTGAGGGACCGCAGACAGAGACTGAGGGACCGCAGACAGAGACTGAGGGACCGCAGACAGAGACTGAGGGACCGCAAACAGAGACTGAGGGACCGCAGACAGAGACTGAGGGACCGCAGACCGTGACTGAGGGACCGCAGACAGAGACTGAGGGACCGGAGACAGAGACTGAGGGACCGCAGACAGAGACTGAGGGACCGGAGACAGAGACTGAGGGACCGGAGACAGAGACTGAGGGACCGCAGACAGAGACTGAGTGACTGGAGACAGAGACTGAGGGACAGAGACAGAGACTGAGGGACCGCAGACAGAGACTGAGGGACTGGAGACAGAGACTGAGGGACTGGAGACAGAGACTGAGGGACTGGAGACAGAGACTGAGGGACCGCAGACAGAGACTGAGGGACCGCAGACAGAGACTGAGGGACTGGAGACAGAGACTGAGGGACTGGAGACAGAGACTGAGGGACCGCAGACAGAGACTGAGGGACAGGAGACAGAGACTGAGGGACCGCAGACTGAGACTGAGGGACCGCAGACAGAGACTGAGGGACCGCAGACAGAGACTGAGGGACCGCAGACAGAGACTGAGGGACCGCAGACAGAGACTGAGGGACAGGAGACAGAGACTGAGGGACCGCAGACAGAGACTGAGGGACCGCAGACAGAGACTGAGGGACCGCAGACAGAGACTGAGGGACCGCAGACAGAGACTGAGGGTCCGCAGACAGAGACTGAGGGACAGGAGACAGAGACTGAGCGACCGGAGACAGAGACTGAGGGACAGGAGACAGAGACTGAGGGCAGGAGACAGAGACGGAGGGACCGCAGACAGAGACGGTGGGACCGCAGACAGAGACTGAGGGACCGCAGACAGAGACTGAGGGACCGCAGACAGAGACTGAGGGACCGCAGACAGAGACTGAGGGACAGGAGACAGAGACTGAGGGACCGCAGACAGAGACTGAGGGACCGCAGACAGAGACTGAGGGACCGCAGACAGAGACTGAGGGACCGCAGACAGAGACTGAGGGACCTCAGACAGAGACTGAGGGACCGCAGACAGAGACTGAGGGACCGCAGACAGAGACTGAGGGACCGCAGACAGAGACTGAGGGACTGAAGACAGAGACTGAGGGACTGGAGACAGAGACTGAGGGACTGGAGACAGAGACTGAGGGACTGGAGACAGAGACTGAGGGACTGGAGACAGAGACTGAGGGACCGCAGACAGAGACTGAGGGACTTGAGACAGAGACTGAGGGACTGGAGACTGTGACTGAGGGACTGGAGACAGAGACTGAGGGACCGGAGACAGAGACTGAGGGACCGCAGACAGAGACTGAGGGACAGGAGACAGAGACTGAGGGACCGCAGACAGAGACTGAGGGACCGCAGACAGAGACTGAGGGACCGCAGACAGAGACTGAGGGACCGCAGACAGAGACAGAGGGATCGCAGACAGAGACTGAGGGACCGCAGACAGAGACTGAGGGACCGTAGACAGAGACTGAGGGACTGGAGACAGAGACTGAGGGACTGGAGACAGAGACTGAGGGACTGGAGACAGAGACTGAGGGACCGCAGACAGAGACTGAGGGACCGCAGACAGAGACTGAGGGACTGGAGACAGAGACTGAGGGACTGGAGACAGAGACTGAGGGACTGCAGACAGAGACTGAGGGACAGGAGACAGAGACTGAGGGACCGCAGACTGAGACTGAGGGACCGCAGACAGAGACTGAGGGACCGCAGACAGAGACTGAGGGACCGCAGACAGAGACTGAGGGACCGCAGACAGAGACTGAGGGACAGGAGACAGAGACTGAGGGACCGCAGACAGAGACTGAGGGACCGCAGACAGAGACTGAGGGACCGCAGACAGAGACTGAGGGACCGCAGACAGAGACTGAGGGACCGCAGACAGAGACTGAGGGACAGGAGACAGAGACTGAGCGACCGGAGACAGAGACTGAGGGACAGGAGACAGAGACTGAGGGCAGGAGACAGAGACGGAGGGATCGCAGACAGAGACGGAGGGACCGCAGACAGAGACTGAGGGACCGCAGACAGAGACTGAGGGACCGCAGACAGAGACTGAGGGACCGCAGACAGAGACTGAGGGACAGGAGACAGAGACTGAGGGACCGCAGACAGAGACTGAGGGACCGCAGACAGAGACTGAGGGACCGCAGACAGAGACTGAGGGACCGCAGACAGAGACTGAGGGACCGCAGACAGAGACTGAGGGACCGCAGACAGAGACTGAGGGACCGCAGACAGAGACTGAGGGATTGAAGACAGAGACTGAGGGACTGGAGACAGAGACTGAGGGACTGGAGACAGAGACTGAGGGACTGGAGACAGAGACTGAGGGACTGGAGACAGAGACTGAGGGATCGCAGACAGAGACTGAGGGACTTGAGACAGAGACTGAGGGACTGGAGACAGAGACTGAGGGACTGGAGACAGAGACTGAGGGACCGGAGACAGAGACTGAGGGACCGCAGACAGAGACTGAGGGACAGGAGACAGAGACTGAGGGACCGCAGACAGAGACTGAGGGACCGCAGACAGAGACTGAGGGACCGCAGACAGAGACTGAGGGACCGCAGACAGAGACAGAGGGATCGCAGACAGAGACTGAGGGACCGCAGACAGAGACTGAGGGACCGTAGACAGAGACTGAGGGACTGGAGACAGAGACTGAGGGACTGGAGACAGAGACTGTGGGACTGGAGACAGAGACTGAAGGACCGCAGACAGAGACTGAGGGACCGCAGACAGAGACTGAGGGACTGGAGACAGAGACTGAGGGACTGGATACAGAGACTGAGGGACCGCAGACAGAGACTGAGGGACTGGAGACAGAGACTGAGGGACTGGAGACAGAGACTGAGGGACTGGAGGCAGAGACTGAGGGACTGGAGACAGAGACTGAGGGACCGCAGACAAAGACTGAGGGACCGGAGTCAGAGACTGAGGGACCGGAGACAGAGACTGAGGGACCGCAGACACAGACTGAGGGACCGCAGACAGAGACTGAGGGACCGCAGACAGAGACTGATGGACCGGAGACAGAGACTGAGGGACCGCAGACAGAGACTGAGGGACTGGAGACAGACTGAGGGACCGCAGACAGAGACTGAGGGACCGCAGACAGAGACTGAGGGACCGCAGACAGAGACTGAGGTACCGCAGACAGAGACTGAGGGACCGCAGACAGAGACTGAGGGACCGCAGACAGAGACTGAGGGACCGCAGACAGAGACTGAGGGACCGCAGACAGAGACTGAGGGACCGCAGACAGAGACTGAGGGACCGCAGACAGAGACTGAGGGACCGCAGACAGAGACTGAGGGACCGCAGACAAAGACTGAGGGACCGGAGTCAGAGACTGAGGGACTGGAGACAGAGACTGAGGGACCGCAGACACAGACTGAGGGACAGGAGACAGAGACTGAGGGACCGCAGACAGAGACTGAGGGACCGCAGACAGAGACTGAGGGACCGCAGACAGAGACTGAGGGACCGCAGACAGAGACTGAGGGACCGCAGACAGAGACTGAGGGACCGCAGACAGAGACAGAGGGACCGCAGACAGAGACTGAGGGACCGCAGACAGAGACTGAGGGACCGTAGACAGAGACTGAGCGACCGGAGACAGAGACTGAGGGACAGGAGACAGAGACTGAGGGACAGGAGACAGAGACGGAGGGACCGCAGACAGAGACGGAGGGACCGCAGACAGAGACTGAGGGACCGCAGACAGAGACTGAGGGACCGCAGACAGAGACTGAGGGACCGCAGACAGAGACTGAGGGACAGGAGACAGCGACTGAGGGACCGCAGACAGAGACTGAGGGACCGGAGACAGAGACTGAGGGACCGTAGACAGAGACTGAGGGACCGGAGACAGAGACTGAGGGACCGGAGACAGAGACTGAGGGACCGGAGACAGAGACTGAGGGACCGCAGACAGAGACTGAGGGACCGCAGACAGAGACTGAGGGACCGCAGACAGAGACTGAGGGACCGGAGACAGAGACTGAGGGACCGCAGACAGAGACGGAGGGACCGGAGACAGAGACTGAGGGATCGCAGACAGAGACTGAGGGACCGCAGACAGAGACTGAGGGACCGCAGACAGAGACTGAGGGACCGCAGACAGAGACTGAGGGATCGCAGACAGAGACTGAGGGACCGCAGACAGAGACTGAGGGACCGCAGACAGAGACTGAGGGACCGCAGACAGAGACTGAGGGACCGCAGACAGAGACTGAGGGACCGCAGACAGAGACTGAGGGACCGCAGACAGAGACTGAGGGACCGCAGACAGAGACTGAGGTACCGCAGACAGAGACTGAGGGACCGCAGACAGAGACTGAGGGACCGCAGACAGAGACTGAGGGACCGCAGACAGAGACTGAGGGACCGCAGACAGAGACTGAGGGACCGCAGACAGAGACTGAGGGACCGCAGACAGAGACTGAGGGACCGCAGACAGAGACTGAGGGACCGCAGACAAAGACTGAGGGACCGGAGTCAGAGACTGAGGGACTGGAGACAGAGACTGAGGGACCGCAGACACAGACTGAGGGACAGGAGACAGAGACTGAGGGACCGCAGACAGAGACTGAGGGACCGCAGACAGAGACTGAGGGACCGCAGACAGAGACTGAGGGACCGCAGACAGAGACTGAGGGACCGCAGACAGAGACTGAGGGACCGCAGACAGAGACAGAGGGACCGCAGACAGAGACTGAGGGACCGCAGACAGAGACTGAGGGACCGTAGACAGAGACTGAGCGACCGGAGACAGAGACTGAGGGACAGGAGACAGAGACTGAGGGACAGGAGACAGAGACGGAGGGACCGCAGACAGAGACGGAGGGACCGCAGACAGAGACTGAGGGACCGCAGACAGAGACTGAGGGACCGCAGACAGAGACTGAGGGACCGCAGACAGAGACTGAGGGACAGGAGACAGCGACTGAGGGACCGCAGACAGAGACTGAGGGACCGGAGACAGAGACTGAGGGACCGTAGACAGAGACTGAGGGACTGGAGACAGAGACTGAGGGACCGGAGACAGAGACTGAGGGACCGGAGACAGAGACTGAGGGACCGCAGACAGAGACTGAGGGACCGCAGACAGAGACTGAGGGACCGCAGACAGAGACTGAGGGACCGGAGACAGAGACTGAGGGACCGCAGACAGAGACGGAGGGACCGGAGACAGAGACTGAGGGATCGCAGACAGAGACTGAGGGACCGCAGACAGAGACTGAGGGACCGCAGACAGAGACTGAGGGACCGCAGACAGAGACTGAGCGATCGCAGACAGAGACTGAGGGACCGCAGACAGAGACTGAGGGACCGCAGACAGAGACTGAGGGACCGCAGACAGAGACTGAGGGACCGCAGACAGAGACTGAGGGACCGCAGACAGAGACTGAGGGACCGCAGACAGAGACTGAGGGACCGCAGACAGAGACTGAGGGACCGCAGACAGAGACTGAGGGACCGCAGACAGAGACTGAGGGACCGCAGACAGAGACTGAGGGACCGCAGACAGAGACTGAGGGACCGCAGACAGAGACTGAGGGACCGGAGACAGAGACTGATGGACCGCAGACAGAGACTGAGGGACCGCAGACAGAGATTGAGGGACCGGAGACAGAGACTGAGGGACAGAGACAGGGACTGAGGGACCGTAGACAGAGACTGAGGGACCGCAGACAGAGACTGAGGGACCGCAGACAGAGACTGAGGGACCGCAGACAGAGACTGAGGGACCGCAGACAGAGACTGAGGGACCGCAGACAGAGACTGAGGGACCGCAGACATAGACAGAGGGATCGCAGACAGAGACTGAGGGACCGCAGACAGAGATTGAGGGACCGTAGACAGAGACTGAGCGACCGGAGACAGAGACTGAGGGACCGCAGACAGAGACTGAGGGACCGCAGACAGAGACTGAGGGACCGCAGACAGAGACTGAGGGACCGCAGACAGAGACTGAGGGACCGCAGACAGAGACTGAGGGACCGCAGACAGAGACTGAGGGACCGCAGACATAGACAGAGGGACCGCAGACAGAGACTGATGGACCGCAGACAGAGACTGAGGGACCGCAGACAGAGACCGAGGGACCGCAGACAGAGACTGAGGGACCGCAGGCAGTGACTGAGGGACTGGAGACAGAGACTGAGGGTCAGAGACGGTGGCATAGTGGTTAGCACTGTTGCCTCACAGCGCCAGGGACCCGGGTTCGAATCCGGCCTCGGGTGACTGTCTGTGTGGAGTTTGCACATTCTCCCCGTGTTTGCGTGGGTTTTCTCCGGGTGCTCCGGTTTCCTCCCACAGTCCAAAGATGTGCGAGTTAGGTTGATTGGCTATGATAAATTGACCCTTAGTGTTAGGGTGATTAAATACATGGGGTTACGGGGATAGGGTGGGATATGTGTTGGTGTAGGGGTTACGGGGATCGGGTGGGATATGTGTCGGTGCAGGCTCGATGGGCTGAAATGGCCTCTATCTGTACTGTGAGGTTTCTGTGATTTCTGTGATTTCTGTGACCGCTGAGAGAGACTGAGGGACCGCAGACAGAGACTGAGGGACCGGAGCCAGAGACTGAGGGACCGGAGTCAGAGACTGAGGGACTGGAGACAGAGACTGAGGGACCGCAGACAGAGACTGAGGGACCCGAGACAGAGACTGAGGGACCGGAGACAGAGACTGAGGGACCGCAGACACAGACTGAGGGACCGGAGACAGAGACTGAGGGACCGCAGACAGAGACTGAGGGACCGCAGACAGAGACTGAGGGACCGGAGACAGAGACTGAGGGACCGCAGACAGAGACTGAGGGACCGCAGACAGAGACTGAGGGACTGGAGACAGACTGAGGGACTGGAGACAGAGACTGAGGGACCGGAGACAGAGACTGAGGGACCGCAGACAGAGACTGAGGGACCGCAGACACAGACTGAGGGACCGGAGACAGAGACTGAGGGACCGGAGACAGAGACTGAGGGACCGCAGACAGAGACTGAGGGACCGCAGACACAGACTGAGGGACCGGAGACAGAGACTGAGGGACAGGATACAGAGACTGAGGGACCGCAGACAGAGACTGAGGGACCGCAGACAGAGACTGAGGGACCGGAGACAGAGACTGATGGACCGCAGACAGAGACCGAAGGACCGCAGACAGTGACTGAGGGACCGCAGACGGAGACTGAGGGACCGCAGACGGAGACTGAGGGACCGGAGACGGAGACTGAGGGACCGGAGACGGAGACTGAGGGACCGCAGACAGAGTCTGAGGGACCGCAGACAGAGACTGAGGGACGGGAGACAGAGACTGAGGGACCGCAGACAGAGACTGAGGGACCGCAGACAGAGACTGAGGGACCGCAGACAGAGACTGAGGGACCGCAGACAGAGACTGAGGGACCGCAGACAGAGACTGAGGGACCGCAGACAGAGACTGAGGGACCGCAGACAGAGACTGAGGGACTGGAGACAGAGACTGAGGGACCGCAGACAGAGACTGAGGGACCGGAGACAGAGACTGAGGGGCCGCTTACAGAGACAGAGGGACCGGAGACAGAGACTGAGGGACCGCAGACAGAGACTGAGGGACCGCAGACGGAGACTGAGGGACTGGAGACAGAGACTGAGGGACTGGAGACAGAGACTGAGGGACTGGAGACAGAGACTGAGGGACCGGAGACAGGGGCTGAGGGACCGCAGACAGACTGATGGACTGGAGACAGAGACTGAGGGACCGCAGACAGAGACTGAGGGACCGCAGACAGAGACTGAGGGACCGGAGACAGAGACTGAGGGACCGGAGACAGAGCCTGAGGGATTGGAGACAGAGACTGAGGGACTGGAGACAGAGACTGAGGGACTGGAGACAGAGACTGAGGGACTGCAGACAGAGACTGAGGGACCGGAGACAGAGACTGAGGGACAGAGACAGAGACTGAGGGACCGTAGACAGAGACTGAGGGACCGCAGACAGAGACTGAGGGACCGGAGACAGAGACTGAGGGACAGAGACAGAGACTGAGGGACCGTAGACAGAGACTGAGGGACCGCAGACAGAGACTGAGGGACCGGAGACAGAGACTGAGGGACCGCAGACAGAGACTGAGGGACCGCAGACAGAGACTGAGGGACCGCAGACAGAGACTGAGGGACCGCAGACAGAGACTGAGGGACCGCCGACAGAGACTGAGGGACCGCAGACAGAGACAGAGGGATCGCAGACAGAGACTGAGGGACCGCAGACAGAGACTGAGGGACCGTAGACAGAGACTGAGCGACCGGAGACAGAGACTGAGGGACAGGAGACAGAGACTGAGGGACAGGAGACAGAGACGGAGGGACCGCAGACAGAGACGGAGGGACCGCAGATAGAGACTGAGGGACCGCAGACAGAGACTGAGGGACAGCAGACAGAGACTGAGGGACAGCAGACAGAGACTGAGGGACAGGAGACAGAGACTGAGGGACCGCAGACAGAGACTGAGGGACCGCAGACAGAGACTGAGGGACCGCAGACAGAGACTGAGGGACCGCAGACAGAGACTGAGGGACCGCAGACAGAGACTGAGGGACCGCAGACAGAGACTGAGGGACCGCAGACAGAGACTGAGGGACCGCAGACAGAGACTGAGGGACCGAAGACAGAGACTGAGGGACCGGAGACAGAGACTGAGGGACTGGAGACAGAGACTGAGGGACTGGAGACAGAGACTGAGGGACTCGAGACAGAGACTGAGGGACCGCAGACAGAGACTGAGGGACTTGAGACAGAGACTGAGGGACTGGAGACAGAGACTGAGGGACCGGAGACAGAGACTGAGGGACCGGAGACAGAGACTGAGGGACCGCAGACAGAGACTGAGGGACAGGAGACAGAGACTGAGGGACCGCAGACAGAGACTGAGGGACCGCAGACAGAGACTGAGGGACCGCAGACAGAGACTGAGGGACCGCAGACAGAGACTGAGGGAGCGCAGACAGAGACAGAGGGATCGCAGACAGAGACTGAGGGACCGCAGACAGAGACTGAGGGACCGTAGACAGAGACTGAGGGACTGGAGACAGAGACTGAGGGACTGGAGACAGAGACTGAGGGACTGGAGACAGAGACTGAGGGACCGCAGACAGAGACTGAGGGACCGCAGACAGAGACTGAGGGACCGCAGACAGAGACTGAGGGACCGGAGACAGAGACTGAGGGACCGCAGACAGAGACGGAGGGACCGGAGACAGAGACTGAGGGATCGCAGACAGAGACTGAGGGACCGCAGACAGAGACTGAGGGACCGCAGACAGAGACTGAGGGACCGCAGACAGAGACTGAGGGATCGCAGACAGAGACTGAGGGACCGCAGACAGAGACTGAGGGACCGCAGACAGAGACTGAGGGACCGCAGACAGAGACTGAGGGACCGCAGACAGAGACTGAGGGACCGCAGACAGAGACTGAGGGACCGCAGACAGAGACTGAGGGACCGCAGACAGAGACTGAGGGACCGCAGACAGAGACTGAGGGACCGCAGACAGAGACTGAGGGACCGCAGACAGAGACTGAGGGACCGCAGACAGAGACTGAAGGACCGCAGACAGAGACTGAGGGACCGGAGACAGAGACTGAGGGACCACAGACAGAGACTGAGGGACCGGAGACAGAGACTGAGGGACTGGAGACAGAGACTGAGGGACCGCAGACAGAGACTGAGTGACTGGAGACAGAGACTGAGGGACAGAGACAGAGACTGAGGGAACGCAGACAGAGACTGAGGGACTGGAGAGAGAGACTGAGGGACTGGAGACAGAGACTGAGGGACCGCAGACAGAGACTGAGGGACCGCAGACAGAGACTGAGGGACTGGAGACAGAGACTGAGGGACTGGAGACAGAGACTGAGGGACTGGAGACAGAGACTGAGGGACCGCAGACAGAGACTGAGGGACTGGAGACAGAGACTGAGGGACTGGAGGCAGAGACTGAGGGACTGGAGACAGAGACTGAGGGACTGGAGACAGAGACTGAGGGACCGCAGACAGAGACTGAGGAACCGCAGACAGAGACTGAGGGACCGCAGACAGAGACTGAGGGACTGGAGACAGAGACTGAGGGACCGCAGACAAAGACTGAGGGACCGGAGTCAGAGACTGAGGGACTGGAGACAGAGACTGAGGGGCCGCAGACACAGACTGAGGGACTGGAGACAGAGACTGAGGGACCGCAGACAGAGACTGAGGGACCGCAGACAGAGACTGAGGGACCGCAGACGGAGACTGAGGGACCGCAGACAGAGACTGAGGGACCGCAGACAGAGACTGAGGGACCGCAGACAGAGACAGAGGGATCGCAGACAGAGACTGAGGGACCGCAGACAGAGACTGAGGGACCGTAGACAGAGACTGAGCGACCGGAGACAGAGACTGAGGGACAGGAGACTGAGACTGAGGGACAGGAGACAGAGACGGAGGGACCGCAGACAGAGACGGAGGGACCGCAGACGGAGACTGAGGGACCGCAGACAGAGACTGAGGGACCGCAGACAGAGACTGAGGGACCGCAGACAGAGACTGAGGGACAGGAGACAGAGACTGAGGGACCGCAGACAGAGACTGAGGGACCGCAGACAGAGACTGAGGGACCACAGACAGAGACTGAGGGACCGCAGACAGAGACTGAGGGACCGCAGACAGAGACTGAGGGACAGGAGACAGAGACTGAGGGACCGCAGACAGAGACTGAGGGACCGCAGACAGAGACTGAGCGACCGCAGACAGAGACTGAGGGACCGCAGACAGAGACTGAGGGACCGCAGACAGAGACTGAGGGACAGGAGACAGAGACTGATGGACCGCAGACAGAGACAGAGGGATCGCAGACAGAGACTGAGGGACCGCAGACAGAGACTGAGGGACCGTAGACAGAGACTGAGCGACCGGAGACAGAGACTGAGGGACAGGAGACAGAGACTGAGGGACAGGAGACAGAGACGGAGGGACCGCAGACAGAGACGGAGGGACCACAGACAGAGACTGAGGGACCGCAGACAGAGACTGAGGGACCGCAGACAGAGACTGAGGGACCGCAGACAGAGACTGAGGGACAGGAGACAGAGACTGAGGGACCGCAGACAGAGACTGAGGGACCGCAGACAGAGACTGAGGGACCGCAGACAGAGACTGAGGGACCGCAGACAGAGACTGAGGGACCGCAGACAGAGACTGAGGGACTGCAGACAGAGACTGAGGGACCGCAGACAGAGACTGAGGGACCGCAGACAGAGACTGAGGGACCGCAGACAGAGACTGAGGGACTGAAGACAGAGACTGAGGGACTGGAGACAGAGACTGAGGGACTGGAGACAGAGACTGAGGGACTGGAGACAGAGACTGAGGGACTGGAGACAGAGACTGAGGGACCGCAGACAGAGACTGAGGGACTTGAGACAGAGACTGAGGGACTGGAGACAGAGACTGAGGGACTGGAGACAGAGACTGAGGGACCGGAGACAGAGACTGAGGGACCGCAGACAGAGACTGAGGGACAGGAGACAGAGACTGAGGGACCGCAGACAGAGACTGAGGGACCGCAGACAGAGACTGAGGGACCGCAGACAGAGACTGAGGGACCGCAGACAGAGACTGAGGGACCGCAGACAGAGACTGAGGGACCGCAGACAGAGACAGAGGGATCGCAGACAGAGACTGAGGGACCGCAGACAGAGACTGAGGGACCGTAGACAGAGACTGAGGGCTGGAGACAGAGACTGAGGGACTGGAGACAGAGACTGAGGGACTGGAGACAGAGACTGAGGGACCGCAGACAGAGACTGAGGGACCGCAGACAGAGACTGAGGGACTGGAGACAGAGACTGAGGGACTGGAGACAGAGACTGAGGGACTGGAGACAGAGACTGAGGGACCGCAGACAGAGACTGAGGGACTGGAGACAGAGACTGAGGGACTGGAGGCAGAGACTGAGGGACTGGAGACAGAGACTGAGGGACCGCAGGCAAAGACTGAGGGACCGGAGACAGAGACTGAGGGACCGGAGACAGAGACTGAGGGACCGCAGACACAGACTGAGGGACCGCAGACAGAGACTGAGGGACCGCAGACAGAGACTGATGGACCGGAGACAGAGACTGAGGGACCGCAGACAGAGACTGAGGGACTGGAGACAGATTGAGGGACCGGAGACAGAGACTGAGGGACCGGAGACAGAGACTGAGGGACCGCAGACAGAGACTGAGGGACCGCAGACACAGATTGAGGGACCGGAGACAGAGGCTGAGGGACCGGAGACAGAGACTGAGGGACCGCAGACAGAGACTGAGGGATCGCAGACAGAGACTGAGGGACCGCAGACAGAGACTGAGGGACCGGAGACAGAGACTGAGGGACCACAGACAGAGACTGAGGGACCGCAGACAGAGACTGAGGGACCGCAGGCAGAGACTGAGGGACCGCAGACAGAGACTGAGGGACCGCAGACGGAGAGAGAGGGACCGGAGACGGAGACTGAGGGACCGGAGACAGAGACTGAGGGACCGCAGACAGAGACTGAGGGACCGGAGACAGAGACTGAGGGACCGCAGACAGAGACTGAGGGACGGGAGACAGAGACTGAGGGACCGCAGACAGAGACTGAGGGACCGCAGACAGAGACTGAGGGACCGCAGACAGAGACTGAGGGACCGCAGACAGAGACTGAGGGACTGCAGACAGAGACTGAGGGACCGCAGACAGAGACTGAGGGACCGCAGACAGAGACTGAGGGACCGGAGACAGAGACTGAGGGACCGCAGACAGAGACTGAGGGACCGGAGACAGAGACTGAGGGATCGCAGACAGAGACTGAGGGACCGCAGACAGAGACTGAGGGACCGCAGACAGAGACTGAGGGACCGCAGACAGAGACTGAGGGACCGCAGACAGAGACTGAGGGACCGCAGACAGAGACTGAGGGACCGCAGACAGAGACTGAGGGACCGCAGACAGAGACTGAGGGACCGCAGACAGAGACTGAGGGACCGCAGACAGAGACTGAGGGACCGCAGACAGAGACTGAGGGACCGCAGACAGAGACTGAGGGACCGCAGACAGAGACTGAGGGACCGCAGACAGCGACTGAGGGACCGCAGACAGAGACTGAGGGACCGCAGACAGAGACTGAGGGACCGCAGACCGTGACTGAGGGACCGCAGACAGAGACTGAGGGACCGGAGACAGAGACTGAGGGACCGCAGACAGAGACTGAGGGACCGGAGACAGAGACTGAGGGACCGGAGACAGAGACTGAGGGACCGCAGACAGAGACTGAGTGACTGGAGACAGAGACTGAGGGACAGAGACAGAGACTGAGGGACCGCAGACAGAGACTGAGGGACTGGAGACAGAGACTGAGGGACTGGAGACAGAGACTGAGGGACTGGAGACAGAGACTGAGGGACCGCAGACTTAGACTGAGGGACCGCAGACAGAGACTGAGGGACTGGAGACAGAGACTGAGGGACTGGAGACAGAGACTGAGGGACCGCAGACAGAGACTGAGGGACAGGAGACAGAGACTGAGGGACCGCAGACTGAGACTGAGGGACCGCAGACAGAGACTGAGGGACCGCAGACAGAGACTGAGGGACCGCAGACAGAGACTGAGGGACAGGAGACAGAGACTGAGGGACCGCAGACAGAGACTGAGGGACCGCAGACAGAGACTGAGGGTCCGCAGACAGAGACTGAGGGACCGCAGACAGAGACTGAGGGTCCGCAGACAGAGACTGAGGGACAGGAGACAGAGACTGAGCGACCGGAGACAGAGACTGAGGGACAGGAGACAGAGACTGAGGGCAGGAGACAGAGACGGAGGGACCGCAGACAGAGACGTTGGGACCGCAGACAGAGACTGAGGGACCGCAGACAGAGACTGAGGGACCGCAGACAGAGACTGAGGGACCGCAGACAGAGACTGAGGGACAGGAGACAGAGACTGAGGGACCGCAGACAGAGACTGAGGGACCGCAGACAGAGACTGAGGGACCGCAGACAGAGACTGAGGGACCGCAGACAGAGACTGAGGGACCGCAGACAGAGACTGAGGGACCGCAGACAGAGACTGAGGGACCGCAGACAGAGACTGAGGGACCGCAGACAGAGACTGAGGGACTGAAGACAGAGACTGAGGGACTGGAGACAGAGACTGAGGGACTGGAGACAGAGACTGAGGGACTGGAGACAGAGACTGAGGGACCGGAGACAGAGACTGAGGGACCGCAGACAGAGACTGAGGGACTTGAGACAGAGACTGAGGGACTGGAGACAGAGACTGAGGGACTGGAGACAGAGACTGAGGGACCTGAGACAGAGACTGAGGGACCGCAGACAGAGACTGAGGGACAGGAGACAGAGACTGAGGGACCGCAGACAGAGACTGAGGGACCGCAGACAGAGACTGAGGGACCGCAGACAGAGACTGAGGGACCGCAGACAGAGACAGAGGGATCGCAGACAGAGACTGAGGGACCGCAGACAGAGACTGAGGGACCGTAGACAGAGACTGAGGGACTGGAGACAGAGACTGGGGGACTGGAGACAGAGACTGAGGGACTGGAGACAGAGACTGAGGGACCGCAGACAGAGACTGAGGGACCGCAGACAGAGACTGAGGGACTGGAGACAGAGACTGAGGGACTGGAGACAGAGACTGAGGGACTGCAGACAGAGACTGAGGGACAGGAGACAGAGACTGAGGGACCGCAGACTGAGACTGAGGGACCGCAGACAGAGACTGAGGGACCGCAGACAGAGACTGAGGGACCGCAGACAGAGACTGAGGGACCGCAGACAGAGACTGAGGGACAGGAGACAGAGACTGAGGGACCGCAGACAGAGACTGAGGGACCGCAGACAGAGACTGAGGGACCGCAGACAGAGACTGAGGGACCGCAGACAGAGACTGAGGGACCGCAGACAGAGACTGAGGGACTGGAGACAGAGACTGAGGGACTGGAGACAGAGACTGAGGGACTGGAGACAGAGACTGAGGGACCGCAGACAGAGACTGAGGGACCGCAGACAGAGACTGAGGGACTGGAGACAGAGACTGAGGGACTGGAGACAGAGACTGAGGGACCGCAGACAGAGACTGAGGGACAGGAGACAGAGACTGAGGGACCGCAGACTGAGACTGAGGGACCGCAGACAGAGACTGAGGGACCGCAGACAGAGACTGAGGGACCGCAGACAGAGACTGAGGGACAGGAGACAGAGACTGAGGGACCGCAGACAGAGACTGAGGGACCGCAGACAGAGACTGAGGGTCCGCAGACAGAGACTGAGGGACCGCAGACAGAGACTGAGGGTCCGCAGACAGAGACTGAGGGACAGGAGACAGAGACTGAGCGACCGGAGACAGAGACTGAGGGACAGGAGACAGAGACTGAGGGCAGGAGACAGAGACGGAGGGACCGCAGACAGAGACGGTGGGACCGCAGACAGAGACTGAGGGACCGCAGACAGAGACTGAGGGACCGCAGACAGAGACTGAGGGACCGCAGACAGAGACTGAGGGACAGGAGACAGAGACTGAGGGACCGCAGACAGAGACTGAGGGACCGCAGACAGAGACTGAGGGACCGCAGACAGAGACTGAGGGACCGCAGACAGAGACTGAGGGACCACAGACAGAGACTGAGGGACCGCAGACAGAGACTGAGGGACCGCAGACAGAGACTGAGGGACCGCAGACAGAGACTGAGGGACTGAAGACAGAGACTGAGGGACTGGAGACAGAGACTGAGGGACTGGAGACAGAGACTGAGGGACTGGAGACAGAGACTGAGGGACCGGAGACAGAGACTGAGGGACCGCAGACAGAGACTGAGGGACTTGAGACAGAGACTGAGGGACTGGAGACAGAGACTGAGGGACTGGAGACAGAGACTGAGGGACCTGAGACAGAGACTGAGGGACCGCAGACAGAGACTGAGGGACAGGAGACAGAGACTGAGGGACCGCAGACAGAGACTGAGGGACCGCAGACAGAGACTGAGGGACCGCAGACAGAGACTGAGGGACCGCAGACAGAGACAGAGGGATCGCAGACAGAGACTGAGGGACCGCAGACAGAGACTGAGGGACCGTAGACAGAGACTGAGGGACTGGAGACAGAGACTGGGGGACTGGAGACAGAGACTGAGGGACTGGAGACAGAGACTGAGGGACCGCAGACAGAGACTGAGGGACCGCAGACAGAGACTGAGGGACTGGAGACAGAGACTGAGGGACTGGAGACAGAGACTGAGGGACTGCAGACAGAGACTGAGGGACAGGAGACAGAGACTGAGGGACCGCAGACTGAGACTGAGGGACCGCAGACAGAGACTGAGGGACCGCAGACAGAGACTGAGGGACCGCAGACAGAGACTGAGGGACCGCAGACAGAGACTGAGGGACAGGAGACAGAGACTGAGGGACCGCAGACAGAGACTGAGGGACCGCAGACAGAGACTGAGGGACCGCAGACAGAGACTGAGGGACCGCAGACAGAGACTGAGGGACCGCAGACAGAGACTGAGGGACAGGAGACAGAGACTGAGCGACTGGAGACAGAGACTGAGGGACAGGAGACAGAGACTGAGGGCAGGAGACAGAGACGGAGGGACCGCAGACAGAGACGGAGGGACCGCAGACAGAGACTGAGGGACCGCAGACAGAGACTGAGGGACCGCAGACAGAGACTGAGGGACCGCAGACAGAGACTGAGGGACAGGAGACAGAGACTGAGGGACCGCAGACAGAGACTGAGGGACCGCAGACAGAGACTGAGGGACCGCAGACAGAGACTGAGGGACCGCAGACAGAGACTGAGGGACCGCAGACAGAGACTGAGGGACCGCAGACAGAGACTGAGGGACCGCAGACAGAGACTGAGGGACCGCAGACAGAGACTGAGGGACTGAAGACAGAGACTGAGGGACTGGAGACAGAGACTGAGGGACTGGAGACAGAGACTGAGGGACTGGAGACAGAGACTGAGGGACTGGAGACAGAGACTGAGGGACCGCAGACAGAGACTGAGGGACTTGAGACAGAGACTGAGGGACTGGAGACAGAGACGGAGGGACTGGAGACAGAGACTGAGGGACCGGAGACAGAGACCGAGGGACCGCAGACAGAGACTGAGGGACAGGAGACAGAGACTGAGGGACCGCAGACAGAGACTGAGGGACCGCAGACAGAGACTGAGGGACCGCAGACAGAGACTGAGGGACCGCAGACAGAGACAGAGGGATCGCAGACAGAGACTGAGGGACCGCAGACAGAGACTGAGGGACCGTAGACAGAGACTGAGGGACTGGAGACAGAGACTGAGGGACTGGAGACAGAGACTGTGGGACTGGAGACAGAGACTGAGGGACCGCAGACAGAGACTGAGGGACCGCAGACAGAGACTGAGGGACTGGAGACAGAGACTGAGGGACTGGATACAGAGACTGAGGGACCGCAGACAGAGACTGAGGGACTGGAGACAGAGACTGAGGGACTGGAGACAGAGACTGAGGGACTGGAGGCAGAGACTGAGGGACTGGAGACAGAGACTGAGGGACCGCAGACAAAGACTGAGGGACCGGAGACAGAGACTGAGGGACCGGAGACAGAGACTGAGGGACCGCAGACACAGACTGAGGGACCGCAGACAGAGACTGAGGGACCGCAGACAGAGACTGATGGACCGGAGACAGAGACTGAGGGACCGCAGACAGAGACTGAGGGACTGGAGACCGACTGAGGGACCGCAGACAGAGACTGAGGGACCGCAGACAGAGACTGAGGGACCGCAGACAGAGACTGAGGTACCGCAGACAGAGACTGAGGGACCGCGGACAGAGACTGAGGGACCGCAGACAGAGACTGAGGGACCGCAGACAGAGACTGAGGGACCGCAGACAGAGACTGAGGGACCGCAGACAGAGACTGAGGGACCGCAGACAGAGACTGAGGGACCGCAGACAGAGACTGAGGGACCGCAGACAGAGACTGAGGGACCGCAGACAAAGACTGAGGGACCGGAGTCAGAGACTGAGGGACTGGAGACAGAGACTGAGGGACCGCAGACACAGACTGAGGGACCGGAGACAGAGACTGAGGGACCGCAGACAGAGACTGAGGGACCGCAGACAGAGACTGAGGGACCGCAGACAGAGACTGAGGGACCGCAGACAGAGACTGAGGGACCGCAGACAGAGACTGAGGGACCGCAGACAGAGACAGAGGGACCGCAGACAGAGACTGAGGGACCGCAGACAGAGACTGAGGGACCGTAGACAGAGACTGAGCGACCGGAGACAGAGACTGAGGGACAGGAGACAGAGACTGAGGGACCGCAGACAGAGACTGAGGGACCGCAGACAGAGACTGAGGGACCGCAGACAGAGACTGAGGGACAGGAGACAGAGACTGAGGGACCGCAGACAGAGACTGAGGGACCGCAGACAGAGACTGAGGGACCGCAGACAGAGACTGAGGGACCGCAGACAGAGACTGAGGGACCGCAGACAGAGACTGAGGGACAGGAGACAGAGACTGAGGGACCGCAGACAGAGACAGAGGGATCGCAGACAGAGACTGAGGGACCGCAGACAGAGACTGAGGGACCGTAGACAGAGACTGAGCGACCGGAGACAGAGACTGAGGGACAGGAGACAGAGACTGAGGGACAGGAGACAGAGACGGAGGGACCGCAGACAGAGACGGAGGGACCGCAGACAGAGACTGAGGGACCGCAGACAGAGACTGAGGGACCGCAGACAGAGACTGAGGGACCGCAGACAGAGACTGAGGGACAGGAGACAGAGACTGAGGGACCGCAGACAGAGACTGAGGGACCGCAGACAGAGACTGAGGGACCGCAGACAGAGACTGAGGGACCGCAGACAGAGACTGAGGGACCGCAGACAGAGACTGAGGGACCGCAGACAGAGACTGAGGGACCGCAGACAGAGACTGAGGGACCGCAGACAGAGACTGAGGGACTGAAGACAGAGACTGAGGGACTGGAGACAGAGACTGAGGGACTGGAGACAGAGACTGAGGGACTGGAGACAGAGACTGAGGGACCGCAGACAGAGACTGAGGGACTTGAGACAGAGACTGAGGGACTGGAGACAGAGACTGAGGGACTGGAGACAGAGACTGAGGGACCGGAGACAGAGACTGAGGGACCGCAGACAGAGACTGAGGGACAGGAGACAGAGACTGAGGGACTGCAGACAGAGACTGAGGGACCGCAGACAGAGACTGAGGGACCGCAGACAGAGACTGAGGGACCGCAGACAGAGACTGAGGGACCGCAGACAGAGACTGAGGGGCCGCAGACAGAGACAGAGGGATCACAGACAGAGACTGAGGGACCGCAGACAGAGACTGAGGGACCGTAGACAGAGACTGAGGGACTGGAGACAGAGACTGAGGGACTGGAGACAGAGACTGAGGGACTGGAGACAGAGACTGAGGGACCGCAGACAGAGACTGAGGGACCGCAGACAGAGACTGAGGGACTGGAGACAGAGACTGAGGGACTGGAGACAGAGACTGAGGGACTGGAGACAGAGACTGAGGGACCGCAGACAGAGACTGAGGGACTGGAGACAGAGACTGAGGGACTGGAGACAGAGACTGAGGGACTGGAGGCAGAGACTGAGGGACCGGAGACAGAGACTGAGGGACCGCAGACAAAGACTGAGGGACCGGAGACAGAGACTGAGGGACCGGAGACAGAGACTGAGGGACCGCAGACACAGACTGAGGGACCGCAGACAGAGACTGAGGGACCGCAGACAGAGACTGATGGACCGGAGACAGAGACTGAGGGACCGCAGACAGAGACTGAGGGACTGGAGACAGATTGAGGGACCGGAGACAGAGACTGAGGGACCGGAGACAGAGACTGAGGGACCGCAGACAGAGACTGAGGGACCGCAGACACAGACTGAGGGACCGGAGACAGAGGCTGAGGGACCGGAGACAGAGACTGAGGGACTGCAGACAGAGACTGAGGGACCGCAGACAGAGACTGAGGGACCGCAGACAGAGACTGAGGGACCGGAGACAGAGACTGAGGGACCGCAGACAGAGACTGAGGGACCGCAGACAGAGACTGAGGGACCGCAGGCAGAGACTGAGGGACCGCAGACAGAGACTGAGGGACCGCAGACGGAGACTGAGGGACCGGAGACGGAGACTGAGGGACCGGAGACAGAGACTGAGGGACCGCAGACAGAGACTGAGGGACCGGAGACAGAGACTGAGGGACCGCAGACAGAGACTGAGGGACGGGAGACAGAGACTGAGGAACCGCAGACAGAGACTGAGGGACTGCAGACAGAGACTGAGGGACCGCAGACAGAGACTGAGGGACCGCAGACAGAGACTGAGGGACCGCAGACAGAGGCTGAGGGACCGCAGACAGAGACTGAGGGACCGGAGACAGAGACTGAGGGACCGGAGACAGAGACTGAGGGACCGGAGACAGAGACTGAGGGATCGCAGACAGAGACTGAGGGACCGCAGACAGAGACTGAGAGACCGCAGACAGAGACTGAGGGACCGCAGACAGAGACTGAGGGACCGCAGACAGAGACTGAGGGACCGCAGACAGAGACTGAGGGACCGCAGACAGAGACTGAGGGACCGCAGACAGAGACTGAGGGACCGCAGACAGAGACTGAGGGACCGCAGACAGAGACTGAGGGACCGCAGACAGAGACTGAGGGACCGCAGACAGAGACTGAGGGACCGCAGACAGAGACTGAGGGACCGCAGACAGAGACTGAGGGACCGCAGACAGAGACTGAGGGACCGGAGACAGAGACTGAGGGACCGGAGACAGAGACTGAGGGACCGGAGACAGAGACTGAGGGACTGGAGACAGAGACTGAGGGACCGCAGACAGAGACTGAGGGACTGGAGACAGAGACTGAGGGACTGGAGACAGAGACTGAGGGATTGGAGACAGAGACTGAGGGACCGCAGACAGAGACTGAGGGACCGCAGACAGAGACTGAGGGACTGGAGGCAGAGACTGAGGGACTGGAGACAGAGACTGAGGGACTGGAGACAGAGACTGAGGGACCGCAGACAGAGACTGAGGGACCGGAGACAGAGACTGAGGGACTGGAGGCAGAGACTGAGGGACTGGAGACAGAGACTGAGGGACTGGAGACAGAGACTGAGGGACCGCAGACAGAGACTGAGGAACCGCAGACAGAGACTGAGGGACCGCAGACAGAGACTGAGGGACTGGAGACAGAGACTGAGGGACCGCAGACAAAGACTGAGGGACCGGAGTCAGAGACTGAGGGACTGGAGACAGAGACTGAGGGACCGCAGACACAGACTGAGGGACTGGAGACAGAGACTGAGGGACCGCAGACAGAGACTGAGGGACCGGAGACTGAGACTGAGGGACCGGAGACTGAGACTGAGGGACCACAGGCAGAGACTGAGGGACCGGCGACAGAGACTGAGGGACCGCAGACAGAGACTGAGGGACTGGAGACAGACTGAGGGACCGGAGACAGAGACTGAGGGACCGGAGACAGAGACTGACGGACCGCAGACAGAGACTGAGGGACCGCAGACAGAGACTGAGGGACCGCAGACAGAAACTGAGGGACTGGAGACAGAGACTGAGGGACTGGAGGCAGAGACTGAGGGACTGGAGACAGAGACTGAGGGACCGCAGACAAAGTCTGAGGGACCGGAGACAGAGACTGAGGGACCGGAGACAGAGACTGAGGGACCGCAGACACAGACTGAGGGACCGCAGACAGAGACTGAGGGACCGCAGACAGAGACTGAGGGACCGCAGACAGAGACTGAGGGACCGCAGACAGAGACTGAGGGACCGCAGACAGAGACTGAGGGACCGCAGACAGAGACTGAGGGACCGCAGACAGAGACTGAGGGACCGCAGACAGAGACTGAGGGACCGCAGACAGAGACTGAGGGACCGGAGACAGAGACTGAGGGACTGCAGACAGAGACTGAGGGACCGGAGACAGAGACTGAGGGACTGGAGACAGAGACTGAGGGACCGCAGACAGAGACTGAGTGACTGGAGACAGAGACTGAGGGACAGAGACAGAGACTGAGGGACCGCAGACAGAGACTGAGGGACTGGAGACAGAGACTGAGGGACTGGAGACAGAGACTGAGGGACCGGAGACAGAGACTGAGGGACCGCAGACAGAGACTGAGGGACCGCAGACAGAGACTGAGGGACTGGAGACAGAGACTGAGGGACTGGAGACAGAGACTGAGGGACTGGAGACAGAGACTGAGGGACCGCAGACAGAGACTGAGGGACTGGAGACAGAGACTGAGGGACTGGAGGCAGAGACTGAGGGACTGGAGACAGAGACTGAGGGACTGGAGACAGAGACTGAGGGACCGCAGACAGAGACTGAGGAACCACAGACAGAGACTGAGGGACCGCAGACAGAGACTGAGGGACTGGAGACAGAGACTGAGGAACCGCAGACAAAGACTGAGGGACCGGAGACAGAGACTGAGGGACTGGAGACAGAGACTGAGGGACCGCAGACACAGACTGAGGGACTGGAGACAGAGACTGAGGGACCGCAGACAGAGACTGAGGGACCGGAGACTGAGACTGAGGGACCACAGGCAGAGACTGAGGGACCGGAGACAGAGACTGAGGGACCGCAGACAGAGACTGAGGGACTGGAGACAGACTGAGGGACCGCAGACAGAGACTGAGGGACCGGAGACAGAGACTGACGGACCGCAGACAGAGACTGAGGGACCGCAGACACAGACTGAGGGACCGGAGACAGAGGCTTAGGGACCGGAGACAGAGACTGAGGGACCGCAGACAGAGACTGAGGGACCGCAGACAGAGACTGAGGGACCGCAGACAGAGACTGAGGGACCGGAGACAGAGACTGAGGGACCGCAGACAGAGACTGAGGGACCGCAGGCAGAGACTGAGGGACCGCAGGCAGAGACTGAGGGACCGCAGACAGAGACTGAGGGACCGCAGACGGAGACTGAGGGACCGGAGACGGAGACTGAGGGACCGGAGACGGAGACTGAGGGACCGGAGACAGAGACTGAGGGACCGCAGACAGAGACTGAGGAACCGCAGACAGAGACTGAGGGACCGCAGACAGAGACTGAGGGACCGGAGACAGAGACTGAGGGACCGCAGACAGAGACTGAGGGACGGGAGACAGAGACTGAGGGACCGCAGACAGAGACTGAGGGACCGCAGACAGAGACTGAGGGACCGCAGACAGAGACTGAGGGACCGCAGACAGAGACTGAGGGACCGCAGACAGAGACTGAGGGACCGCAGACAGAGACTGAGGGACCGCAGACAGAGACTGAGGGACCGCAGACAGAGACTGAGGGACCGCAGACAGAGACTGAGGGACCGGAGACAGAGACTGAGGGACCGCAGACAGAGACTGAGGGACCGGAGAGAGAGACTGAGGGACCGCAGACAGAGACTGAGGGACCGGAGACAGAGACTGAGGGACCGCAGACAGAGACTGAGGGACCGGAGACAGAGACTGAGGGACCGCAGACAGAGACTGAGGGACCGCAGACAGAGACTGAGGGACCGGAGACAGAGACTGAGGGACCAGAGACAGAGACTGAGGGACCGCAGACAGAGACTGAGGGACCGCAGACAGAGGCAGAGGGACCCCAGACAGAGACTGAGGGACCGCAGACAGAGACTGAGGGACCGGAAACAGAGACTGAAGGACCGCAGACAGAGACTGAGGGTCCGCAGACAGAGACTGAGGAGCAGAGACTGAGGGGCGGGGTCTCTCGGGCCGGTTAGCTGGCCATGGCCCGCCTGAGCCTTGCGATTGGGGTCATGGATCAGGGGCTGTTGTCAGGCGCTCGGGGTCACGGGCGCCGGTTGTCAGGTTAACGGGTTCGCGTCACGGGGTCAGGTTAATGGGGTTCGGGTCACGGGCTCCGCTGGTCAGATTGACGGGGTCCGGGGGTCAGGGTCCGTTCTCCGGCCAGTCTCTGGACACTTCCCCAATATAAATTGGGACAGTCAGAGTGTGAAAGGCTTAGAGGGTGCAGAATTCTTAAAGTGCATCCAGGAGAGCTTTTTGAGCCAACATGTAGAAAGTCCTACAAGAGAGGGGGCGGTACTGGACCTAATTCTGGGGAATGTAGCCGGGCAAGTGGTGGAAGTGTCAGTAGGAGAGCATTTTGGCGACAGTGACCATAATTCGGTGAGATTTAAGGTGGTCATGGAAAAAGACAAAGACGGCCCGGAAATAAGGGTTCTAAATTGGGGGAAGGCCGATTTTAATATGATAAGGCAGGATCTGGCCAATGTGGACTGGGAGCAGCTGCTTATAGGAAAATCCACATCAAAACAGTGGGAGACTTTCAGAAGGGAAATAGAGAGAGTACAACGCCAACATGTTCCTGTAAAGGTCAAGGGTGGGATCAACAAGCAAAGGGAACCTTGGATGACAAGGGATATACAGAAATGCATTAGAAATAAGAGGGGGGCTTTTGGCAGTTACAAAAGACTAAAGACAGAAGAAGCCCTAGAGGAGTATAAAAAGTGCAGGGGCATACTTAAAAAAGAAATTAGGAGGGCGAGGAGGGGACATGAAATAACACTGGCGAGCAAAATAAAGGAAAACCCTAAGATGTTTTATAAGTATATTAAGGGCAAGAGGATAACCAGGGAAAGGGTAGGGCCCATTAGGGACCAAAGTGGCAATCTGTGTGTAGAGCCAGAGGATGTAGGCGGGGTTTTAAATGAATTTTTTGCATCTGTGTTCACTATGGAGAAAGACGATGCAGACATAGAAATCGGGCAAGGGGACTGTGACATACTTGAACATATTAGCATCGAGAGGGAGGAGGTGCTAGCGGTTTTAGCGGGCCAAAAAGTGGATAAATCCCCAGGCCCGGACGAGAAGTATCCCAGGCTGCTGTGGGAGGCAAGGGAGGAGATTGCAGGGGCTCTGACACTAATTTTCAGAACCTCTCTGGCCACAGGGGATGTACCAGAGGACTGGAGAACAGCTAACGTAGTACCATTATTCAAGAAAGGTAGCAGGGATAAACCAGGGAATTACAGGCCAGTGAGTCTAACATCTGTGGTGGGGAAATTATTGGAAAAAATTCTGAGGGACAAAATTAATCTCCACTTGGAGAGGCAAGGATTAATCGGGGATAGTCAGCATGGCTTTGTCAAGGGTAAATCATGTCTAACAAATCTGATCGAATTTTTCGAGGGGGTGACTAGTGGGGTGGATGAGGGAAATGCTGTGGATGTGGTGTACATGGACTTCAGTAAAGCTTTTGACAAAGTCCCGCATAGGAGACTGGCAAGAAGGTAAGAACCCATGGGATCCAGGGTGCCTTGGCGCGTTGGATCCTAAACTGGCTGAGTGGCAGGAGGCAGAGGGTGATGGTCGAAGGTTGCTTTTGTGACTGGAAGCCTGTGTCCAGTGGGGTACCTCAGGGATCGGTGCTGGGTCCCTTATTGTTTGTGATCTACATAAATGATTTGGATGAAAATGTAAAAGGTATGATCAGTAAGTTCGCAGATGACACGAAAATTGGTGGGGTGGTAAATTGCGAGGAGGAAAGCCTCCGGCTACAGGACGATATAAACGGGTTGGTCAGATGGGCGGAAAAGTGGCAAATGGAATTTAACCCTGAAAAGTGCGAGGTGATGCATTTTGGACGGACAAATAAGGCAAGGGAATACACAATGAGTGGTAGGACCCTAGGAAGTACAGAGGGTCAGAGGGACCTTGGTGTACATGTACATAGATCCCTGAAGGCAGCGGAGCAGGTAGATAAGGTGGTTAAAAAGGCATATGGGATACTTGCCTTCATTAGCCGAGGCATAGAATATAAGAGCAGGGAGGTTATGATGGAGCTGTACAAAACGCTGGTGAGGCCACAGCTGGAGTACTGTGTGCAGTTCTGGTCGCCTCACTATAGGAAGGATGCGATTGCTTTGGAGAGGGTGCAGAGAAGATTCACCAGGATGTTACCTGGGATGGAGCGCCTCAGCTATGAAGAGAGGCTGGACAGGCTGGAGTTGTTTTCCTTGGAGCAGAGAAGGCTGAGGGGGGACCTGATTGAGGTGTACAAAATAATGAGGGGCATAGATAGGGTAGATAAAGAGGAACTTTTCCCCTTAGTGGGGGGGTCAATAACAAGGGGGCATAGATTCAGGGTAAGGGGCAGGAGATTTAGAGGGGATTTGAGGAGGAACTTTTTCACCCAGAGGGTGGTTGGAATGTGGAACTCAATGCCTGAAAGGGTGGTGGAGGCAGGAACCCTCACAACATTCAAGAAGCATTTGGATGAGCACTTGAAATGCCATTGCATACAAGGCTATGGACCAAATGCTGGAAAATGGGATTAGACTGGACAGGGATGGATGGGCGGCGCAGACACGATGGGCCGAAGGGCCTCTTTCTGTGCTGTAAAACTCTATGACTGACCCAGCCTGAGCTGACCCTGGAGGACTGAGCCGGAGACTCTGACTGATTTCTTGCTGCTGGAATACTGCCAGGGAAAGGTCACTCTCCTGTTTATTATTACAATATATTCATTGGAAAATCTGATATGCTCTGTAACATGTGCTATAGAATAGAATATTTACTGTGCTGTAATATAAAACATTATTTAATGTAATGTTGAAAATGCTCCTTTAAATGTAATTCCTTTCCCTTTAACCTGCTGCTGGGTTGAGAAATAAGGTGAACTCTGGCCACACGCTGCCGACAGGCCTCACACTCGCTCCAACTGTTCCAGTCCCTCTTAAACTAACATTCCTCAAGAACATGAAATGATTATCGAATGTTTCAGGAGCCACAGGATGGGATTTTAGGGGACCTCGGCGAGGTGTTCAAATAATAAACATCAAAACGTGCAGAAGCAAAATACTGCAGAGCAGGTAAATCCTGAGTTTTACTTGAAATGAGGCTGCAAAGAAGAGATATTGGTGAAACATAAATTTATAAAGGATAATAATAAATTGGTTAACAAGAGCGCTATCCGCAGAGTGAGAATCTTTTCAATAATCTGCTGGAGCGAAGAAAACATAAAAACAGGCACTCGCAATACAGGCGAGCACTGAGGGGAGAGGTCCTCAGGTACTGTCTCCCTCAAATCTGCCATCATCACCCCCGTCCTCAAATAAAACCTTGACCCCTCCGCCCTTGCCACAGTACCGAAACGGCTCTCATCAAAGTCACAAATGACATCCTTTGTGACTGTGACAAAGGTAAACTATCCTTTCTCGTCCTTGACCACTCCATCCTCCTCCAACGCCTCTCCACTGTTGTCCAGCTGGGTGGGACTGCACTCGCCTGGTTCCATTCTTATCTATCTAATCGTAACCAGAGAATCACCTGCAAAGGCTTCTCTTCCCGCTCCCGCATCGTTACCTCTGGGGTCCCCCAAGGATCTATCCTTGGCCCCTCCTATTTCTCATCTACATGTTGCCCCTTGGTGACATCAACCGAAAACAGCGTCAGTTTCCACATGTACGCTGACGACACCCAGCTCTACCTCACCACCTCTTTTCTTGACCCCGCCACAGTGTCTAAATTGACAGACTGCTTGTCTGACATACAGTTCTGGATGAGCAAAAATTTTCTCCAATTAAATATTGGGAAGACCAAAGCCATTGTTTTCGGTCCCCGCCACAAACTCCGTTCCCGAGCCACTGACTCCATCCCTCTCCCTAACATCTGTCTGAGGCTGAACCACACTGTTCGCAACCTTGGTGTCATATTTGACCCTGAAATGAGCTTCCGACCAAATATCCGCAGCATAACAAAGACTGTCTACTTCCACCTCCGTAACATCGCCCGTCTCCGCCCTTGCCTCAGCTCATCCGCTGCTGAAACCCTCATCCATGCCTTTGTTACTTCTAGACTTGACTATTCCAACGCACTCCTGGCTGGCCGCCCACATTCTACCCTACATAAACTTGAGGTTATCCAAAACTCGGCTGCCCGTGTCCTAACTCGCACCAAGACCCGTTCACCCATCACCCCTGTGCTCGCTGACCTACATTGGCTCCCGGTTAAGCAACACCTCGATTTCAAAATTTTCATCCTTGTTTTCAAATCCTTCCATGGCCTCGCCCCTTCCTATCTCTGTAATCTCCTTCAGCCCCACAACCCCAAACCCCACCCCCACCCCCACCTCCACCCCCTCACCCGAGATACCAGCGCTCCTCTAATTCTGCCCTCTTGATTATCCCTGATTATAATCGCTCAACCTTAAAGAAAAAGCATATAATTGCGCCATAAGGTGGTCGTGCCTTGTTGCCTAGGCCCTAAGCTCTGGAATTCCCTCCCTAAACCTCTCCGCCTCTCTACCTCTCTTTCCTCCTTTAATATGTTCCTTAAAATATACCTCTTTGACCAAGCCTTTGGTCACCTGCCCTAATTTATTCTTATGTGGATCAGTGTTAAATTTGTTGTCTTGAAATACTCCTGTGCAGCGCCTTGAGATGTTTTACTACATTAAAGGCCCCCTAACAGTAACCACATGGTAGGATGGAGTATAAAGGAAGAAATAACGGTAGCTTGTCAGAAGGGTACGGCAATAATCATGGGGGATTTTAATCTGCATATAGACTGGAAAAATCAGATGGGCAAAGATAGCATAGATGAGGAGTTCATGGAATGTTTTCAGGATAGTTTCTTATAACAGCACGTTCTGGAGCCAACCAGAGAGCAGACTATACTAGACTTGGTATTGTGCAACAATGCCCTCATAGTGAAGGTGCCCCTAGGTAGTAGCGATCATAATATGGGTGAATTTTACATTCAGTTTGAGAGAGAGGAGTGGGTCCAAGACTAGGTTTTTAAACTTAAATAAAGGCAATTATGAGGGCATGAAAGCAGAGCTAGCTAAAGTGAACTGGCAAATTAGGTTAAGGGATGGGTCAATAGAGTGGCAGTGGCAGACATTTAAGGGGATATTTCAAAATACACAGAATATATACATTCCAACGAGAAAGAAAACTTCCAAGGGGAGGACCCACCATCCGTGGTTAACTAAAAAAGTTAAAGTTGTATTAAACTTAAAGAAAAAGCATATAATTGCGCAAAGATATAAAAAAAAGCAAAGAATGACTAAAAGATTAACAAGGAGAGAAAAATTAGAGTACGAGAGAAAGCTAGCTAGAAATATAAAAACAGATAGTAAGAGTTTCTATAGATATTTAAAAAAGAAAAGAGTTAACAAAGTGAGCGTTGGTCCTATAGAAAGTGAGTCTGGGGAATTAATAATGGAAAATAAGGAGATGGCAGTTGAATTGAACAGGTATTTTGCATCGGTCTTCACTATAGAGGATACAAGTAACAACCCAGAAATAGCTGTAAATCAGGAAATGGAAGGGAGGGAGGAACTCAAGAGAATTATAATCACCAGGGAAGTGGTACTGAGCAAATTGTTGGAGCTGCGGGCTGACAAGTCCCCGGGTCCTGATGGACTTCATCCTAGGGTCTTAAAAGAAGTTTCTAGTGAGATAGTTGATGCGTTGGTTTTAATTTTCCAAAATTCCCTAGATTCGGGGAAGGTTCCATTAGATTGGAAAATAGCAAATGTTACTCCTTTATTCAAAAAGGGAGGGAGACAGAAAGCAGGAAACTACAGATCAGTTAGCTTAACATCTGTCATAGGGAAGATGTTAGAAGCTATTAAAGACATTATAGCAGGGCACTTAGAAAAGTTCAAGGTAATCGGGCAGAGTCAGCATGGTTTTGTGAAAGGGAAATCATGTTTGACAATTTATTGGAGTTCTTTGAGGAAGTAACCTGTGCTGTGGATAAAGGGGAACTGGTGGATGTACTGTACTTAGATTTCCAGAAGGCATTTGATAAGGTGCCACATCAAAGGTTATTGCAGAAAATAAAAGCTTATGGTGCAGGGGGTAACATATTGGCATGGATAGAAGATTGGCTAGCTAACAGGAAACAGAGAGTAGGCATAAATGGGTCATTTTCTGATTGGCAAGATGTAACCAGTGGTGTGCCACAGGGATCAGTGCTGGGGCCTCAACTTTTTACAATTTATATAAATGAGTTGGATGAAGGGACCGAAGGTATGGTTGCTAAATTTGCTGATGACACAAAGATAGGTAGGAAAGTAAATTGTGAAGAGGACATAAGGAGGCTACAAAGGGTTATAGATAGGTTAAGTGAGTGGGCAAAAATCTGGCAAATGGAGTATAATATGGGAAAATGTGAAGTTGTCCATTTTGGCAGGAAGAATAAAAAAGAAGCATATTATCTAAATGGTGAGAGATTGCAGAGCTCTGAGATGCAGAGGGATCTGGGTGTCCTAGTGCATGAATTGCAAAAGGTTACTATGCAGGTACAGCAAGTAATTAGGAAAGCTAATAGAATGTTATCGTTTATTGCGAGGGGAATTGAATACAAAAGTAGGGAGGTTATGCTTCAGTTATACAGGACATTGGTGAGACCACATCTGGAGTACTGTGTACAGTATTGGTCTCATTATTTAAGGAAGGATGTAAATGCGTTGGAAGCAGTTCAGAGAAGGTTTACTAGACTAATACCTGGAATGGGCGGGTTGTCTTATGAGGAAAGGTTGGACAGGCTAGGCTTGTATCCACTGGATTAAGAGTCATAGAGTCATAGAGTTATACAGCACAGAAAGCGGCCCATCGAGTCCGTGCCGGCCATCAAGCCCTGTCTATTCTAATCCCATTTTCCAGCACTTGGTCCGTAGCCTTGTATGCTATGGCGTTTCAAGTGCTCATCTAAATGCTTCTTGAATGTTGTGAGGGTTCCTGCCTCTACTACCCTTTCAGGCAGTGAGTTCCAGATTCCAACCACCCTCTGGGTGAAAAAGTTTTTCCTCAAATCCCCTCTAAACCTCCTGCCCCTTACCTTGAAACTATGCCCCCTGGTTATTGACCCCTATACTAAGGGAAAAAGTTCCTTTCTATCTACCCTATCTATGCCCCTCATAATTTTGTACACCTCAATCAGGTCCCCCCTCAGCCTTCTCTGCTCTAAGGAAAACAACCCCAGCCTGTCCAGTCTCTCTTCATAGCTGAAGCGCTCCAGCCCAGGTAACATCCTGGTGAATCTCCTCTGCACTCTCTCCAATGCAATCACATCCTTCCTATAGTGTGGCGACCAGAACTGCACACAGTATTCCAGCTGTGGCCTAACTAACGTTTTGTACAGCTCCATCATAACCTCCCTGCTCTTATATTCTATGCCTCGACTAATGAAGGCAAGTATCCCATATGCCTTTTTAACCACCTTATCTACCTGTCCTGCTGCCTTCAGGGATCTATGTACATGCACACCAAGGTCCCTCTGATCCTCTGTCCATCCTAGGGTCCTACCATTCATTGTGTATTCCCTTGCCTTGTTAGCCCTCCCAAAATGCATCACCTCACACTTTTCAGGGTTAAATTCCATTTGCCACTGTCTATCTAACCAACCCGTCTATATCGTCCTGTCGCCTGAGGCTTCCTTCCTTGCTATTTACTACTCCAGCAATTTTCGTGTCATCTGCAAACTTACTGATCATACCTCCTACATTCATATCTAAATCATTAATGTACGCTACAAACAGCAAAGGACCCAGCACCGATCCCTGCGGTACACCACCGGACACAGGCTTCCAGTCACAAAAACAACCTTTGACCATCACCCTCTGCCTCCTGCCACTAAGCCAATTTTGGATCCAATGTTCCAAGTCAAGTGTAGGTCCCTTGCAGTCAGAATCAGGGGAATTTATAATGGGGAACAAAGAAATGGCAGACCAATTAAATACATACAGGAAACTTTGTGCTATCCGGCACCCACGGGACCGAGCTGCTGCCGTTGCCTTAAAACTGCCATACTCTCCAGCGTTAATGTTGAGAGATACGGAGATTCTTATCTCCGTATTTGACAACAAACACTGTTGCTTAGCAACAGCTTCTAAACACTCGGGTGTGGCCCTAAAACTCTGTAGCTGAAGCTGTTGCTATAACTACAGACCTTGCACAGCTTGACTGTTAAAACAAAGCAAAAAAAACAAACAAAAAGAATAAAAAACAGCTGCTGATTTTTGCCGGTGGCTCCAGATTGCCGGATAGCTCACCTCCGGATAGCACAAAGTTTCCTGTATTTTGGTTCTGTCTTCACAAAGGAGGACACAAATAACCTCCCAGAGATGTCGGGGAACATAGGGTCTGACGAAAGGGAGGAACTGAAAGAAATCAGTATCTGTAGGGAAATGGTGTTAGGGAAATTGACGGGATTGAAGGCTGATAAATCCCCAGGGCCTGATAATCTACATCCTAGGGTACTTAAGGAAGTGGCCCAAGAAATAGTAGATGCATTGCTGGTCATCTTCCAAAATTCAATGGAATCTGCAAAAGTACCCATGGATTGGAGGGTAGCTAATGTTATCCCACTATTCAAAAAAGGGTGGTAGAGAGAAAACGGGGAATTATAGACCGGTAAGCCTGACATCGGCAGTGGGGAAAATACTAGAGTCCATTATAAAAGATGTAATAGCAGAGCACTTGGAAAACAGTGACAGGATCGGACAAAGTCAACATGGATTTACAAAAGGTAAATCGTGCTTGACTAATCTACTGGAAATTTTTGAGGATGTAACTGGTAAAATAGATAAGGGAGAACCAGTGGATGTGGTGTATTTGGACTTTCAAAAGGCTTTCGATAAGGTCCCGCATAAGAGATTAGCGTGTAAAGTTAAGGCACATGGGATTGGGGGCAAGGTATTGACTTGGATAGAGAACTGGTTGGCAGACAGAAAGCAAAGAGTTGGAATAAACGGGTCTTTTTCCGAGTGGCAGGCAGTGACTAGCAGGAATCGGTCCTTGGACCCCAGCTATTCACAATATATATTAATGATCTAGACAAGGGAACTAGATGTAATATCTCCAAGTTTGCAGACGACACAAAGCTGGGTGGGCGTGTGTGCTGTGAGGAAGATGCCGAAAAACTCCATGATGATTTGGACAGGTTGGGTGATTGGGCAGAAGCATGGCAGATGCAATATAACGTGGATAAATGCGAGGTTATCCACTTTGGTGTCAAAAACAGGAAGGCAGATTATTATCTGAATGGCAATAGATTGGGAGAAGGGGAAGTGCAACGAGACCTGGGTGTCCTTGTGCACCAGTCGCTGAAGGTAAGCATGCAGGTACAGCAGGCGGTTAAGAAGGCAAATGGTATGCTGGCCTTCGTAGCGAGAGGGTTTGAGTACAGGAACAAGGATGTCTTGCTGCAGTTGTACAGGGCCTTGGTGAGACCACATCTTGAGTATTGTGTGCAGTTTTGGTCACCTTATCTGAGGAAGGATGTTCTCGCCATGGAGGGAGTGCAGCGAAGATTCACCAGGCTGATACCTGGGATGGCAGGAATGACGTATGAGGAGAGATTGGGTCGATTGGGCTTATACTCGCTGGAGTTTAGAAGAATGAGAGGGGATCTCATTGAAACTTATAAAATTCTGACAGGACTGGACAGACTAGATGCAGAAAGGATGTTCCCGATGGTCGGGGAGTCCAGAACCAGGGGTCACAGTCTAAGGATAAGGGGTAAGCCATTTAGGACAGAAATGAGGAGGAATTTCTTCACCCAGAGAGTGGTGAACCTGTAGAATTCTCTACCACAGAAGGCAGTAGAGGCCAATTCATTAAATATATTCAAGAAGGAGTTGGATATATTTCTTAAGGCTAAAGGGATCAAGGGATATGGGGAGAAAGCAGGGACAGGGTACTGAATTTGGATGATCAGCCATGATCGCATTGAATGGTGGAGCAGGCTCGAGGGGCCGAATGGCCTACTCCTGCTCCTATCTTCTATGTTTCTATGTAAATTGCCCTGGACCCCATGGGCTATTACCTTCTTGACCAGTCTCCCATGTGGGACTTTGTCAAAAGCCTTACTGAAGTCCATGTTGACTACATCAACTGCACTACCCTCATCCACACACCTAGACACCCCCTTGAAAAATTCAGTCAAATTGGTTAGACATGATCTTCCCCTGACAAAGCCATGCTGACTATCCTTGATTAATCGTTGCCTCTCCAATTGGAGACTAATTCTTTCCCTCAGAATTTTTTCCAATAATTTCCCTACCACTGATGTTAGGCTCACTGGCCTGTAATTCCCTGGTTTATCCCTACTACCCTTCTTGAATAATGGTACTACGTTAGCTGTTCTCCAGTCCTCTGGCACCTTCCCTGTGGCCAGAGAGGTTCTGAAAATTTGTGTTAGAGCCCCTGCAATCTCCTCCCTTGCCTCACACAGCAGCCTGGGATACATCTCGTCTGAGCCTGGGGATTTATCCACTTTTTAGCCCGCTAAAACCGCTAGTATCTCCTCCCTCTCAATACTAATTTGTTCAAGTATATCAGAATCCCCCTGCCTGATTTCTATGCCTACATCGTCCTTCCCCATAGTGAACACAGATGCAAAATTTTCATTTAAAACCTCACCTCCGGCTCTACACACAGCTTGCCACTTTGGTCCCTAATGGGCCCATCTCTTTCCCTGGTTATCCTCTTGCCCTTAATATACTTATAAAACACCTTGGGATTTTCCTTTATTTTGCCCGCCAGTGTTATTTCATGCCCCCTCTTCGCTCTCCTAATTTCTTTTTTAAGTACCCCCCTTCACTTTCTATACTCCTCTAGGGCTTCCACTGTTTTTAGTCCTTTGTATCTGCCAAAAGCCTCCCTTTGTTTCCTAATCCATTCTTGCATATCCCTTGACATCCAGGGTTCCCTGGGTTTGTTGGTCCCACCCTTGACCTTTATGGGAACATGTTGGCGTTGTACTCTCTCTATTTCCTTCCTGAAAGACTCCATTGCTCTGATGTGGATTTTCCTACAAGTAGCTGATCCCAGTCCATTTTGGCCAGATCCTGCCTTATCATATTAAAATCAGCCTTCCCCCAATTTAGAACCTTTATTTCCAGTCCATCTTTGTCCTTTTCCATGACTACCTTAAATCTCACCGAATTATGCTCACTGTCACCAAAACGCTCTCCAAATACTCCTTAGAAGAGTAAGAGGTGACTTGATTGAAACATATAAGATCCTGAGGGATCTGGACAGGGTGGATGTGGAGAGGATGTTTCCTCTTGTGGGAGAATCTAGAACTAGGGGTCACTGTTTAAAAATAAGGGGTCGCCCATTTAAGACAGAGATGAGAAGAAATTTTTTCTCACAGAGGGTCGTGAGTCTTTGGAACTCTCTTCCTCAGAGGGCGGTGGAAGCAGAGTCTTTGAATATTTTTAAGGCAGAGGTCGATAGATTCTTGATAAGCAAGGGGGTGAAAAGTTATCGAGGGTAGGCGGGAATGTGGAGTAATCGGATCAGCCATGATCTTATTGAATGGCGGAGCAGGCTCGAAGGGCTGAGTGGCCTGCTCCTGCTCCTAATTCGTATGTTCGTATATTAAAGGCGCTATATAAATACAAGTTGTTGTTGTTGTTGTTGAGAGGTAGCAAATGTCACGCTTTCCCCATAACCCTGTAAGAATCCCAAACTAATCCCACTGCCCCGCTCTCTCCCCATAGCCCTGTATCAATCCCAAGCTAATCCCACTGCCCCGCTCTCCCCATAACCCTGTATCAATCCCAAACTAACCCCACTGCCCTGCTCTCTCCCCATAGCCCTGTATCAATCTCAGACTAATCCCACTGCCCCCCTCTCTCCCCATAGCCCTGTATCAATCCCAAACGAACCCCACTGCCCTGCTCTCTCCCCACAGCCCTGTATCAATCCCAAACTAACCCCACTGCCACGCACTCTCCCCATAGCCCTGCATCAATCCCAAACTAATCCCACTGCCCCGCTCTCTCCCCATAGCCCTATATCAATCCCAAACTAATCCCACTGCCCCGCTCTCTCCCCATAGCCCTGCATCAATCCCAAACTAATCCCACTGCCCTGCTCTGTCCCCACAGCCCTGTATCAATCCCAAACTAACCCCACTGCCCCGCTCTCTCCCCATAGCCCTGTATCAATCCCAAACTAATCCCACTGCCCCGCTCTCTCCCCATAGCCCTGCATCAATCTCAAACTAATCCCACTGCCCCACTCTCTCCCCATAGCCCTGCATCAATCCCAAACTAATCCCATTGCCCCGCTCTCTCCCCATAGCCCTGCATCAATCCCAAACTAATCCCACTGCCCTGCTCTGTCCCCACAGCCCTGTATCAATCCCAAACTAACCCCACTGCCCCGCTCTCTCCCCATAGCCCTATATCAATCCCAAACTAATCCCACTGCCCCGCTCTCTCCCCATAGCCCTGCATCAATCCCAAACTAATCCCACTGCCCTGCTCTGTCCCCACAGCCCTGTATCAATCCCAAACTAACCCCACTGCCCCGCTCTCTCCCCATAGCCCTGTATCAATCTCAAACTAATCCCACTGCCCCACTCTCTCCCCATAGCCCTGTATCAATCTCAAACTAATCCCACTGCCCCACTCTCTCCCCATAGCCCTGTATCAATCTCAAACTAATCCCACTGCCCCACTCTCTCCCCATAGCCCTGTATCAATCTCAAACTAATCTCACTACCCCGCTCTCTCCCCACAGCCCTGTATCAATCCCAAACTAACCCCACTGCCCCGCTCTCTCCCCATAGCCCTGTATCAATCTCAAACTAATCTCACTACCCCGCTCTCTCCCCACAGCCCTGTATCAATCCCAAACTAACCCCAATGCCCCGCTCTCTCCCCATAGCCCTGTATCAATCCCAAACTAATCCCACTGCCACGCACTCTCCCCATAGCCCTGTATCAATCCCGAACTAATCCCACTGCCTCGCTCTTTCCCCACAGCCCTGTATCAATCCCAAACTAACCCCACTGCCCCACTCTCTCCCCATAGCCCTGTATCAATCCCACTGCTCCGCTCTCTCCCCATAGCCCTGTATCAATCGCAAAGTAATCCCACTGTCCCGCTCTCTCCCCATAGCCCTGTATCAATCCAAAACTAATCCCACTGCCCCACCCGCTCCCCATAACCCAGTATCAATCCCAAACTAATTCCACTGCCCCGCTCTCTCCCCATAGCCCTGTATCAATCCCCAAACTAATCCCACTGCCCTGCTCTCTTCCTGTAGCCCTGTATCAATCCCAAACTAATCCCACTGCCCCGCTCTCTCCCCATAGCCCTGTATCAAAGCCAAACTAATCCCACTGCCCCGCGCACTCCCCATAGCCCTGTATCAATCCCAAACTAATACCACTGTCCCGCTCTCTCCCTACAGCCCTGTATCAATCCCAAGGTAATCCCACTGCCCTGCTCTCTCCCCACAGCCCTGTATCAATCCCAAACTAATCCCACTGCCCCCCTCTCTCCCTATAGCCCTATATCAATCCTAAACTAATCCCACTGCCCTGCTCTCTCCCCATAGCCCTGTATTAATCCCAAACAAATCCCACTGCCCCGCTCTCTCCCACAGCCCTGTATCAATCCCAAACTAATCCCATTGCCCCGCTCTCTCCCCACAGTCCTGTATCAATCCCAAACTAATCACACTGCCCCGCTCTCTCCCCATAGCCTTGTATCAATCCCAAACTAATCCCACTGCCCCACTCTCTCCCCATAGCCCTGTATCGATCCAAAACTAATCCCACTGCCCCGCTCTCTCCCCATAGCCCTGAATCGATCTCAAACTAATCCCACTGTCCCGCGCACTCCCCATAGCCCTGTATCAATCCCAAACTAATCCCACTGTCCCGCTCTCTCCCCACAGCCCTGTATCAGTCCCAAACTAATCCTACTGCCCCGCTCTCTCCGCACAGCCCTGTATCAATCCTAAACTAATCCCACTGCCCCGCTCTCTCCCCATAGCCCTGTATTAATCCCAAACAAATCCCACTGCCCCGCTCTGTCCTCACAGCCCTGTATCAATCCCAAACTAATCCCACTGCCCCGCTCTCTCCCCATAGCCCTGTATCAATCCTAAACTAATCCCACTGCCCCGCTCTCTCCCCATAGCCCTGTATTAATCCCAAACAAATCCCACTGCCCCGCTCTCTCCCCACAGCCCTGTATCAATCCCAAACTAATCCCACTGCCATGCTCTCTCCCCATAGCCCTGTATCAATCCCAAACTAATCCCACTGCCCTGCTCTCTCCCCATAGCCCTGTATCAATCCCAAACTAATCCCACTGCCCCGCTCTCTCCCCATAGCCCTGTATCAATCCGAAACTAATCCCACTGACCCGCTCTCTCCCCATAGCCCTGTATCAATCCGAAACTAATCCCACTGACCCGCTCTCTCCCCATAGCCCTGTACCTTTCTCTACTACAAATATTTATCCATTTTCATAGTCTTTCACTATGAATCTCCTTGTAGCATTCTCTGCTCCAGTGGGAACAGTCCCAGTGTCTCCAGTCTCTCCTCAGTGCTCCAGTTTCCACTCCTGGTGAATCCTGGTGAATCTACACTCTCCGCTCTCTGTGACTTTAATCTCCTTCCTATAATGGGGCACAAAACTGCACCCAGTCTCTAATGGCGGCCTCGCCAGTGCTTTGTAGTCATCATTCGATCTTCACTCTTGTACTCAGTCCCTCTACTTATAAAACCCAAAATACTATTGGCCTTTTTATAACATTACTCGCACTTGCAGGGAATTCTGTATTTAGACCCTGAGTTCATCCACAGCCTTCAGTGCCTTTCCAGTAAGTGTCCACTGCCAGTCCTCTTGAACAGCGTTAAATGAGCTTTGATACGAGAGTTGGGTTATGAGGTCAAATCTTCACTGGGGTATTGGGGTGAGGTATAGAGCATCAAGGTATTGGGGTGAGTGGTTGGGGTATTGGGGTGAGATGGAGAGGGTTGGGGTATTGGGGTGAGATGGAGAGGGTTGGGGTATTGTGGTGTGTTGAGAGGGTTGGAGTATTGGGGTGAGTTGGAGAGGGTTGGGGTATTGGGGTGAGGTGGAGAGGGTTGGGGTATTGAGGTGAGATGGAGAGGGTTGGGGTATTGGGGTGAGCGGTTGGGGTATTGGGGTGAGATGGAGAGGGTTGGGGTATTGGGGTGAGTTGGAGAGGGTTGGGGTATTGGGGTGAGGTGGAGAGGGTTGGGGTATTGGGGTGTGATGGAGAGGGTTGGGGTATTGGGGTGAGCGGTTGGGGTATTGGGGTGAGATGGAGAGGGTTCGGGTATTGGGGTGAGATGGAGAGGGTTGGGGTATTGGGGTGAGATGGAGAGGGTTGGGGTATTGTGGTGTGTTGAGAGGGTTGGGGTATTGGGGTGAGTTGGAGAGGGTTGGGGTATTGGGGTGAGGTGGAGAGGGTTGGGGTATTGGGGTGAGGTGGAGAGGGTTGGGGTATTGGGGTGAGATGGAGAGGGTTGGGGTATTGCGGTGAGCGGTTGGGGTATTGGGGTGAGATGGAGAGGGTTGGGGTATTGGGGTGAGTTGGAGAGGGTTAAGAACATAAGAACATAAGAAATAGGAGCAGGAGTAGGCCAATCGGCCCCTCGAGCCTGCTCCACCATTCAATAAGATCATGGCTGATCTGATCCTAACCGCAAATCTTCTATCGCTCTGCATCCACCCGAACCCATGTGATCTCCCCGGAGAGGCGAAAAATCAGTTAAAGACCCAATGGTCAATTTGGGAGAAAAAAATCTGGGAAATTCCTCTCCGACCCATCTAGGCGATCGAAATTCTTTCAGGAGATCACTCTGTCCCTATATTTTCTACAGTACTTACCTTCTGTAAAGGCGATCTCCACCCCAGCCAGGAACAGGAATAAAACCATCTCCTGAAATCTAACACAGAATTAGAACACAGTAGGAGCAGAACAAGGCTACACGGCCCCTGGGCCCACTCCACTACCCACAGGGCCATGACCATTCCGAACCTAGACCCATGTCCAATTTCCTGCCCGCTCCCCGTAACCCTTAATTCCCTTTACTTACATAGATACATAGATACATAGAAGATAGGAGCAGGAGTAGGCCATTCGGCCCTTCGTGCCTGCTCCGCCATTCGATGAGATCATGGCTGATCCTTTAATTCAGTATCCCGTCCCCGCCTTCTCTCCGTAACCCTTAACCCCTTTTGCCCGTAGAAATATATCTAATTCCCTCTTAAATATATTTAATGAGCTGGCGTACACTGCCCTCTGTGGCAATGAGTTCCACAGGTTCACCACTCTCTGAGTGAAGAAATTCCCCCTCATCTCTGTCCTAAATGGTTTAGCCCTTATCCTTAAATTATGTCCTCTAGTTCTGTTCTCACCCGCCAAGGGAAACATTCCTTCTGCATCCAGTCTGTCTAGACCTGTCAGAATTTTATACACTTCTATGAGGTCCCCTCTCAATCTTCTAAACTCCAGTGTGTACATCCCTAAACTACATAGTCTCTCCTCATAGGTCATTCCCGCCATTCCTGGTATCAGCCTGGTGAATCGCCGCTGCACCCCCTCCATGGCAAGAACATCCTTCCTCAGATGAGGCGACCAAAACTGTACACAGTACTCGAGGTGTGGTCTCACCAGTGCCCTGTACAGCTGCAGCAAGGTATCCCTGTTCCTGTATTCTAACCCTTTTGCTATGAAGGCCAGCATACCGTTTGCCTTCTTGACCGCCTGTTGCACCTGCATGCTCGCCTTCAGTGACTGGTGTACAAGAACACCCAGGTCTCTCTGTACTTCCCCCTCTCCCAATCTATTGCCATTTAAATAATAATTTGCCCTCCCGTTCCTGCACCCAAGGTGGATAACTTCGCACTTGTCCACATTATAGTGCATCTGCCATTTATCCGCCCAATCGCCCAGTCTGTCCAAATCGCTCTGGAGCTTCCTGGTCTCTTCCTCTGAGCCCACCCCCCCTCCTAGTTTAGTGTCGTCTGCAAATTTGGAAATGCTGCATCCGACTCCCTGATCCAGGTCATTAATGTAAATTGTGAACAGCTGGGGGCCCAGGACAGATCCCTGTGGTACCCCACTTGTTACTGCCTGCCATTCAGAAAATGAGCCGTTTATTCCAACTCTCTGTTTTCTATCTGACAGCCAGTTCCCTATCCACGCCAAAACTTTCCCCTTTATCCCATGAGCCTCAATTTTCCATGCTAATCTTTTATGTGGGACCTTATCGAAGGCCTTTTGGAAGTCCAGGTACACCACATCTACTGGCTCTCCCCCATCTATTCTACCAGTTACTCCCTCAAAAAATTCCAATAGATTAGTCAAGCACGATTTACCCTTTGTAAATCCATGTTGACTCTGTCCTATCCTGTCCCCATTTGCTAAGTGCTCCGCTATTTCATCCTTAATGATGGACTCCAGCATTTTGCCCACAACTGATGTAAGGCTTACAGGTCTGTAATTACCTGCTTTTTCCCTACCCCCCTTTTTGAATAGTGGGGTAACGTTAGCTACCCTCCAATCCATCGGCACTGTTCCCGAGTCTAATGAATTCTGAAAAATCATCCTTAGTGCATCCGCTATCTCTAGGGCCACCTCCTTCAGTACCCTAGGATGCATGTTATCAGGCCCTGGGGATTTGTCCACCTTCAATCCCTTTAGCTTCCTTAACACCATATCCTTAGAGATATTGATTTGCGTCAGTTCCTCCTTTGCCAATGTCCCTATTTTTCCCGATATCCCAGGGAGGTTTTTTGTGTCTTCCTTCGTAAAGACTGACCCAAAGTATGTATTTAGTTGATCTGCCATTTCCTTATTTCCCATTATATATTCCCCCGTATCTGACTGCAATGGACCAACTTTGGTTTTCACCAGTCTTTTCCTTTTGATATATTTATAAAAGCTTTTGGAGTTAGTTTTTATATTTTCCGCCAGCTTGTTTTCGTAAGCTATTTTGCCCCTCTTGATCATGCCCTTTGCCCTCCTTTGCTCTATCTTAAACTGTTCCCAATCTTCCGCTCTGGCGCTTTTTTTGGCTATTTTATACGCCCTATCTTTGGATTTTATGCTGTCTCTAATTTCCCCTGTTATCCACGGTTGAGTCACCTTTTTAGATTTCCTTTTATGCCAGATTGGTATAAACAATTTTTGCAATTTTGTCATTCTATCTTTAAATGTTTGCCATTGTTTATCTACCTCCAGTCCTCCCAGGAACGTTGTCCAATCAGACCTACTCAGTTCCCGTCTCATGGCATCATAATTCCCCTTGTTTAAATTCAGGACCTTAGTCTCTGAGTCAATTTCTTCGCTCTCCATTTCGAGTGAGAAATCGATCATGTTATGATCGCTCTGACCCAAGGGTCCCCGTACAACAAGATTACTGATTAGTCCCTTCTCATTGCACTACTTCTAGGAAACTATCTATTTCTGTTTTAAATTTATTTAATGATGTAGCTTCCACAGCTTTCTGGGGCAGCAAATTCCACAAACCTACCACCCTCTGAGTGAAGAAGTTTCTCCTCATCTCAGTTTTGAATGAGCAGCCCCTTATTTTAAGATTATGCCCCCTAGTTCTAGTTTCACCCATCATTGGGAACATCCTCACCGCATCCACCCGATCAAGCCCCTTCACAATCTTATATGTTTCAATAAGATCGCCTCTCATTCTTCTGAACTCCAATGAGTAGAGTCCCAATCTACTCAACCTCTCCTCATATGACCACCCCCTCATCCCCGGGATTAACCGAGTGAACCTTCTTTGTACTGACTCAAGAGCAAGTATGTCTTTTCTTAAGTATGGACACCAAAACTGTATGCAGTATTCCAGGTGCGGTCTCACCAATACCTTGTACAACTGCAGCAATACCTCCCTGTTTTTATATTCCATCCCCCTAGCAATAAAAGCCAACATTCCATTGGCCTTTTTAATCACTTGCTGCACCTGCATACTAACCTTTTGAGTTTCGTGCACCAGGACCCCCAGATCCCTTTGTACTACAGTACTTTCCAGTTTCTTGCCATTAAGATAATAACTTGCTCTATGATTTTTCCTGCCAAAGTGCATAACCTCACACTTTCCAGTATTGTATTCCATCTGCCAAATCTCTGCCCACTTACTTAGCCTGTCTATGTCACTTTGCAGGTTTTTTATGTCCTCCTCACTCACTACTTTCCCTCCCATCTTTGTATCATCTGCGAACTTTGATATGTTACACTCGGTCCCCTCCTCCAAATCGTTAATATAGATTGTAAGGAGTTGGGGACCCAGCACTGACCCCTGCGGAACACCACTAGTTACTGATTGCCAATCTGAGAACGAACCATTTATCCCAACTCTCTGCTTTCTGTTAGAGAGCCAATCCTCCACCCACGCCAGAATATTACCCCCATCCCGTGATTTTTTATCTTGAGCAATAATCTTTTGTGTGGCACCTTGTCAAATGCCTTTTGGAAGTCTAAATACACTACGTCCACTGGTTCCCCTTTATCCACCCTGTATGTTACTTCTGCAAAAAACTCAAGCAAATTTGTCAAACATGACTTCCCCTTCATGAAACCATGCTGAGTTTGTCCTATTAAATTATGTTTATCCAAATGTCCCGTTACTGTCTCCTTAATAATGGACTCTAACATTTTACCAACCACAGATGTTAGGCTAACAGGTCTATAGTTTCCAGCCTTCTGCCTACTACCCTTTTTAAATAAGGGTGTTACATTAGCAGTTTTCCAATCTGCCGGGACCTTTGCTGAGTCCAGTGAGTTTTGGAAAATTATTACCAATGCATCCACAATCCCTACCGCTACTTCCCTCAAGACCCTAGGATGCAAGCCATCAGGTCCAGGGGATTTATCCGCCTTGAGTCCCATTATTTTACCAATTGGGGTGTGGGGGTGAGGCGGAGAGGGTTGGGGTATTGGGGTGAGATGGAGAGGGTTGGGGTATTGGGGTGAGCGGTTGGGGTATTGGGGTGAGATGGAGAGGGTTGGGGTATTGGGGTGAGATGGAGAGGGCTCGGGTATTGGGGTGAGATGGAGAGGGTTGGGGTATTGGGGTGAGGTGGAGAGGGTTGGGGTATTGGGGTGAGGTGGAGAGGGTTGGGGTATTGGGGTGAGGTGGAGAGGGTTGGGGTATTGGGGTGAGGTGGAGAGGGTTGGGGTATTGGGGTGAGGTGGAGAGGGTTGGGGTATTGGGGTGAGGTGGAGAGGGTTGGGGTATTGGGGTGAGATGGAGAGGGTTGGGGTATTGGGGTGTGTTGAGCGGGTTATGGTATTGGGATGTGTTGAGAGGGTTCGGGTATTGGGGTGTATTGAGAGGGTTCGGGTATTGGGGTGTGTTGAGCGGGTTGGGGTATTGGGGTGAGATGGAGAGTGTTGGGGTATTGGGGTATGTTGAGAGGGTTGGGGTATTGGGGTGAGGTGGAGCGGGTTGGGGTATTGGGGCGAGATGGAGAGGGTTGGGGTATTGGGGTGAGCGGTTGGGGTATTGGGGTGAGATGGAGAGGGTTGGGGTATTGGGGTGAGATGGAGAGGGTTCGGGTATTGGGTGAGATGGAGAGGGTTGGGGTATTGGGGTGTGTTGAGAGGGTTGGGGTATTGGGGTGAGGTGGAGAGGGTTGGGGTATTGGGGTGAGGTGGAGAGGGTTGGGGTATTGGGGTGAGGTGGAGAGGGTTGGGGTATTGGGGTGAGGTGGAGAGGGTTGGGGTATTGGGATGTGTTGAGAGGGTTGGGGTATTGGGGTGAGGTGGAGAGGGTTGGGGTATTGGGGTGTGTTGAGAGGGTTGGGGTATTGGGGTGTGTTGAGAGGGTTGGGGTATTGGGGTGTGTTGAGAGGGTTGGGGTATTGGGGTGAGATGGAGCGGGTTGGGGTATTGGGGTGTGTTGAGAGGGTTGGGGTATTGGGGTGTGTTGAGAGGGTTGGGGTATTGGGGTGAGGTGGAGAGGTTGGGGTATTGGGGTGTGTTGAGAGGGTTTGGGTATTGGGGTGAGGTGGAGAGGGTTGGGGTATTGGGGTGTGTTGAGAGGGTTGGGGTATTGGGGTGTGTTGAGAGGTTTGGGGTATTGGGGTGAGGTGGAGAGGGTTGGGGTATTGGGGTGAGATGGAGAGGGTTGGGGTATTGGGGTGTGTTGAGAGGGTTGGGGTATTGGGGTGTGTTGAGAGGGTTGGGGTATTGGGGTGTGTTGAGAGGGTTGGGGTATTGGGGTGTGTTGAGAGGGTTGGGGTATTGGGGTGTGTTGAGAGGGTTGGGGTATTGGGGTGTGTTGAGAGGGTTGGGGTATTGGGGTGTGTTGAGAGGGTTGGGGTATTGGTTTGTGTTGAGAGGGTTGGGGTATTGGGGTGAGGTGGAGAGGGTTGGGGTATTGGGGTGTGTTGAGAGGGTTGGGGTATTGGGGTGTGTTGAGAGGGTTGGGGTATTGGGGTGAGGTGGAGAGGGTTGGGGTATTGGGGTGTGTTGAGAGGGTTGGGGTATTGGGGTGAGGTGGAGAGGGCTAGGGTATTGGGGTGAGGTGGCGAGGGTTGGGGTATTGGGGTGAGGTGGAGATGGTTGGGGTATTTGGGTGTGTTGGAGAGGGTTGGGGTATTGGGGTGAGGTGGAGAGGGTTGGGGTATTGGGGTGTGTTGAGAGGGTTGGGGTATTGGGGTGTGTTGAGAGGGTTGGGGTATTGGGGTGTGTTGAGAGGGTTGGGGTATTGGGGTGTGTTGAGAGGGTTGGGGTATTGGGGTGAGGTGGAGAGGGTTGGGGTATTGGGGTGTGTTGAGAGGGTTGGGGTATTGGGGTGTGTTGAGAGGGTTGTGGTATTGGGGTGAGGTGGAGAGGGCTAGGGTATTGGGGTGAGGTGGAGAGGGTTGGGGTATTGGGGTGAGGTGGAGAGGGTTGGGGTATTGGGGTGAGTTGGAGAGGGTTGGGGTATTGGGGTGTGTTGAGAGGGTTGGGGTATTGGGGTGTGTTGAGAGGGTTGGGGTATTGGGGTGTGTTGAGAGGGTTGGGGTATTGGGGTGTGTTGAGAGGGTTGGGGTATTGGGGTGTGTTGAGAGGGTTGGGGTATTAGGGTTAGGTGGAGAGGGCTAGGGTATTGGGGTGTGTTGAGAGGGTTGGGGTATTGGGGTGTGTTGAGAGGGTTGGGGTATTGGGGTGTGTTGAGAGGGTTGGGGTATTGCGGTGTGTTGAGAGGGTTGGGGTATTGGGGTGTGTTGAGAGGGTTGGGGTATTGGGGTGAGGTGGAGAGGGTTGGGGTATTGGGGTGAGGTGGAGAGGGTTGGGGTATTGGGGTGAGTTGGAGAGGGTTGGGGTATTGGGGTGTGTTGAGAGGGTTGGGGTGTGGGGGAGTTTCACTGTGGCATGTACAAGAATTGCTCACAGACTAATGTGGCTGAAGGAGAAGTAAATGGAAATAAATTAAGAGAATGTGTTCATTTCCGCTTAATTGTTCATAGAGGAAGTCGAATGTAAAGGTTTGAAATGTAAGTGAATATTCACCAGATGGCGTGAGATCCCGAAGACGCTATTGACTGTTACTCTAAAAGAAGTTGGGGAATGGATAGCAGAGGCACTATGAGAAATTACACTATTGTTCACATCCTAGGATGCTGAGGGAAATAAGGGTGGAAGTTGCTGCGGTCCTGGCCACAATCTTCCAATCCTCCTTCGATACAGGGCTGGTGCCAAAGGACTGGAGGATTGCAAATGTTACACCCTGTGAGGGTGCCGGTCAGTTCCTTCAGTAACCTCTAGATGGCACTTTCACTTGTTGGTTTCCCTTTGTTAATTGTTTCTTGTCTCTTCTCTTTTGGTAGGGCCAAAATTAAATTAAACAAATAAACTGTAAATAAACCTCTAAAAAATCTTTAAATAAACCTTAGCAAGTCAAATTAAAATTTGGTTGTCCAATCCAATTATGCACTCCAGTCCCCGCGGCGCCCACCGGTCACGGAAGTGCTCGAGCGCGCCGGCGGACACCGCATGCTCCATCTCCAGGGCCACCCGGGCGCGAACATGGCCGCGGAAGAGAGGGAGGCAATCTGGCTGGACGACCCCCTCGACCGCCTGCTGCCTGGACCAATTGGTGGCTTTTTTTGCCAGGCCCAGGAGCAGACCCACAAGGAGGTCCTCCAACCTGCCTGCTCCCCTCCGCACCGGGTGACCGTAGATCAAGAGCATGGGACTGAAGTGCAACTAAAAATCGAGGAGCAGCCCCTTCAAATAATGGAAGAGGGGCTGCAACCTCTCACATTCCACATATATGTGAAAAACGGACTCCTCCAGACCGCAGAACAAACAGGCGGTCTGGGAGTCCGTGAACCTACTTAAAAATATATTGCACGGGACTGCCCTGTGCAACACCCTCCAGGCCAAGTCCCCAATAGAACAAGGGAGGACTCCCGCATAGAGAGCCCTCCATTGGGGACCTCCGCCGGAAGGCAAGACGGCACGCCACGGCGTGTCCGGACGGCAGGCGAAGATGACAAAGTGGAAAGTGTGCAGGAGCAGCCCGTACAGGAAACCCCTCCGTGCGGAATGAAAAGGCACGGAGGGTATCTCCTTGAGACAGCTCAAGTTGTGAGGCGCCGGTTCCCGAGGGGGGGTTCGGGGCTGGGCGCCGATAAGGAATTCCGTCCGAACGGGGGAAAGCTCGGACGGGATCGCCCCACGCGCTTGAGCCGCCTCGATGCACCTAGTGGCGCCAGGGCGCAGTTTCGCTTTTACCGACTCGATGGCATTGACTGCGAGCCGGACGTTGGCCCAAGACATGCGCCGCGCCAACTCCTCCGGCGCCATCCAGCCTGCTCCTCCGCCATCGAGCAGGTCCCCGACTCTAGTCACCTTGCCAGGCACAGCCTTGCGTTCCGCCAGCCACCCGAACCCGCGGACGTGGAGGTGCGGATTCCTGAACAGCGGCTCCCGAAGGACAGCCGCCATTCCTGACGGGGGAGAGCTCCGCCTGGAAGCGACATAGTTCCAAACCCATAGCAGTTCCTGGTAGAAGACAGGCTGCTCCCGCAGGCTGGCACGCGTGCCGCCCACTTTCACAAACAGGAGCTGCATGTCGTAATTGAGGCCGTGCAGCTGGCGGAAAAAATACGTCGCCAGCGCACACCATCTCGGAGGATTCTCGACGTACAGGTATCTCTGCAGCGTCTGAAGACGGAAAGTCGCAGCCTGGGTGCGAAGGCACACCAGCGCCTGACCGCCCTCCCTAAGCGGGAGACTCAGAACCGCGGCAGAGACCCAGTGCATCCTTTTGTCCCAGAAGAAGTCGACGAGCTTCTTCTGTATCTTGGCGACAAACGCAGGGGGAGGGATCAGAGTGACCAACCGGTACCACAACATGGCGGCCACCAGTTGGTTTATGACCAACGCTCGACCCCTGTAGGACAACACTCGGAGCAGTCCTGTCCAGCGCCCTAAGCGAGCGGTGACTTTGGCCTCCAACTCGTGCCAGTTCGCCGGCCAGGCGTCCTCGGCAGGGCTGAGATAGACTCCGAAGTAGAGGAGGTGCGTGGTGCTCCAGGCGAAGGGCCTGATCTCTTCCGGCAGGGAGTACACCCGCCACTGACCCACCAGGCGTCCGGAACATTTCTCCCAGTTGATCTTGGTGGAGGATGCGTCCGAGTAAATCTGCTGGCATTCCCGCATCCTCCGCAAGTCAGCGGGATCCGTGACCGTGAGGAGCACGTCATTGGCGTAAGCCGAGAGGACAACCTCCACGCCCGGCCCTTGCAGAGCCAGTCCCGCCAACCTCTTCCGCAAGAGGCGCAGGAAAGGCTCTACGCAAATGGCGTATAACTGACCGGACATGGGGCATCCCTGACGCACCCCCCTCCCGAAGCGAAGGGGCGCCGTCAAGGACCCGTTAACTTTAATCAGACACTCTGCAGCAGTGTACAGAAGTCGGATCCGGGCGACAAAATGCGTCCCGAACCCGAATGCGCGCAGAGTCCCGAAAACATACTCGTGATCCACCCTGTCGAACGCCTTCTCCTGATCCAGGGAAAGGAAGGCGACCGACAGACCAGCCCTCTGGGAATGGTGGACCAGGTCCCGGACGATGGATGTTATCATGGATAGTCCGGCCCGGGACCGTGTAGGACTGGTCGGGGTGGATCATGTGGGCCAGCACGGCGCCAAGGCGAGCAGACATCGCCCTGGCAAAAATTTTGTAGTCCGTGCTGAGGAGGGAGACCGGGCGCCAGTTCTTAAGGAGGCGGAGATCGCCCTTCTTAGGCAGCAGGACAATAACCGCCCTGCGCCAAGAGAGGGGCATCTCCCCGGTCGCCAAACTTTCCCCCAGGACCCGCGCGTAGTCGCCCCCCAAGACGTCCCAGAATGCCCTGTGGAACTCCACGGTCAGCCCGTCCAGCCCTGGGGACTTTCCCCATGAGAGCTGGCGGAGGGCGCCGGTCAGCTCCTCCAGACTTAGAGGAGCATTCAATTTTTCGGCGCCCTCCAGGCCGACCCTCGGCAGGTCCTCCCACAAAACTCTGCGCGCATCCTCGCTGGACGGATCCGGAGAGAACAGAGCCCCGTAATAGGCGCGGGTCTCCGCGCTGATTCCCTCCGGATCCGAGACCGGAGATCCGTCGTCGGCCAGCAGCCCCGAGAGCTGCTTACGGACCCCCCGTCTTTTTTCCAGCAAGTAGAAGAAGGGGGAGCCGCGGTCCAGGTCCCGCAGGAACTGGATCCGCGACCTCACGTACGTGCCTCGGGACCCGATGAGCTGCAGGTCCTTCAGCGCGCCCTTCTTCTCTTCATACACCTTCCGCAGGGCCGGGTCCTCGACGACTCGACCGAGACGGGACTCCAGGTCGAGCACCTCCTTCTCCAACCGCCCGACCCGGGCCTCCCGCCTCTTGGTCGACCCCTTCGTGTACTCCTGACAGAAGAGACGGACGTGAGCCTTGCCCACGTCCCACCATAGCCTCAAGGAGGGGAAGCCCCCCCTGCTTCCCTCTCCAGTCGGCCCAGAACCGACTAAACGAATCCCGGAACCGTGCGTCCTCCAGCAGCAGGTTGTTAAAATGCCAGTACGCGGACCGCCCCCCCCGCGCGCAGCGGAACGAGCTCCACCCACACCAGGTGGTGGTCCGTGCACGGCACCGGCCGCATGGAAGCTGCCGGAACGCAGGAGACGTACGCCCGGGAAATGTAGAGGCGGTCGATTCTGGACCCTCCTCCTCCAGACCTCACGCAAGTGAAGGCGCTGGAGTCGGGATGGAGATTGCGCCAGACGTCCACCAAGTCGAAGGACCCGACCAGGTCCCTCAACTTCTCCATCGCCGCCAGGCATCGCGGGGGACCGTTACGGTCCCTCGCCTCGAGGGTGCAGTTAAAATCCCCCCTGAGGATGACGCACTCGCCCACGTCGATGGAACCCAAAAGAGCGGACACTTCCTCAAAGAAGCGCACTTGCTGCGCACCGCCCTGAGGGGCGTACACGTTCACTAGATGGAGCGGCACACCCCCCAGGCGAACAGTGACCTGGAGCAAGCGGCCCGGCACGTGCTCCTTGACCCCCAAGATCTCCGGTATAAAATGCGGGGCCAGCAAGATAGCCACCCCGCTGGAAATGCTGGAGAGGTGACTCATGCTGACCCCTCCTTGCCACTCCAGGAGCCACGTGGCCTCGTCTCCCGGAACGGTGTGGGTTTCTTGCAGGAAGCACACCGCATACTTCCCATCCCGAAGGACCGAAAGGTTATTAAATCTGCGGCGAGCCTCCCTGCTGCCGTTGATGTTGAGGCTGGCTATGGTTATCTTCATCTCAGAAGCATAGTGCAACCTCTACCTACAACTAACGGGGGGAGGGAGCGCAGCCGCTAGTCGACCGCCACTCCCTCAGCAGCCCAGTGAGGAACGACCTGAGCTGACACAGCTCGAGCGGGCTCACGTCCGCGTCCGTGCCCATGGTCTTGACAGCGGCGCGGACCGACCCGATGAGCAGCGCCAGCTCCGACCACCTGGCGAGGGCCAGCTGGGTTTTGTTGGGATGACCCTGGCACACGGCCACAAAATCCCGGAGTTCCCTGACGGGAATGAGGGGGGACTTGGCGAGGGGCACGAGGTAATCCATCGCCCCGTCGGTGATGGAATCCAACTCGTCCTCCATGCCCATCACCGAGTCCCCATCCTCCTCCGGGAGGTCGTCGCCGGCGGCCGACCCGTCCGTCGCGCAGTGCGCAGCGAACGGCTCGGCCGCAACAACCGGCCCTACCTCTGCCCGGACCCCACCCCCAGGATTGGTGGCAGAGGAATCCTCCCTGGGCTCCTCTGGGGGCGCCGGGCCAGAAGACGGCGGCGGTTCGAAGCCCCCCTCCGCCTCAGACGCCGGAGGAATCGGGGAAAAAACAAAACCCAACTCCTCCAAGACGTCCGGCGCCGGAGACACAGTCAGAGGGCCCTCCTCTTCCCCGCCACCAGCCTCCAACCCAGCAGATGGGGTGACCTCGGCCAGAACCTCGACCAGGTCGAGCAGCCCCTGGGAAATGTCCGGGTCGCTTTGGGCGAGCTCACTTCCATCAAACTCGCCCGGCCCAGACCCCAGGCCGCCCGACCCGTCGAGGGGTAACGGCACCGAGAGATAATCTACTTCTGCCGCGGGTTGTTCCGCGACCCCTCCCACGGGCAGGGTCTCATCCCCATCCCCGGGAGGTGCGTGCTGGACAGACACATCTGCCTCAGCCTCCCGAGGGACAGGCGACCCCTGCCGAACACCGGAGATGGTGACAGCGGCGGGGGGGGGGCGCAGTACCTGCGGCGGGCGACGACTCCCCCTGTTCGGAGGGACCTTCCTCCTCCCGGTCCTCCTCCTCATCCAGGGGGCCGCGCCTTCTTTTTAACGCGGAGGGAGCGAGGGAGACCTCCATGCCTGTAGAGGCCCCCTCCTCTGCTCCCTCCGGCGGGGCAGGTTCGTCAGGTTCCTCGGGCCCGAGCCCGGCCGCAGGTATTAACGTTTCCGCCTCGGCGGCGGCGGCCACAGGCTCGGGCACGAGGCCCCTCCCACCCTCGCCTGCCCTGACCAGCTCCGCAATGAGCGCGGGTGTCAGGGGCTCTAAGTCCAGGGGCTCGCCCTCCGCGGGGGTACCCTCCCTGAAATGTTTGGCTTTGCACCGCGCCTTCTTTCCGCCCGGACGGGCTCCCTCCCCCCCCGCCGGAGGCCTTGATGGCATCGGCCTCTGACGAGGACCGCGCATCAGTTGTTTGGGGGGCGCGGCCAGACCCGGGGAGAGGAGCGGTGGCGGCGCCAGCCTCGGCCACGCCAGACGATCTGGCGGCCTTGGAGGCGGGGCAGTTCTTTCGAATGTGCCCCACCTCCTTGCAGGCGTGGCACCGCACACCGTCCGACGTCCAAAAGGCGCGGTAAGCGGTCCCCTCATGGAGGACGACAAATGCCCCGTCGGTGTCCTGGATGTGGACCTGCTGCCGGAAGGAGAAAACGTGCCGAAGGCTGGCTTCCCGGCAGCCGAGCGGGATAGGCGCAATCCCCGACCTCACCTCCCCAAGTTGGCGCAGGTGGGGGAGGAGGAGCTCACCAGGAATGTAGGGCGGGACGTTGGAGATCACGATCCTCCGCGCGGTGGCCTCGAGAGGATTCACCGGCAGGAAGGTCCCGCCCACGGTGAGCCCCTTGGCGATGGCCAGGGACACCGCCCGCTTCGACCCCAGGAAGAACACAGCCTTCCCGTACATTTTTGAGGCGGCGAGGATGGCTGAAGGGCCGACAACCCCAGCCATGGCCTTAACGCACGCCTCAATTGTCATGTTGGGGTGGGTGTAGCTCTTCACCCCAAGCTTTTTGGTAATAAGTTTAAAAGGTGACGGGGCAGCAGAAGAAGTGGGAGCGGCTGTGGCTGTGGCTGCCACTCTCGTGTATGACCTGGCTGACCCCGCCACCGGCGAAGATGTAGTCGCCATTATGGGGTGGTTCTTTTTTTTTAAAAGGAAAAGCTACACTCACCCCAAGTCACAGGCCTGAAGGTGTTAAAAAAGGCCTCCGGTTTTTTAAGTCTTCCCTTGAGCAGAGGGAGCTGTTAAATTAAAGGCCCACCTCTCCCCTTATTGGAAGTAATTGGGAGAGGGGCCTTCTCCCCTCTGCTCAAGTGGCAATTAGTAGAGAGTTTTGAAAAAGAGGTGCCTCCTGAGAGACAGAGAGAGAGACAAAGAGAGGGAGGGGGGTGCGCGGGAAGGAGGGAGGCCGCAAAGGCAGGGGCGCCACTCAGGATGGTAGGTGGGTGGGTGTTGGCAGGGGGTGCACTCCCCGATGGAAAAATAAATAAAGTCTCTGCGGGTGGTTTTCAGGCAGGAGGAGGAGATGTCTTTGCCTGCGAAAGCTGGAGTAAAGCCCAGGCTCAGCCCCACACCAGGTCTTCGCGATGTACTGAAAAGGCTTCACCTGGGCAGCTCCAGCCAACCCAGGCCAGGCACCTTGGTCTTCCGGCCCGGTCTTCTTTCCTCCCCCCACCCACAATACAAAGTCTTTGGGGAATGCACCGAATGACACCCCCCTGCAGAAGTTCAAATAGAAAAGAAGTTGCTCCTACCCTTCTTCCAAACAGTTGATGTTGAGTGCTGCTCCTCTCCCCTCTCTCCCTCTCCTGGAATGGAGGCCAATTTGGGGAGGCAGTGATGGAAAGGCTTCTCCTGTTGTAAATGCTGGCCTCCTTTTTCCCTCTCCTCCTCTCTCTCCAGGCACCTCGGTAGATGATATTGCTGCCGGTTGATGGTAGTGGTGGCCTGGCGTCTCTCCTTCCCCTCCACTCCCTGGTCAAGGAGACCATCACTTCCACTCTCCTTCTGCACAACCAGCTCCACAGAGAGCAAGGTCTGTAATGAGTGTGAGGGTGCCAGTCAGTTCCTTCAGTAACCTCTAGATGGCACCTTCACTTGTTGGTTTCCCTTTGTTAATTGTTTCTAGTCTCTTGTGTTTATTAGTTAACTGCCTTTTATCTGTTCATTGGTTTCACCTGGTTTTGTTGGTATTTAAGTTCTGTGGTTTCTTCCCTCTGCTCAGTCTCGACTAGCCTTTTCCTCTGTGGCAGCTTGCCTTGACAAGCTGGTTGCCATGGTTGTTGCTTGTATTTAAGTCTGTGGTTCTTCCTTTTGATCTCGGTCTTGACAAGGTTCTGACAAGTTGCTCAGTCTCGATAAGGTGCTCAGTTTGGACAAGCGTGTTGCCCTGTGGTAGCTTGTCTTGAGCTCTGTATTGATAAGCCGATTACCCCTGTGGTAGCTTGTCTTGAGTCTTATCTCGGCAAGCCGGTTGCCCTGTGGTAGCTTGTCTCGAGCTCAGTCTGGACAAGTGGGTTGCCTCATGAAAGCTTGTCCTGAGTTCCTATCTTGACTAGCCGTTTGGTAGCTTGTCTTGAGCTCTTATGTTTGTTACTGTTTTCCTTGTGTGAATCTAGTAAAGTACTGTTATTTAAGACTGTATACCTGCTTCTCGCCTCGTCTGGCTGCACTTGGGTCCAGAACCTACCTCGCCCGGACAGCACGGCCCCGTATCTACACGGCCCCGTGACAGCCAACCCTGACACACCCTTGTTCAACAAAAGGGGAGAAGGATAAACCTGGCAATTACAGGCCAGTCACTTTAACATCGGTGGTGCGGAAGCTTTTAGAAACAATAATCCGGGAGAACTTTAACAAGCCACTTGAACAAGCATAGACTAATAAAGGAGAACCAGCATGGATTTGTAAAGGGCAAATCGTGTTTCACTAACTTGATTGAGTTTTTTGATGAGGTAACAGAGAGGGTGGATGAGGGCAGTGCGATGAATGTTGTGTATATGGACTTCCAAAAGACATTTGATAAAGTACCACATACTAGGCTTGTTAGTGAAATTGAATCTCATGGGATAAAAGGGGCAGTAGCAGCACGGATACACAATTGACCGAGGGATAGAAAAACCAAGTTGTGGTGACCGGTTGTTTTTCAGACTGGAGGGAGATATACAGTGGAGTTCCCCAGGGGTCGGTACTAGGACCACTGCTGTTTTTGATATACATTAATAATTTGGACTTGGGTGTACAGGAAGAGAGAGACCTGGGGGTGTTTGTGCACAAATCTCTGAAGGTGACAGGACAGGTTAATAAAACAGTTACTAAAGCTTACGCGATCCTGGGCTTTATAAATAGAGACAGAGTACAAAAGCCAGGAAGTTATGCAAAACCTTTATAAAACTGGTTCGGCCCCAGCTGGAGGATTGTGTCCAATTCTGGGCACCACACTTTAGGAAGGATGTGAAGGCTTTGGAGAGGGTGCAGAAGAGATTTACTAGAATGGTGCCAGGACTGAGGGATTACTTAGGTGGATAGACTGGAAAAGCTGGATTTGTTCACTTTAAAGCAGAGAAGGCTAAGAGGAAATTTGATAGAGGTATTTAAAATCGTGAACGGTTTAGATGGAGTAAATAAAGAGAAATAGTTTCCAGTGGCTGAAGGGTTGTTAACCAGAGGACACAAATTTAAGGTGACTGGCAAAAGAACCAGAGGCGACATGAGGAAAAACTTTTTTACGCAACGAGTGGTCAGGATTTGGAATGTGCTGCCTGATAGGGTGGTGGAGGCAGATTCAATAGTAGCCTTCAAAAGGGAATTGGATAAATACTTGAAAGAGAAATAAATTGCAGGGATATGGGGAAAGAGCGGGGGAGTGGGACTAACTGGATTGCTCTTCGAAAGACAGTGCAGATGCGACGGGCCGAATGGCCTCCTTCTGTGCTGTACTGTTCTATGATTTTATGATGTGTGTATAAATTCATTAGAAAAGGGAACAGTGCCAGAGGACTGACAGACAGCTAATGTGAGTCCTATATTTAAAAAGGGAGATAGAACAAGTCCAGGGAACTATAGGCCAGTTAGCTTAACGTTGGTGGTAGGAAAGATAATGGAATCTTTACTCAAAAGTATAATAGAAAAACATCTGGAAACTGAATATATAATAAAGAATAGTCAGCACGGATTTCAAAAGGAAAGGTCATGCTTAACCAACCTTACTGAATTATTTGAAGAAGTAACAGAAAATGTAGATAAGGGTACTGCAGTAGACGTAAATATATTTGGATTTTCAAAAGGCCTTTGATGAGGTACCGTATAGTAGACACATGACTAAGGTGAGAGCATGTGGAGTCAGGGGACAAGCAGCAGAATGGATAGTAAGCTGGCTACAGAACAGGAAACAGAGCGTAGGGGTTAAAGGTAGTTACTCAGATTGGCAAATGGTGGGATGGGATCGGTGCTGGGACCACTGTTGTTCACCATTTACATAAATGATTTGGACTCAGGAATTGGAAGTACAATTTCAAAATTTGTGGGCGACACCAAATGGGATGGGGGGCGGGGTGGGTAGGTTGGGGAGTATAGAGGAGGTCTGCAACAAAATATAGGAAGACATTAATAAGCTTGCAGAATGGGCGTGTAATTGGCAAATGAACTTCAATATAGACAACTGTGAGGTGGTACATTTTGGTAGGAAGAATAAGGAGGTCACAAACACCTTGGAAAATAAGGCCTAGAAATTCTTCTTGGGCGGTGGCGAAAGACGGGCGTGTCTGATTGGCCGCCCGTTCTAGGCAGCACCTGGCATTGAGTTCCATCGACTGCAATAGAACTGAATATCAGCGCCGTGTATAACGGGCGGCCAATCCAATACTGCCCGCTTCGCACAACTGCCCAAGACCAATTTCTAGCCCCAAGTGTCTAAACGAGGTCGAGGAGCAAAGGGATCTGGGGGTAAAGATACACAAATCATTAAAAGTAGCGACGCGGGTTAATAAGGCCATAACAAAAAGCTAACCAAGCACTGGGTTCATTTGTAGAGGGGTAGGATTGAAAAGCAGGGAAGTGATGTTAAACTTGTATAGAACCTTGCTTAGACCAGGGGTTCTCAACCAGGGGTCCGCCAGAAGGTTTCAAGGGATCCGCCAAAAATAACCAGATTGTAAATAATCCTCCACCGTCCCCGCACTGCTCTTTACGGCTACGAATTATCCGCTTTTATTTGACAGAAGGGGCTTGGGTAAAACCCACACTAGGATGCAATGCTCACAAATTGCTGTTTATTTCAGTTCCAGAGAAGCAGAAAGTGACTTTGCCCCCTCCAACTACAAAACGCTGCAAAATCAATGGGTAGAGGAACCCGATCACGTGTGGCAAGAAGAACGAGGATAGTAATGGTAAGGCTGATGGCAGACTGTCAGCATTGAGCATATCTGAGTGGCTGTCTCCCCATTAAATATATCGGGGTGATAAATAGGGTTGGTTTTCATTTAAATTCTTATAGACCGATTGGTTTTTGAAACAGCCCATACTGAGCGCGAATGGGGCTTTGAATGGCCCCAATCCGTCACCAACACAACATTGCCAGAGAACTCTTAACGTGACAAGACAAGTCAGTATGAGCCAGGCAGTAGAAGTTTATTAAAATGTGTCGCAAGCTATTCAGATTATATAAACTGCCCATACAAACCAATGAGGTGCTGGGAGCATTTCACGTTTATAACTTTGATTGTGTTTAAAATCATGAAGGGTTTAGATCGAGTAAATAAGGAGAAACTGTTTCCAATGGCTGAAGGGTCGATAACCAGAGGGCCCAGATTTCAGGTGATTGGCAAAAGAACCAGAGGCGACGAGAGGAAAAACATTCATGCAGCGAGTGGTTAGGATTTAGAACGCACTGCCTGATGGGGTGGTGGGTACAGATTCAATAGTAGCCTTCAAAAGGGAATTGGATAAATACTTGAAAGAAAAAATATTGCAGGGCTCTGGGGAACGAGCGGGGGAGTGGGACTAACTGGATTGCTCTTCGAAAGAGCCGGCGCAGACTCGATGGGCCGAATGGCCTCCTCCTGTGCTGTCCTATTTGATGATTCTATGATTTAGAGGTGAGTGAATCCTGAAGGGTTATATACATGATCACTGACATGTTCAGAGCTATTTATCGGATGTCATGGGAGGGGGCCCTGATATTGAGCTACCTTTATTGGAAATCGGTTCACAGTATTTCCTGCAGCTCCCATTCATTCAAAGGATTGGTTTATTTTTTTCTGCTATTTTGAGTAGACAGCAGTGAGATAAATTTAGACTTTTTTTTAAAGCAAATACGTTGATTTTAAAGTACTGTATAATGAAAGTTTTTTTTTTACTTTTTACCCCCGAGCTTTAATGACTTGAGTGAATGGCCGTGGATTTCCGAGGCAGCTGATATGTGGTGAATGCGAAGGATGGCTTTGTACCTCCTTCGATAAGAGAATTGGACGGAGGGTTTTGCTCCGTTGAACGGGAGAGCTGATGCCTTGTTCCCGGGAAATCTTTCCTGATGTGCAGGCAAACCAGCATGTCTGCCCTTTCATTTACAGCACAGAAGGAGGCCGTCCTGCCCATTGTGCCCGTGTTGGCTCTTTGCTACAGTAATACAAAACTATCTCACTTATCCCCATAACCACACGTCTTCCTTTACTTTCATGCTTATGGCATTATTTCCCCCTTAAAAAGATGCAGTGGGTGCTCTTTCAATAGTTACCATCATGACTGGTCAGCTGCAGAACTTTCCCTGTCGTCTGTATGCACTGAATATCATTCATTTAAAAATGTTTCCTTGTTGCTCTGCACCAGCAACAAGTTTCACATTAATAAAACAAAAATAATAATTAATACCTATGTTTAATTGTGTAACTAATTTTAAAACCGAAGAAATACATTACGAGGCCCATGGAATTTTTTTTAACATGGGAGGGGGGGGGCCTCAGAAGTAAAAAAGGTCGAGAACTCTTGGGTTAGACCACGCTTTAAGGTGATTGGCAGAAGAACCAAAGGTGACATGAGGAAAAACTTTTTTACGTAGTGAGTGGTGAGGATCTAGAATGCGCTGCCTGAAAGGGTGGTAGAGGCTGATTCAGTCACGGCTTTTGAATTGGAGTTGGATAAGTCCCTGAAGGAAAAAAATGTGCAGGGCTCCGGGGAAAGGGCGGGGAGTGGGACTGGCTGAAGTGCTCCTGCAGAGAGCCGGCACGGGCCGAATGGCCTCCTACTGTGCTGTAACCATTCTATGATTCCATGATAATCACGCTGTCCTGAACCGGACCCTTCTTTGCTCCAGTAAAAATTCCCAATACTCTCGAATCTCTCTCCATAACAGCAACCACCAAACCAGACAACAGCCCAGCGAAGCCTCAGTCTCTTCCTCTGTCTCTCTTCCTCATTCTCACCGTTTGTTTTATTTCTCTCACCCTCTCTCTATCTCACTTTCTCTCTAATCATCGCTCTCTCTCTCATGTTTTGTTTCTCTTTTGCCTCTTTCTATTCATTTCTCTCTCTCTCTCTCTCTCTCTCTCAGTCTCTGTCTCTTTCTGTCTCTCTCTGTCTGTTTCTGTCTTCCTCTCTCTGTTTCTCTCTCTCTCTCTCTCTCTCTGCATGTTTTAATATAAAATCCTTAGTAATTGTGTTATGTTCTGTACCCAGGATGAGAAACAGTCTTTAGGCTGATGTCAGTGATTGGCCCGTTGCGGCCCCACCTCCTCTCTACCCTGGTTGGGCAATGGCGTGAAGCCATTTACCCGGAACAAGAGCGGTGCTGAGACAGATGAGGTTATGGCCCAGACACACACGGCAACTTTCTGCTGGGAATGGAATGCCAGGCAATCTCGATCAAAATAAAGCAACGTCCCTTGTCACAGAACATTCCAGAAAGTGTTACAGATGCACCCAGGAGGCGGGACAGAGGGGTCGAACTGCACAGAATCAAAAGCCTAGCAAGGGGGGGGTAGAACTGGAACACTTTTACCTCAACAACGATAAAGTAGGGCAGTCCGCACAGATTTAAAAACTAGTATTTGTATTAGATATATTCTAATAACTGTGCACACTTCCTGTTGTCACACATACTTCCTGTGTCACAATTTTGTCACACCAATAAGAGGAACACTGAGGTGACACCGGATATTGTGAGGGGCAATGCCGTAACACGCCTCGTTTCTCTAACGCAGACCTTTTTGCCAGCCGTGGCTCAGTGGGCAGCACACTCGCCTCTGAGTCAGAAGGTCGTGGGGTCAAGTCCCACTCCAGAGATTTGAGCACAAAATCTAGGCTGACACTCCCAGTGCAGTACTGAGGGAGTGCCGCACTGTCGGAGGGGCAGTACTGAGGGAGTGCTGCACTGTCGGAGGGGCAGTACTGAGGGAGTGCCGCACTGTCGGAGGGGCAGTACTGAGGGAGTGCTGCACTGTAGGAGGGGCAGTACTGAGGGAGCGCCGCACTGTCGGAGGGGCAATACTGAGGGAGTGCTGCACTGTCGGAGGGGCAGTACTGAGGGAGCGCCGCACTATCAGAGGGGCAGTACTGAGGGAGTGCTGCACTGTAGGAGGGGCAGTACTGAGGGAGTGCTGCACTGTCGGAGGGGCAGTACTGAGGGAGCGCTGCACTGTCGGAGGGGCAGTACTGAGGGAGCGCTGCACTGTCGGAGGGGCAGTACTGAGGGAGCGCTGCACTGTCAGAGGGACAGTACTGAGGGAGCGCCGCACTGTCGGAGGGCAGTAGTTAGGGAGTGCTGCACTGTCGGAGGGCAGTACTTAGGGAATGCTGCACTGTTGGAGGGGCAGTACTGAGGGAGCGTTGCACTGTCGGAGGGGCAGTACTGAGGGAGCGCTGCACTGTCGGAGGGGCAGTACTGAGGGAGCGCTGCACTGTTGGAGGGGCAGTACTGAGAGAGTGCTGCACTATCAGAGGGGCAGTACTGAGGGAGTGCCGCACTGTCGGAGGGGCAGTACTGAGGGAGTGCTGCACTGTCGGAGGGGCAGTACTGAGGGAGCGCCGCACTGTCGGAGGGGCAGTACTGAGGGAGTGCCGCACTGTCGGAGGGGCAGTACTGAGGGAGCGCTGCACTGTCGGAGGGGCAGTGCTGAGGGAGTGCCGCACTGTCGGAGGGGCAGTACTGAGGGAGAGCCGCACTGGCAGAAGTGACTTTTTTCAGCTGGGACTTTAAACTGCGGCCCCATCTACTCTCTCGGGTGGACGTAAAAGATACCATGGCACTGTTTCTTAGAAGAGCAGGGGAGTTCTCTCCGGTGTCCTGGGGCCAATATTTACCCCTTAATCAACATCACTAAAACAGATTATCTGGTCATTATCACATTTTGTAAGATCTTGCTGTGCGCAAATTGGCTGCCACGTTTCCTATATTCCAACAGTGACCACACTTCAAAAAGTACCTCATTGGCTGTAAAGCGCTTTGCGACGTCTGGTGGTCGTGAAAGGTGTTATAGAAATGCGAGTCTTTCTTTCTCAGGGAAACTTGGGATCAGCAATAAAACATGTGCCCAGTCAGTGACATCCACATTTCAAGAACAGATTTACAAACTCCTCATTCCAGTCAATTTATAACATTCAAAAATGCCCTTTTCAGGCAATAGCTGTACTGGAACAGCTTGGCCAGAGGCGCAGCTAGTTCTGGAGCACAAGTCTTCAGCACGACAGCCGGGATATTGTCAGGGTCCAGAGACGTTACTCCGTCTGGTACCCTCAGCCCTTTTTCATGTCACGTGGAGTTAGCCGAATTGGGTGGAATGTGTGACTGTGGGACCTCGGAAGGAGGCCCAGTGGCATCATCCATTCTACACTTGTAAACATTTCAGCCTCGCCTCTCACACTTACAGGATGAGCTGAGAATGGGGATATTCAGGGAACCTCCTCCTCCTGTTAGTCGCCTGGCTGTACACCACCATTTTCGACTGGATGTGATGCTTTGGTTGTGAGATGGCTTAGCTCTGTCTATAGATTACTGCCTTAGGTCGGTTACAGGCAGATGATTGCACATTATTCACAGGAATCTACAGGAATTAGATCACCGATAGGAATACATTCCGACACAGTACACTTCACATTGTGCAGCCAAGGGAGAGGAATCACCATCTGAAACAACCTTCCAATGCCAAGCTCACGTTTAACAGGTCAACCAAAATGCCACGTTCCAAACCTAGTTGCAATGTTGGTGCATATGAAACTCCGAATGATTATAAGCGGTTTGCTGTTACTTTTGCAAAGACTTCAAGTTATGACACAAGGATCATAGAATCAGACAGCACAGGAGGCCGTTCGGCCCATCGTGCCTGTGCCGGCTCTTTGAAAGAGCTCTTCAATTAGTCCCGCTCCCCTGCTCTTTCCCCACAGCCCGGCAAGTCTGCCTGACTTGTGATTGCCGGTGTATCTGGGGCCAATGGCTGATGTGGAGTAGCTCAATTTTACAAGAATCAAAACCGAGAATGCTGGAAACACTCAGCAGTTCAGGCAGCATCTCTGGAGAGAGGAACAGTTAACGTTTCTGGTCTTAATGAAAGGTCATCGAGCTGAAACGTGAACTCTGTTTCTCTCTCCACGGATGCTGCCTGACCTGTTGAGTGTTTCCAGTATTCTGTTTTTCGCTCAGTTTCAGAGCTTGGTCACTGTGCCTCACTTGGTAAATTTATTACCGACCTGCTTACTGCTGAGATTGTCGGGTCTCCGCAGTGTGAGGTGGAAGAGCTGCTTCGAGCGACAACTACAATTTAAGCTGCAGGCAACTCCATTAACTTAATTTCGAAAGATGAACCTTACCTCATGTCGACCTAGCGATTGCTTTACAGCCGGTAACTGAAAACCGTGTTAAATTCGCAAAGGGTTGCAGTCTCTGTACAAATCGCTAATATTCCAGTCGTTAATTGCCACCTTGCTGGTACCAGGTGATGTGTTGCTATGGTGACAGTTCAGCCACTCCTTGCAGGTAAAACCCAACGGACTATTCAATGCATAGACAGCCAGAAGTGTGCTCGAAACTTGCCCAGCAGCCTCAACCAGTTTAGAAATAAAATGAACCACATAATAGACTGATGGTAGGCTATTGCGCCACTGCAGGCAGATCTAAAGCTGCTCCTTTAATCTGAAGAGAACCTAGGGCATTTCACAGGAAAACAGATACCAGCCCGGGACTGCAGAGTTTAGGAGGGCTCACTGAAAACTTTGTTAAAGTAACGAATGGAAGAGAGAGCGCGCACGAGAGAGGCGGAAGAGAGAGCGCACGCGAGAGAGACGGAAGAGAGAGCGCGAGAGAGAGAGGCTGGGAAGAGAGAGCGAGAGAGAGAGACTGGCAAGAGAGAGCGAGAGAGAGAGGCTGGGGAGAGAGAGACTGGGAAGAGAGAGCGAGAGAGAAAGACTGGGAAGAGAGAGTGAGAGAGAGAGACTGGCAAGAGAGAGCGCGAGAGAGAAACTGGGAAGAGAGAGCGCGAGAGAGAGACGGAAGAGAGAGCGCGAGAGAGATGGGGAAGAGAAAGCGTGAGAGAGACGGGAAGTGAGAGCGCGAGAGAGAGACTGGCAAGAGAGAGCGCGAGAGAGAAACTGGGAAGTGAGAGCGCGAGAGAGAAACTGGGAAGAGAGAGCGCGAGAGAGAAACTGGCAAGAGAGAGCGCGAGAGAGAAACTGGGAAGAGAGAGCACGAGAGAGAAACTGGGAAGATAGAGCGCGAGAGAGAGATGGGGAAGAGAGAGCACGGGAGAGAGACTGGGAGAGCGAGAGGGACTGGGAGAGCGAGAGAGAGAGACTGGGGGAGAGAGCGAGAGACTGGGAGAGCGAGAGAGAGAGACTGGGAGAGAGAGAGAGAGACTGGGAGAGCGAGAGAGAGAGACTGGGGGAGAGAGCAAGAGACTGGGCGAACGAGAGAGAGAGACTGGGAGAGCGAGAGAGAGACTGGGAGAGAGAGAGAGAGACTGGGAGAGCGAGAGAGAGAGACTGGGTGAGAGAGCGAGAGACTGGGAGAGCGAGAGAGAGACTGGGGGAGAGAGAGAGAGACTGGGAGAGAGAGAGAGCGAGAGACTGGGAGAGAGAGCGAGAGACTGGGGGAGAGAGACTGGGGGAGAGAGAGAGAGACTGGGGGAGAGAGAGAGGGACAGTAAAAGACCAATCTTAGCATGAAATCCTTGTGCATCTCAACCTGGAATATCCAAGGCCTACGCTCTTCTGTGCATGGCCTGAAGAGCAAGAACTCAGAGTTCCTAGATGAAATCAAAGATCTGGACATTATCTTTTTGCAAGAAACCTGGGCCTAGAAATTCAGTGCCCTTAGCACCGATTTTGCGGCGCTAGAGGGCCTAGCGCTGCAATTGGCGCCGGTTCCTAAATTGCCTGGCGCCCTTCCGCGGCGGTAGACCGGTAGCGCTGCGCCGACACCGATGACGTCATCGGTGTGCGCAGCGTCCCGGTTGCCGTGGTAACCCAGCCCCAAGCCGAAATTCAGTTGCAGCCGCCTCGCCAGTGGCAGCCGCAACTAAGACTCCGGCAAACGAGTGTTGCCGGAGTCTGCGCCGGCGCTTTAAGGAGGCGCGGCGGCCGGCCGCTTTCCCGCCAGCCGCCTGCCCGCAGCTCCCTCCCCGGACTTCTCCCCCCCCCCCCGGAACAGATGCAAGCCCGGCACTTGTTCGAGGTGCTGGGCTCATTTTTGATGAGATTTGCGCGGGCCGCGGCCGGGTGCAGGCAGCTCCTCCTTAACGGAAGGAGGAGGCCTGCACTTCCCGAGCCTGCCGCACCGCAGCGGGCGCCGCAGCGCCGGAATAGCGCCGCAATGCGGCGCGTTGCGCCAGTTTTCAGGCGCTAAAACCCTTCAGTAGCGCCGGCAGCCGTTTGGGCGCGGCGCTACTGAATTTTTGGCGCGCGCAAAGGGACTTAGCGCCGGCGCTAACTTCCGGCGCTAAAGCCCTGGCGCAGCGCAAACTCAATTTCTAGGCCCTGGTGTAGAGGAGAAGGGCCCACTGGTTGTCCCCCTGGGTACACAGAGCTGGTGGTCCCCTCCAATAAACTGCCAGGAGTAACCCAGGGCAGAGACTCTGGAGGCATACTGATTTGGTTTAAAGCAGAGCTTAGGAATTACATTGAATTTATAAAAAAGGGAGAAAACCACATGGCTCAAGATTAAGAAAGACATCATCTCTAGCATGCAAAATGTTTTCATTTGTGCAATCTACATCCCCCCTATAGAATCCCCGTACTTCAAAGAGGACACCTTCTCCAACATTGAGAGGGAGATTAACCAATTGCAGGCCCAGGGGAACGTGTTGATCTGTGGTGACCTCAACTCAAGAACTGGTGAAGAACCAGACTTTACCAGTACTAGGGAATAATTAAATATTTGGGAATAACCATTTTGATCTCCCTTTTCATTCACACAGGAATAACTACGACAAACAGACAAATGCAAATGGGAAACAGCTCCTGCAGCTCTGTCGAAGCCTGGGTCTGTACATTGTCAATGGTAGGTTCAGAGGAGACTCCCTAGGAAGATCGACCTATTCCTCAACTCTTGGCTTCAGCACCGTAGACTATATGATTATGGATCTGGACCCATCCTCTTTCAGAGCATTCACAGTCAAGCCACTAACAACACTGTCAGATCACAGCCAAATTACTGCGTATCTTAAAAGGACAGAAACAACCAACACAGAAACACAGCCCAGTAAGCTGTACAACATTAAAAAATCCTACAGATGGGCCCAAAACAGCACTGAAAAATACCAGAAAGCAATTAGCAGTCAATCAACTCAGTCTCTCTTGGACACCTTTCTGGAAAACACATACACTCACAATAAAGAAGGTGTAAACCTGGCAGTGAATAACCTAAATAATATTTTTGATAATTTGGCATCAATGTCGAACTTGCAATCTCGCAAGAGTAAACCCAAAACACAAAACCACGAAAAATGGTTTGATTCAGACTGTCATAACATGAGGAAAAAACTCAGAAAAATATCAAACCAAAAACACAGACAACCAGAAAATGAGGAATTATGCCTTACTTATTGTCAGGCACTAACACAATACAAAAACACACTCAGAACCAAGAAAGAACAGTATATTAAGAGTAAACTCCGCTCCATTGAGGAATCTATTGACTCTAATTGTTTCAGGGACAACTGGAATATATTACACAAAAAGCAACAAGATGAATTGCCCATTCAAAATGGAGACACATGGGAAAACCATTTTGAAAAATTATACCAGAAAAACACTCTAAGCCCAGAGCAAGATCAAATATGTAAAGAATTGGAAAAGCTCGAACTGGCCATAAAAGATTACCAAAGCCCGTTAGACTCCCCAATAACTGAAAAAGAGCTATTTGAAAAATTCAAAGACCTGCGACCAAGAAAAGCTTGCGGTGCAGATGGCATCCTAAATGAGATGATTAAGCACACTGACGATAAAATGAAATTGGCTATCCTAAAACTCTTCAACTTGGTTCTGAGTGTCGGTTACTTCCCTGATATCTGGAACAAAGGACTCATAACGCCCATATACAAAAGTGGAGACAAAGTTGACCCAAATAACTATCGAGGCATCTGTGTGAACAGTAACCTGGGGAAGGTATTCTGTAGTATCATAAACCAAAGACTTATAAACTTCCTTGAGGAGCACAATGTCTTGAGTAAAAGCCAAATTGGATTCTTACCAAATTATAGAACATCAGATCATATCTTCAGCCTACACACCCTAATTGACAAACATGTTCACCAAAACAAAAGCAAGATTTTTGCCTGCTTTATAGATTTCCAGAAGGCTTTTGACTCTATTTGGCATGATGGTCTATTCTTAAAACTTATTGAAAGTGGTGTAGGGGGAGAAACATATGATGTAATTAAATCAATGTATACAAACAATAAATGTGCAGTTAAAATTGGAGACAAACAAACAAAATATTTCTCACAGGGGCGTGGCGTGGCGCAGGGCTCGCCCATCTCACCGACACTCTTTAATATTTACATAAATGAATTGGCAAAACTACTTGAACAATCTACAGCACCTGGCCTCGCCCTATATGACTCCAAGGTTAAATTCCTCCTCTATGCAGATGACCTAGTTCTGCTCTCACCAACAGAGGAGGGTCTACAGCAAAACCTGGATCTGCTAGAGTCATTCTGTCAGACCTGGGCCCTGACAATAAACCCCCAAAAAACCAAAGTTCTTGTGTTCCAGCAAAGATCCAGACATCAGGGACCCAGAATAAACTTCACACTAGAAGCAACTAAAATTGAACAAACTACAAATTACACATACTTAGGCTTAAAAATCAGTTCTACAGGAAATTTTCATTTGGCTGTGAATGAACTGAAAGAGAAAACAAAAAGGGTTTTCTATGCCATTAAAAAGTCAATCCAAATAGAAATTCCAATTGACATTTGGCTCAAAATTTTTAAAGCAGTAATTGAACCAATTGCACTCTATGGCAGTGAGGTGTGGGGCCCACTAACACAACAAGAATTTGCAAAATGGGACAAACACCCAATTGAGATCCTACATGTAGAATTCTGTAAAAGTATCCTCCGGACTCAGAGGAAACCCGCAAACAATGCATGCAGGGCAGAGCTAGGCCAATATCCACTGCTAATTAATATCCAAAAAAGAGCCATCAAATTTTGGAAACACGTAAAAATGAGCAACCCCCACTGCTATCATTACGAAGCCCTGAAATGCCAAGAGATGATCATAGAGAAGAGTCCCCTCAGTCAACTAGTCCTGGGACTCTGTGAAGTAACTACTAACACTACTAATAATAATCAGCTCCGGGACAGTGACATCCTAGCACAGAGAATTCGACCCAACACAATTGTCACTAAACAAAAGGAAAAATATTTGACCTATTGGACAGAAACGACAAAAACCCAAAACAAACTCGATTGCTATTTGGCCCTAAACAGACAATACACCATGGCTGAATACCTGACCATGGTAAAAGATAGCAAACTGAGAAAAACCTTGACAATGTACAGACTTAGTGAGCATAGCCTGGCCATCGAAAAAGGCAGACACAGGCAGACCTGGCTGCCAAGAGAGGACAGGATATGCTCTCACTGCAGTCAGGGAGGGGTGGAGACAGAGATGCACTTCCTCACAACTTGTGGAAACTATCAGGACATAAGGGGGAATTTCTACCCAAAATTCATAAAAATATGCCCTGAATTCAAAAATTTGAATGACCACCAAAAACTCCCATATCAGGGGAACAGAGAAATTGCGTAACTTTAGCGGCAAACTATGTTACAGCTTGCCATAAGCAGAGGGACAACCATTAAATCTAAGAAACGATTATATGCATATTATAGGTGTGTATATTTATATATACAGGGATATATCTGTCTATACACTGTATGTCTAGATCTGCGTTTACATGTTCAATCATATATGTTTTTCTGTGCTTTGGCAACGTAAGATGTACCTTGTCATGCCAATAAAGCAATTTGAATTGAAAAAAATTGAGAGAGAGACTGGGGGAGAGAGAGAGACTGGGGGAGCGAGAGAGACTGGGGGAGAGAGAGAGAGAGACTGGGTGAGCAAGAGAGGGCCTGGGAGAGCGAGAAAGAGACTGGGAGAGAGAGAAAGAGACTGGGAGAGAGAGAGAGAGACTGGGAGAGCGAGAAAGAGACTGGGAGAGAGAGAGAGACTGGGAGAGAGAGAGACTGGGGGAGAGAGAGACTTGAAGAGAGAGAGAGATGGGGAGAGAGAGAGACTGGGAGAGAGAGAGAGACTAGGGGAGAGAGAGAGAGACTGGGGGAGAGAGCGACTGGGAGAGCGAGCGACTGGGAGAGCGAGAGAGTGACTGGGAGAGCGAGAGAGACTGGGGAGAGAGAGAGAGAGACTGGGAGAGAGACAGGAACTGGGAGAGAGAGAGAGACTGGGGAGAGAGAGAGACTGGGGGAGCGAGAGAGACTGGGAGAGCAAGAGAGGGTCTGGGAGAGCAAAAGAGAGAGACTGGGGGAGAGAGAGAGAGACTGGGGGAGAGAGAGAGAGCGAGACGGAGAGAGAGGGACTGGGAGAGAGAGAGAGACTGGGAGAGAGAGAGAGACTGGGGAGAGAGAGAGACTGGGGGAGCGAGAGAGACTGGGGGAGAGAGAGAGACTGGGAGAGCAAGAGAGGGTCTGGGAGAGCGAGAGAGAGAGACTGGGGGAGAGAGAGAGAGAGACTGGGGGAGAGAGAGAGAGCGAGACGGAGAGAGAGGGACTGAGAGAGAGAGAGACTGGGGGAGAGAGAGAGACTGGGGGAGAGAGAGAGACTGTGGGGGAGAGAGAGAGACTGGGGGAGAGAGAGAGAGACTGGGAGAGAGAGAGACTGGGTGAGAGAGAGAGATGGGGAGAGAGAGAGACTTGGAGAGAGAGAGCGACTGGGAGAGCGAGAGAGAGAGACTGGGGGAGAGAGAGAGACTGGGGGAGAGAGAGAGACTGGGGGAGAGAGAGAGACTGGGGGAGAGAGAGAGACTGGGGGAGAGAGAGAGAGACTGGGAGAGAGAGAGAGACTGGGGGAGAGAGAGAGAGACTGGGAGAGAGAGAGAGACTGGGAGAGCGAAAGAGACTGGGAGAGCGAGAGAGAGAGACTGGGGAGAGCGAGAGAGACTGGGGGGGAGAGAGAGAGAGAGACTGGGGGAGAGAGAGAGAGACTGGGAGAGAAAGAGAGACTGGGAGAGAGAGAGAGAGACTGGGAGAGAGAGAGAGAGAGCCTGGGGGAGAGAGAGAGAGAGACTGGGAGAGAGAGGGACTGGGAGAGAGAGAGAGAGAGAGACTGGGGGAGAGAGAGAGACTGGGAGAGAGAGAGAGACTGGGAGAGCGAGAGAGACTGGGAGAGCGAGAGAGAGACTGGGAGAGCGAGAGGGACTGGGAGAGCGAGAGGGACTGGGCGAGCGAGAGAGAGACTGGGAGAGCGAGAGAGAGACTGGGAGAGCGAGAGAGAGAAACTGGGGGAGAGAGAGCGAGAGAGACTGGGAGAGAGAGGGACTGGGCGAGAGAGAGGGACGGGGGAGAGAGAGACTGGGGGAGAGAGAGAGAGACTGGGGGAGAGCGAGAGAGAGAGACTGGGGGAGAGAGAGAGAGAGACTGGGAGAGAGAGGGACTGGGAGAGAGAGAGAGACGGGGGAGAGAGAGACTGGGGGAGAGAGAGAGAGACTGGGAGAGAGCGAGAGAGACTGGGAGAGAGAGAGAGAGACTGGGAGAGAGAGAGAGCGACTGGGAGAGCGAGAGAGAGAGACTGGGGGAGAGAGAGAGAGACTGGGGGGGGACAGAGAGAGACTGGGAGAGAGAGGGACTGGGAGAGAGAGAGAGAGACTGGGGGGAGAGAGAGAGAGACTGGGGGAGAGAGAGAGAGAGACTGGGTGAGAGAGAAAGACTGGGAGAGAGAGAGAGACTCTCAGGGACCCAGAATAAATTTCACACTTGGAACAACTAAAATTGAACAAACTCTAACTACACATACTTGGGCTTAAAAATCAGTTCTACGGGAAATTTTCATCTGGCTGTGAATGAACTGAAAGAGAAAGCAAGAAGGGCTTCCTATGCCATTAAAAAATCAATCCAAATAGAAATCCCAATTAGCATTTGGCTCAAAATTTTTAAATCAGTAATTGAACCAATTGCACTCTATGGCAGCGAGGTGTGGGGACCGCTAACACAACAAGAATTTGCAAAATGGGACAAACACCCAATTGAGATCCTACATGCAGAATTCTGTAAAAGTATCCTCCGGACTCAAAGGAAAACCGTAAACAATGCATGCAGGGCAGAACTAGGCCAATATCCATTAATAATTACTATCCAAAAAGAGCCACCAAATTTTGGAAACACCTAAAAATGAGCAACTCCCACTGCTATCATTACGAAGCCCTGAAATGCCAAGAGAGGATCATAAAGAAGAATACCCTCAGTCAACTAGTCCTGGGACTCAGTGAAGTAACTACTAACACTACAAACAATAACCAGCCCCAGGACAGTGACATCGTAACACAGAGAATTCGACCCAACACAATTGTCACTAAGCAAAAGGAAAAATATCTGTCATATTGGGCAGAAACAACAAAAACCCAAAACAAACTCAATTGCTATTTGGCCCTAAACAGACAATACAACATGGCTGAATACCTGACCATGGTAAAGGATAGCAAACTGAGAAAAACCTTGACAATGTACAGACTTAGTGAACATAGCCCGGCCATCGAAAAAGGCAGACACAGGCAGACCCGGCTGCCAAGAGAGGACAGGATCTGCTCTCACTGCAATCAGGGAGTGGTGGAGACAGAGATGCACTTCCTCACAGCTTGTGGAAAATAGCAGGGCATAAGGGAGAATTTCTACCCAAAATTCACAAAAATATGCCCGGAATTCAGAAATTTGAATGACGACCAAAAACTCCCATACCTACTAGGGGAACAGAGAAATTGTGTAACCTTAGCGGCACACTATGTTACAGCTTGCCATAAACAGAGGGACAACCATTAAATCTAAGAAAAGAGTATATACAAATTATACGAATGTATATTTATACACTCAGGGATATATCTGTTTATACACTGTATGGATAGATCTGCGTTTATGTGTTCAACCATAAATGTTTTTCGATGCTTTGGCAACATAAGATGTACCTTGTCATGCCAATAAAGCGATTTGAATTGAATTGACTGGGAGAGCGAGAGAGTGACTGGGAGAGCGAGAGAGAGAGACTGGGGAAGAGAGAGAGAGACTGGGAGAGAGAGAGACTGGGAGAGAGAGAGAGACTGGGGGAGAGAGAGAGACTGGGGGAGAGAGAAAGAGAGACTGGGGGAGAGCGAGAGAGACTGGGAGAGAGAGGGACTGGGAGAGAGAGAGAGACTGGGGGAGAGAGAGAGACTGGGGGAGAGAGAAAGAGAGACTGGGGGAGAGAGAGAGACTGGGAGAGAGAGAGACTGGGGGTGAGAGAGAGACTGGGAGAGTGAGAGAGAGACTGGGGGAGCGAGAGAGAGAGACTGGGAGAGAGAGAGAGACAGGGAGAGAGAGAGACTGGGAGAGTGAGAGAGAGACTGGGGGAGAGAGAGAGACTGGGGAGAGAGCGAGAGACTGGGAGAGAGAGAGAGACTGGGGAGAGAGAGAGAGAGACTTGGGAGAGAGACGGGGAGAGAGACTGGTGTTATGTTCATAAATAAATAGACGTTTTCATTATGAACAGCTAGCTTGAGCTAGTCATTTATTCAGCCATGTGGACTAGTGTACAGGCATCCATCTTGACTACTGCCTTGTGGGTAGCCCACTACTAAACATACAGCTCCACCTAATGTACCATTCTAGAATGACATGTTACTGATCATTACATCCCCCTTCCTTAGAGGTTATACAAAATCAATATCAATCAATCATAACGACATAAACATCTTCACAACAGTCAACACATTTTCAAAGCTTTACTTTATGAACTCTAAGCTTTTCATTCTTTTATTATAGTTTTCTTTGTACTCAAAGATTAAGGCCTAGAAATTCACTAGCCTTAGCGCCGCTTTTGAGGCGCTAGAGGGACTAGCGCCAGAGTTATGGCCAGTTGAAAAATTCCCTGGGGCCCTAAAGCGGCGTTGCACCGGTAGCGCTGCGCCGGCACCGATGACGTCATCAGTGTGCGCAGCGTCCCGGTTGCCATGCCGACGGGCCCCAGCGCCGAAATTCAGTTGCGGCCGCCTCGCCCGTGGCAGCCGCAACTAAGACTCTGGCAACCGAGTCTTACACAAGTTAGCGCCGGCGCATTAAGGTCGTGCGGCGGCCGGCCGCTTTCCCGCCGGCCGCCTGCCCGCACCTCCCTCCCCGGACTCCTCCACCCCCCCCCACGCGGAACAGATGCATCTGGCCTGCAAGCCCGGCACTTGTCCGAGGTGCCGGGCTCATTTTTGAAAAAATCAAACGGCCAGCGATCGGGTGAAGGCAGCGCCTCCTTAACGGGAGGAGGAGGCCTGCACTTCCCCAGCCTGCCGCACCGCATCGGGTGCCGCAGCGCCGGATTAGCACCGCAATTCGGCACTCAGCGCCCATTGGGAGGCACTCACGCCCGCCAGTAGCGCCGGCAGCCATCTGGGCGCGGCGCTACTGAATTTTTGGCGCGCGCAAGGGAATTAGCGCTGGCGCTAAATTTCCGGCGCTAAAGCCCTGGCGCGGCGTCAACTCAATTTCTAGGCCTAAGTCTATCAGGCTTTTTTACTTCACGTGTGGATCTTCTCAGCACTGGTAAGTCTGATGTGTTTTCATGAGAGCCTGTATGTGTGTTTGTGTTAGTTTGTTCTGGTGGTGAGTGACAAGATTCAGTTGCGGCATTGTCATCGATTTGCTCTTGGATAGTTTCTTGTGTTTTCAGGAGGGAACGGCAGTTCCTCCTGAGAATCTGTCCTTCCTCAGTTCTAACAGTGTATGACCTTGGTCCTACTTCCTCAAGAACTGTAGCTTTCCTGTTCCATGCATCTGGATCCTCAATCCTGACAACATCATCCCTTGTCAATGGTTTCAGAGTTTTGGATGACTTGTCATAGTGTGATTTCTGTTTCAGCTTTAACAGTTGAAGTCTCTGTCTCAGTTCCTTACTCTGCTTTTCTTTTGCACAGCAGGGTAGCGTGGTGTACAACTTGCGACCCATTAGGAGCTCAGCAGGTGAAGAACCACAGTCTAAAGGGGAGGCTCGGTAGCTCAGCAGGGTGAGATAAGGATCAGACTTGCTTTCTGTTGCTTTCTTCAGTAGCTGTTTGAGAACTTGAACACCTTTCTCTGCCTTACCATTCGACTGAGCATACAGAGGACTGGATGAGATGTGTTGAAAGTCATAATGTGCTGCAAACTGTTGCCACTCCTTACAGTTGAAGCACGGACCAATGTCGCTAACGGCAATCCTGGGAATTCCATGTCTGGCGAAGATGGATTTAACATGCATTATGACACTGCTTGCTGATGTGCTTGAGAGCAGCGCCATCTCAGGATAGTTAGAATAGTAGTCAATCACTATTAGATAGTCTTTACCATTCAAATGAAAGAGGTCCATACCAACCTTTTGCATGGTGCTGTTGGTAAGTCAGCTACTATCATTGGTTCCTTTGCTTGTTTGTTTTGGTGTTTCTGACATGTCTCACATTCGCCTATCATGTTCTCAATGTCCTTATTTATGCCAGGCCAATAAACAGTGTTTCTTGCCCTCCTTTTGCATTTTTCAATTCCGAGGTGTCCCTCCTTGTAATGTATGTACCTTTAAGGGGAGAACTACTTTTTACAGCTCCTGTATACTGTAGTACCGGCAGTGACCACACCCTGAGTAGTGATCTGCACAGTTAGTTCTAGAGTAACCCTCATTCAGTAAACACCTGTTGAATCGTTCCCTGCAGTCTTTTGTCTGATTATTGAAGGACACAACATTAAGATACACGGACATAACATTGGCGATGAGCAGATTCAAACCTACCTGCAACTCTGCATCACCTCCCAGGGATTCGCTCCTGGAGAACAGTGGAAGATGTAACGGCTGCAGCGGCACTTCCCTCTGCTCGCCGCCTGAGGGCGGTTTTTGAGGCCTCGGTGCGCTGCTGCCGTGCCTTCTGGGCCCCTCTCCTCACCTGTTTCTCGAGTAATTGATCTCATCAGAGTAATCAGGCTAGTTAATAAAGTTGTCCCTGTTTTGCCTGTGTGCCTTTGGCCTCACCTGTGTGTTGTTAAAGTATTTGTCTCCTGTCTCATTTGATTACTTATGTCACGTGACCACACTGGCTTGTATTTAAGCTTCCTGTTTCCTGTCCTCTTTGCTCAGTCCTGGGTTTCCTGCCTGCAGGTAGCAGCTCTCTCGAGTCTCTCTGTGTTTTCGAGGTTCAAGGAATCACCTTTCGAGTGTTACTATGTCTCTGTGTTCTCGAGTCTCCAGGAAGCATCTTTCAAGTTCTACCTGGTCTCGAGTCCTTGGATAGGTTTCCTGCACTTGGGTCTACTACCGAAACCCTAGCGAAACGGCCCCGTGAATGCACGGCGCTGTGACAGAAGAAGGTCGAATCATGAAGCACGGGCGTCGACCACGGGCAACCGCCCAGTCATCCAGCGGAGATTTGAGCATCGCAGGGGAGGCTGTCGAGAGCCAGGCTTGGCTTTCCAGTCACGGTGGTCCAGCGAAACGGGCTGGCAACAGGTACTGCGCAGACCCTTCCCGGACAGCGATGGGCTAGAGCCCGACCGAGCGGCGTTGACGGGGGAGAGAGAGAGGGCAGAGCGCACAGGGCGCAGCCGGTGTTCAGGACCGAGTGGCGTCAACGGGGGAGAGAGGCGAGAGAGAGCAGAGCGCAGCCGGTGTTCAAGGGCCGAGCAGCGTCAACGGGGGAGGGAGGCGCGCAGGAAAATGCGCAGAGCGCAGCCGGTGTTCAAGATCCGAGCAGCGTCAACGGGGGAGAGAGGAGCGCAGGAAAACGCGAGGCGCTACCATTGCCACGAGGACCGCAGAGAGCAGCGTTGGCAGCAGCGCAGGAGCAGTGCACGAAACCCACAGGGCGTCGCCATTTGCCACGAGGACCGCCGAGAGCGGCGTTGGCAGCAGCACGGGAGACGCCATTTTAAGCCGCAGCGGGGAAGAAAGGAAAGCGCGGAAGACGCCATTTTAAGCCGCAACGGGGAAGAAAGGAAAGCGCGGGAGACGCCATTTTAAGCCAGTCTAACCACACCCAAAAATGCCGAAGAGTGGCAGTATCACAGCATTCGACAATGAAGTCGAAGATTGGACGACATATGTCGAACGCATAGAAGTATACTGCAAGGCGAATGAAGTGCCAGATGACAAGAAAGCGCTGGTATTGTTGAATTCAATGGGTGCAAAAACGTATGGCTTACTACAAAACCTAGTAACCCCACAGAAGCCAGTAGAAAAGGATTTTGAAAACATAGTGTCAATCCTACAGGACCACTTAAACCCCACACCGCTGCTGATAGCAGAAAGATTTAAGTTTCACAAAAGGAACCAGTATAAAGATGAAAGTAATGCTGAGTATTTAACGGAACTGCGCAAGCTATCGAAACACTGCCAGTTTGGAACGGGACTAGCAGATACTTTAAGGGACAAGTTTGTGTGTGGGCTTCAAAGTGGAGGAACCCAGAAACGGCTTCTATCAGAAAAGGATCTTAAGCTGGACAAGGCTTTCAGCATTGCAGTATCAGACGAAGCAGCAGCACAGGGCGCTGCAGATACAATGGAGACCGCAAGAATATGGCACAAATGAAATGTCATACGGAACAGTGAAATGCTATCGCTGCGGCAGAACAACACACGACCATAATGATTGTTGGTTCAAGGACAAAGTGTGCAGACAGTGTGGAAAAGTAGGACACATAGCAAGAGTCTGCAGGTCGGGAAAGAAAACCAGCAGCAAGAAATCTCCACAGGAGAAGTACAAGAAGGTACATAAGGTGACGGAGAGTAGTTCAGACGAACAGAAGAGCGATACAGACTCCGGAAGCAAGGAGCTGGGTTGTCTGAAACTACATAATGTGATCAAAACGGAGGATCACCAAACTATCTGGGTCACGCTCAAGATAGCAGGAGTCCAAGTGAAAATGGAATTGGACACAGGATCAGCCCTAACAGTCATAAACCGAAGGGACTACAAGTGGCTATTCTCACATATACCCTTGAGAGATACAAAGATTGTCTTGAAGACGTACACGGGGCAAAAAGTCTACCCCAAAGCAAAAATAAGGGTGAACGTTATATATAACGGCAAGGAAACACCAAAAATGGACCTATATGTATTGCCAGATGGAGGACCACCACTACTAGGACGTGAATGGATCCGGAAGACACAGCTAGATTGGCATTCCATACAGGCACTGACTGTGGCTGACAAAAAGGATGACGACGTCACACCTGGGCGACTGTCAAAGATCCTAACTGACGCGAAAGAAGTGTTCCAGCAAGGACTTGGAACACTAAAAGGCATGACAGCGATGATTAAAATTGAAGAAAACGCAAGCCCAAAATTTTTTAAGGCCAGACCGGTACCTTATGCGATCCGCCCAGCCGTCGACGCAGAGCTGGAGAGTCTGGAATGTTCAGGTGTACTGTCCAAGGTAGACTGGAGCGAGTGGGCTACACCCAGCATCTGTGGGGACTTTAAGGTAACAGTGAACCCGATCCTTCACACCGTACAATATCCACTTCCGTGGATTGAAGATATTTTCGCCTCGCTATCTGGAGGGAAACGCTTCACTAAGATTGATCTGGCCCAGGCATATCTGCAAATGGAGGTAGAAGTAGCATCAAAAAATACCTCACAATCAACACCCATAAAGGTCTCTACCAATACAACCGGCTGGTATGTGGGGTAGCATCAGCTCCGGCAATTTGGCAGAGGGCAATGGAACAAGTCCTGCAAGGGATCCCAGGGAACCAGTGTTATTTGGACGACATCCTGGTCACGGGCGAAAATGACAGTGATCACCTTGCCAACCTGGAGCAGGTGCTCACTAGATTGCAGGAATATGGGCTCCGAGCTAACCGCCCCAAATGCGAGTTTTTTAGAAAACAGATCTCGTATTGTGGCCACGTTATCAATAAAGAGGGGTTACATAAGTCCTCAGAGAAGATTGAGGCAGTAGTCAAGGCTCCAGCACCGGAAAATGTGTCACAACTGAGGTCGTTCCTCGGGCTGGTAAACTACTACCATAAGTTCTTGCCAAATTTGTCTACAATACTACACCCACTGAACACCCTACTGCAAACTGGGGTGCCATGGAAGTGGAGTGACGAATGTAGACGAGCTTTCCAGAAGAGCAAAACACTAATCACATCGAAAGAGGTATTGGCCCATTACAACCCAGCATTACCAATTCGGTTGGCATGTGATGCGTCACCCTACGGCATTGGAGCAGTGCTGTCGCACAAATTCTCGGACAGCTCAGAGAGGCCAATAGCCTTTGCGTCACGATCACTAACCTCAGCCGAGCGTAACTACGCCCAGATTGACAGGGAGGCCCTCAGCCTAGTGTGGGGAGTGAAAAAGTTCAATCACTATCTGCACGGGCAGAAGCTCACCTTGCTGACTGACCACCAAACACTTGTCTCCATCTTTAATCCAAAGAAGGGCGTTCCGGTGATGACTGCGCAACGGCTACATAGATGGTCCCTTTTTCTAGGGGCGCACCAATATGAAATCGAGTATAAGGGCACGAAACAGCATGGAAACGCTGATGGGCAATCACGCCTGCCACTGCCTACTGCAGAGGAAGCACCAGCAGTGGATCCTGTCGAAATATTTCATTCGACTATAATTGAATGCTTGCCAGTAACTAACGCTGGTATAGAGAAGGAGACCCGAATGACCCGACACTGTCTCGGGTATCTGATTTGACGGTGAAGGGATGGCCAGCACATGGCGACTCACTGTTGCCAGCATTCTCATCCAGAAGAGAACAGCTGTCAGTATGCCAGGGGACCTTGATGTGTGGATCCCGAGTGGTAATTCCACCCAAGTTAAGGGAGAGAGTGCTCAATGAGCTTCACGAAGATCATCTGGGAGTGGTGAAAATGATAAGCCTTGCTAGGGCTTATGTGTGGTGGCCGGGGATCGATCAGCAAATCGAGGACCTGACAAAGAGCTGCTCAGGATGCCAGAAGGTCCAAAATGCACCACCACATGCCCCTCTACACCCATGGGAGTGGCCCTCATCTGCATGGCAACGGGTGCATATTGATTTTGCTGGTCCATTCATGGACTCAATGTTTTCAATAGCCGTGGATGCGCACTCGAAATGGCCTGAGGTGATCAAAATGTCCTCCACCGCCACGGAGAAAACTATTACAGTCCTATGGACCATTTTTGCCAGGAACGGCTTGCCAGAGCAGATTTGCTCTGATAACGGACCACAGTTTGTGTCCGAAGAGTTTTGAAGATTTATGAAAAGGAATGGGGTAAGGCATTACACATCCGCCCCGTATCATCCAGCCACAAATGGATTGGCTGAGAGATTCGTACAAACCTTTAAGAAGGCAATAAAGGCTATGTACAATGACAACATTCCGCTACAGCACAAGGTGGACAATTTCCTGTTTGCCTATCGGAATGCGACACATGCAATCACCAACCAGGCCCCAGCCATGATGTTCTTTAACCGAAGGTTAAGATCTCGCCTGGATTTGCTCAGACCAAACGTACGAAGAGATGTTGAGAGTAAGCAATTCCAGCACATCCATGAGAAGCCAACAAGGAGCTTCAATGTAGGGCAACCAGTCTTGGCCCGCGACTACCGAACAGAAAAATGGCAGCCAGGAACGATATGCACACAGCAGGGCCCACTAATGTACACAGTGGATGTTGGGGAGAGCATCGTGAGATGCCATGCTGACCAGATCCTAGAGTCACAGGAACAAGTCAACCCCATGCCTCGCCCATACGTACCTGGTGATGAACCCGACGTACAGGTAGCATCTACCCCAGAAACAGTAGCATCGGAAGCTGATGAACCAACCGACGACAGGGGGCTAGAATCGCCTCCGCACCAAGAGCATGACACTCGGGAAAGGCGCTATCCAGAAAGGATCAGGAAGCCTCCCCAAAGACTGAATTTATAAATAGACTATTTTCAGCTAATTTTGCATGTTAAAAGTGTTAATTGTAATTAGTTTGATATTTAATTGTTAAATGAGTGTTATGGTACTGTTAATCTAAAAGGGGAGGAATTGTAATGTATGTACCTTTAAGGGGAGAACTACCTTTTACAGCTCCTGTATACTGTAGTACCGGCAGTGACCACACCTGTATATAAACCCTGATATAAAATCTGTACGGTTAGTTCTAGAGTAACCCTCATTCAGGAAACACCTGTTGAATCGTTCCCTGCAGTCTTTTGTCTGATTATTGAAGGACACAACATTAAGATGAGGGGCATAGATAGGATGGATGCTGAGGAGCTTTTTCCCTTAGTAGAGGGGTCAATAACTAGGGGGCATAGATTCAAGGTAAAGGGCGGGAGGTTTAGAGGGGATTTGAGAAAGAACTTTTTCACCCAGAGGGTGGTTGGAGTCTGGAACTCACTGCCTGAAAGGGTTGTGGAGGCAGGAACCCTCACAACATTTAAGAAGCATTTGGATGAGCACTTGAAATGCCACAGCATACAAGGCTACGGACCAAATGCTGGAATATGGGATTAGATTAGACAGGGCTTGATGGCCGGCGCGGACACGATGGGCCGAAGGGCCTCTATCCGTGCTGTATAACTCTATGGCCTAGAAATTGGGTTTTGGCGCAGCCAGGGCTTTAGCGCCGGAAGTTAGTGCCGGCGCTAAGTCCCCCTGCGCGCGCCAAAAATTCAGTAGCGCCGCGCCCAAACGGCTGCCGGCGCTACTGGAGGGTTTCAGCGCCTCCCAATGGGCGCTACCTGCCCCATTGCGGCGCTGTTCCGGCGCTGCGGCGCCCGATGCGGTGCGGCAGGCTGGGGAAGTGCAGGCCTCCTCCTTCCGTTAAGGAGGAGCTGCCTGCACCCGACCGCTGGCCGTTGACGGCTGAATAAAAATGAGCCCGGCACCTCGGAGAAGTGCCGGGCTCGCGGCCCACATGCATCTGTGCCGCGGGGGGGTCTTGGAGGAGTCCGGGGAGGGAGGTGCGGGCAGGCGGCCGCCGGGGAAGCAGCCGGCCGCCGCGCGACCTTAATGCGCCGGCGCTAACTTCAGCAAGGCACCTTTTACAGAACGTTGCTTGCGGCTGCCATGGGCGAGGCGGCCGCAACTCAATTTTGGAGTTCGGGCGGGTTACCACGGCAACCGGGACGCTGCGCACACCGATGACGTCATCGGTGCCGGCGCAGCGCTACCGGTGCAACGCCGCTTTAGGGCCCCACTCAATTTTTCAAATGGCCATAACTCTGGCGCTAGTCCCTCTAGCGCCTCAAAAGCGGCGCTAAGGCTAGTGAATTTCTAGGCCACAGACTCTATGGGCTAGATTTTCAGTTGCTTGCGCCAGCAGTTAGCACCTTAAGAGAAGTGATTTTCGGGCGCTATGCGTGTAGCGCCCGGGCGCAGCGCAGTTTGCGCCCCGCCCCAAATTACGTTGCCCGTTCGCGCCGGTGCAAAGTTTAGCGGCCGCCCGGCTGCGCGCGCAGAAAATGATGTCACATCCTCGTGCAACGCCCTTTGGCCGTCTCGAATCCAAACTTCAGTCTGACCGCCCCATTGTGCGGCTGGCGTCCAGAGCGTTTGTAAAATGGAACGCAACACACCCTGGGGAGCGCAAATTAAAGGGCACTCCTCCTGCACTATAAGAGGCAGTCTGCATGTGTTGTGTGGAAGGATCCAGTGTGTTGTTGTGAACGGTGTATTTATGTTTTCCTCCTCCTCCTCCTCCACCTCCTCCTCCTCCTCCTCCTCGTCTTTTGTCCCCCAGACTCTGCCTTTGAAAAAAACACATGCACCCTTCCCCTTTAAGAGCTCACTGGCACCAGAGTGTCTGCCGTGCGCTGCGCCCGAGCTCGGGTGTTGCGCTCTGCACCGCCGGCTTAGCACCTAAAGATAGTAGTGGAACGCCTCTTTTAGCGCTCCACCAACCTCTTAGGGCGAAGCCACTGAATTTCCGGCAATGGGGCGCTACTTTGGGGCGGGCGCTAACTTCGGGCGGGCGCTAAGGTTAGCGCCCCAAAACTGTCTATACTGAAAATCTAGCCCAGAGAGTCTATGACATAACACTCATGAATCCTTTTGAGCATGTCTTGACGTAGAGCCTGTGGAATGACTATTCTGTTCTGTTTTAGTAATAGTCCACTTGCGACACTTAACTCTGACCTGATGTGATAGTACTTTGGACAGGAACCTTTTGGCCAACCATGATGAATGTTCTCTATTACTGTTTGCAACACTGTGGCCTAGAAATTCAGTTGGTTGCGCCAGCCGGTAACGCCATAAGAGGGGTATATTTCCAGCGCTAGGCACTTAGCGCCCGGGCGCAGACCGATCTGCGCCAACGCCCAAATTCAGTTGACATTTAGCGCCGGCGCAAAGTGTTTGCGCCCGCTCAGCTGCGCGCGCAGCTTATGACGTCATTTCGTCGTGCAACGCTGTTTGTGCGCCCCAAACCGGAAATTCAGTGGCGCCCGCCCAATGTGGGCGTGGCGCTGCTAAGAACTGTGAAGTGGAACGCAACAGAGGCCCTGCGGGCCTCAGGGAGCGCTAATTAAAGGGCACTTACACTGACCTATAAAGCCCAGCCATTTTGCTGCAATGACTTTACTGCTTTGGATTTCTGGACAGAGACCAAGGGACAGAGCTTACTGATTTGGGACAACATAGGAGAGGTATTTTTGGCTTCTGGCCAGTGCTTTGACATTTGATTCATTTGATTTCACTGTTTTCAACTTTATTATGGGGGCTGTATGGGGGTCCAACCCTCAGTTGCAGCATTATGTGCGAAGGGCTCGCAGACGCTGTGAGAGAGGGCCAGCCATGCCTAGACGCAGAGGGGCCATCAGGCGTCGGCAACGTAGGCCTTACCCACTCAGGCAATACCGGCAGCAGGTGTCCTATCTCACCATGACTGCGGCGCATTGTGTTAAGAGGCTGCGCTTCAGAAGGGAGGTGGTTGCAGAGATCTGCCAGCTGCTTCACAGAGATCTGCGTCCACAGCTGATGTGCAGGACGTCTCTCTCGGTGGAAGTGAAGGTCACGGTGGCTCTGAACTTTTATGCAAGCGGCTCCTTCCAAGCCGCTGCTGGGGACATAGCGAACATCTCCCAGTTCGCCGCGCATCGCTGCATCCGGCAGGTCACCGATGCACTTTTCGCGAGGAGACACCAATTCATCTCCTTCCCCATGACCCGACAGAGGCAGGAGCAGCGTGCAGTCGGATTTGCCAGGATCGCGCGCTTCCCCATGGTGCAGGGCGCCATTGACTGCACGCATGTGGCTATGCGGGCACCTATCCACAATGCCGAGGATTACCGCAACCAGAAGGGCTACCATTCCCTAAATGTACAGCTGGTGTGTGACCACAGGCAGCGCATCCTAGCTGTCAATGCCCGCTTCCCAGGAAGCAGCCACGATGCATTTATCCTGCGCCGGACTACTGTGGCTGACATGTTCGAGGCACAGCCTCCACCAAGGGGATGGCTTATCGGGGACAAGGGCTACCCTTTGTGTACATGGCTCATGACCCCGCTCCGCGCGCCCAGGACCCCAGCGGAGGAGGCATACAACGAAAGCCATCAAGCCACAAGGAACATCATAGAGCAAACGATAGGCGTCCTCAAGCAACGGTTCCGCTGTCTGGATCGTTCCGCCGGATCTCTACAGTATTCGCCGGATAGAGTCTCCCAGTTCGTCGTCGTGTGCTGCATGCTGCACAACCTGGCTATCCGCAGGACTCAGGCACTGCCACCTGACATTGCACCACCACCTCAGGAGGACGAGCAGGAGGACCATGAGGAGGAGGAGGAGGAGGAGGAGTACCAGCCCAGGAGGGAGCCACAAGGTCCAAGGGCCGTCCGCCGGGGGCTTATTGATCGACACTTCTAGGCCCCCTGTCAGGGAATGGGCTGTGGCAATGAACGCACCTGAAGGCAGCCGCACCGCAAGCCCTCAGCCGGTTAACGCAACAACCACTTGAAACCTGAGGCGTGGACATGCTGAATAAATAAAAAGCTTTATTTCACAAACTCAGGGCCCTTCCCACATGAAACAGAAAAACAGACAAGACCCCCAAAAAACAGTCAAAAACATCTGTCACTCCCAAAACTTGCCCATCCAAATGGCCTTCATCATCGGCCTTACAAAAATAAGCCCCCCCCTCCACAACACAAACACCCCCCTAAAAACAAAAAATGCCTTGATCCTCTGCCTTACCAAAATAATGCCCCCCCAGAACACAAGCCCCCCAATGTAAAAAAAACCGCTATCACCACACTCTAATGGGTGTGCCGAGAGGGCGAGTCCTTAGACAGGCTTCTCTGGCCCCTGCCCGACCTGCTGCTCCGCCTCAACCTGGGCCCTGCGTGTGTGGCAAGGCTGGGGGAAGGCTCATGAGGGCCACAATGCGTGTCAGCAGATGCCCTTGGGGGTCGGCCTAGACGAGGCCCGGCCCGGGAGGGGCCGGCTGCTGACTGCTGCAGCTGTGGCTGGCCAGCATCAGTCTCAGCAGCAGCTGACGTCGCACCTTGGCTGGGGGAGTGGCAGTGTCGGCTGCACCAATGGGGGCAAGCTGGCTGATGGCAGGCGCGCGCTGCTCGCCAGAGACACTGGCACTCGGCCGGGCTGGCAGTGCAGCAAGCACAGCAATCTGGTGGAGGCCAGACCGCTGTGCTGCAGCAGGGCGGCGGGTGCCCTGGCGATGCTTCCGCGCCACAGCGAGTGTGGCAGAAGTGAGTGCCCGAACTGCCCTGGTATGTGCCCGCATCAGCTCTGCCAGTGTCTGGACGGCACCACTTATCTCGCGAGTCGCGTCCTGGGCTGCTGCGAGTTGCTGGTCACCCCTGTCGTGCGCTGCCGCGAGTTGTTCGACCCCCCTGGCCTGTGATTCCCCGAAAGCGACCACACTATGAGCCAGGGACTCAATGGCCTGAGGCATCTGTTGCACAACCCCCATGAACTCCTGGTGGCGCCGCTCAGACGCCGCCGACATCTCATCGAGGAGGCGCACCTCCTGGGCGAGGACCGTCTCCGGACTGGAGGGCGGACTCTCCCTCTGGGGAGAAGGCCGCCGAGCTGGCCAACCCTTCCCGCGTGCCTCGAGCCCACTGGACCCAGGATCTGCCCTCCCCTGCAACACCTCCCCCCTCTGGGGAGAAGGCCGGCGTGCTGCCGGACCCTTCCCGCGTGCCTCGAGCCCACTGGGCCCAGGATCTGCCCTCCCCTGCAACACTTCCCCCTGGCTCTCCTGCAGGCCAGACGTCTCCCCTCCATTGCCATCCCCTGGCGCGGATGAGGGTTCCCCCGATGTGCCGCCTTCCTCCTGGTCCTCGTCGTCCTCCTCCTCCAAGGGCCTGGCACTCTGAGCTTCAGGGACCACCTCCTCCTCACCAGCTGAAAGCAGGAAGGCACAAGAGTAGCTTTAGAGTGAGGACAGGGCATCAGCGAGGGAGGCCTGAGTGGTGGCATTATGCGCATTTGTCGGTCAGTGCGAAAGGATGTAGATCTGAAGCGCAAGGGCAACGACAGAGGTCCAACCGGTCATGTCCTTACCAGTGGGTCCCAGTACAGGGTCCGCATCTCCGATCGCAACAGGGCCAGTCACCCAGGCACGCATGAGTCGAGCCACGCTCTCCTCCAGCTCACTGAGCGGCTGGTACTGGGGACGGCCTCCCCCGGTGGCAGACTGGCTCCTCAAATTCCGCGCCAGCTTGGCCTGCAAGAGAAAGGACGGCCTCTAAGTACAGTGTGGTGCCCTGTTGCTGTGTGCACTGCCTCCCATGGTCGAATAGCTTGGCCAGTGTGGTGCCCTGTTGCTGTGTGCACTGCCTCCCATGGTCGAATAGCTTGGCCAGTGTGGTAAGTGCAGAAAGTGCTATTGATGATCATGCCAGTGCCATTGCTGCGGGAGGAGGGCTGCCCATTAGTCATTTGAGGTCCCTTTGCCCATAATGTGAGGTGCACATGCAAGGATGAGGAGGACACTGGAAAGGGTACTCACCTTCACCATCCGAGTGAGGTCGTTGTACTTCTTGCGGCATTGGTCTGCACTCCTGGGGACATCGCAGGTGGATGACACCATGCAGGCGATTTTCCTCCAGGCTTTCCTGTACTGGCTCCTGGGAGCCTTCTTGCCACTGTCCGGGCACAAGATCTCTCTTTTGTTTTCGACACCATTAATCAGCACCCTCAGAGCATGCTCTGAGAAGCGCTGCGCTCGTTCACGGGCCCTCTCCATGGCTCCAGGCGCTATTTTGGCCCACCAGCAGTGTTGAGGCCTAGCTGCAGGGCTCCAGTATGCAGGGCGTGGCAGCAGTCAAAGTCGACCCTTCCCCCTTTAAGAGCTGGCCGGCGTCAGGGTGTCTGCTGTCAATCAAAACATGACCGCACCTGCGCTGCGCCCGGCCTCGGCGTTATCAGGCCGCATCGCCGGCTTAGCGCCTGAAGAGAGCATTGCAACGCCAGTTTCAGTGCTCGGCCAAACTCTTGGCCAACTCTACTGAATTTCGGCGATGTGGCCTACACTTTCCGGCGGGCGCTAACTTTAGCGAACGCCCGACTTTAGCGCCCCAAAAGTGTCCAGACTGAATTTCTAGGCCTGTATCTTTTACTGTTTCTTCTGCTATTTGCTTTGATTTTATGTCTGACACGGGCAGCGCAGCAGTGACCATACTCCCATGAACATCCACGTCTTCCTCAGTAGAGCTCACATGACTCATTGTGGGTGCTCGGGATAGTGCATCTGCTAACACTATGGCCTAGAAATTCAGTTGCCTTAGCGCCGCTTTTGAGGCGCTAGAGGGACTAGCGCCAGAGTTATGGGCAGTTTAAAAATTCCCTGGGGCCCTAAATCGGCGTTGCACCGGTAGCGCTGCGCCGGCACCGATGACGTCATCGGTGTGCGCAGCGTCCCGGTTGCTGTGGTAACCCGCCCGAACTCCGAAATTGAGTTGCGGCCGCCTCGCCCGTGGCAGCCGCAAGCAACGTTCTGTCAGAGGTGCCTTACTCCAGTTTGCGCCGGCGCATTAAAGGCCCCGCGGTGGCCGGCCACTTTCCCGCCGGCCGCCTGCCCGCAGCTCCCTCCCCGGACTTCTCCCCCCCCCCCCCTGGAACAGATGCAAGCCCGGCACTTGTCCGAGGTGCCGGGCTCATTTTTAAGCTGATTTGCGCGGGCCGCGGCCGGGTGCAGGCAACTCCTCCTTAACGGGAGGAGGAGGCCTGCACGTCCCCAGCCTGCTGCACCGCATCGGGTGCCGCAGCGCCGGAACAGCGCCGCAATGGGGCAGTTAGCGCCCATTGGGAGGCGCTGAAACCCTCCAGTAGCGCCGGCAGTCGTTTGGGCGCGGCGCTACTGAATTTTTGGCGCGCGCAGGGGGACTTAGCGCCGGCACTAACTTCCGGCGCTAAAGCCCTGGCTGCGCCAAAACTCAATTTCTAGGCCTATGTGTTTGCCTGGTGTGTAGATCAGTTCAAAGTAATATCTTTGCAGCTTCATCATGAGTCGTTGATTCCTTGGAGACATCTCATTCAGATTTTTTTTAATGATGGCAACCAGTGGGCAGTGGTCTGTCTCAACTGTGAAGGTGGGAAGTCCATATATGTAGCCATGGAACTTTTCTAGTCCAACTACCAAGCTGAAATAAAGAGTAGATTTGCCTTTCTAAATCTAGGCTTTATTAACTTTAAAAATCCAGTAGCACATCTTTCAACACCCTGTCCCAACCAAGGCTGTAGAGAACTGAATTTAAGATGGCCACCACAAATCACATGACATCAACTACCAATGAGTTTACAGCATATATCTCAAGGTAGGAAACAAACAACCAATTACAATACTTCTTACTAAACATAAAAAATAATCACCACATTCACCCCTCCTTTTAAAATATACTCCAACCTAAATAACCTTTACAATTTATAATTAATTATTTACAACTAAAACAATACAAATATAATATTTCAACAATTTTAAAACATTACTATCAATTTAAAAGTCCATTTTCAGTCGGTCGACCAGATATCTTATTCGTGTCGACCTCCTTAACCCTGGTGAAATTCCTTGCCCTCCCACACCAGGAGACACAGAAGTATCTTCTGCAGGAAGGCTATCCATATCCCGATTATCAACGGTTTCCAGATTGGAAATCCCATCAGGAAGTAAACTGGGATGGTCATGAACATCCTTCGAAGGCTGACTAATAGAAGTATAATTATCTGCAATAGGATTGGAAATATTCGTAGTATCTGTAACGACATCCACATTATCTGAATCATGACTATTGTTAATATCCTCAGAAGAGGGCTGGCCACCACAAGGAGCCAAGTCTTTAATTGAAACAGTACTTTCTTTCCCATCTTGGAATCGAATATGAGCATATTGGGAATTTGCCTCCAACAGCTCCACCTCCTCCACTAAAGGATCATATTTTGACAATCTAACATGGCGTCGAAGCAGCACAGGTCCCTGCATAGTAAGCCATGAAGGTACCGAATATCCCGTAGTAGATCTCCGTGGATAGTTAAAGAGCCTTTCATTGGGGGGTCACATTAGTAGCCGTTGAAAGCAATGATCTAATGGAATGCAGGGCATCAGGCAGTACCATTTCCCACTGTGTATGCTTAAGGTTCCGGGATGTCAAAGCCAACATAACTGCCTTCCAGATCACCCCATTGTATCATTCACACTGTCCATTACCCTGGGGATTATACGGGGTAGTTCTACTAGTAGAGATTCCCCGACTCTGAAGACATTCCTTCAACTGGGAAGACATAAAAGAACTTCCCTGATCTGAATGGCTATACGCAGGCATCCCAAAAATGACAAAAAGTTGAGTCAGACATTTGATAACTGTAGCAGCTGATACATCGGCGCAAGGAAAAGCAAAAGGGAACCTTGAAAACTCATCCACAACAGTAAATATATATCGATTTTGAGTCGTTGAAGGAAGAGGTCCCTTAAAATCAACGCTCAAACGTTCAAAAGGAGAAGTAGCCTTTATAAGATGAGCTCGTTGAGGCTTAAAGAAATTCGGTTTACACCGAGCACAGATAGAACATGATGAAGTCATCCGCTTGACGTCTTCAACTGAAAAGGGCAAATTCTTACTGCGTACGAAGTGTATCATCCTCATAACCCCAGGATGGCATAAGGCATTGTGAAGATTAATAAGCGTATCTCCATGAATCACAGAACAATAAGCCCTCGACAGCGCATCAGCAGCAACATTATCCTTCCCCGGACGATAAACTATATCAAAATGGTAGCATGCCAACTCAATCCTCCACCTCATTATTTTATCATTCTTGATCTTTCCAAAATGTTTGACATCAAACATAAAGGACACAGATTTTTGATCAGTTACCAATGTAAAATGTCGCCCCGATAAATAATGCCTCCATTTACGCAGTGCTTCTACTATTGCATACGCCTCTTTCTCTATTGAAGAATGTCTTTTTTCACTATTGTTCAAGGTACGTGAGAAAAAGGCCACAGGTCTTCCATTTTGGTTCAGAGTAGCCCCAATTGCAAAATCAGAAGCGTCCGTCTCAATCACAAAGGGAACCTGCTCATCAATAGAATGCACAACTGCTCCAAGGATATCCTTTTTAAAATTATCAAAACACGTCCTGGCCTCCCATGATAGAGGATATGTCGTAACCCGAATAAGGGGCTGGATCTTCTGTGAAAAATTTGCAATCCAATTAGAATAATAAGAATACAGTCCAACAACTCGTTGCAAAACCTTAGAATTAGTAGGACAAGGTAAATCAATCAATGGTCGCAGACGTTCTGGATCTGGTTTAATCTTGTTTCCCGAGATAATATACCCCAGTAGATTTACCTCAGTGGTCGAAAAGATACACTTCTCTTTATTGAAAGTTAAACCAACTCTTTCCGCAGCTTGAAGGAATTTTTCTAAATTAGAATCATGCTCCACCCTTGATTTGCCACACACCGTGATGTCATCTAAGTATGAAAAGGTGTCAGAGAGAGAGTTATCACTTATAAAAGCATCCATTGCCCGTTGAAAACAAGCAACACCATTAGTAACACCAAATGGTATTCGGCAAAACTGATACAGCTTTCCGCCAGCCTCAAAGGCCGTATATGGTTGATCCCTCTTAACAATAGGAATCTGATGATAAGCACTCTTTAAGTCAATAGTGCTAAAAACCTTATACTGAGATACTTTGTTGATAAGCTCATCAATCTTAGGCAAAGGGTACGCATCTAATTGAGTATACCTATTAATAGTTTGGGAGTAGTCTATCACCATTCGTTTCTTATGTCTCTCGTTAGTGGTGACAACTACCTGTGCCCGCCAAGGTGAACAACTAGGTTCAATGATTCCTTCCAATAAAAGACGTTGAACTTCAGAATTAATAAATTCTCTATCCTGACTGCTATACCTTCTTGACTTGGTAGCAATTGTCTTACAATCCGGCATCAAATTGGAAAAAAGTGATAATGGAGAAATGGATAAAGAGGTTAATCCACAAATAGATAAAGGTGGCTTAGTCCCTCCAAATGAAAGACTGAGAGACTCGTGTAATTGAAGCACATCATGACCAATCAAAATATCCGCACAGAGATTAGGCAAAACAGATAGGCGTATATCAGTATACGTATTACCTAGAAGAATCAATTTCACAAGGCAACAACCAGCTACTTGTGAAGTGAGAGTCGTCTGAGCCATACACACCTGATAAGTAACAGGCGAAATTTTCAAACGCTTCTCCTTCGCAAACTGAAGACTTATAAAACTCTCGGTACTGCCCGTATCTATAAGGGCCTTCACTTCTAACCCATTAACTTGGGCCGTAACTATAGCTTTGTTTAGGCCATGAGCAAATGCAGCAGAAATTGATGCAATAAACGCCCTATCTAAAGGCTGAATAGTCGCAGAGGAGGTAATTGAACCTGATGATTTACAAACACGTGCATAATGACCTCTCTTGCCGCATTTACTACACACAGCCTCCCGAGCAGGACACTTCAGACGAGGGTGCCGGACATTCCCACAAAAATAACACTTCTGAATCCTAGAGGCAACAGCCGCCGAAGTAGAAACTGTTTCAGAATCTAGTAAACCACTCCTATTAAGTCCACATAATTCCTTTTCATCCGGAACTGCCAAAACCACAGTCGCAGGCCGATTAAAAAGAGCATAAGAATCCGAACTTCTCTGAGCCACATCCAATGTAGAGGCTTGCTCAAAAGCACTCTTGAGATCCAAAGTCTTATTTTCTAACAACCGCTGACAAATTGATCTAGACAGTAATCCATTAATAAAAGCATCCCGTACCGATTCTTCCTTATATTCTTCTGCCGTCACGGCCTTATAATTACAGTTAGCACTAAGGCGCCGAAGTGCTTGTAAATAAGTATCCAAAGATTCTCCCACCTGCTGCCTACGGGCAGATAGAAGGTGACGTGCAAATACCTCATTCTTTGGTTTAACAAAAATCTTTTCCAATGTAGAAATAGCCAATTCGTAAGTTTCACAGTCCAAAATATACTTATACACATCCGGAGCAATGTAGTTGATCAGCATATTCAGCTTATTTAGAGACTCTTGATCCAACACACCCAAAAAGTTTTTAAATGTACGATACCAGTGTTTCCATTTATCATCCACTCCTGCAGAATTAGGGTCAGCATTGAATCGTTCCGGTTGAAGATATCGCTCCATTCTGACATAAAGTTAATAAATTGAAATAATGAGTAGATTTGCCTTTCTAAATCTAGGCTTTATTAACTTTAAAAATCCAGTAGCACATCTTTCAACACCCAGTCCCAACCAAGGCTGTAGAGAACTGAATTTAAGATGGCCACCACAAATCACATGACATCAACTACCAATGAGTTTACAGCATATATCTCAAGGTAGGAAACAAACAACCAATTACAATACTTCTTACTAAACATAAAGAATAATCACCACACAAGCCTAGACATTCCTTTTCAATCTGGGCGTATCGACACTCAGAGTCAGTCATAGACCTGGAGGCATAGGCAACAGGCTTCCAATCTTCACCCTCTGCTTGTACCAAGGCCGCGCCTAGGCCATCTTTTGATGCATCCATTGACACTTTGATTCTCTTTGTTGGGTCAAAGAAGGTGAGTACAGGTGTGGTTGTCAGCACTGTGTTAAGGTTCATCCACTCTTGTTCATGTCTTTCTGTCCATGCGAACTCATTTGTTTTATGTAGCAGGTCTCGCAGACAGGCTGTCTTGGCTGACAAGTTAGGAATGAACTTTCCAATGAAGTTTATCATCCCCATAATGCGTAGCACTCCTTTTTTGTCAGTGGGTCGGGGCATGTTGAGTATGGCATTTACTTTTTCCATATCTGGCTCTATTCCTTTACCAGATAGATTATCTCCTAGGAAAGTGATTTCCTGGACGCCAAACTGACACTTGGCTTTGTTGAGCTTCAGTCCATTCCGGCGTATGCTCTGTAGCACTTTAGTCAGTCTCTCATTGTGTTCTTTCAGTGTGGAGACCCAGATGATGATGTCATCAACATAGACCCGAACTCCTTCCAGACCTTCAATTATGTGTTCCATCGCTCTATGAAAGATTTCAGATGCAGATATTATCCCGAAAGGCATTCTGAGGAAACAATACCTGCCAAATGGTGTGTTGAAGGTACAGTATTTGGTGCTCTCTTCATCCAGTTTTAGTTGCCAAAATCCTTGTGAGGCATCGAGCTTTGTGAAGTATCTGGCACCTGACATTTCACTGGTGATTTCTTCTTGCTTTGGAATCTGTTAGTGTTTACGTTTTATGTTTGCATTTAAGTCCTTTGGATCCATGCATACGCTTAGATCATTGTTCTTTTTCTTTACACATACCATGGAGTTAACCCAGTCTGTTGGCTCTTCGACTTTCCTGATGACTCCTAGTGTGGTCATTCTGTCCAGTTCTTTCTTGAGCCGGTCACGCAGGGGTGCTGGAACTCTCCATGGAGCATGTACCACTGGCTGAGCATTCTCCTTTAGCTGGATCTTGTAAGTGAATGGTAGAACTCCAAATCCTTTGAACACATCCTGGAAATTACTCACTACAGAATCCATTGAGTCATCTGGTCTGCTTATGGCACAGTTTATACGGTAGACTCTCTTGACCAGTTCTAAGTCCTCACAAGCTTTGTCACCTAGTAGTGAATCAAGTCCTTCAGCCACAACAGAAAACATGAGATGATGCACTTTGTCTTTGACTGTCACTTTAAGTCTGCATACACCTAAGCTATCTATTTTCTGTCCATTATAGTTCTTCAGTAGTACTGACTTTTTCTGTATTTTGGGCTTTTCTTTCATATTTTTAATGTCACTCATACTGATTAAGTTTGCTTTTGCCCCAGTGTCTGGTTTCAATGTAACTAATGCTCCATTTACCTGCAGTGACATCATCCATTTGTCCTCTTTTATTGCATTAACTTTATGTTCAGCATTGTCCATTCCTGAGGGCTGCACATTTTCTGTATCCTTTTCTATATTGTCAATTGACACCATTCCTACAAAAAGTGTCTCACTTAAATCAGTGTCCTCAATCACATTGATTGTTGCCCTTTCTTTGTTTTTACTTTTGAAAAGCATTGTTTGGCAAAGTGATTCTTTCCATTACATTTTGTGCACATTTTCCCAAATGCTGGGCATTGCCTTGTCTGGTGCTGGTAACCACAGCGTTTACAATTAAAAATTCCATCCTCCAATTGCTTTGCATTTCTGTTCTGCCCACGTTTCTTCCCCTTGTAGGACACAGCATCGACAGCAGCACAGTCACTCATTACAGTCGCATCATTATTAATTTCACTGAAAGTCTTTGCCTGCTGCTGAGCTAGCTCGCTGGCATGGCATATTTTCACAGCATTTTCCAATGTTAGTTCAGTTTCTCTCAACAAACATTCCCTGACCTTTTTATCATGAATACCAAACACAATCTGGTCATGAGTCATGGATGATTTCAGTACAGAGAAATTACATGTCTGTGCTTTCAGTTTCAGATCGGTCACAAAGCTATCAAAAGTCTCATTTTGCTGCTGTGTCCGTGAACGGAACACGTACCTCTCATAGGTCTCATTCTTTTTGGGAGAACAATGTGTATCAAGCTTCTTTAGCACATCGTCCATTTTTTCTCTGTCCTCCGCTTGATCAAATACAAATGTATTAAATACCTCTATCGCCTGCGGGCCTGCAACCATGAGCAGTAATGCTACTTTCCTTGCGTCTGGCTTCGTACCGAACCCGATGGCAGCAATGTAGAGTTCGAATTGTTGTTTGAAAGTCCGCCAATTGCAGTCGACATTCCCCGTAAGTTTCAAACCCTCCGGTGGCTTCAAATTCTCCGTTTCACAATATTCAGCAGATTTTACCAATCCTGGTACAATGTTATGTTCATAAATAAATAGACGTTTTCATTATGAACAGCTAGCTTGAGCTAGTCATTTATTCAGCCATGTGGACTAGTGTACAGGCATCCATCTTGACTACTGCCTTGTGGGTAGCCCCTTACTAAACATACAGCTCCACCTAGTGTACCATTCTAGAATGACATGTTACTGATCATTACAACTGGGAGAGAGAGAGACTGGGGGAGAGAGAGAGGCTGGGAGAGAGAGAGAGAGACTGGGAGAGTGAGACAGCGACTGGGAGAGCGACAGAGAGAGACTGGGGGAGAGAGAGAGAGACTGGGGGAGAGAGAGAGAGACTGGGGGAGAGAGAGATAGAGTGACTGGGGGAGAGAGAGAGAGAGAGACTGGGGGAGAGCGAGAGAGTGTGGGGGAGAGTGAGAGAGATTGGGGAGCGGGAGAGGGACTAGGAGAGAGAGAGAGAGACTGGGGAGAGAGAGAGACGGGGGAAGAGAGAGAAACTGGGGGAGCGAAAGAGACTGGGGGAGCGAGAGAGACTGGGGGAGCGAGAGAGACTGGGAGAGCGAGAGAGAGAGACTGGGACAGCAAGAGAGGGTCTGGGAGAGCGAGAGAGAGACTGGGAGAGCGAGAGAGAGACTGGGAGAGTGAGAGAAAGACTGGGAGAGCAAGAGAGAGACTGGGAGAGCAAGAGAGAGACTGGGAGAGCGAGAGAGAGACTGGGAGAGCGAGAGAGAGACTGGGAGAGCGAGAGAGACTGGGAGAGCGAGAGAGATTGGGAGAGTGAGAGAGAGACTGGGAGAGCGAGAGAGAGACTGGGAGAGTGAGAGGGAGTGGGAGAGCGAGAGAGAGACTGGGAGAGCGAGAGAGAGACTGGGAGAGCGAGCGAGGGACTGGGAGAGCGAGAGAGAGACTGGGAGAGCGAGAGAGCGACTGGGAGAGCGAAAGAGACTGGGAGAGAGAGAGAGAGAGACTGTGAGAGAGAGAGGGACTGGGAGAGAGAGACTGGGAGAGAGAGAGAGACTGGGAGAGCGAGAGAGAGACTGGGAGAGCGAGAGGGACTGGGAGAGCGAGAGAGAGACTGGGAGAGAGAGAGAGAGACTGGGAGAGCGAGAGGGACTGGGAGAGCGAGAGAGAGACTGGGAGAGCGAGAGGGAGACTGGGAGAGCGAGAGTGAGACTGGGAGAGCGAGAGAGAGACTGAGAGAGCGAGAGAGAGACTGGGAGAGCGAGAGAGAGACTGGGAGAGCGAGAGAGAGCCTGGGAGAGCGAGAGAGAGACTGGGAGAGCGAGAGGGACTGGGAGAGCGAGAGTGAGACTGGGGGAGAGAGCGAGGGACTGGGGGAGAGAGAGGGACTGGGAGTGCGAGAGAGAGACTGGGAGAGCGAGAGAGAGACTGGGAGAGCGAGAGAGAGACTGGGAGAGCGAGAGAGACTGGGAGAGCGAGAGAGAGACTGGGAGAGCGAGAGGGACTGGGAGAGCGAGAGTGAGACTGGGGGAGAGAGCGAGGGACTGGGGGAGAGAGAGGGACTGGGAGTGCGAGAGAGAGACTGGGAGAGCGAGAGAGAGGCTGGGAGAGCGAGAGAGAGACGGGGAGAGCGAGAGAGTGACTGGGAGAGCGAGAGAGAGACTGGGAGAGCGAGTGAGAGACTGGGAGAGCGAGAGAGAGACTGGGAGAGCAAGAGAGAGACTGGGAGAGCGAGAGAGAGAGACTGGGAGAGCGAGAGAGACACTGGGAGAGCGAGAGAGAGACTGGGAGAGCGAGACAGAGACTGGGAGAGCGAGAGAGGGACTGGGAGAGCGAGAGAGAGACTGGGAGAGCGAGAGAGACTGGGAGAGCGAGAGAGAGACTGGGAGAGCGAGAGAGAGACTGGGAGAGCGAGAGAGACTGGGAGAGCGAGAGAGAGACGGGGCGAGCGAGAGAGCGAGAGAGAGAGATTGGGGGAGAGAGAGAGAGACTGGGGGAGAGAGAGAGAGACTGGGAGAGAGAGAGAGAGACTGGGGGAGAGAGAGAGAGAGACTGGGAGAGCGAGAGAGAGACTGGGAGAGCGAGAGAGACTGGGAGAGCGAGAGAGAGACTGGGAGAGCGAGAGAGAGACTGGGGGAGAGAGAGAGACTGGGAGAGCGAGAGAGAGACTGGGAGAGTGAGAGAGAGACTGGGAGAGCGAGAGAGTGACTGGGGGAGAGAGACTGGGAGAGAGAGAGAGAGACTGGGAGAGCGAGAGAGAGACTGGGAGAGCGAGAGAGAGACTGGGAGAGCGAGAGAGAGAGACTGGGGGAGAGAGAGAGAGACTGGGAGAGCGAGAGAGAGACTGGGAGAGCGAGAGAGACTGGGAGAGCGAGAGAGAGACTGGGAGAGCGAGACAGAGACTGGGAGAGCGAGAGAGACTGGGAGAGCGAGAGAGAGATGGGGAGAGCGAGAGAGAGACTGGGAGAGCGAGAGAGAGACTGGGAGAGCGAGAGAGACTGGGAGAGCGAGAGAGAGACTGGGAGAGCGAGACAGAGGCTGGGAGAGCGAGAGAGACTGGGAGAGCGAGAGAGAGACGGGGAGAGCGAGAGAGCGAGAGAGACTCGGTGCAGCGGGAGCAGAGGAGGAGCAGCCGGGTATAAAACCCAACGACCAGCGAGGCCCGAGAGCACTCGGAGCAGCGGGAGCAGAGGAGGAGCAGCCGGGTATAAAAACCCATGACCAGCGAGGCCCGAGAGCACTCGGAGCAGCGGGAGCAGAGGAGGAGCAGCCGGGTATAAAAACCCACGACCAGCGAGGCCCGAGAGCACTCGGAGCAGCGGGAGCAGAGGAGGAGCAGCCGGGTATAAAAACCCACGACCAGCGAGGCCCGAGAGCACTCGGAGCAGTGGGAGCAGAGGAGGAGCAGTCGGGTATAAAAACCCATGACCAGCGAGGCCCGAGAGCACTCGGAGCAGCGGGAGCAGAGGAGGAGCAGCTGGGTATAAAAACCCACGACCAGCGAGGCTTACCAACTCCGCAGCGGGGAGAGAGGTAAAAAATAGTCAGTGTGTGACGTCACCAGGGAGCAGGTAAGTGATTGGTTGGTGAGTATTTCTCTTTTTTAAACTTTAACTCTGTAGTTTATCGTTACTAGGGTCTTTTCTGGTGCAGCAGGTACTGTTGGTAGACTATACAAGAGCCTTAGAGATATCTTTAATTGGTGATAGTAAATTAATTTAAATTAATTAAGGGGTAAGTCATGCCAGGAGAGCCCAGCCCCGTGATATGCTCCTCCTGCTCCATGTGGGAATTCAGGGACACTGCCCCTGGTGACTACGTGTGCAGGAAATGCATCCATCTGCAGTTATTAGCAGACCGCATTGAGGAGCTGGAGCTGTGGGTGGATGGGTTGTGGAGCATTCACGAGGCTGAGAAGTTCGTGGATAGCACGTTTAGTGAGTTGGTCACACCGCAGGGAAGGGCTGCACAGGAAGAAAGGAAATGGGTGACCACCAGGCGGAGCAATAGAAGTAGGCAGGTAGTACAGAAAACCCCTGTGACCATTCCCCTCTCAAACAAGTATACCGTTTTGGATACTGTTGGGGGGAATGACTCACCAGGGGAAGGCAGCAGCAGCCAGCTTCCTGGCACTGGGGGCGCTCCTGCTGCCCAGGAGGGGAGGAAAAAGAGTGGGAGAGCAATAGTCGTAGGGGATTCTATAGTAAGGGGAACAGATAGGCGTTTCTGTGGCCGTAGACGTGAATCCAGGATGGTTTGTTGCCTCCCTGGTGCCAGGGTCAAGGATGTCACTGAGCGGCTGCAGGGCATTCTGGAGGGGGAGGGTGAACAGCCAGAGGTCGTGGTCCACATTGGTACCAACAACATAGGTAAAAAGAGGGATGAGGTCCTGCAGCAAGAATTTAGGGAGCTAGGGGCAAGATTAAGGAGCAGGACCTCGAAGGTTGTAATCTCTGGATTACTCCCGGTGCCACGTGCTAGTGAGTATAGGAATAGGAGGATAGAACAGATGAATGCGTGGCTAAAGGGATGGTGCAGGAGGGAGGGCTTTAGTTTCCTGGATCACTGGGTCTGCTTCTGGGACAGGTGGGACTTGTACAAGTCGGACGGTTTACACCTGAACCAGAGGGGAACCAATATCCTTGCGGGGAGGTTTGCTAGCACTGCTGGTGGGGGTTTAAACTAATTCGGCAGGGGGATGGGGTACAGAGTGGAGCTATAGTAGGGGGTGATGTACAGCCAAATAAGGAGGAAAAAACAAGTCAGCAGGGAAGGCAGAGCAAAGATGTGAAGGCAAAAGGGAATATGGCAGGGTTGGAAGGCATTTATTTTAATGCAAGGAGTCTTGCAAATAAGGTGGATGAACTGAAGTTGTTGTTGAACACATGGGAGTATGATATTGTTGCTATCACGGAGACATGGTTGAGGGAGGGTCAGGACTGGCAGCTAACTATTCCGGGGTATAGAATCTTCAGGCGAGACAGAGGGGGGTGTAAAAGGGGAGGGGGTGTTGCAATATTAATTAAGGAGTCTATTACTGCTGTAAGGAGGGATGATATATTAGCGGGTTCCTCTAATGAGGCCATATGGGTAGAACTTAAAAACAAAAAGGGGTCAAGCACCTTGCTGGGAGTGTACTATAGGCCCCCAAACAGTCAGGGGGAGATAGAGGAACAGATATGCAGGCAGATATCAGAAAAGTGTGAAAATAATAGGGTCGTAATAGTGGGGGATTTCAACTTCCCCAATATAAATTGGGATAGTCAGAGTGTGAAAGGCTTGGAGGGAGCAGAATTCTTAAAGTGCATCCAGGAAAGCTTTTTGAGCCAACATGTAGAAAGTCCTACAAGAGAGGGGACGGTACTGGACCTAATTCTAGGGAATGTAGCCGGGCAGGTGGTGGAAGTGTCTGTAGGAGAGCATTTTGGCGATAGTGACCACAATTCGGTGAGATTTAAGGTGGTCATGGAAAAAGACAAAGACGGCCCGGAAATCAGGGTTCTAAATTGGGGGAAGGCCGATTTTAATAAGATAAGACAGGATCTGGCAAAAGTGGACTGGGAGCAGCTACTTATAGGAAAATCCACATCAAAACAGTGGGAGGCTTTCAGAAGGGAAATAGAGAGAGTACAACACCAACATGTTCCTGTAAAGGTCAAGGGTGGGACCAACAAGCAAAGGGAACCTTGGATGACAAAGGATATACAAAAATGCATTAGGAAAAAAAGGGGGGCTTTTGGCAGTTACAAAAGACAAAAGACGGTGGAAGCCCTAGAGGAGTATAAGAGGTGCAGGGGCATACTTAAAAAGGAAATTAGGAGGGCGAGGAGGGGCCATGAAATAACACTGGCGAGCAAAATAAAGGAAAATCCTAAGATGTTTTATAAGTATATTAAGGGCAAGAGGATAACCAGGGAAAGGGTAGGGCCCATTAGGGACCAAAGTGGCAAGCTGTGTGTAGAGCCAGATGAAGTAGGTGGGGTTTTAAATGAATTTTTTGCCTCAGTGTTCACTATGGAGAAAGACGATGTAGACATAGAAGTTGGGCAAGGGGACTGTGACATACTTGAACATATTAGCATCGAGAGGGAGGAGGTACTAGCGGTTTTAGCAGGCCAAAAAGTGGATAAATCCCCAGGCCCGGACGAGATGTATCCCAGGCTGTTGTGTGAGGCAAAGGAGGAGATTGCAGGGGCTCTGACACAAATTTTCAGAACCTCTCTGGCCACAGGGGATGTACCAGAGGACTGGAGAACAGCTAATGTAGTACCATTATTCAAGAAGGGTAGCAGGGATAAACCAGGGAATTACAGGCCAGTGAGCCTAACATCTGTGGTAGGGAAATTATTGGAAAAAATTCTGAGGGACAAAATTAGTCTCCACTTGGAGAGGCAAGGATTAATCGGGGATAGTCAGCATGGCTTTGTCAAGGGTAAATCATGTCTGACCAATCTGATTGAATTTTTCGAGGGGGTGACTAGGTGTGTGGATGAGGGAAATGCTGTGGATGTGGTTTACATGGACTTCAGTAAAGCTTTTGACAAAGTCCCGCATAGGAGACTGGTCAAGAAGGTAAGAGCCCATGGGATCCAGGGGGCCTTGGCGCGTTGGATCCTAAACTGGCTGAGTGGCAGGAGGCAGAGGGTGATGGTCGAAGGTTGCTTTTGTGACTGGAAGCCTGTGTCCAGTGGGGTACCTCAGGGATCGGTGCTGGGTCCCTTGCTGTTTGTGATCTACATTAATGATTTGGATGAGAATGTAAAGGGTATGATCAGTAAGTTCGCGGATGACACGAAAATTGATGGGGTGGTAAATTGCGAGGAGGAAAGCCTCAGGCTACAGGACGATATAAACGGGCTGGTCAGATGGGCGGAAAAGTGGCAAATGGAATTTAACCCGGAAAAGTGCGAGGTGATGCATTTTGGACGGACAAATAAGGCAAGGGAATACACAATGAGTGGTAGGACCCTAGGAAGTACAGAGGGTCAGAGGGACCTTGGTGTACATGTACATAGATCCCTGAAGGCAGCGGAACAGGTAGATAAGGTGGTTAAAAAGGCTTATGGGATACTTGCCTTCATTAGCAGGGGCATAGAATATAAGAGCAGGGAGGTTATGATGGAGCTGTACAAAACGCTGGTGAGGCCACAGCTGGAGTACTGTGTGCAGTTCTGGTCGCCTCACTATAGGAAGGATGTGATTGCTTTGGAGAGGGTGCAGAGAAGATTCACCAGGATGTTACCTGGGATGGAGCGCCTCAGCTATGAAGAAAGACTCAACAGGCTGGGGTTGTTTTCCTTGGAGCAAAGGAGGCTGAGGGGGGACCTGATTGAGGTGTACAAAATGATGAGGGGCATAGATAGGGTGGATAAAGAGGAACTTTTCCCCTTAGTAGGGGGGTCAATAACAAGGGGGCACAGATTCAGGGTAAGGGGCAGGAGATTTAGGGGGGATTTGAGGAGGAACTTTTTCACCCAGAGGGTGGTTGGAAGCTGGAACTCACTGCCTGAAAGGGTGGTAGAGGCAGGAACCCTCACAACATTCAAGAAGCATTTGGATGAGCACTTGAAATGCCATTGCATACAAGGCTAAGGACCAAATGCTGGAAAATGGGATTAGACTGGACAAGGAGGGATGGGCGGCGCAGACACGATGGGCTGAAGGGCCTCTTTCTGTGCTGTAAAACTCTATGACTCTATGACTGAGAGAGATTGGGGGAGAGAGAGAGAGACTGGGGGAGAGAGATAGAGACTGGGAGAGAGAGAGAGAGACTGGGGGAGAGAGAGAGAGAGACTGGGAGAGCGAGAGAGAGATTGGGAGAGCGAGAGAGACTGGGAGAGCGAGAGACTGGGAGAGCGAGAGAGAGACTGGGAGAGAGAGAGAGGGACTGGGAGAGCGAGAGAGACTGGGAGAGCGAGAGAGACTGGGAGAGCGAGAGAGAGACTGGGAGAGTGAGAGAGAGACTGGGAGAGCGAGAGAGAGACTGGGGAGAGAGACTGGGAGAGAGAGAGAGACTGGGAGAGCGAGAGAGAGACTGGGAGAGCGAGAGAGAGAGACTGGGGGAGAGAGAGAGAGACTGGGAGAGCGAGAGAGAGACTGGGAGAGCGAGAGAGAGAGACTGGGAGAGCGAGAGAGAGACTGGGAGAGCGAGAGGGACTGGGAGAGCGAGAGAGAGACTGGGAGAGCGAGAGAGAGACTGGGGGAGAGAGACTGGGAGAGAGAGAGAGACTGGGAAAGCGAGAGAGAGACTGGGAGAGCGAGAGAGAGACTGGGGGAGAGAGAGAGAGACTGGGAGAGCGAGAGAGAGACTGGGAGAGCGAGAGAGACTGGGAGAGCGAGAGGGACTGGGAGAGCGAGAGAGAGACTGGGAGAGTGAGAGAGAGAGACTGGGACAGCGAGAGAGAGACTGGGAGAGCGAGAGAGAGACTGGGAGAGAGAGAGGGGGACTGGGAGAGCGAGAGAGACTGGGAGAGCGAGAGAGACTGGGAGAGCGAGAGAGAGACTGGGAGAGTGAGAGAGAGACTGGGAGAGCGAGAGAGAGACTGGGGAGAGAGACTGGGAGAGAGAGAGAGACTGGGAGAGCGAGAGAGAGACTGGGAGAGCGAGAGAGAGAGACTGGGGGAGAGAGAGAGAGACTGGGAGAGCGAGAGAGAGACTGGGAGAGCGAGAGAGAGAGACTGGGAGAGCGAGAGAGAGACTGGGAGAGCGAGAGGGACTGGGAGAGCGAGAGAGAGACTGGGAGAGCGAGAGAGAGACTGGGGGAGAGAGACTGGGAGAGAGAGAGAGACTGGGAAAGCGAGAGAGAGACTGGGAGAGCGAGAGAGAGACTGGGGGAGAGAGAGAGAGACTGGGAGAGCGAGAGAGAGACTGGGAGAGCGAGAGAGACTGGGAGAGCGAGAGGGACTGGGAGAGCGAGAGAGAGACTGGGAGAGTGAGAGAGAGAGACTGGGACAGCGAGAGAGAGACTGGGAGAGCGAGAGAGAGACTGGGAGAGCGAGAGAGAGACTGGGAGAGCGAGAGAGAGGCTGGGAGAGCGAGAGGGACTGGGAGAGCGAGAGAGAGACTGGGAGAGCGAGAGGGACTGGGAGAGCGAGAGAGGGACTGGGAGAGCGAGAGAGGGACTGGGAGAGCGAGAGGGACTGGGAGAGCGAGAGAGAGACTGGGAGAGCGAGAGAGACTGGGAGAGCGAGAGAGAGACTGGGAGAGCGAGAGAGACTGGGAGAGCGAGAGAGAGAGACTAGGGGAGAGAGAAAAGAATTATAAAATAACACTTAAAAATAAAGTGAGAGTAACGATTAATAAAAACAAATTAAATTACTGGTATAGTGTGCGGTTCCATTACAACGGGTGTGTGGGAGGACCGCACGTGTGAGAAGTGACTCTGCCGCTTATGTTGCAGCTCACGGTTTCCAAGCTGGTGGAGCATGGTTAAGATTGGAGGGACTGAAGGGTTCCTGGAACATACACTCCAGGAGGTGGGTGCCCACAGGCAGAGGGAGGGAAGGGTTCCTGGAACATACACTCCAGAAGGTGGGTGCCCACAGGCAGAGGGACTGAAGGGTTCCTGGAACATACACTCCAGGGGGTGGGTGCCCACAGGCAGAGGGAGGGAAGGGTTCCTGGAACATACACTCCAGGAGGTGGGTGCCCACAGGCAGAGGGAGGGAAGGGTTCCTGGAACATACACTCCAGGAGGTGGGTGCCCACAGGCAGAGGGAGGGAAGGGTTCCTGGAACATACACTCCAGGAGGTGGGTGCCCACAGGCAGAGGGACTGAAGGGTTCCTGGAACATACACTCCAGGAGGTGGGTGCCCACAGGCAGAGGGAGGGAAGTGGGCGAACATCTAGTGGGTTATCAAGAGGAGACAGGGGACAGTGCGTGGAGAGTGTTGAATTGACAAGGAGAACAACTTAGAGGAGCGTAAATATGAGCGAGCCCACAGCATTGTGCAGCAGCTGGTATGAAGAGGGGGTAGTGAAATGGAAAATTGTACGCAGCATTCGTAACAAGATAATTGAGTTGACGGCACAAATAGATACAAATGGCTATGATCTGATCGCCATTACAGAGCCGAGCAGGGCCGGGAACTGAATATTCCAGGGTATTTGACAATTCGGAAGGATAGACAGAAAGGAAAGGGAGGTAGGGTGGCTTTGTTGGTAAAGGGTGGGATCAGTGCAGTGGTGAGAAGTGATATTGGCTCAGAAGATCAAGATGTAGAATCGGTTTGGGTGGAGATAAAAAATATTAAGGGGAAAAAGTCTCTGGTGGGCGTAATCTACAGGCCCCTGAACAGCATCAATGCTGTTGGACAGAGTATAAATCAACAAATAATAGAGGCCTGTAAAAAGGTACAGTAATAATCATGGGTAATTTTAATCTCCATATTGATTGGACAATCAAATTGGCCATGGTAGCCTGGATGAGGAGTTCATAGAGTGCATCCGGGATGGTTTCCTAGAACAATATGTAATGGAACCAACCAGGCAGCAGGCTATCTTGGATCTGGTACTGTGTAATGAGACAGAATTAATAAATGATCTCATAGTAAATGATCCTCTAGGAAAGAGTGATCATAGCATGGTTGAATTTCAAATTCAGTTGGAGGGTGAGAAAGTTGTATCTCCAACCAGTGTCCTGATCTTAAACAAAGGCAATTACAATGGCATGAGGGCAGAACTGGCTAAAGTGGACTGGAAAAATAAATTAAAGGGTAAGAAATTTGAAATGCAGTGATGGACATTTAAGGAGATATTTCATAACTCTCAACAAAAATATATTCCAGTGAGAAAGAAAGATTTTAAAAGAAGGGAGCACCATCCGTGGCTAACTGAGGAAGTAAAGGATGGTATCAAATTGAAAACTAAGGCATACAGGGTTGGTGAGAGGCCAGAGGATTGGGAAATGTTTAAAAACCAGCAAAGGATGACTAAAAAAATAGAGAGAAGATGAATTATGAGAGTAAGCTGGCAAGAAACATTAAAACAGATAGTAAGAGCTTCTACAGGTATATAAAAAAGAGGGTAGCTAAAGTAACTGTTGGTCCCTTAGAGGATGAGACTAGGGAATTAATAATGGGGAACGGGGAAATGGCAGAGACTCCGAACAAATATTTTGCATCTGTCTTCATTGTAGAAGACACTAATAATATCTCAATAATGGATAATCAAGGGGCCACAGGGAGTGGGGAACTAAAGACAATCACTATCACTAAGGAAGTAGTACTTGGTAAAATAATGGGACTAAAAGACGACAAGTCCCCTGGACCAGATAGCCTGCATCCCAGTGTAAGATTAGGATCACAGGCTCACACAGATTACCCAACAGGGCTTTAGAAGTTGCAAGGCTTTTATTAAAGAGCTACAGTTTTAAAGCATTATCAGATATTACATATGGTTTAAGCCGAGTATAATAGACATACAACCCGTGAGAGTAGGAGCGATCTACGACTCCCGAATCGGAATGCCACGATCGGACGGATGGGGAGGCAGTAGGGTGGTCTCGGATTGGGTGGATTCCTGCAGTCTGCTGCAGCGGTCACTTCCGTTGGGTCATCCCTCGAGCTGTTGGAGGTGTGAGGCCGTCAGCCACTTCAGAGGCTAAATTTGACCAAGGTGTTAGGCCGTAGCCACCTCGGGGAAGCCTTCGCCCCTGACTGCCTGATTTCCTCTCTCGGTCGTCTATATTTATAGTTATTTCGGTGGGCTGGTAATCACCTGGTGTCAATCATTTGATCCCCATCCTATTGTCCAATTGTGAAGCAGGAAGGCATCCCTCGCCGTCCCTTTCTGCATGACCGACAAGGCCTCCCTCTTATCTTTCTGAGGAATGTTTTGTTATGTTTCTTCAAGGGCATTTTATGGCTTCATGGCTCTTTATTATCTAGCAGGTGCTATCCTCCCTGTTTCCTTGCATTTTACAGCCTTCATATAATTTTGGTGTTTGTTATTTGACCTTGCTGACCTTTCTGCTCTCTGTTCCCGGCTGCATGTTGTCTGTCTCTGTTCTAAGAATTAAAACCCATCTTTGAATCTAACAGCTATTTCTTACAATTCCCTTCTTTGAGAAGGAAATATCCTTGTTAACTTCTCACAATCGGCTCTTGACTAATCTAGCTAGCTCTTATTGCTCTCTCAACGTGGGCGTTAGTTAGTACGGAGTCTTGGAGATTTCTCCCTTCCTTACAGTCCATTCCTTTGAGGAGAAGGAGCAACCTCTGACCCCTTACTCAAATTCAATTCACTGTTCCGGTGTTCCAATTCTACCCCGCCTGGGGTATCCTGTTTCTTCTATCTTTCCTGATGTTACCCCACCTGGGGTCTCCTCTACATTGCTTCGAATCGTCTCTTTCGGTTTGCTCAATTAATTTGTTAGTGCTGGTTAGTCATAGGCATGAGTACACAATTGGCTTATGTATCAAAGTCTTACTACATGGGTTACATATATCAAATGCACTATCATTACAAGTTGGAGAACTACCAGAGCGTGTGAAATAATACGAACCTAAGGGTGTGCTGATGTATTAGGCCCAATATCCCACCAGTGTGAGTTGTCCTCTATGCTGTCAATTTCAATATCTATTCTCGAGTTGTCTTGCTCCAAAACATAAAAATGCTTTAGGGAGGAGTTCAGTTGCATCATGAGCTCACTGAAGCCCTCAGACAACAGGGGAATGTCGTATCCGAATTGTGCAGCTCATACTTAAGTATCTCATTTACTGTCAGTTTCACTTGAGCATAGGTTTCGATATTATGTAAAACGTGTTGATTGATGGGACAGGTCCTGTTAGGCCTGTAAAGCATGGTAGTTGCAGTAGTAGTGACACAGGAGGTACCACCAAAATCACCTCAAACTGGATTCGTACTGGTTTTTCCCACACTCTTGTTACCTACAAAACATAATTATTACAGTCACAGTTAAATTCAGTCTTACAATCATTTCAAGCGACATTACAGTTTAACATCTAATCAACAAATCATGGACTTAAAAGATTCTCCAGATCTCTCTTTTACTCACATCCATCTTGTGGATAATTCTTACTAAACATGATTTCTCCTTGGCCCTCAATTGTCCCAATCCAGATTCCTTGTAACTCTCCACTTCAACTTCAATTTCAATCCCTCTAACAGGTACCAGCGTGTTTAACTCTATTCTGATAGTTTCATTAATTAGATAGTTTCTCGATGGAGTATGTGTCAATGCTTTAAAGGTTGTCTCGCTCTCCTGAGCCACATTAACCATTTCATGTTTCACTGTTGTCAAGTAACTGAGCATGTCTGAGGCCCGTTCTTCAGTGCCGATTCACCATACATTCCCGGATGGTAATTGCCTCATACGTAACGAATCACATTTGCACACTCATCGGTATCTCAATATCGTGCCACACGTGCCATCCGATACAAGCCTTTCTCGGGCTTTCAGGTGATCTTATCAAAAGATTGTCTGGAGATTTTTGTTCATCTTCCACCACATGGTCCCGATGTCTTGGGTAGTGGCCAGGCTATCAAATTCAGTTTTCTTAAAAAGTTCATTATAGGCAGGGACACAAATGTCTCCAAGAGAAAGCTATCAATTTACTATTCTTAACTACACTTTCCTGACTTTCTCTAGAAAGTTTGGAAAATTCTCAATTGGTGGTGTAATTCTCCTGTTTCTATCTCACACCCTCAATCACTTCCTCTCTCCATTTTACACATCCTATTAATTACTATTCATATCTCATTCATGAGCCCTGGAGGAACCTTACTGTCCAGTACAATATTTAAGATTGAAAACATAGATCAAACATTCTCACTTGGTCCAAGTTATTAATACTTTTTATTTATCATTATTTTAGAGGATCTTTTATTTTCCCAAAAGTAACCCAATATATAGTGCCTGAGTCCATTTTGTTATTACAAAATTATCCCAAAATCCAAACAGCAGTACAGTTGAACTGACAGGTTTTGTCAATGTTCAATTTCATTTTTATCACTTTATCTTCCATTTCCAATTTCAGAAACAAGTGATTCCCAGGCTAGGTGGCTTACACAGTGTTTTAACATTAGAGACAGAAGTGCTGCAATTAGTTTACAAGGTAACTTTCATATAACAAAAGAAAGAGAATCCATTGTGACTCTGCTTAGAGCCCAAGGGGTTAATTTATCAAATCATAATTTTCCTTCTGGGAAATATTAACTTAAAATTAAGAAACTTAAATTTAATAATGTCCAATATCTTTAAATTTCATACTAAAGTTGTTGCTTGGTGAACTTAAACAGCTGTCAGTGGGAAGGGTTAACTCCTTTGCAGGTTTTTAAGAAGGTTGAGCGAAACATTATCAGGCGCACACAATTGCGTCACTTCACATAAATTTAAAAAAACTTTCCCGATCAAAAAGACAGTTGTGTTTTCACACTTTAACTAAACACGAACAGATAAAACAAAAAAAATAGCTCATTCTTGCAGAAAACAGTAAATTGTCATATTTCTTATTGTCCTTTCTTCAGATGTCTTTCCAAAATACTGTAAAAACATTGAATATAACTGGAGAAAAATTAGTTTTTCACATTTAAGCAAATCAAATCAAACTGCTTTGGAAAATTTCACCATAGCAACTGCAACTCCAAGGTTAAATCTTAGACTGAAACTTAATCTTTTGTTAAACAAACTTTTTGTTGTTCTCAGTTTTTACACACCAGCTTAACTTAAATTAGTTCAAAGTTTTTTGTCCAATTCTTGGGGCACAATCTTATTCGCACATTCTTAAAACTTCCAAAATCCAAGACAAGACAAAAGTTTTAAACGCTTTTAACACAGAGAAGTGGGTGGAGCTAAACCACACATAACAGAATCTTTCTTTTAAAGACAGACTTTCAGACAAAAGAAATACTGTAACTTCTTAAACATTCATAGTCAGGAAAACTTTCACACTTTAACACACATTTTCACACAAACTGAAATTCCAGCATTTTTTAAAGTTCCTTTCACTCAGCAAAAACTTTAAATTTATCTTTTTCTCCCCCTTTTTAAATCGGTGTCTCAGCAGCTTTGCCTGGCTTTCCAAATCACTGTTTTTTCCCTTCCTTTGCTGAGTTTTCAGATTGGTTAGCCGGCAAATTAGATCTTTTTCCTTCTTTATCTCTCCCTCTCTCTTCTGCATTTTATGCTTTACCTCCTTCAGGCTATCTATCAACTGTTCCCAGTGATATGCCAACACCATTGTATTTCTGGTTTTACCTTTCAACAAGCTTTTTACCGCTCCCTTCTTTCAGAGAGAAAAAAACACTATACTCAGTCTAAGCAACGATCACGTGCATTCGACCGGACCGCTCCCTTCCTTCAGAGAGAAAAAACACTATACACAGTCTAACCAACGATCACGTGCATTCGACCGGACTGCTCCCTTCCTTCAGGGAGAAAAAACACTATACTCAGTCTAAGCAACGATCACGTGCGTTCGACCGGTCCCTCCGGTCACCCCGACCGGAACCTTACAACTCCTAACTCTGTGATCCCACTTCTGACACCACTGTAAGATCCGGATCACAGGCTTACACAGATTACCCAATGGGGCTTTAGAAGTTGTAAGGCTTTTATTAAAGAGCTACAGTTTTAAAGCATAATCAGATATTACGTATGGTTTAAGCTGAGTATAATAGACATACAACCCGTGAGAGTAGGAGCGATCTACGACTCCCGAATCGGAATGCCACGATCGGACGGATGGGGAGGCAGTATGGTGGTCTCGGATTGGGTGGAATCCTGCAGTCTGCTGCAGCGGTCACTTCCGTTGGGTCATCCCTCGAGCTGTTGGAGGTGTGAGGCCGTCAGCCACCTCAGAGGCTAAACTTGACCAAGGTGTTAGGCCGTAGCCACCTCGGGGAAGCCTTCGCCCCCGACTGCCTGATTTCCTCTCTCGGTCGTCTATATTTATAGTTATTTTGGTGGGCTGGTAATCACCTGGTGTCAATCATTTGATCCCCATCCTATTGTCCAATTGTGAAGCTGGAAGGCAACCCTCGCCGTCCCTTTCTGCATGACTGACCAGGCCTCCCTCTTATCTTTCTGAGGAATGTTTTGTTAGGTTTCTTCAAGGGCATTTTATGGCTTCGTGGCTCTTTATTATCTAGCAGATGCTATCCTCCCTGTTTCATTGCATTTTACAGCCTTCATATCATTTTGATGTTTGTTAATTGACCTTGCTGACCTTTCTGCTCTCTGTTCCCGGCGGTATGTCGTCAGTCTCTGTTCTAAGAATTAAAACCCATCTTTGAATCGAACAGCGATTTCTTACACCAGGGTCTTAAAAGGAGTGGCTGCAGAGATAGTGGATGCATTGGTTGCAATATACCAAAATTCCCTGGACTCTGGAGAGGTCCCAGTGGATTGGAAAACTGCTAATATAACACCCCTATTTAAGAAAGGAGGGAGACAGAAAGCAGGAAACTATAAACCAGTTAGCCTAACATCTGTCGTTGGGAAAATGCTGGAGTCCTTCATTAAGGAAGCAGTTGCAGGGCATTTAGAAAAACATGTCCTTGTGCAGCAGTCGCTGAAGGTAAGCATGCAGGTGCAGCAGGCGGTTAAGAAGGCAAATGGTATGTTGGCCTTCGTAGCGAGAGGGTTCGAGTACAGGAACAAGGATGTCTTGCTGCAGTTGTACAGGGCCTTGAGACCACACCCTGAGTATTGTGTGCAGTTTTGGTCTCCTTATTTAAGGAAGGATATACTTACATTTGAGGCAGTTCAGAGACGTTTCACTAGGTTAATTCCAGAGATGAGGGGGTTGACTTATATGGAAAGGTTGAGCAGGCTGGGCCTATACTCATTGAAATTTGGAAGAATGCGAGGTGATCTTATTGAAACATATAGAATACTGAGGGGGCTCGACAAGGTAGATGCAGAGAGGCTGTTTCCCCTCGTGGGGAAATCTAGAACTCGGGGGGCATAGTTTCAGAATAAAGGGTCGCCCTTTTAGAACTGAGATGAGGAGGAATTTCTTCTCTCAGAGGGTCGTAAATCTGTGGAATTCTCTGCCCCAGAGATCCGTGGAGGCTGGGTCATTAAATACATTTAAGGTGGAGACAGACAGATTTTTGCAAGATAAGGAAGTGAAGGATTATGGGGAGCGGGCGGGGAAGTGGCTTTGAGCCCAAGATCAGCCATGATCTTATTGAATGGCGGAGCAGGCTCGAGGGGTCAATGGCCTATTCCTGCTCCTATTTCTTATGTTCGTATGGAATAGGAGAGTCCATAGTCGGGGTAACAAATAGGGCTTGAACGGAGGCCAATCAGTCCCCATTCACCACCACCCTCCTCCAACTGCCTGAACCTCTCCTCACATTGAACAACTTCTCCTAAGACTAAGAAAGACAAGGAAAATTTAAAAAATGGATTTAGAATGCATCTACGTAAACACACAAAGTGTGGTGAATAAGGTTGGTGAGCTACAAGCACAATTAGCCGTGTGGCAATAAGATGTTGTGACAATAACGGAAACGTGGCTTAAAAACAGTGAGGACTGGGCACTTAGGGCTGGCTTTTCTCAATGGGAAGCTTCTGGACTCGGGACTGCTGCTTGCCGGCTTTCATAGAAACATAGAAACATAGAAGATAGGAGCAGGAGTAGGCCATTCGGCCCCTCGAGCCTGCTCCGCCATTCAATGAGATCATGGCTGATCAGCCAAACTCAGTACCCTGTCCCTGCCTTCTCCCCATATCCCTTGATCCCTTTAGCCTTAAGAAATATATCTAACTCCTTCTTGAATATATTTAATGAATTGGCCTCAACTGCCTTCTGTGGTAGAGAATTCCACAGGTTCACCACTCTCTGGGTGAAGAAATTCCTCCTCATCTCTGTCCTAAATGGCTTACCCCTTATCCTTAGATTGTGACCACTGGTTCTGGACTCCCCGGCCATCGAGAACATCCTTCCTGCATCTAGTCTGTCTAGTCCTGTTAGAATTTTATAAGTTTCAATGAGATCCCCTCTCATTCTTCTAAACTCCAGCGAGTATAAGCCCAATCAACCCAATCTCTCCTCATACGTCATTCCTGCCATCCCAGGTATCAGTCTGGTGAATCTTTGCTGCACTCCCTCCATGGCAAGAACATCCTTCCTCAGATAAGGCGCCCAAAACTGCACACAATACTCAAGGTGTGGTCTCACCAAGGCCCTGTACAACTGCAGCAAGACGTCCTTGTTCCTGTACTCGAACCCTCTCGCTACGAAAGCCAACATACCATTTTGAAGAAGGGTCCAACCCGAAACGTCAACTCAAATTTCTCTCCACGGATGTTGCCTGACCTGCTGAGTTTTTCCAGCATTTTCTGTTGTTATTTACCATTTTCCTTCTTAACTGCCTGCTGCACCTGCATGCTTAACTTCAGTGACTGGTGCACAAGGACACCCAGGTCTCGTTGCACTTCTCCTTCTCCCAATCTATTGCCATTCAGATAATAATCTGCCTTCCTGTTTTTGCCACCAAAGTGGATAACCTCGCATTTATCCACGTTATATTGCATCTGCCATGCTTTTGCCCAGTCACCCAACCTGCCCAAATCATCCTGGAGTTTCTCGGCATCCTCCTCACAGTACACACGCCCACCCAGCTTTGTGTCGTCTGCAAACTTGGAGATATTACATCTAGTTCCCTCGTCTAGATCATTAATATATATTGTGAATAGCTGGGGTCCTAGGACTGATCCCTGCGGTACCCCACTAGTCACTGCCTGCCACTAGGAAAAAGACCCGTTTATTCCAACTCTTTGCCTCCTGTCTGCCAACCAGTTCTCTTTCCAAGTCAGTACCTTGCCCCCAATCACATGTGCCTTAACTTTACACGCTAATCTCTTATGCGGGACCTTATCGAAAGCCTTCTGAAAGTCCAAATACACCACATCCACTGGTTCTCCCTTATCTATTCTACCAGTTACATCCTCAAAAAATTCCAAATTAGTCAAGCACGATTTACCTTTTGTAAATCCATGTTGACTTTGTCCGATCCTGTCACTGTTTTCCAAATGCTCTGCTATTACATCTTTTATAATGGGCTCTAGCATTTTCCCCACTACCAATGTCTGGCTTACCGGTCTATAATTCCCTGTTTTCTCTCTACCACCTTTTTTGAATAGTGGAGTAACATTAGCTACCCTCCAATCCATGGGAACTGTTCCAGAGTCTATAGAATTTTGGAAGACGACCAGCAATGCATCTACTATTTCTAGGGACACTTCCTTAAGTACCCTAGGATGTAGATTATCAAGCCCTGGGGATTTATCGACCTTCAATCCCGTCAATTTCCCTAACACCATTTCGCTACAAATACTGATTTCATTCAGTTCCTCCCTTTCATCAGGCCCTATGTTCCCCGACATCTCTGGGAGGTTATTTGTGTCCTCCTTTGTGAAGACAGAACCAAAGTATGTATTTAATTGGTCAGCCATTTCTTTGTTTCCCATTATAAATTCCTCTATTTCTGACTGCAAGGGACCTACGCTTGAATTCACCAATCTTTTTCTCTTCACATATCTATAGAAGCTTTTACAGTCAGTTTTTATGTTCCCTCTCATACTCTATTTCCCCCCTCTTAATGAATCCCTTTGTCCTCCTTTACTGAATCCTAAACTGCTCCCAATCCTCAGGTTTGCTGTTTTTTCTGGCCAATTTATATGTCCTCTCCTTGGATCTTATGCTATCCCTAATTTCCCTTGTTAGCCACAGTTGAGTCACCCTTTTTGTTTTATTTTTATGCCAAACAGGGATGAACAAATTCTGTAGTTCATCCATGCGATCTTTAAATGTTTGCCATTGCTTATCCACCGTCAACCCTTTGAGTGACATTCCCCAATCAATCCTACCCAACTCGCACCTCATACCATCGTAGTTTCCTTTATTTATATTAACGATTTGGAGGAAGGGACCGAGTGCAACATATCCAAGTTTGCCGACGATACAAAGATGGGAGGGAAAGCAGTGAGTGAGGAGGACATAAAAAACCTGCAAAAGGACATAGACAGGCTAAGTGAGTGGGCAGAGATTTGGCAGATGCAATATAATGTTGGAAAGTGTGAGGTTATGCACTTTGGCAGAAAAAATCAAAGAGCAAGTTATTATCTAAATGGAGAGAAACTGCAAAGTGCTACAGTACAAAGGGATCTGGGGGTCCTGGTACATGAATCACAAAAAGTTAGTATGCAGGTGCAGCAGGTGATCAGGAAGGCCAATGGAATCTTGGCTTTTATTGCAAGGGGGATGGAGTATAAAAACAGGGAAGTCTTGCTGCAGTTATACAGGGTATTGGTGAGGCCACATCTGGAATACTGCGTGCAGTTTTGGTTTCCATATTTAAGAAAAGATATACTTGCTCTTGAGGCGGTTCAGAGAAGGTTCACTCGGTTGATTCCAGAGATGAGGGGGTTGACGTATGAGGAAAGGTTGAATAGGTTGGGACTCTACTCATTGGAATTCAGAAGAATGAGAGGCGATCTTATCGAAACATATAAGATTGTGAGGGGGCTTGATCGGGTGGATGCGGTGAGGATGTTTCCACTGATGGGTGAGACTAGAACTAGGGGGCATAATCTTAGAATAAGGGGCTGCCCTTTCAAAACTGAGATGAGGAGAAACTTCTTCACTCAGAGGGTAGTAAATCTATGGAATTTGCTACCCCAGAGAGCTGTGGAAGCTGCAACATTAAATAAATTTAAAATGGAGATAGACATTGTCCTAGCAGTTAAGGGAATTAGGGGTTACGGGGAGAGGGCAGGGAAGTGGACGTGAGTCTAGATTCAGATCAGCCATGATCCTATTGAATGGCGGAGCAGGCCCGAGGGGCCGTATGGCCTACTCCTGCTCCTATTTCTTATGTTCTTATTAAATTCTGGACCCTAGTCTCTGAGTCAAATACTTCACTCTCCATCTTAATGAAGAATTCTATCATATTATGATCGCTCCGCCCCAAGGGGCCTCGCACCACAAGATCGCTAATTATTCCTCTCTCATTACACTATACCCAGTCTAAGATGGCCTGATCTCTAGTTGGTTCCTCGACATATTGGTCCAGGAAACCATCCCGTATACACTCTAGGAATACCTCCTTCACAGTATTGTTACTAATTTGGTTAGCCCAATCTATATGTAGATTAACGTCACCCCTGTTAACTGCTGTGCCCTTATTGCACGCATCTCTAATTTCCCGTTTAATGCCATCCCCAACCTTCGCATTACTGTTTGGGGGTCTGTATACAACTCCCACTAACGTTTCCTGCCCCTTGGTATTTCTCAGCTCTCCCCATACAGATTTCACATCATCAGAGCTAATATTCTTTCTTACTATTGTGTTAATCTCCTCTTTAACCAGCAATGCTACCCCACCTCCTTTTCCTTTTTGCCTGTCTTTCCTGAATATTGAATACCCCTGGATGTTGAGTTCCCAGCCTTGGTCACCCTGGTGCCATGTTTCCGTAATCCCAATCATTTCATAGAAACATAGAAGATAGGAGCAGGAGTAGGCCATTCGTCCCCTCGAGCCTGCTCCGCCATTCAATGCGATCATGTCTGATCATCCAAATTCAGTACCCTGTCCCTGCCTTCTCTCCATATCCCCTGATTATATCCATTTACATCTATTTGCACAGCTAATTCATCCACCTTATTATGAATGCTCCTCACATTAAGACACAAAGCCATCAGGCTTGTTTTTTTAACACTCTTAGACCTTTTAGAATTATTATTTACCGTGGCCATGTTTGATTTAAACCCTTGATTTCTGTGACTGCCACTTTTGTTTTCCTCCTTCCTGTCTTTTGCTTCTATCCTTGTTTCGCTTTCCTCTGTCTCCCTGCACAGGTTCCTAACTCCCTGCCATTTTAGTTTAAACCCTCCCCCACAGCATTAGCAAACACTCCCCCTAGGACATCGGTCCCAGTCCTGCCCATGTGCAAACCATCCGTTTTGTACTGGTCCTACCTCCCCCAGAACCGGTTCCAATGTCCCAGGAATTTACATCCCTTCCCCTTGCACCATTCCTTTAGCCACGTATTCATCTGAAATATCCTTCTATTTCTACTCTGACTAGCCGTGGCTCTGGCAGCAATGCTGAGATTACTACCTTTGAGGTCCTATTTTTAAATTTACCTCCTAACTCCCTATATTCAGCTTTTAGGACCTCATCCCGGTTTTTACCTATATCGTTGGTACCTATATGCACCACGACAACTGGCTGTTAACCCTCCCCTTCCAAAATGCTCTTTAGCCGCTCTGAGACATCCTTGACCCTTGCACCAGGGAGGCAACATACCATCCTGGAGTCTCGTTTGCGGCCGCAGAAACATCTATCTATTCCTCTTACAATAGAATCCCCTATTGCTATAGCTCTCCCACTCTTTTTCCTCCTGTCCTGTGCAGCAGAACCACCCACGGTACCAGGAAGTTGTCTGCTGCTGCCTTCCTCTGATAAGCCATCTCCCTCACCAATATCCAAAGTGGTATATCTGTTTGAGAGGAGGATGGTCACAGGGGACCCCTGCACTACCTGCCTGCACCTACTACTGTGCCTGGCTTTTTTTTTCAATCCCACTTCCATCAGCTTCTGGCCAACCAGCGGGATTTTCCCTGATTGACCTTGTTAAGCTTGCTCAGCGGGCTTAGCAGACCAATTAGGGGGAAGTCACTGACAGAGCATGTCAACGTATGACGTGCCATCTGTCAAGAACTTTTGAAAGAAGAAATGTCACCATTTGACAGCTCTGTGAAGCTGCCAAACGCTGACATTCTGTGTAGTTTGATGATTCCTTGTGTTCAGGACTCACCAAACCTTTCTACTTTGCAGAAATCACCTGGCTTTTGGATCGGAGGATGCAACAGCCAGTCTGTAATATCTACAATGGAGATGTTGGGACTCCGGCTCCACAGCGGCTGAAGGCTGTAGGCAGAATCAAAGGTAAGTGAGCATTTTCTAACACTTTACACTCAACTTACATACATACCACTCCAAACTTGCACCCATCACTCACCTCTCATCGCACTTTCAGACCCCTCTGACCCCCTACTCGGCTCCCCGAGGTCGAGAAGCCTGCACATCGAAACGTAAAATGGGGATAATCCTATTTTCTGCCTGTTAACAGGTGGTTAATAGGCTTTAAACCCTTTCCCACCTCAAGGAGACGGGACAGGACGGCTTCCTGCCTCCTGGCAAGAGGGCATGGGGGCGGGTTTGCCACCCACCTCCAAATTCTGCAACTTTACCTGCAGCCCTGCCTCCATACCCGCCTCCTCGGGGCTGACAAAATCCAGCCCTTAATATTCAAGGTGTTCAGAAAAGATAGGGAAGGAAAAAAGGGAGGTGGGGCGGCAGTGCTGATTAAGGAAGACATTGTAGTGTTGGAAAGGGAGGATGTTCTTGAGGGGACAAGGACAGAATCCATTTGGTTAGAGTTGAGGAGCAAAAAGGGTATGATCACGCTATTGGGGGTATTCTATAGGCCTCCAAATAGTGAGAGGGAGGTAGAGGAGCAAATCTGCAAGGGAAATCGCAGAGATATGCAAGAGCTATAGAGTGGTGATATTGGGGGACTTTAATTACCCAAATATCGATTGGGATAATGCTAGGGTAAAGGAAAAAGAGGGAAAGGAATTTCTGAAATGTATTCAGGAGAATTTCCTTGACCAGTATGTTCTTGGCCCAACTAGGAAGGAGGCATTGCTGGATCTGGTGCTGGGGAATGAGGTGGGCCAGGTCGACCAAGTGTCTGTGGGAGAACACTTGGGTACAAGTGATCATCGTATCATAAGATTTAGATTAGCAATGGAGAGGAACAAGGAACAATCTAGAGTGGAACTTCTAAACTGGAACAGGGCTAACTTCAATGGGATGCAAAAGGATCTAGCCAGGGTAAAATGGAACCAAAGACTGACAGGAAAAACTGTAACGGAACAATGGGTGATCTTTAGAGATGTTCCAAGTACAGGCTAGGTACATTCCAACAAGAGGGAAGGGTAAGGGAACCAAAGCAAGGGCTCCTTGGATGGCGAGGGAGATAGAGAAGATGATGAAACAAAAAAAGAGGGTGTATGATGAATGTCAGGTGAATTCTTCAAGGGAGAACCAGACCAAATACAATAAGTTGAGAGGGGAAGTGAAGATGAAAATAAGATTGGCAAAGAGAGAATATGAAAGTAGAATGGCGGTTAACATAAAAGGGAACCCAAAAATCTTCTACCGGCATGTCAACAGTAAGCGGGTAGTAAGAAGCGGGGTGGGCCTATTAGGGACAAAGAAGGTGATATATGTTTAGAGGCACAAGGCAAGGCTAGAATACTCAATGAGTACTTTGTAGCGGTGTTTACTAAGGAGGTGGATGCTGACAAAATATCGGTAGAAGTGGAAAAGGTAGAAGCAATGGAAGGGTGAAAATTGATCGACAGGATGTACTAGAAAGGTTGGGTATGCTTAGACTGGATAAGTCACCTGGTCCAGATGGCTTGCATCCCAGGTTGCTAAGGGAACTGGGGGAGGAGATAGCAGACGGGCTCGCCATAATTTTCCAATCTTCCCTAGATGCGGGGGAGGTGCCTGGGGATTGGAAAGTGGCAAATGTGACACCATTGTTCAAGAAATGAGTGGCAAGTAACATTCGCACCACACAAGTGCCAGGCAATGACCATCTCCAACAAGCGAGACTCTAACCATCTCCCCTTGACATTCAATGGCATTACCATCGCTGAATCCCCCACTATCAACATCCTGGGGGTTACCATTGATCAGAAACTGAACTGGACCAGCCATATAAATACTGTGGCTACAAAAGCAGGCCAGAGGCTGGGAATTCTGCGGCGAGTGTCTCACCTCCTGATTCCCCAAAGCCTTTCCACCATCTACAAGGCACAAGTCAGGAGTGTGATGGAATACTCTCCACTTGCTTGGATGAGTGCAGCTCCAACAACACTCAAGAAGCTTGACACCATTCAGGATAAAGCAGCCCGCTTGATTGGCACTCCATCCACCACCTTCAACATTCACTCCCTCCACCACCAGCGTACTGTGGCTGCAGTGTGTACCATCTATAAGATGCACTGCAGCAACTCGCCAAAGCTCCTTCAACAGCACCTTCCAAACCCGCGACCTCTACCACTTAGAAGGACAAGGGCAGCAGACGCATGGGAACATCACCACCTACAAGTTCCCCTCCAAGCCACACACCATCCTGACTTGGACCTGTATCGCCGATCCTTCACTGTCGCTGGGCCAAAATCCTGGAACTCCCTTCCTAACAGCATTGTGGGTGTACCTACACCATATGGACTGCAGCGGTTCAAGAAGGCGGCTCACCACCATCTTCTCAAGGGCAATTAGGGATGGGCACTAAATGCAGGCCTAGCCAGCGACGCCCACATCCCATCAATGAATTAAAAAAAAGGCTGTAAGGACAATCCTAGTAACTACAGGCCGGTCAGTTTAACATCAGTGGTGGGTAAAGTTCTAGAAACAATAATCAAGGAAAAATTTAAATTTAACGGGCACTTGGAGAGGTTTAAGCTAATTAAGGAGAGCCAACACGGATTTGTAAAAGGCAGATCATGTTTGACTAATCTAATTGAATTTTTTGATGAAGTAACAGAGAGGATTGATGAAGGGAATGCAATGGATGTTGTCTACATTGATTTTCGGAAGGCATTTGACAAAGTACCACATTAAAGGCTGGTTAACAAAATTGAGGCTCATGGAATAGGTGGGTCAGTGGCAGCTTGGATAAGGAATTGGCTTAAGGACAGAAAACAGCGAGTTGTGATAAATGACTGTTTTTCAGACTGGAGGATGGTAGACAGTGGTGTTCCCCAAGGGTCAGTGCTGGGACCACTGCTTTTTTTGATATATATAAATGACCTGGACATTGGAATACAGAGTAGAATTTCTAAATTTGCCGATGACATCAAACTTGGGGGTGTGGCAAACAGTGAGGATGATACCAATCGACTGCAACAGGACATAGAAAGGCTAGCAGAATGGGCAGACAAGTGGCAGATGGAATTTAATAAAGAGAAGTGTGAGGTGATGCATTTTGGCAGAAGGAACAGGGAGAGGCAATATACACTGAATGGCACAGTTTTAAAGAGTGTGCAGGGACAGAGGGACCTGGGAGTTAATGTGCATAGGTCCCTGAAGGTGGCGGGACATATTGAGAGAGTGGTTAGCAAAGCAAATGGGATCTTGGGCTTCATAAATAGAGGTATTGAGTACAAAAGTAGAGAAATTATGCTGAACCTTTATAAAGCACTGGTTAGGTCACAACTGGAGTATTGCGTCCAGTTCTGGTAACCACACTTTAGGAAGGATGTGAAGGCCCTTGAGAGGGTGCAGAGGAGATTTCCCAGAATGGTTCCGGGGATGGGGGATCTTAGCTACAAGGACAGGTTGGAGAAGCTGGATTTGTTTTCATTAGAGCAAAGGAGGTTGAGGGGAGATTTGATAGAGGTGTACAAGGTTATGGCGGGTTTGGATAGGCTAGACGGGGAAAGGCTGTTCCCACTAGTTGATGGTACAAGGACTAGGGGACACAGATTTAAGGTTTTGGGCAAGAGATACAGGGGGGATGTGAGCAAATACTTTTTTACGCAGCGAGTGGTGAGGACCTGGAACTCGCTGCCGACGGAACTGGTGGAAGCGGAGACACTCAATGCTTTAAAGGGGAGACTGGATAGGCACTTGAGGGAAATAAACTTGCAGGGCTACGGGGATAGAGCGGGGGAATGGGACTGACTGGATTGCTCTACAGAGAGCCGGCATGGACTCAATGGGCTGAATGGCCCCCTTCTGTGCTGTTATGACTCCTTTGATTCCACTCACTTCCTCCAAATAAAAGGAGTTGCTAGCCTGTATGGGCCCGAGGGATCCACTGTAAGGTTAGTTGCTGATTAATTTCTACTGGCTCTGTGCCTGTCTTTTCATGGGATATGTGGAACATTCTTTGTTCCAGTCCTACTCAGGTCCCCTCCCTCACCTCTTTTTCTGGTACATTGATGACTGTATTGGTGCCACTTCCTGATCTTGCCCCAAACTCTGCATCAAATTTCTACCCCTCCCTTGCCTTCACATGGTCCATCTCCGTTCAACGAATTGCAAAAGCTCTGTTTACATAGAAACATAGAAACATAGAGATAGGAACAGGAGTAGGCCATTCGGCCCTTCGAGCCTGCTCCGCCATTCAATGAGATCATGGCTGATCTTCATCTGAGATCTTAGCTGATCTTACCAGTTCAGTACCCCGTCCCCGCCTTTTCTCCGTAACCCTTAATCCCCTTAGCCTTCAGAAATATATCCAATTCTCTCTTGAAAATATTTATTGAATTAGCCTTCACAGCCCTCTGTGGCAGGGAATTCCACAGGCTCACCACTCTTTGAGTGAAGAAATTCTTCCTCATCTCTGTTTTAAATGATTTGCCCGCTATTTTTAGACTGTGGCCCCTGGTTCTGTGCTCCCCTGCCATTGGAAACATTCTCTCTGAATTCAGCCTGTCCAGGCCTGCCATAATTTTATATGTTTCGATGAGATCCCCTCTCAATCTTCTAAACTCCAGTGAGTACAAGCCCAAACTATTCAATCTCTCCTCGTAGGTCATTCCCGCCATTCCAGGTATCAGCCTGGTGAATCGCCGCTGCACTCTTTCCATGGCAAGAACATCCTTCCGCAGATGGGGCGACCAAAACTGTACACAATACTCCAGATGCGGTCTCACCAGCACCTTGTACAGCTGTAGTAAGGTATCCCTATTCCTATACTCAAACCCCCTTGATATGAAGGCCAACATACCATTTGCCTTCTTGATCGCCTGTTGCACCTGCATGCTCTCCTTCAGTGACTGGTGCACAAGAACACCCAGGTCCCTCTGCACTTCCCCATCTCCCAATCTATTGCCATTTAGATAATAATCTACCCTCCTGTTTTTACCCCCAAAGTGGATAACCTCGCATTTATCCACATTATAGTGCATCTGCCACGTATCCGCCCATTCCCCCAACCTGTCCAAATCGCACTGTAGCCTCCTGACATCCTCATCAGAGCCCACCCCTCCTCCTAGTTTAGTGTCGTCAGCGAATTTGGAAATATTGCATCCAATTCCCTGATCCAGATCATTTATATATATTGTGAACAGCTGGGGTCCCAGGACAGATCCTTGCGGCACCCCGCTGGTCACTGCCTGCCACTCCGAAAACGAGCCGTTTATTCCAACTCTCTGTTTTCTATCCGCCAGCCAGTTCTCTATCCACGTTAATACTTTGCCCCCAATCCCATGAGCCTTAATTTTGCATGATAATCTTTTGTGTGGAACCTTATCGAAGGCTTTCTGGAAGTCAAGGTACACCACATCCACTGGCTCTCCCCCATCTATTTTACCAGTTACTTCCTCAAAAAATTCCAGCAGATTAGTCAAACACGATTTACCCTTTGTAAATCCATGTTGACTCTGTCCGATCCTTTCCCCATTTGTCAAGTGCTCCGCTATTTTATCCTTAATAATGGACTCTAGCATTTTGCCCACAACCGATGTAAGGCTTACTGGTCTATAATTCCCTGCTTTCTCTCTACCCCCCTTTTTAAATATTGGGGTAACATTAGCTACCCTCCAATCCACGGGTACTGTTCCCGAGTCAATGGAGTTCCGGAAGATGATCCTTAGAGCATCTGCTATCTCCAGGGCCACCTCCTTAAGTACCCTAGGATGTAGTTTATCAGGCCCCGGGGATTTGTCGGCCTTCAGTCCCCTCAACTTACCCAACACCATATCCCTAGAGATACTAATTTCTGTCAGCTCCTCCCTCTCATTAGTCCCTATGTTTGCCGATATTCCTGGGAGGTTATTTGTGTCCTCCTTTGTGAATACAGAACCAAAGTATGAGTTTAATTGGTCTGCCATTTCCTTATTCTCCATTATATATTCTCCCGAATCGGACTGCAAGGGACCGACTTGAGATTTTACCAGTCTTTTCCTCCTGATATACCGATAAAAGCTTTTGCAGTCTGTCTTTATGTTTGCTGCAAGTTTACTTTCGTATTCTATTTTCCCCTTCCTGATTAATCCCTTTGTCCTCTTTTGCTGTATCCTGTACTGCCCCCAATCTTCCGGTCTGGTGCTTTTTTTTGCCAGTTGATATGCCCTTTTTTTTGATTTTATGCTGTCCCTAATTTCCCTCGTTATCCACGGTTGAGCCACCTTTTTAGGTTTATTTTTATGCCAAACCGGTATAAACATGTTCTGGAATTCTTCCATTCTATCTTTGAATGCTTGCCATTGTCTATCCACTGTCAATCCCCCCAGAAACACCACCCAATCAATCTTACCCAATTCCCGTCTCATACCCTCGTAATTCCCTTTATTTAAGTTCTGGACCTTAGTCTCTGATTCAATTTCCTCACTCTCCATCTCGACTGAGAGCTCGATCATATTATGATCGCTCTGACCCAAGGGGCCTCGTACAAGAAGATTGTTGATAAGTCCCTTCTCATTGCACAATACCCAGTCTAAAATGGCCTGATCTCGAGTCGGCTCCTCGACATATTGGTCCAGATAACCGTCCCGAAAACATTCCAGGAATTCCTCCTCCTCAGAATTTTTACTAATTTGGGTAGTCCAATCAATATGTAAATTAAAGTCACCCATGATGACAGCTGTGCTCTTATCGCACGCTTCTCTAATTTCCCTTTTTATGCCTTCCCTCACCTCCATATTACTATTTGGAGGCCTATATATCACACCCACTAACGTTTTCCTCCCCTTGCTATTTCTCATTTCTACCCATACAGATTCCGTTTCATCCGAGTTAATATCCTTCCTTTCCATTGCATTAATCCCCTCCTTTACCAGCAATGCTACCCCACCTCCCCTACCTTTTTGCCGATCCTTCCTAAATATTGTATATCCCTGGATGTTAAGTTCCCAGCCTTGCCCACCCTGCAGCCACGTTTCTGTAATCCCAATCAAATCATACTTGTTTACCTCTATTTCCACAACTAATTCATCCACCTTGTTCCTAATGCTTCTAGCATTAAGATACAAAGCCTTCAGGCTTGCTTTTTTCACACTCTCATTATGAATTAGTTTGGCCCTTTGTGTTTCTCTCCTTTGCTTATTGCTTCTCACCTTTCTACCATCTATTTCTGACTTCATATGACTTCCCTCTTTTCCACTATCTAGGTTCCCATCCCCCTGCCAAATTAGTTTAAATCCTCCCGAACCGCCCTAGAAAATATTACCCCTAGGACATCGGCTCCCTCACAGCTCAGGTGTAGACCGTCCCCTTGGTACAGGTCACTCCTCCCCAAGAACTGGTTCCAATGCCTCAAGAATTTAAATCCCTCTCCCTTGCACCACTGCTCAAGCCACGTATTTAGCTTATCTATCTTACTCTCTCTAAACTTATTAGCTCGTGGCACTGGTAGCAATCCAGAGATTACTACCTTTGAGGTCCTACTTTTCAATTTAGCTCCTAACTCCCTAAATTCAGCTTGTAGGACCTCCTCCCTCTTTTTACCTACATCGTTGGTACCTACATGTACCACGACAACTGGCTGATCCCCCTCCCCCTTCAGAATGCTCTGCACCCGCTCCGAGACATCCTTGACCCTTGCACCAGGGAGGCAACATACCATCTTGGAGTCTCGGTCTCGGCCACAGAAACTCCTATCTATCCCCCTTACAATTGAATCCCCTATCACTATAGCCCTATCCCTCTTTTTCCCACCCTTCTGTGCAGCAGAGCCAGTCATGGTGCCCTGAACCTGGCTGCTGGTGCCTTCCCCTGATAAGTCATCTCCCCCAACAGTACCCAAAACGGTAAACCTGTTTTGGAGGGAGATGACCGCAGGTGACTCCTGCACTACCTTCCTGCCTTTACCCTGCCTTTTGGTCACCCATTTACTGTCTGAGCTAGCCTTTACCTGCGGTGTGACCAACTCACTGAATGTGCTATCCACAACATCCTCAGCATCGCGTATGCTCCAGAGTGAGTCCATTCGCAGCTCCAGCGCCGCCATGCGGTCTGCTAGGAGCTGCAGCTGGACACACTTCCTGCACACATAGTTGTCAGGGACAGTGTCCCTGATTTCCCACATGGCACAGGAGAAGCATGACACGGGTCCGAGCTGCCCTTCCATGACTTAACCCTTACAATACCCTTTTATTTACTACGATTTAGCTTAACTATTGAATTCTACTTAGAATAAGTTTGTGAAAGTACTCACCAACCAGTCACCTACCTGTTTTCTGGTGTTGTATTTTCACTGCCGCCTCCTGTCCTGGAACCTTCTCCACCTAGGTTAGGCTCCTGAAATAAAATAAATTGAACCTACCTTTTCAACTTCCCCTAACCCCTAAAAGGTTAGAGGAGGTGGAAGGGTGGGAGACACTACACTGTAGTGTTTCGGGTTTAGCAACAGCTCCACCTATATAAGAGTTACTGGCCTCCTGCTCTCCCGTCTGCACCAGCTGTGAAAGAAAAAGCCCGCGAAAGGTGAGCTTTTAAACTCACCAGTTACTGGCCTCCTGCTCTCCCGACTGCCCCAGCTGTGGTCTCGGGCCTCGCCTCTCTCCGGTTTTTATACCGGCTCTGAATCACTGCTCCCGACTGGTCTCGGGCCTCGCTGGTCGCCGGGTTTTCTCCCGAGCTCCTCCTCGCTGCTCCCGCTGCTCCCGACTGGTCTCGGGCCTCGCCTCTCTCCGGTTTTTATACCGGCTCTGAATCACTGCTCCCGACTGGTCTCGGGCCTCGCTGGTCGCCGGGTTTTCTCCCGAGCTCCTCCTCGCTGCTCCCGCTGCTCCCGACTGGTCTCGGGCCTCGCCTCTCTCCGGTTTTTATACCGGCTCTGAATCACTGCTCCCGACTGGTCTCGGGCCTCGCTGGTCGCCGGGTTTTCTCCCGAGCTCCTCCTCGCTGCTCCCGACTGGTCTCGGGCCTCGCCTCTCTCCGGTTTTTATACCGGCTCTGAATCACTGCTCCCGACTGGTCTCGGGCCTCGCTGGTCGCCGGGTTTTCTCCCGAGCTCCTCCTCGCTGCTCCCGACTGGTCTCGGGCCTCGCCTCTCTCCGGTTTTTATACCGGCTCTGAATCACTGCTCCCGACTGGTCTCGGGCCTCGCTGGTCGCCGGGTTTTCTCCCGAGCTCCTCCTCGCTGCTCCCGCTGCTCCCGACTGGTCTCGGGCCTCGCCTCTCTCCGGTTTTTATACCGGCTCTGAATCACTGCTCCCGACTGGTCTCGGGCCTCGCTGGTCGCCGGGTTTTCTCCCGAGCTCCTCCTCGCTGCTCCCGACTGGTCTCGGGCCTCGCCTCTCTCCGGTTTTTATACCGGCTCTGAATCACTGCTCCCGACTGGTCTCGGGCCTCGCTGGTCGCCGGGTTTTCTCCCGAGCTCCTCCTCGCTGCTCCCGCTGCTCCCGACTGGTCTCGGGCCTCGCCTCTCTCCGGTTTTTATACCGGCTCTGAATCACTGCTCCCGACTGGTCTCGGGCCTCGCTGGTCGCCGGGTTTTCTCCCGAGCTCCTCCTCGCTGCTCCCGACTGGTCTCGGGCCTCGCCTCTCTCCGGTTTTTATACCGGCTCTGAATCACTGCTCCCGACTGGTCTCGGGCCTCGCTGGTCGCCGGGTTTTCTCCCGAGCTCCTCCTCGCTGCTCCCGACTGGTCTCGGGCCTCGCCTCTCTCCGGTTTTTATACCGGCTCTGAATCACTGCTCCCGACTGGTCTCGGGCCTCGCTGGTCGCCGGGTTTTCTCCCGAGCTCCTCCTCGCTGCTCCCGCTGCTCCCGACTGGTCTCGGGCCTCGCCTCTCTCCGGTTTTTATACCGGCTCTGAATCACTGCTCCCGACTGGTCTCGGGCCTCGCTGGTCGCCGGGTTTTCTCCCGAGCTCCTCCTCGCTGCTCCCGCTGCTCCCGACTGGTCTCGGGCCTCGCCTCTCTCCGGTTTTTATACCGGCTCTGAATCACTGCTCCCGACTGGTCTCGGGCCTCGCTGGTCACCGGGTTTTCTCCCGAGCTCCTCCTCGCTGCTCCCGACTGGTCTCGGGCCTCGCCTCTCTCCGGTTTTTATACCGGCTCTGAATCACTGCTCCCGACTGGTCTCGGGCCTCGCTGGTCGCCGGGTTTTCTCCCGAGCTCCTCCTCGCTGCTCCCGCTGCTCCCGACTATGGACTCTCCTAGTCCAACTATGGAAAGTACAGGAGGGAATTGAAAAAGTTAATACGGGAGGCAAGAGAGGTTACGCAAAAAGATTAGAAGGCAACATTAAATTGAACCCTAAAGCTTTTTATAAATTCGGCTAGATATATATATATATTAATGATCTAGACAAGGGAGCTAGATGTAATATCTCCAAATTTGCAGACGACACAAAGCTGGGTGGGCGTGTGTGCTGTGAGGAGGATGCCGAGAAACTCCAGGATGATTTGGACAGGTTGGGTGATTGGGCAGAAGCATGGCAGATACAATATAACGTGGGTAAATGTGAGGCTATCCACTTTGGTAGCAAAAACAGGAAGGCAGATTGTTATCTGAATGGCAATAGATTGGGAGAAGGAGAAGTGCAATGAGACCTGGGCGTCCTTGTGCACCAGTCACTGAAGGTAAGCATGCAGGTGCAGCAGGCGGTTAAGAAGGCAAATGGTATGTTGGCCTTCGTAGCGAGAGGGTTTGCGTACAGGAACAAGGATGTCTTGCTGCAGTTGTACAGGGCCTTGGTGAGACCACACCTTGAGTATTGTGTGCAGTTTTGGTCGCCTTATCTGAGGAAGGATGTTCTTGCCATGGAAGGAGTTCAGCGAAGATTCACCAGGCTGATACCTGGGATGGCAGGAATGACGTATGAGGAAAGATTGGATCGATTGGGCTTGTACTCGCTGGAGTTTAGAAGAATGAGAGGGGATCTCATCGAAACTTATAAAATTCTAACAGGACTAGACAGACTAGATGCTGGAAGGATGTCCCCGATGGTCGGGGAGTCCAGAACCAGGGGTCACAGTCTAAGGATAAGGGGTAAGCCATTTAGGACAGAAATGAGGAGGAATTTCTTCACCCAGAGAGTGGTGAACCTGTGGAATTCTCCACCACAGAAGGCAGTGGAGGCCAATTCATTAAATATATTCAAGAAGGAGTTGGATATATTTCTCAAGGCTAAAGGGATCAAGGGGTATGGGGAGAAAGCAGGGACAGGGTACTGAATTGGGATGATCAGCCATGATCGCATTGAATGGCGGAGCAGGCTCGAGGGGCCGAATGGCCTACTCCTGCTCCTATCTTCTATGTTTCTATGACGTAGCGCCTGATTTATCGGAGCTACAGGTGCCGTTTTGTGATGAAAATGGCATCCGCACCACGTGCACACTTTCGTGCGCGCCGCGTCGGACGCCGTCTTGGTGAGGGTGGTAGAGCGTGTGTTCGGAGCGGGCGCCATAAGTATGTTGAGTGAGCAGATTGTGACATCCATCAGCGTGCAACGCTGATTTGACGCCAGCAGTGCCATTTTTGTCCGCACGCTGGAGCTAACGCCCTGTCTTAACCTCACACAGCTGAATATGCATTCAGCAGCAGCAAGGACCCTCCACCAGTGATATTTAAACGGAGCCACTGTAAGGTTAGTTGCTGATTAATTTCTCATGGCTCTGTGTAAGATTTTGGAAGTGTTTGGAGCTTTCCAGATTTGTTTAAAGTTGATGAGGTGACAGGGAGTGTTGTTGTAAGTGGAGAAGGCCTTGGTTCTGACCTCAAGGGTTCTGCTCAGACCACTTGCTCCCAGTCATGGGTGCTTTAGGCGTCATCCCCCGTGACAGGGAGATGGAGCAGAGGCAGCGATGAAGAGGACAAGCTGCTCGCAGAGGGAGGAGGAGGAGGGAGAGAAGGGTTCTCAGTAGGAGGCCTCACCCACCTAGGGTCTTCCGAGAGCAATTCTCTTACCTCAGCCTGAGCCAGTGGCAGTGTGTGAGGTGTCTGCGCTTTATGAAGGAGGTGCTCACAGAACTCTGCCACCTCTCGCATCCAGACCTGCAGCCTCACAGCAGGGCAAGGATGGCGCTGCCAGTGGCTGTGAAGGTGATCGTGGCCCTGAATTTCCTCGCCTCAGGATCCTTCCAGGTTGGAGGTGAGTTCTGACAGAGAGAAGCGGGCGGTGTGCGCACGTGGCTTTGCCAGGATAGTGGTCTCTCTCATGGTGCAGGGTGCCATCGACTGCTCACACGTGGCTTTTCGAATGCCACACCTATCCTAGTGCTCCTACGCAGTGCTACCCCAGTGGCTGCAGCATGGCTGGTGGAAGGCTGCTGACTTTCAATGGGGGAGACTGCAGATGGACTTGGAGGATGACCTCGAGCAGCTCTGGGCCTAGAAGGCCTGGCTGTAGATTGCACCACCTCAGTCTTGGCGGCAGCAGTCCGGGCTGGCTGGCTGACAGGCAACAGCAAGGGCACTGGCGGAGTGGCAGTGGTGGGAGGACGAATGCTGTCATCCCGAGAGGGCAGCAGGTTCGTGCTCCAAGGAGCCACTGCCACTCTCCCGGGGTGGTGCCTCAGCAGTCCTAGCCATCTGTTGGAGGAGAGATTGCTGGACTGTTGTGACACCTGCAAGCCCCTTTCCACACTGGTAAACCCAGCCACGATGGCAGCAGTCTGAGCTTACACTGCAGCACTCAGACATTGGGTGGCTTCTGCTTCTGCTGCAATGGAAGCTGAGACATCGACCATCAGACACTGCATCATGTTTGGGTCAACAATTGCGCTAATGGAGTTGCCCATCACTTCCAAGCTGGAAATCATAGGCTCCAAGCTCTGCACAAAGCCCTGTACAAGGTTGGTGCCGAACTCCACTCTGGTCCTTGACACTCCACTCAGGCTTTCTGACAGGCCAGCCAATGCACCAAGAATTTCATTGTGTATACGCATCAGCGTTCCTCTGTAGGCTGCCCCATCGAAGTCCTTATCTGAGTCCTGTGCAGCAGCACTCCTGTGATCTCGCCCTCCGGGCAGCTGGCACCTGCACTACCCTTTCCCCCTGGCCTGGCTGCAGGCCACTCGTGCCCGGTGACCAACGACCCTTTTATTTTTTTTTATTCGTTTATGGGACCAGGGCATCGCTGCCAAGGCCAGCATTTATTGCCCATCCCTAATTGCCCCTTGAGAAGGTGGTGGTGAGCCGCCTTCTTGAACCGCTGCAGTCCGTGTGCTGAAGGTACTCCCACAGTGCTGTTAGAGATGGAGTTCCAGGATGTTGACCCAGCGACGATGAAGGATCGGTGATATATTTCCAAGTCAGGATGGTGTATGACCTGGAGGGGAACTTGGAGGTGGTGGCGTTCCCATGCGCCTGTTGCCCTTGTCCTTCTAGGTGGAAGAGGTCGCGGGTTTGGGAGGTGCTGCCGAAGAAGCCTTGGCGAATTGCTGCAGTGCATCTTGTAGATGGTACACACTGCAGCCACGGTATGCCGGTGGTGGAGGGAGTGAATGTTTAAGGTGGTGGATGGGGTGCCAATCAAGCGGGCTGCTTTGTCCTGGATGGTGTTGAGCTTCGAGTGTTGTTGGAGCTGCACTCATCCAGGCAAGTGGAGAGTATTCCATCACACTCCTTACTTGTGCCTTGTAGATGGTGGAAAGGCTTTGGGGAGTCAGGAGGTGAGACACTCGCCGCAGAATACCTAGCCTCTGACCTGCTCTTGTAGCCACAGTATTTATGTGGCTGGTCCAGTTCAGAGGTGAAGCTCTGAATGTGAGGTACGAGTTGTGTTTGGGAGAGATTGTTGGTAGGTAGCATAGTGTTTATGTTACTGGACTACTGATCCAGAGACGGTAGTTCAATCCCACCACGGCAGCTGGGGAATTGAAATTCAGTTAATTAAATAAATCTGGAATAAAAAGCTAGTGTCAGTAATGGTGACCATGAAACTATCGGATTGTCGTAAAAACCCATCTGGTTCACTAATGTCCTTTAGGGAAGGAAATCTGCTGTCCTTACCCGGTCTGGCCGATATGTGACTCCAGACCCACAGCAATGTAGTTGATTCTTAACTGCCCTCTGAAATGGCCCAGCGCCTCACTCAGTTGTATCAGGTGGCTCACCACCACCTTCTCGAGGGCAATTAGAGACGGGCAATAAATGCTGGCCTTGCCAGGGACGCCCAGATCCCGAGAACAAATACATTTAAAAAAGTGAGTGGTGGGGGTGGGGCTCGTGGTGCAGTGTGTGGGGCTCGTGGTGCAGTGTGTGGAGCTCGTGGTGCAGTGTGTGGGGCACGTGGTGCGGTGTGTGGGGCTCGTGGTGCGGTGTGTGGGGCTCGTGGTGCGGTGTGTGGGGCTCGTGGTGCGGTGTGTGGGGCTCGTGGTGCGGTGTGTGGGGCTCGTGGTGCGGTGTGTGGGGCTCGTGGTGCGGTGTGTGGGGCTCGTGGTGCGGAGTGTGGGGCTCGTGGTGCGGTGTGTGGGGCTCGTGGTGCGGTGTGTGGGGCTCGTGGTGCGGTGTGTGGGGCTCGTGGTGCGGTGTGTGAGGCTCGTGGTGCGGTGTGTGGAGCTCGTGGTGCGGTGTGTGGGGCTCGTGGTGCGGTGTGTGGGGCTCGTGGTGCGGTGTGTGGGGCTCGTGGTGCGGTGTGTGGGGCTCGTGGTGCGGTGTGTGGGGCTCGTGGTGCGGTGTGTGGGGCTCGTGGTGCGGTGTGTGGGGCTCGTGGTGCGGTGTGTGGGGCTCGTGGTGCGGTGTGTGGGGCTCGTGGTGCGGTGTGTGGGGCTCGTGGTGCGGTGTGTGCGGCTCGTGGTGCGGTGTGTGCGGCTCGTGGTGCGGTGTGTGGGGCTCGTGGTGCGGTGTGTGGGGCTCGTGGTGCGGTGTGTGGGGCTCGTGGTGCGGTGTGTGGGGCTCGTGGTGCGGTGTGTGGGGCTCGTGGTGCGGTGTGTGGGGCTCGTGGTGCGGTGTGTGGGGCTCGTGGTGCAGTGTGTGTGGGATATGCCATTTGAAGATGAATTCACTGACCTTGACCACCTGTGTGAGGTCATTAAGATTACATAGGGTATACACAGGCCATTCGGCCCGACCAGTCCATGCTGGCATTTATGCTCCACTCGAGCCTCCTCCCGTGTTTCCTCATCTAAATCTATCAGCATAACCCTCTATTCCCTTTTCCCTCATATGCTTGTCTAGCCTCCCCTTAAATGCATCTATACTATTCGCTTCAACCACTCCCTGTGGTAGCGAGTTCCACATTCTCACCACTCTCTGGGTAAAGAAGTTTATCCTGAATTCCCTGTTGGATTTCTTGGTGACTATCTTATATTGATGGCCCCTAGTTATGCTCTTCCCCACAAGTGGAAACATTCTCTCTGTATCCACTCGATCAAAACCTTTCATAATTTTATAGACCTCTATTAGGTCACCCCTCAGCCTTTTTTCAAGAGAAAAGAGACCCAGCCTGTTCATCCTTTCCTGATCTGTATACCCTCGCATTTCTGGTATCATCCTTGTAAATCTTCTCTGCACCCTCTCCAGTGCCTCTATATCCTTTTTATAATATGGTGACCAGAACTGTACGCAGTACTCTAAGTGTGGTCTAACCACGGTTCGATACAGGTTTAGCATAACTTCCCTACTTTTCAATTCTATTCCTCTAGAAATAAACCCTAGTGCTTGGTTTGCTTTTTTATGGCCTTGTTAACCTGTGTGGCTACTTTTAGTGATTTGTGCTGCGACATCAACTTTGCTCTTCTACCCCATTTAGATTCTTATTTTCCAAGTAATATGTGAGCTCCTTATTTTTCTTAATAAATGCAATACCTCACATTTATCTGCAGTGTCCATGTCTTCGGGCCTATACTGCTCACATTCACCGCAGCGGCCATCTGCTCCTATTGGACATTACTCCATGCCTCTATTTATGAAGCCCAGGATCCCGTAAGCTTTTTTAAACGCTTTCTCAATCTGTCTTGCTACCTTCAATGATTTGTGCACATATACCCCCAGGTCTCTGTTCATGTCCCCCCTTTACCATTGTACCCTTTAGTTTATATTGCCCTGGTCCAGATGGAATGTATCCGAGGTTGCTGAAAGAAGCAGAGGTAGAAATAGCAGAGGCATTGGTCACAATCTTTCAATCCTCACTGGATACAGGAGCAGTGCCGGAGCATTGGAGGGTTGCTAATGTTATACCACTGTTCAAGAAAGGGGAGAGGGATAAACCAGGAAACTACAGGCCAGTCAGCCTAACATCAGTGGTGGGGAAGTTATTGGAAACCATTATCAAGGACAAAATAAACTTTCATTTGAAAAGGCATGGGTTAATCAAGGAAAGTCAGAATGGATTTGTTAAAAATCATGTCTGACTAATTTGATTGAATTCTTTGATGTAACAGAAGGTTAATCAAGGTAGTGTAGTAGATAATGGCCAGAAATTCGGGTCTCCACGGGTGAGTACGCGCTGGGTATTCACGCGTAGGCCCAACGAAAGTGCCGGTTTCGTGCATGCACTGCGCATGCGCGGGAAACCGGAACTTCCATTCCCCTGAAAGAAGGGGTTGAGAGGTGGAACGCGTGCGCCAGAGAGGCAGCGCGTGCGCATCGAACTTATGTTTTTTTTGCAGGTTTCTCCGGGGGGGTAAGTCTCCAACAGTTACACTTTTAAAAAGCAGGCACAAATCCTGCTTTTAACAAGGTAAGTGGTGAATTAATTAAAATTAAAACATTTTTTCCACAGGTTTATTATTTTTAAATACTTTAAAGAAAGGTAGGTTTATTTTTAACCCTGTTAGAAAATGTAATTAATTTTTTCAAAAATTTAAATTATTGTTTAAAATAGTTATTTCATGCAATTTATAGTTATTTTAAAAATATGATTAAAAAAAAATTATTTGAAGTTTTAGTGATGTTTTGGGGCTTATAGTATTTATAGGTTTGACAGCTCTTCCTGTCAAACTTATGAATGAAGCATTCCCTGCTCCCATTGGTTCTCCATGGCCCACGTGATCCCAGGGGACGCATCGAACTAACTGCGCCCCTGGGATACGCAAGCACTGCGCGCCGGCAGTTGGAGGAGGCCCAGGATCGGATTCCCACGCGGGCCCACAGCTCAACGGCCGGCGCGCAAGGTAAGTGCAGGTCGGGGGCTTGCACCCGCGGGAAGCCCCCGACCCGAATTTCTGGGCCGTTGTATATATGGACTTCCAGAACACACGATTAAGAAGTTTGCAGATGATATGAAAATTGGCTGTGTGGTTGATAGTGAGGAAGAAAGCTGTAGGCTGCAGGAAGAGGTCAGTGGACTGGTCAAGTGGGCAGAAAAGTGGCAAATGGAATTTGATCCAGAGAAGTGTGAGGTAATGCATTTGGGGAGGGCTAACAAGGCAAGGGAATACACAATAAATGAGAACAGAGAAATGCGGAGGATCAGAGAGACCTTGGAGTGCATGTCCACAGATCATTGAAGGCAGCAGGACAGGCAGATAAGATGGTTAAGAAGGCATACAGGATACTTGCCTTTATTAGCCGAGGCAGAGAATATAAGAGCAGTTTTGAAGAAGGGTCCAACCCGAAACGTCAACTCAAATTTCTCTCCACGGATGTTGCCTGACCTGCTGAGTTTTTCCAGCATTTTCTGTTGTTATTTCGGATTTCCAACATCTGCAGTATTTTGCTATCATAAGAGCAGAGAGATTATGCTAGAACTGTATAAAACACTAGTTAGGTCGCAGCTAGAGTACTGCGTGCAGTTCTGGTCACCACATTACAGGAAAGATGTGATTGCCCTAGAGAGGGTGCAGAGGAGATTTACGAGGACATTGACAGGACTGGAGAATTGTAGCTGTGAGGAAAGATTGGATAGGCTGGGGTTGTTTTCTTTGGAACAGGGGAGGCTGAGGGGAGACCTAATTGAGGTGTATAAAATTATGAGGGGCCTAGATAGAGTGGATAGGAAGGATCTATTTCCCTTAGCAGAGGGGTCAATAACCAGGGGCCATAGATTTAAAGTAATTGGTAGAAGGATTAGAGGGAAGTTGAAGAGAACTTTTTTCACCCAGAGGGTGGTGGGGGTCTGGAACTCACTGCCTGAAAGGGTGGTAGAGGCAGAAACCCTCATCACATTTAAAAAGTACTTGGATATGCACTTGAGGTGCCATAATATGATAGAATTCTTCATTAAGATGGAGAGTGAAGTATTTGACTCAGAGACTAGGGTCCTGAACTTAAATAAAACGAAACTACGATGGTATGAGGCGCGAGTTGGCTAGGATGGATTGGGGAATGTTACTTAAAGGGTGACGGTGGATAGGCAATGGCAAACATTTAAAGATCACATGGATGAACTACAGAATTTGTTCATCCCTGTTTGGCATAAAAATAAAACAAAAAAGGTGGCTCAACTGTGGCTAACAAGGGAAATTAGGGATAGCATAAGATCCAAAGAGAGAACATATAAATTTGCCAGAAAAAGCAGCAAAACTGAGGATTGGGAGCAGTTTAGGATTCAGCAAAGGAGGACAAAGGGATTAATTAAGAGGGGGAAAATAGAATATGAGAGTAAGCTTGCAAGGAACATAAAAACTGACTGTAAAAGCTTCTATAGATATGTGAAGAGAAAAAGATTGGTGAAGTCAAGCGTAGGTCCCTTGCAGTCAAAATCAGGGGAATTTTTTAATGGGGAACAAAGAAATGGCTGACCAATTAAATACATACTTTGGTTCTGTCTTCACAAAGGAGGACACAAATAACCTCCCAGAGATTTCGGGGAACATAGGATGTAATGAGCAGGAGGAACTGAATTAAATCAGTATTTGTAAGGAAATGTGTTGTATCCGTGTGTTAATGGAGACACGGAATGCAGGAGTTGATTTAACAAGTGTTTACTGAACAAAGTCTGGAGGTGAACTAACTATACAAGATGCTATACAGGCTTATATACCCGAGTGGTCACTACCGGTACTACAGTACACAGGGGCTTCAAAAAAACCTAGTTCCTCTTAAAGGTACATACACTACAATTCCTCCCCTTTTAGATAAATAGTACATAACATTTTAAGTAATCATTAATTAACATGTTTACAAGAACAATAATCTACACATTTGCTGAAGTTAATCAATTACAAATTCAGTCTCTCTGGAGGCTTCCTGACTCAGCCCGGATAACGCCTCGGTGGTCATAGAGTCAAGGGCCTAGAAATTCACTGGCCTTAGCGCCGCTTTTGAGGCGCTAGAGGGCCTAGCGGCGAAGTTATGGCCAGTTTTGAAATTGACAGGGGCCCTAAATCGGCGTTAGGCCGGTAGCGCTGCGCCGGCACCGATGACGTCATCGGTGTGCGCAGCGTCCCGGTTGCCATGGTAACCCGCCCGAACTCGGAAATTGAGTTGCGGCCGCCTCGCCCGTGGCAGCCGCAAGCAACGTTCTGGCAGAGGTGCCTTACAGAACGTTGCGCCGGCGCATTAAAGGCCCCGCGGCGGCCGGCCGCTTTCCCCGCCGCCCGCCTGGCCGCAGCTCCCTCCCCGGACTTCCCCCCCCCCCCCCCCCGGAACAGAAGCAAGCCCGGCACTTGTCCGAGGTGCCGGGCTCATTTTTAAAAAGATTATCGCGGGCCGCGGCCGGGTGCAGGCAGCTCCTCCTTAAGGGAAGGAGGAGGCCTGCACTTCCCGAACCTGCCGCACCGCAGCGGGCGCCGCAGCGCCGGAATAGCGCCAAAATTCAGCGCATAGCGCCAGTTTTCAGGCGCTAACAGCTTTCAGCAGCGCCGGCAGCCATTTGGGCGCAGAAGTAGTGAATTTTTGGCCCGCCCAGCGCGACTTAGCTCCGGCACTAACTTCCGGCGCTAAAGCCGTCGCTGCGCCAAAACCCAATTTCTAGGCCATAGAGTAATACAGCATGGATAGAGGCCCTTCGGCCCATCGTGTCCGCGCCGGCCATCAAGCCCTGTCTAATCTAATCCCATATTCCAGCATTTGGCCCGTAGCCTTGTATGCTATGGCATTTCAAGTGCACATCCAAATGCTTCTTAAATGTTGTGAGGGTTTCTGCCTCCACAACCCTTTCAGGCAGTGAGTTCCAGACTCCAACCACCCTCTGGGTGAAAAAGTTCTTTCTCAAATCCCCTCTAAACCTCCCGCCCTTTACCTTGAATCTATGCCCCCTAGTTATTGACCCCTCTACTAAGGGAAAAAGCTCCTCAGCATCCATCCTATCTATGCCCCTCATAATTTTGTATACCTCAATCATGTCCCCCCTCAGCCTCCTCTGCTCCAAGGAAAACAAACCCAATCTGCCCAGTCTCTCTTCATAGCTGAAGCGCTTCAGCCCTGGTAACATCCTGGTGAACCTCCTCTGCACCCTCTCCAACGCGATCACATCCTTCCTGTAGTGTGGCGACCAGAACTGCACACAGTATTCCAGCTGTGGCCTAACCAGTGTTTTATACAGCTCCATCATAACCTCCTTGCTCTTATATTCAATGCCTCGGCTAATGAAGGCAAGTATCCCATATGCCTTTTTTACCACCTTATCCACCTGTTCCGCCGCCTTCAGGGATCTGTGTACTTGCACACCCAGATCCCTCTGACCCTCCGTCTTGCCTAGGGTCTTTCCATTCATTGTGTATTCCTTTGCCTTGTTAGTCCCCCCAAAGTGCATCACCTCGCAATTTTCCGGGTTAAATTCCATTTGCCACTGTTCCGCCCATCTGACCAACCCATCTATATCGTCCTGCAGACTGAGGCTACCCTCCTCGCTATTTACCACCCTACCAATTTTTGTATCATCCGCGAACTTACTGATCATACCCTTTACATTCATATCCAAGTCATTAATGTAGACCACAAACAGCAAGGGACCCAGCACCGATCCCTGTGGTACCCCACTGGCCACAGGCTTCCAGTCACAAAAACAACCTTCGACCATCACCCTCTGCCTTCTGCCACTAAGCCAGTTTTGTATCCAATGTGCCAAGGCACCCTGGATTCCATGGGATCTTACCTTCTTGACCAGTCTCCTGTGCGGGACTTTATCGAAGGCCTTACTGAAATCCATGTATACCACATCCACTGCGTTACCCTCATCCACACACCTAGTCACCCCCTCAAAAAATTCAATCAAATTAGTCAGACATGATCTTCCCTTGACAAAGCCATGTTGACTATCCCTGATTAATCCTTGCCTCTCCAAGTGGAGACAAATTTTGTCCCTCAGGATTTTTTCCAATAATTTTCCTACCACTGATGTTAGGCTCACTGGCCTGTAGTTCCCCGGTTTTTCCCTGCTACCCTTCTTGAATAATGGTACTACATTAGCGGTTCTCCAGTCCTCTGGCACATCCCCTGTGGCCAGAGAGGTCCTGAATATATGCGTTAGAGCCCCCGCAATCTCCTCCTTTGCCTCACACAGCAGCCTGGGATACATTTCATCCGGGCCTGGGGATTTATCCATTTTTAGGCCAGCTAAAACTGCCAATACCTCCTCCCTCTCGATGTTAATATGTTCGAGCATATCACAGTCCCCCCGCCCTATTTCTATGTCTACATCGTCCTTCTCCATAGTGAAAACAGATGCAAAAAATTCATGTAGTAGGTTTCGGTGGTGTAGTAGGTTCTTTTGGCTAGGTCAATTCGGCTTGAATGCCAGTGTCGGGTTCATCTGGTTCCAGTATCACCGGATCGGAGGTAGATACTATGGGTATCTCTGCTTCATCATTAGGCGTATAGAGTTGTGGTGTAGGTTGTCCCTTTTCGGATGACTCTATGATCTGGACAGCATGGCGCCTTATTATGCTTTCACCAATGTCCACGGTATACATCAGCGGTCCTAGTCGTGTGCAAATAGTTCCAGGCTGCCATTTCTCGGTACGGTAGTCCCGGGCCAAAACTTGTTGACCTATCTGGAAGGTTCTAGTTGGCCTTTCATTCATGCCTTGAAATTGCCGGTTCTCTACGTCCCTTCTGATATTTGGCTTGATCAAATCCAGCCGGCATCTTAGTCTTCTATTGAAAAACATCATGCGGGGGTTTGGTTTGTAACCACATGTGTTGCATTCCTGTACGCAAACAAGAAGTTATCTACCTTATGTTGTAGATTTATGTCTTCATTACCCATGGCCTTTATGGCCTTCTTGAAGGTCTGGACAAACCTTTCAGCTAATCCATTGGTGGCGGAATGGTATGGGGCGGACGTGTAGTGCTTAACCCCATTGTTTTTTAAGAACTTTCTGAATTCTTCGGATACAAATTGCGGTCCATTATCAGAACAGATCTGTTCAGGCAGCCCATTCCTGGTGAATATGGTCCTTAATACTGTGATGGTTTTTTCCGTGGTGGTGGAGGACATCTTTATTACCTCTAACCACTTGGAGTGTGCATCAACCGCGATTAAGAACATTGAGTCCATAAATGGACCAGCAAAGTCGATATGTACCCTTTGCCACGGAGATGAGGGCCACTCCCATGGATGTAGAGGGGCTTGTGGTGGGGTGTTTTGGACCTTCTGGCATCCTAGACAGCGCTTGGTCATTTCTTCGATGTCTCCATCGATACCTGGCCACCACACAAACGCTCTGGCTAAGTTCTTCATTTTCACTCCACCCAGATGCCCCTCGTGAAGCTCTTTTAGCACTTTATCCTGGAGTTTGGGTGGAATCACCACTCTGGATCCACACATCAAGGTTCCTCGGCACACTGACAGCTGTTCTCTTCTTTGCGAGAATGCTGGCAACAGTGGTTCGCCATGTGCTGGCCATCCCTTCACCGTTAAATCGTAGACTCATGAGAGAGTTGGGTCATTTCTCGTTTCCTTTTCAATGGTAGAATTTATCACTGGTAGACATTCCACTATGGTCGAGTGGAACATCTCCACTGGGTCCACTGTAGGTGCCTCTTCTACCGTTGGCAACGGTAGGCGCGATAAACTGTCAGCATTCCCATGCTGTTTTGTTCCTTTGTATTCTATGTCATATTGGTGTGCCCCGAGGAAAAGGGACCACCTCTGTAGCCTTTGCGCTGTCATAATGGGAACGCCCTTTTTAGGGTTGAATATGGAGACGAGGGGTTGATGGTCAGTCAACAAGGTAAATTTTTGTCCGTGTAGGTAATGGTTGAATTTCTTCACCCCCCACACCAGGCTGAGTGCCTCCCTGTCGATCTGGACATAGTTACGCTCAGCTGAGTTCAATGAGCGTGACGCAAAAGCTATCGGCCGCTCCGAGCCATCAGGGAATCTATGCGATAATACCGCTCCCACACCATAAGGGGATGCATCGCACGCCAGTCTGATTGGCAGTGATGGGTTGTAATGAGCCAACACTTCCTTGGACGTGATCAAGCCTTTGCATTTATGGAAGGCACGTTTACAGTCTTCGCTCCATTTCCAAATTACTCCCGTTTGTAGCAGTGCGTTAAGAGGGTGCAGAACCGTTGACAAGTTCGGTAAAAATTTAGGATAGTAATTTATTAATCCCAGGAACGACCTTAATTGTGAGACATTTTCAGGCGCTGGGGCTTTTACGACCGCTTCAATTTTTTCAGGTGACTTATGCAACCCTTCTTCGTTAATGACATGGCCACAATATGATATTTGTTTCTGGAAAAATTCGCACTTGGGGCGATTTGCTCGTAGGCCCCGTTCTCTCAGCCACGTGAGCACCTGCTCCAAATTGGCAAGGTGCTTGTTGTTGTTTTCTCCTGTTACAAGGATGTCGTCTAGGTAGCATTGAGTCCCCGGAATCCCTTGCAGGACTTGCTCCATAGCTCTTTGCCAGATAGCTGGAGCTGATGCTACTCCGAAAACCAGTCGATTGTACTGGTACAGGCCTTTGTGTGTGTTTATCGTGAGATACTTTTTAGAGGCCTCCTCAACCTCCATCTGTAGATATGCCTGTGCCAAGTCAATTTTGGTGAAACGTTTCCCTCCGGATAGTGAGGCGAAAATATCTTCTATCCTCGGAAGAGGATACTGTACCGTGTGAAGAACTGGGTTTACAGTCACCTTGAAGTCCTCACAGATGCGAATTTTTCTCTGTTCTTCAGATTTATCATTATTCAACGTTTTCTTCATGACCGGGACGATGGGTGTTGCCCACTCGCTCCAATCTACCTTGGATAACACGCCTGCTTTTTCCAAATTCTCCAGCTCTGCCTCGACTGCTGGACGAATTGCATATGGCTCCGGCCTTGCCTTAAAAAACTTGGGAATTGCCGCATCTTCCACTTTTATTGAGGCGGTGGCGCCTTTCAGGGTTCCTAGTTCCTGTTGAAACACTTCTTTGGCGTTAGCCAAGATGTCTTTTAATCGTCCAGGTATGGCGTCATCATCATTTTTTTTCTTACTGGTCACCGTCAGTGCCTGAATGGAGTGCCAGTCTAAACGTATCTTTCTGATCCATTCACGTCCCAACAACGGTGGACCACCATCTTGCAGAATGTATAAATTCAACTTCTGTATTTCCTTGCCGTTGTATACAACAGGCACCCTTATTTTCCCTCTGGGGTATACTTTCTGCCCCGTATATGTCTTCAAGATAATGGATGTGTCTTTCAAAGGTATATGCGGAAATAGCCGCTCGTAATCCCGTTGACTTATGACGGTCAGAGCTGATCCTGTATCTAGCTCCATTTTAACTGGGGACCCCGCTATCGTGAGGGTAACCCAAATGGTCTGGTAATCTTCTTTGGCAATTACATTATGTAATTTGAGACAGCTTAGTCTCTTGTTTCCGGAGTCGCTATCACTCTTCTGGTCTTCGGAGCTACTGTCCGTCATCATTTGTACCTTTCTGTACTTTTCCTTATTGACCTTTTTACTGTCAGTGGATTTTTTTCCAGATCGGCATACACATGCAATGTGTCCCATCTTTCCGCATTGCCTGCATGCTTTGTCCTTGAACCAGCAGTCCCTCTGGTCATGGGTGGATCTGCCGCAGCGATAACATCTCTCGAAACCCCGTGTCATTTCATGGGTGCCGAAGTCCTGTGGCTTTGCTGTATCTCTGCAGCTCCTCTTGCTGCTGCTTCGTATGATACAGCCACACTGAAAGCCTTGTCCAGTGTCAAATCTGTGGTGTATGTAACCTGTTCCACCTTAAGAGAACTACTTTAAGAGATGTACTACTTTCTCTTGGCTGCTGTATACTGTAATACCGGTGGTGACCACACCGGTATATAAGTGTTGTGTAAGGATTTGCTGGGCAGTTCAGCCCTGACCTCCGAATAGTAAAGACCTGTTAAAAGTTATTCTTGTTGTCTGTGTCCAATGATTGATCCTAAACATAACTGGGACACACAGACTCAACAGTGGCGACGAGTCCGATCTTACCCTGCGGCAATTTTACATCCAAGGCAGCTTCGTCCTCAAAACAGGCATCAAGAAGAGGCATCCGCCCTCATCATCCTGCTGAGCACCATCGCACGGGAGGCATCGAGAACCCGGGTTAAAAAGAAAAAGAATTCTGACCACAAAGCCCTCCATCAACGACAGGCAGTGATCATCCCTTCTACCACGGTGGTGGGTAAGCCGATCAGCGACACGAGCAGAAAGTCGGCCGCATTGACTGTGGAGTAGGGGAGGGAAAACGGAGGAATAAGGGCGGAGAGCTCGACCACGGCCGGTAGAAAGGGCCGGGCTGCAATCGAGGCTGAGAGGCACAGCGACTGGGGCAGCTTAAGGCTCGAGAGCTGCGGAGAACTCAAACGCAGCCGGTGTACAGGACCTGGCTGCAAGCGGGGCTGCGAGGCAAAGCAGCGTCGGGGAGTTGAGAAGCTTAAGGCACGAGAGCCACGGAGAATTCAAACGCAGCCAGTGTAAAGGACCGGGCTGCAAGCGGGGCTGCGAGGCAAAGCAGCGTCGGGGAGTGAGAACCGCTGGGGAGGCAAGAACGGCAGCAGCAAGGCAATCGCCATTGCAGCCAGCGGGGGAAGAAGGCAAATGCAGGAATCCGCCATTGTAGTCGGCGGGGGAAGAAGACGAGCGCGGGAAAGACCGCCAAGCGCGGGAAGCTGCCATTTTGAGAAAAAAAAAGAAAAATTAAAAAAAAAACTTGCAAGGATGCCTAAACATGGGAGCATTAATACCTTTGATAGTGGTATCAAAGATTGGACCACGTATGTAGAACGCATGGAAGTTTATTGTAAATCAAATAAGGTACCAGATGATGAGAAAGCACTAACCTTATTAAGCTCAATGGGTGCGAAGACATACGGGCTATTGAAGCACCTTCTATCACCAAATAAACCGGCGGATCAGACTTTCGCGAATATTGTTACTGTCCTGAAAAATCATTTAAACCCCACGCTGCTGATGATAGCGGAACGATTTAAATTTCACAGGAGAACGCAGTTGAAAGACGAAAGCAACGCTGAATTTTTAATTGAACTACGTAAGCTATCGAAGTACTGTCAGTTTGGAACAGGACTAGCAGATGCGCTGAGAGATAAATTTGTGTGTGGATTGTTAAAAGAAGGAACACAAAAGCAACTGCTTGAGGAGAATGATCTTACGCTTGATAAAGCTGTCACTATTGCAGCATCGCAAGAAGCCGCAGCGAGAGGCACTGTGGAAATGCAGCTACGGTAATGCAGCTACGGTCACCGGAACTCTGCACCAATCAAATGGTCTTGAGTACAGTAAAATGTTATCATTGTGGAAAGACAACGCACGATCAGAACCAGTGCTGGTTCAAAAATCAGGAATGCAGAAAATGTGGCAGGCTTGGTCACATAGCTAAAGTATGCCGGTCAGGAAAGAAGACCAGCAACAAAAAGTCACCGCAGGAAAAGTACAGAAAGATACACAAGGTGACAGAGAACAGTTCGAACGAACAGAAGTCAGATTCAGACTCCAGCAGTAATGAACTGGGTAGTCTAAGAGTACACAATGTTGGTAAGGAAGCAGACCTCCAAACAATTTGGGTCACACTTCAGATAGCAGGAGTCCAAGTGAAGATGGAATTGGACACTGGATCGGCATTGACGGTCATGAATAAGAAAGATTACAAAAGGTTATTCCCACATATTCCCCTACGGGATACGGAGATTGTATTGAAAACATACACGGGGCAAAGAGTATACCCCATCGGGAAGATAGAGGTAAAGATGGTCCACAAGGGCAAAGAAAGCCGAGGAATGGACTTATATGTGCTACCTGAGGGAGGTCCACCACTACTGGGACGGGAGTGGATTAGGAAAATAAATATGGACTGGCATTCCTTAAAAGCACTAACAGTAGATTCCGGTACAAAAGATGTCAAACCTAAACGATTGTCCAGAATATTGGATGATGCTAAAGAGGTGTTCCAACAGGGACTGGGAACACTGAGAGGAATTACGGCAAACATCAAGGTTGAAGAACATGCAAACCCGAAATTTTTCAAAGCCAGACCGGTACCTTATGCAATACGACCTGCTGTGGAAGCTGAGCTGGAAGGGCTAGAACATTCAGGAGTACTGTCTAAGGTAGACTGGAGTGAGTGGGCCATGCCCATTGTCCCCGTCATGAAGCGTTCATCGAGCAACAAGCCGGGGGAACCGGGGAAGGTTCGCATCTGTGGAGATTTCAAGATCACTGTTAATCCGATGCTTCACACGGTGCAGTATCCGCTTCCGCGGATTGAGGATATCTTCGCTTCGTTGTCTGGCGGGAAACACTTCACCAAGATAGACCTGGCGCAGGCGTACTTACAGATGGAAGTTGAGGAAGAGTCACGCCAGTATCTCACGATCAACACGCATAGAGGCTTGTACCGGTATAATAGACTGGTTTTTGGAGTGGCATCGGCTCCAGCAATTTGGCAGAGGGCCATGGAGCAGGTATTACAGGGAATTCCAGGTACACAATGTTACCTGGACGATATTCTGATTACAGGAGATGATGACGAGGAACACCTTGCAAACTTGGAACTGGTGCTCACCAGATTGAAAGAATATGGTCTTCGAGTTAATCGCCAGAAATGTGAATTCTTTCAGAAGCGGATCTCGTACTGTGGTCATGTCATTGACCAGGAGGGGCTTCATAAGTCTCCTGACAAGATCGAAGCTGTTGTGAAGGCTCCCGCTCCGGATAATGTATCCCAATTGAGGTCGTTTCTAGGGTTGATTAACTATTACCATAAGTTTCTGCTAAATTTATCCACGGTGCTGCACCCGCTGAACGCTCTTTTGCAGAAGGGAGTACCATGGAAGTGGAGCGAGGACTGTAAGAGGGCCTTTCGTGAAAGCAAGGCATTGATCACCTCAGAGGAAGTGTTGGCTCACTTCAACCCAACGCTGCCTATTCGTTTGGCTTGTGATGCTTCTCCATATGGTATTGGGGCAGTACTCTCACACAAGTTGCCAAATGGCCAGGAGAGGCCAGTTGCGTTTGCATCCAGATCATTGACCTCCGCTGAGCGCAACTATGCTCAGATAGATAGGGAGGCTCTCAGCCTTGTGTGGGGAGTAAAGAAGTTTAATCATTACCTGCAGGGCCAAAAGTTTACGCTTCTGACAGACCACCAGCCGTTGGTATCCATTTTTAACCCTAAGAAGGGTGTTTCGGTGATGACAGCACAGAGACTCCAGAGATGGTCCCTTTTCCTAGGGGCACATCAATATCAGATAGAATTAAAAGGTACAAAGCAGCATGGTAATGCTGATGGGCTGTCGCGCCTGCCACTACCTACAGAGGAGGAGGCACCAACGGTTGACCCTGTTGAGTTATTTCACTCGACCATCATCGAATGTTTACCAGTCACCAATGCAAGTATTGAAAGAGAAACCAGGAACGACCCGACACTGTCCAGGGTCTACGAAGTGACAGTGAAGGGATGGCCAGCACATGGTGATCCACTGTTACCGGCATTCTCAGCAAGACGAGAACGGCTGTCCGTCTGTCAAGGAACATTGATGTATGGAACAAGGGTGATTATTCCTCCTAAGTTAAGAGAGAGAGTTCTAAAGGAACTGCATGAAGGTCATCTGGGGGGAGTCAAGATGAAAAGCCTTGCTAGGGCTTATGTGTGGTGGCCGGGTATCGACCAACAGATAGAGGAGCTGACGAAAAGCTGCTCAGGGTGCCAAAAAGTGCAAAATGCACCTCCGATTGCACCGCTGCATCCATGGGAATGGCCTTCAACCCCATGGCAACGTGTACATATTGACTTTGCTGGTCCTTTCATGGACTCCATGTTTTTAATTGCGGTGGACGCACATTCTAAATGGCCAGAAGTGATTAAGATGACTACCACTACCTCGGAAAAGACGATCGCGGTGTTAAGAACGATATTTGCAAGAAATGGATTGCCAGAACAAATATGTTCAGACAACGGACCGCAGTTCGTGTCAGAAGAATTCCAGAGATTCATGAAGAAGAATGGGGTGAAACATTATACCTCTGCCCCATATCATCCGGCTACAAACGGGTTGGCCGAGAGATTTGTACAAACGTTCAAAAAAGCAATAAAGGCCATGAGCGAAGATCAGATTCCACTACAACACAAGGTGGACAAATTCCTACTGGCATATCGAAACGCCACCCATGCAGTGACAAACCAAAGTCCTGCCATGATGTTCTATAACAGAAGGTTGCGGTCCAGGTTGGACTTGTTAAAACCAAATGTGCGGAGGGAAGTTGAAAACAAACAGTTCCAGCATATAAATAACAAGACCACTCGGAGTTTCGAAATAGGACAACCAGTGTTAGCCCGGGATTATAAAAACGAGAAATGGCAACCTGGAACAATTCGGGCCAGACAAGGACCCCTGATGTACACGGTAGATGTTGGTGAAAATGTAATACGGCGTCATGCTGACCAACTGGTAGAATCGAGAACAAGGGTCGAACCCATGGTTACGGCAGAGACAACCGTGGAAGAAGTTAGTGAACCTGAAGCATCTACCTCAGAAGTGAATGTACCTGATGATGATGTCTAATCCATAAGAGACCAACTAGATGAGTCACCCCAACAACGAGAATCAGAGGCCCCTGAAAGGCGTTATCCAACTCGAATCAGGAGGCCTCCTCAGAGACTGAATCTTTGAACTGTTTTGCATGAAGTTGTATATATGTTATTATGTTATGTTAAATGGGGATATAACTGTTAAGCTAAAAAGGGAGGATTGTGGTGTATGTAACCTGTTCCACCTTAAGAGAACTACTTTAAGAGATGTACTACTTTCTCTTGGCTGCTGTATACTGTAATACCGGTGGTGACCACACCGGTATATAAGTGTTGTGTAAGGATTTGCTGGGCAGTTCAGCCCTGACCTCCGAATAGTAAAGACCTGTTAAAAGTTATTCTTGTTGTCTGTGTCCAGTGATTGATCCTAAACATAACTGGGACACACAGACTCAACAAAACCTTTCTCAGAAAGTAGTCTTTTCTGTGTTCCTTCGCTTAGGAGACCGCAGACGAATTTGTCTCGTAGAGAATCTGCCAGTCCTGCCCCGAATTGGCAGTGCTTCGACAGCTTTCGTAATTCGGTGAGGTAATCAGTGTTACTTTCATTCTTGTGCTGATTCCTCCTGAAGAATTTGAATCGTTCCACTATCAGCAGCGGTGTTGGGTTTAAGTGCTCCTGTAGGGTATCAACAACTTCCTTAAAATTCTTGTCCATTGGTTTGGCTGGAGTGATCAAGTTTCGTAACAGCCCGTATGTCCTTGCGCCCATCAGATTTAGAAGTACCGATGCCTTTTTATCATCCGCTACTTCATTCGCCTTGCAATATACCTCCACTCTTTCCACATATGTGGTCCAATCCTCTATATCACTATCGAAAGCAGTAATATTGCCAGTCTTAGGCATCCTGAAAATCAAAAGTGGCGCCTCCCGCGCTTTTCCTTCTTCCCTGCCGAGTCAAGATGGCGCCTCCCGCGCTTTCCCGCCACTGCCGCTGCTGCCAACGCTGTTCTCTGCGGTTCCCGTTGCGACCTGCAGCTTCTCGCGGTATTTCTATTTTATTTATTTACACATATATTTTAAACAGTTTCTCCGTCACCTGGAGAATCGTTCCCGTCGGACCCTCTGGGACTTTCCCCTCCCTCTGCTCGGCCCGAACGACGACCTGCTTTGCAGCGCCGGCCGTCTCCTGAGTACTCCAACCTTTGTCTCTGTTTGCTTCTGCTTTCCAACTCGCTGACCGGCCCCGCTGCAGAGCCACCCGATTGAGCCCCAGCCCGCCGCCCAGGAAGGATCAGTGCACTACCTGCCACCAACCTGTTTAGCTGGTGAAACCACAGTTTTTTTTATCTTTTTTTTTTTCTTCGACCTTCGTCTGAGGAATCGATCTCCTTGAGGTGCTGCCAAATTGCAGGTAAGTTCGTTTCTAACTCGTCGCCACTGTTGTATCCGTGTGTTAATGGAGACACGGAATGCAGGAGTTGATTTAACAAGTGTTTACTGAACAAAGTCTGGAGGTGAACTAACTATACAAGACGCTATACAGGCTTATATACCCGAGTGGTCACTACCGGTACTACAGTACACAGGGGCTTCAAAAAACATAGTTCCTCTTAAAGGTACATACACCACAAAATGGTGTTAGGGAAATTGACGGGATTGAAGGCCAATAAATCCCCAGGGCCTGATAATCTACATCCTAGGGAATTTAAGGAAGTGGCCCTAGAAATAGTAGATGCATTGCTGGTCATCTTCCAAAATTCTATAGACTCTGGAATAGTTCCCATGGATTGCAGGGTAGCTAATGTAACCCCACTATTTAAAAAAGGTGGTAGAGAGAAAACAGGGAATTATAGACCGGTAAGCCTGACATCGGTAGTGGGGAAAATGCTAGAGTCCATTATAAAAGATGTAATAGCAGAGCACTTGGAAAACAGTGACAGGATCAGACAAAATCAACCTGGATTTACAAAAGGTAAATCATGCTTGACTAATCTACTGGAATTTTTTGAGGATGTAACTGGTAGAATAGATAAGGGAGAACCAGTGGATGTGGTGTATTTGGACTTTCAGAAGGCTTTCGATAAGGTCCCGCATAAGAGATTGGCTTGCAAAGTTAAAGCCCATGGGATTGTGGGTAAGGTACTGTCTTGGATAGAGAACTGGTTGGCAGACAGGAAGCAAAGAGTTGGAATAAACAGGTCTTTTTCCGAGTGGCAGGCAGTGACTAGTGGGGTACCGCAGGGATCGGTCCTTGGACCCCAGCTATTCACAATATATATTAATGATCTAGACAAGGGAGCTAGATGTAATATCTCCAAGTTTGCAGACGACACAAAGCTGGGTGGGCGTGTGTGCTGTGAGGAGGATGCAGAGAAACTCCAGTATGATTTGGACAGGTTGGGTGATTATACTGCATCTGCCCAATGTGGATAAATACGAAGTTATCCACTTCGGTGGCAAAAACAGGAAGACAGATTATCAGAACGGCAATAGATTGGGAAAAGGGGAAGTGCAACAAGACCTGGGTGTCCTTGTGCACCAGTCGTTGAAGGTAAGCATGCAGGTGCAGCAGGCGGTTAAGAAGGCAAATGGTATGTTGGCCTTCATAGCGAGAGGATGAGTACAGGAGCAAGGATGTCTTGCTGCATTTGTACAGGGCCTTGGTGAGACCACACCTTGAGTACTGTGTGCAGTTTTGGTCGCCTTATCTGAGGAAGGATGTTCTTGCCATGGAGGGAGTGCAGTGAAGATTCACCAGACTGATACTTGGGATGGCAGGAATGACGTATGAGGAGAGATTGAGTCGATTAGGCTTATATTCGCTAGAGTTTAGAAGAATGAGAGGGGATCTCATTGAAACTTATAAAATTCTAACAGGACTAGACAGACTAGATGCAGGATGGATGTTCCCGATGGCAGGGGAGTCCAGAACCAGGGGTCACAGTCTAAGGATAAGGGACCTGCGAGAGGAGAGGCGGGAGAGTCTGATTTAAACCGAGCTCTGAGAGTAGGAGAGACGGACCTGCGAGAGGAGAGAGCGAAGTAAAAAGTAATTGAAGTGTGATGTCACCAGAAAGCAGGTAAGTGATTGGTTGGTGAGTATTTCTCTCTTTCTCGCTTTTTTCCAAACTTAAATTTTGTGGTTTATAGTTTCTAAGGTCTCTGTTGTGTAGCGAGGACTGCTGGTAAACAAGGGCCCTTGAGTATATCATTTAATTATAGTATAATTGGTGGGATTGATTTGATTTAATTTAATTTTACTTCATTAAACGGTAAGTCATGACAGTAAAGCTCGGCGCCATGGTATGCTCCTCCTGCACTATGTGGGAAATCAGGGACACTTCCTGTGTCCCTGATGACCATGTGTGCGGGAAGTGTATCCAGCTGCAGCTACTGGCAGACCGCATTGCGGTGCTGGAGCTGCGAATGGATACATACTGGAGCATTCGCGATGCTGAGGACGTCGTGGAAATCATGTTTAATGAGTTGGTCACACCGCAGGTAAATGCTGCACAGGCAGGAAGGGAATGGGTGACCACCAGGCAGAGTAATAGGCACAGGCAGGTAGTACAGGGGACCCCTGTGACCATCCCCCTCTCAAACAGATATACCGCTTTGGATATTGTTGGGGAGGATGGCTTATCGGGGGAAGGCAGCAGCAGCCAATTTCCTGGCACCATGGGTGGTTCTGCTGCATAGGATGGGAGGGAAAATAGGGGTAGAGCTATAGTAATAGGGGATTCTATTGTAAGGGGAATAGGTAGGCGTTTCTGCGGCCGCAAACGAGACTCCAGGATGGTATGTTGCCTCCCTGGTGCAAGGGTCAAGGGGGTCTCAGAGCGGCTGCAGAGCATTTTGGAAAGGGAGGGTGAACAGCCAGTTGTTGTGGTGCATATAGGTACCAACAATATAGGTAAAAAATGGGATGAGGTCCTAAAAGCTGAATATAGGGAGTTAGGAGGTAAATTAAAAAATAGGACCTCAAAAGGAAGTAATCTCAGGAGTGCTACCAGTGCCATGTGCTAGTCAGAGTAGAAATATAAGGATATTTCAGATGAATACGTGGCTAGAGGAATGGTGCAAGAGGGAGGGATTCAAATTCCTGGGACATTGGAACCGGTTCTGGGGGAGGTGGGACCAGTACAAAACGGACGGTTTGCACCTGGGCAGGGCCGGGACTAATGTCCTAGGGGGATTGTTTGCTAGTGCTCTGGGAGAGGGTTTAAACTAAAATGGCAGGGGGTTGGGAACCTGAGCAGGGAGACACAGGAAAGGGAAACAAGGATAGAAGCAAAAGACAGGAAGGAGAAAAGCAAAGCTGGCAGTCAGAGAAATCAAGGGTTTAAATCAAACATGGCCACAGTAAATAATAATTCTAAAAGGTCTAAGAGTGTTAAAAAAACAAGCCTGAAGGCTTTGTGCCTTAATGCGAGGAGCATTCGTAATAAGGCGGATGAATTAGCTGCGCAAATAGATGTAAACAGATATGATATGATTGGGATTACGGAAACATGGCTCCAGGGTGACCAAGGCTGGGAACTCAACATCCAGGGGTATTCAATATTCAGGAAAGACAGGCAAAAAAGGAAAAGGAGGTTGGGTAGCATTGCTGGTTAAAGAGGGGATTAACACAATTGTAAGGAAGGATATTAGCTCTGATGATGTGGAATCTGTATGGGTAGAACTGAGAAATACAAAGGGGCAGAAAACATTAGTGGGAGTGGTATACAGACCCCCAAACAGTAATGCGAAGGTTGGGGATGGCATTAAATGGGAAATTAGAGATGCGTGCAATAAGGGCACAGCAGTTATCATGGGAGACTTTAATCAACAAAAAATTGGGCTAACCAAATTAGTTATAATATTGTGGAGGAGGAATTCCTGGAGTGTATATGGGATGGTTTCCTGGACCAATATGTCAAGGAACCAACTAGAGATCAGGCCATCTTAGACTGGGTATTATGTAATGAGAAAGGATTAATTAGCAATCTTGTTGTGCGAGGCCCCTTGGGGTGGAGTGTGAGGAGGATGCCGGGAAACTACAGGATGATTTGGACAGGTTGGGTGATTGGGCAGAAGCATGGCAGATGCAATATAACGTGGATAAATGTGAGGTTATCCACTTTGGTGTCAAAAACAGGAAGGCTGATTATTATCTGAATAATCTACATCCTGACATCGGTAGTGGGGAAAATGCTAGAGTCCATTATAAAAGATGTAATAGCAGAGCACTTGGAAAACAGTGACCGGATCGGACAAAGTCAACATGGATTTACAAAAGGTAAATCGTGCTCGACTAATCTACTGGAATTTTTTGAGGATGTAACTGGTAGAATAGATAAGGGAGAACCAGTGGATGTGGTGTATTTGGACTTTCAGAAGGCTTTCGATAAGGTCGCGCATAAGAGATTAGCGTATAAAGGTAAGACACACGGGATTGGGGGCAAGGTACTGACTTGGATAGAGAACTGGTTGGCAGACAGGAAACAAAGAGTTGGACTAAACGGGTCTTTTTCTGTGTTAGATTTCAGGAGATGGTTTTATTCCTGTTCCTGGCTGGGGTGGAGATCGCCTTTACAGAAGGTAAGTACTGTAGAAAATATAGGGACAGAGTGGTCTCCTGGAAGAATTTCGATCACCTAGATGGGTCGGAGAGGAATTTCCCAGATTTTTTTCTCCCAAATTGGCCATTGGGTCTTTATCTGGTTTTTCGCCTCTCCCGGGAGATCACATGGGTTCGGGTGGATGCAGAGTGATAGAAGATTTGAGGTTAGGATCAGATCAGCCATGATCTTATTGAATGGTGGAGCAGGCTCGAGGGGCCGATTGGCCTACTCCTGCTCCTATTTCTTATGTTCTTATGTTTTCCGAGTGGCAGGCAGTGACTAGTGTGGTACTGCAGGGATCGGTCCCAGGACCCCAGCTATTCACAATATATATTAATGATCTAGACGAGGGAATTAGATGTAATATCTCCAAATTTGCAGATGACACAAAGCTGGGTGGGTGTGTGTGCTGTGAGGAGGATGCCGAGAAATTCCAGTATGATTTGGACAGTGATTGGGCAGATGAATGGCAGATGCAGTATAATGCGAGGTTATCCACTTTGGTGGCAAAATCAGGAAGGCAGATTATTATCTGAACAGCAATAGATAGGGAGAAGGGGAAGTGCAACGAGACCTGGGTGTCCTTGTGCACCAGTCGCTGAAGGTAAGCATGCAGGTGCAGCAGGCGGTTAAGGCGGCAAATGGTATGTTGTATCGAGAGGATTGGAGTACAGGAACAAGGATGTCTTGCTACAGTTGTACAGGGCATTGGTGAGACCACACCTTGAGTATTGTGTGCAGTTTTGGTCACCTTATCTAAGGAAGGATGTTCTTGCCATGGAGGGAGTGCAGCAAAGATTCACCAGACTGATACCTGGAATGGCAGGAATGACGTATGAGGAGCGATTGGATCCATTGGGCTTATACTTGCTGGAGTTTAGAAGAATGAGAGGGGATCTCATTGAAACTTATAAAATTCTAACAGGACTATACAGACTTGATGCAGGAAGGATGTTCCTGATGGCAGGGGAGTCCAGAACCAGGGGTCACAGTCTAAGGATAAGGGGTAAGCCATTTAGGACAGAGATGAGGAGGAATTTCTTCACCCAGAGAGTGGTGAACCTGTGGAATTCTCTACCACAGAAGGCAGTTGAGGCCAATTCATTAAATATATTCAAGAAGGAGTTAGATATATTTCTTAAGGCTATAGGGATCAAGGGATATGGGGAGAAAGCCGGGACAGGGTACTGAATTTGAATGATCAGCTATGATCTCATTAAATGGCGGTACAGGCTCGAGGGGCTGGCTGGCCTACTCCTGCTCCTATCTATGTTTTTATGTAACCTGTAGGGCTACGGACCAAGTGCTGGAAAGTTGGATTAGGCTGGATAGCAGTTTTTCGACCGCTGCAGGCAAGATGGGCCGAATGGCCTCCTTCTGTGCCGTAAATTCTATGAGTAGGGATAAACAGTTCTTTTTCAGGATGGCAGGCTGTGACTAGTGTGGTACCGCAAGGATCAGTGCTTGGGCCTCAGCTATTCACAACCTATATCAACGATTTGGATGAGGGGACTAAATGTAACATTTCCAAATTTGCTGATGACACAAGCTAGGTGGCAGTGTCAGTTGCAAAGAGGATGTGAAGAGGCTTCAAGGGGATCACGACAGGCTCAGTGAGTGGGCGAGAACATGGCAGATGGAATATAATGTGGATAAATGTGAAATTATCCACTTTGGTAGAAAAACAGAAAGGCAGAGTATTTCCTAAATGGTGAAAGATTGGGGAATGCAGATGCTCAAAGGGACCTGGGTGTCCTTGTACATGAGTCACTGAAAGTGAATGTGCAGGTGTTCAGCAAGCCATTAGGAAGGCAAATTGTATGCTGGCCTTCATTACAAGAGGATTTGTGTGCTGCCTTCCTTTAGGAATTTATGTTAATTTTCCAGTTAATTCAGGGGTTTGAGTAATTTGGGTCGATTTCCATTGTGTGCCACCACCTAGTGGATATTTGGTACCTAGCAAGTGCAGTAAAGCGCAGTAAAGTGCAGTAAAGCGCAGTAAAGTAAACTACTGTATATCACAGACCTACAGCTCAACACATGGTCTGGGAAGTTATTTTCTTGTTACGCTCCAGCCTTGGACACTATTTGTCTGTAAGTACTTGAGAATGTTATAGATGATTAGTGTACACTATATTTTGCAGAAAATGTCTAGTTTGTAACTTTTCTCTGTAAGCAAACCTGCACAGCTAGCCGTGAAGTGCTCGCTCTGTGTCTAGCTGGTTAACTTGTAGCTGTATTTGATGCACTATGTACAGGGCTAATTTAAAGAGAATGTAAGAGAATGCCTTTCAGTTTGCTAAATGTATATTCACAGTAAGCTGTGTTTCCACGTGTTTTGGTAAGTTACATGCCAAATGTACTGTGTTGCTCAGGCGTACCTAAATTTGTGTATGCATATCAGTTATGTGCTTGTGTACTAATGTGTGCTTCCATTTCTGTATTGTATTTCAGTTTCACAATAAGAATCTTTCAGTAAAGTTTACAAGAAAAGTCAAGCCTTGTGATTTTTACGGGAAGATATCAAGTTGTTAGCTACCTGTCTAGCTCTGCATAGGAACGTGCTGCAAGGGCAGAATAGTGAAAAGACAACAACACAGCGGGCTCAAGCACAAGAAGATACCTGTAGCTGTGGCATAGTGGTTAGCACTGTTGCCTCACAGCGCCAGGGACCCGGGTTCGAATCCGGCCTCGGGTGACTGTCTGTGTGGAGTTTGCACATTCTCCCCGTGTTTGCGTGGGTTTCCTCCGGGTGCTCCGGTTTCCTCCCACAGTCCAAAGATGTGCGGGTTAGGATGATTGGCTATGATAAATTGACCCTTAGTGTTAGGGGAATTAAATACGTGGGGTTACGGGGATAGGGTGGGATATGTGTTGGTGTAGGGGTTACGGGGATCGGGTGGGATATGTGTCGGTGCAGGCTCGATGGGCCGAAATGGCCTCTATCTGCACTGTGGGGTTTCTGTGATACCACTCAGCTACCATGAGTCTACGCTCAGGAAGACAATATAACATAGAGGACGTCGACCAGCCAACCGAGAAGCATGAGCCTCTTCGAGCAAACGATGCCAAGTCACAGTCCTCTAAAGCATCCTCTAGATCATCTCGGCGGTCCAGCAGACCGTCGTCATCGACAGCTTCTGCAGCCGCCAAAGCACATGCCAAGGCAAAAGCTGCCCAGGCTCAATTGTCCTTTGCTGAAAACGAAGCTAGTGTGATGCAGCAGAGAGCCGCCCTCGATGCTAGTGTGATGAAGCAGAGAGCTGACCTCGACGCTAGTGTGATGAAGCAGAGAGCTGACCTTGACGCCAGTCTCCACATTCTCCAAAGCCAGAGAGCTGCCGCTACCGCTGAAGCTGAAGCTGCAGGTTATGAAGAAGGTGAGGAGAATGAAGGCGGGGAGCACAGCCATGAACCATATTTTCCAGAACAGCCACTCAGTCCAGTGCAACGTACAAGTGAGTATGTCCAACAACACTCCAAATTGTTCTTCAAGGAAACATCCAGGTATCTCGACGCAGAACCAGCTACTCACCACAGTAACAAACAGCCTGTTTTCGGAGACACTGAGCTTAAAAGAGAAGAAACAAGTAAGACTTACCTGCAGAGACCTCCACAGCACTCGGCCAATCCAGCCAAGCAGTCCTCACCCGAGCCACAAGGTGCACAAGACCTCGCTAGGTACCTCATCCGCCGAGAATTGTTAAGTTCAGGTCTTCTAGAATTTGATGACCGTCCTGAAAATTATTGGTCATGGAAAGCGTCCTTCCTGAATACCACCAAGGACTTGAATCTGTCAGCTAGAGAAGAACTAGATTTGATGACAAAGTGGGTTGGAGCGGAGTCGTCAGAACAGGCGAGGAGAATTCGCTCAGCGCACGTCCGCAATCCCACACCAGGCCTCAACCTGGTTTGGCAACGTCTCGAAGACTGTTATGGGACACCAGAAGTCATTGAACACGCACTGCTTAAGAAGATTGAGGACTTTCCGAAGCTAACCAACAAAGATAATGTCGAGCTTCGAGAACTGGGTGACATTCTCCTCGAACTGGAGTGTGCTAAGGGAGAAGGTTACCTGACAGGCCTCTCGTATTTAGATACAGCTCGTGGGGTAAACCCAATAGTGGAAAAGCTCCCCTACAACCTTCAAGAGAAATGGATAGCTAAGGGATCCAAGTATAAGGAGGAGTACGGAGTGGCATTTCCCCCCTTCTCTCTCTTCTCCAGGTTCGTCCAACAACAGGCAAAGGTGAGGAATGATCCAAGTTTCACTTTCTCCACCTCCAGCAGTTACGCTCCTTCGAGAACAGAGAAACCCACAAAGTACAGCAACAAAGCCTCTGTGAGCGTGCACAAAACAAATGTTCCAGCCGAACCCTCAGTCAACCAATCCAGTTCTGCTGGGAATAAAGTGGATGACCCAGATCGTCACTTTCCAATACACAAGAAGCCCCACCCACTCAAAAAGTGTCGAAGCTTTCGAAGCAAGCCTATTGATGAGCGCAAATCATACCTGAAAGAGAATCGCATCTGCTTCAGGTGTTGTGGGTCAACTATGCACATGGCAAAAGACTGCAAGGCGATAATCAAGTGCCTCGAGTGCATCCAGGTCCTCCTCCTTCGACCACCGAGAGTGCTGCGGTTGACAAAGAGGATAGCGGGGAGCAAAGCGAAAGCGCATCTTCTTCAGTCACCTCCAAGTGTACAGAGGTTTGTTGAAATGCAAGCAGCCCACGCTCATGCTCCAAAATCTGCTTGGTTAAAGCATATCCTGCAGGGAGAAAGGAGAAGGCAATCAAGATGTACGCAGTGCTTGATGAGCAAAGTAACAAGTCTCTAGCGAAGACAGAATTCTTCAATCTCTTTGAAGTCAAGGCCAGCGCAGCTCCATACACGCTAAAAACCTGTTCAGGGACAACAGAGACTACGGGTAGGAGAGTTGGCAACTTCATGATCGAGTCCATGGATGGGAAACTACAGCTTCCCCTCCCCACCTTAATTGAGTGTGACATGATGCCAGATGATAGGATGGAAATTCCCTCCCCAGAGGTCGCACGCCATCAGCCCCACCTACAGCCAGTTGCCAACGAAATTCCAGCTGTGGACCCGGACGCTCCAATCCTCCTGCTCTTGGGAAGAGACATCTTAAGGGTGCACAAGGTGCGCGAGCAAATCAACGAGCCCCACAATGCTCCTTATGCGCAGCGGCTTGACCTGGGATGGGTCCTCGTGGGTGGAGTTTGCCTGGGAACAGTCCATAAACCAGCAGATGTCAACGTTTATAAAGCAAACGTGTTGCACAACGGTCGCAATTCCTGTCTCAGCCCATGCCCAAACAGAATCCAGGTAAAGGAAGACTACGATGGCATGACGCAGCATCATAGGTCAACCTCCTCTGCCTGTGAGGAAGAGGCAGGCCTCACTGTGAGCACAGACAGCCTAGGATGCTCAGTGTTTGAAAGGTCCAAGGATGATGACAAGCCAGCACTATCCATGGACGACAAAGCTTTCCTAACCATCAATGCCCTGAGGAGATTTTTCTCAATCCGTGGTCCAGCCAAACTTCCCCGCTCCGACAGAGGGACTAACTTCGTGGGTGCCTGTAAGGAGTTGGACATCCACACGGACGATGCAGTGGTAAGAAGCTACCTCCAAAAGAAAGGATGCACGTGGGTGTTTAACCCCCCGCATTCATCCCACATGGGTGGTTCATGGGAGAGGCTCATCGGTGTTGCCAGGCGTATTCTGGATGCTATGCTGCTTCGGACGGGACCCACTCGTCTCACACACGACGTCTTGAGCACTCTCATGGCTGAAGTCATGGCGATCATGAATGCAAGACCCCTGGTGCCGGTGTCCACCGACCCAGACATGCCTGCAGTCCTCACCCCAGCGATGCTCCTGACTCAAAAAATGAGTGCTATTTCAGCCCCCTCTGGAAACTTCGACATGGCTGAGCTGCACGGGAAGCAGTGGAAGCAAGTCCAGTGTCTTGCAGACACTTTTTGGAAGAGATGGAGAGGAGAGGATTTGTCCACCCTACAGAGCCATAAGAAATGGACAGAAGTCAAGCCAAATGTCAAAGTGGGAGATGTTGTCTTGCTGAAAGACAGCCAAGCACACAGAAATGAATGGCCAGTGGGACTGGTTGTCAAAACTCTGCCGAGCAGGACAAGAGGGTCCGCAAGGTGGAGGTGAAGATTGTCAAGGAGGGTACTGTCAAAGTGTTTCTGAGGCCAGTCTCAGAGATCGTAGTTCTCCTTTCTGAAGAAACCTAGGGAAAGGATTCTGAGTATGTTTGCAGCCAAAGGACGTTTTCTTTAGGTTTTATTTTGTATCTGTAGTAAGCGGGGAGTGTGCTGCCTTCCTTTAGGAATTTATGTTAGTTTTCCAGTTAATTCAGGGGTTTGAGTAATTTGGGTCGATTTCCATTGTGTGCCGCCACCTAGTGGATATTTGGTACCTAGCAAGTGCAGTAAAGCGCAGTAAAGTAAACTACTGTATATCACAGACCTGCAGCTCGACACATGGTCTGGGAAGTTATTTTCTTGTTACGCTCCGGCCTTGGGCACTATTTGTCTGTAAGTACTTGAGCATGTTATAGATGATTAGTGTACACTATATTTTGCAGAAAATGTTTAGTTTGTAACCTTTCTCTGTAAGCAACTTACACAGCTAGCCGTGAAGTGCTCACTCTGTGTCTGGCTGGTTAACTTGTAGCTGTATTTTGATGCACTATGTACAGGGCTAATTTAAAGTGAATGTAAGAGAATGCCTTTCAGTTTGCTAAATGTATATTCACAGTAAGCTGTGTTTCCACGTGTTTTGGTAAGTTACATGCCAAATGTACTGTGTTGCTCAGGCTTACCTAAATTTGTGTATGCATATCAGTTATGTGCTTGTGTACTAATGTGTGCTTCCATTTCTGTATTGTATTTCAGTATCACAATAAGAATCTTTCAGTAAAGTTTACAAGAAAAGTCAAGCCTTGTGATTTTTATGGGAAATATCAAGTTGTCAACTACCTGTCTAGCTCTGCATAGGAACGCGCTGCAAGGGCAGAATAATTTGAGTACAGGAGTAAAGAAGTCTTACTCCAATTATATAGGGCCTTGGTGAGACCACACCTGGAGTACTGTGTACAATTTTGGTCTCCTTACCCAAGGAAGGATCTACTTGCCATAGAGGGAGTGCAACGAAGGTTCACGAGATTGATTCCTGGGATGGCAGGACTGTCGTATGAGAAGAGATTGAGTAAACTATGCCTGTATTCTCTTGAATTCAGAAGAATGAATGAGAGGGGATCTCATTGAAGCATACAAAATGATTACAGGGCTTGATAGGATGGATGCTGGGAGAATGTTTCCCTTAGCTGGGGAGTCTAGAACTAGGGGTCACAGCCTCAACATAGAAGATAGGAGGAGTAGGCCATTCAGCCCCTCGAGCCTGCTCCGCCATTCAATGCGATCAATTGAATTGGCCTCTATTGCCTTCTGTGGTAGAGAATTCCACAGGTTCACCACTCTCTGGGTGAAGAAATTCCTCCTCATTTCTGTCCTAAATGGCTTACCCCTTATCCTTAGACTGTGACCCCTGGTTCTGGACGCCCCGACCATCGGGAACATCCTTACTGCATCTAGTCTGTCCAGTCCTGTCAGAATTTTATAGGTTTCAACGAGATCCCCTCTCATTCTTCTAAACTCCAGCGAGTACAAGCCCAATTGACCCAATCTCTCCTCATACGTCATTCCTGCTATCAGCCTGGTGAATCTTTGCTGAACTCCTTCCATGGCAAGAACATCCTTCCTCAGATAAGGTGACCAAAACTGCACACAGTACTCAAGATGTGGTCTCACCAAGGCCCTGTACAGTGCAGCAAGGCATCCTTGTTCCTGTACTTGAACCCTCTTGCTACGAAGGCCAACATACCATTTGCCTTCTTAATCGCCTGCTGCACCTGCATGTTTACATTCAGCGACTGGTGCACAAGGACACCCAGGTCTCGTTGCACTTCCCCGTCTCCCAATCTATTGCCATTCAGATAATAACCTAATCAAGATAAAGGGTAGGCCATTCAGGACTAAGATGAGAAGAAATTTCTAGAGGGTGGTGAATCTTTGGAATTCTCTACCCCAGAGGGCTGTGAAGGCTCAGTCATTGGGTATATTCAAAACAGAAGTCGATAGATTTCTGACTAGTAAGGGCATCAAGGGATATGGCGATAGGGCTGGTGAATGGAGTTGAGGCAGAAGATCAGCCATGATCTCATTGAATGGCGGAGCAGGCTCGAAGGGCCGAATGGCCTCCTCCTGCTCCTATTTCTTATGTTCTTACGCTGGATACAGAATTGGCTCAGTGACAGGATGCAAAGGGTGGTGGTGGATGGATGTTTTTCCAGACTGGGAGGTGGTTTGCAGTGGGGTTCCCCAAGGGTCAGTTTTGGGTCCATTACTCTTCAATTTTTATAAACAACCTAGACTTGGGTGTAGGGAGCAGCATTATAACGTTTGCAGATGATACAAAACTTGGCTAAGTAGCTGATCATGATGAGGATAGTTATAGGCTTCAGGCTGACAGACAGGATGGTGAAATGGGCAGAAGCGCGGCAGATGCAGTTCAATGTGGAGACGTGTCAAGTGATGCACTCTGGGAGGACTAATATGGAAAGCCAGTACACTGTAAATGGCACCATTTTGAAAAGTGTGGATGAGCAGCGAGACCTTGGTGTCCATGTACACAAACCCTTAAAGGCGGCGGGGCAAGTTGATGAGGTGGTTAAGAAAGGTTACTTGGGTTTATGAATCACAGTGCAGATAGAGGCCATTTCAGCCCATCGAGCCTGCACCGACACATATCCCACCTGATCCCCGTAACCCCTACACCAACACATATCCCACCCTATCCCCGTAACCCCACGTATTTAATCCCCCTAACACGAAGGGTCAATTTATCATAGCCAATCAACCTAACCCGCACATCTTTGGACTAGAGGAATAGAATATAAAAACAAAGAGATCAGCTCGAACTTTATAAATCACTGGTTAGGCCTCAGCTCGAGTATTGTACACAATTCTGGGCATCGCACTTCAGAAAAGATGTCAAGGCCTTAGAAAGGGGACAGAGGAGGTTTACCAGGATGTTACCAGGGACGAGGGACTTCAGTTATGAGGAGAGGTTGGAAAAGTTCAGACTGTTCTCCTGGGAACAGAGAAGGTTAAGAGGTGACCCAATAGAGGTTTTCAAGATAATGAGAGCTTTAGATAGAGAGAAAAACTATTCCCTCTGGTGAGTGGGTCAATAACCAGAGGGCATAGATTCAAAATCATTGGCAAAATATCTAGAGGGGAGAGGAGGAGAAATGTTTTTACTCGGAGTTGTCGGATCTGGAACGCTCGACCTGAAAAGGTGGTGGAAACTGATTCCATCAATAATTCTAAAAGGGAGTTGGACGGTTCTGGAGGATGAGGAACTCAGGGTTACGGACAAGAAGCGAGGGTGTGGGACGCAGCACGACTGATCTTTCAAAGAGCCGGCACAGGCACGACGGGCTGAATGGCCTCCTCCTGTGCTGTAACTTTCTATGATTCTTCCCTTCCTTTGCTCGATTTCTCCATCTCCATTTCTGGGGCTAGGTTGTCAACCAATATCCACTATAAACCCACTGATTCCCACAGCTACCTTGACTACACTTCCTCTCACCCCACTGCCTGCAAGGACTATATTCCATTCTCCCAGTTTCTCCGTCGCATCTGTTCTGACTAGGTCACGTTCCATACTAGTGCTTTCGATATACAGGTAACTCTTTTTACCGGCACCTAAATAACTGGAAATCTCTCAACCGGCAAAATTCAGGAGTAGGTTCAGGTAAGTTTTACTTCATATTAGTGGCCGTGTAACCAGGGTTCCTGCACCTGTGGCCATGTAACTGGGGTTCCTGCACCTGTTGCTATGCAACAGGGACGCCTGGATCGGTGGCCGTGTACGGGGCTCTCGTACCTCAGCAAGTATACCTCTCTGTAATCCGGACTTTTTGATCAACCGGCACCACGCTGGTCCTGTCAGTGCCGGATAAAAGAGAGTTTCCTGTACCTTCCTTTTTCTTCAACCGAGGATTCCCCTCCACCATGTCCGTCCCATTTCCCACACTTCTGTTCTCACCCCTTCCCGGAATCCTCGATAGGTTTTCCCTTGTCCCCATCTTCCACCCCACCAGCCACCACCTTCAGCAATGATCCCACCACCAAACACATCATCTCCCCTTTCAGCATTCCGAAGGGACTGTTCCTTCCCAGACACTTGTCCACTCCAACACCACTCCTCTTCCCACAGCACCTTCCTGTGCAAGTGCAGGAGAAGCAATGCCTGCCCTTTTACCTCTTCCATCGTCCAGGGCCCCAAACACACCTTCCAGTTGAATCAGCGATTTACTTGTACTTCTTTCAATTTAGTATACTCTATTCGTTGCTCACGCTGCAGTCTCCTCTACACTGGTGAGACCAAACGCTGATTGGGTGATCACTGCGAAACACCTCCATTCAGTCCACAAGCATGACCCTAAGCTTCTGGTCGCTTGTCATTTTAATTCTCCACTCCACTCCCATTCTGACCTCTGGATTGGGCCTATATTCTCCGGAATTTAGAAGAATGAGAGGTGATCTCATTGAAACCTAGAAGATTCGTAAGAGGGCTTGACTGGGTAGATGCCGGGAGGTTGTTTCCCCTGGCTGGAGAGTCTAGAACTAGGGGCATAGTCTCAGGATAAGGAGTTGGCCATTTAGGACTGAGATGAGGAATTTCTTCACTCAGAGGGTTGTGAATCTTTGGAATTCTCTACCCCAGAGGGCTGTGGAGGCTGAGTCTGAGTATATTCAAGACAGAGATCAATAGATTATTGGACACTAAGGGAATCAAGGGATCTGGGGATCGAGCAGGAAAGTGGAATTGATGTAGAAGTTCAGCCATGATCATATTGAATGGCGGAGCAGGCTTGAATGGGTGCATGGCCCACACCTGCTCCTAATTCTTATGTCCTTGGCCTTCTATATTGTTCCAATGAAGCTCAAGGAACAGCAACTCATCTTTTGATTAGGCATTTTACAGCCTGTTTGATTCATTGAGTTCAACAATTTCAGATCATAACCACTGTATTATGTCCGTGTATAATTGAGACACGGACTGCAGGAGTTGATTATAACAACAAGTCTTTACTAAATGGAGATAACCTGGAAACAAACTACAGAAGCCTGCTAGGGCCTTTTATACAGGGGTGGTCACTGCCGGTACTGCAGTCTGAGACCAGTTATTCCCTTAAAGGTACATACACAACAATTCCTCCCCTTTTAGATAAACAGTACATAACATTCATTTAACAACTAAATAATAACTAATTACAATTACAATTACGGTTGCTAGATACATTAGTTGAGGTTAAGCAATTATAAGTTCAGTCTTTGAGGAGGCTTCCTGATTCTGTCTGGATAACGCCTCTTTGGGGTATCAGGTTCTTCTGGCAAGGTTGAGTCAGGATCAATGTCGTTGTTTGGTTCGTCTGCTTCCAATATCATCGATTCTGCGGTAGATGCAATTGGTACTTCGGTTTCATCGCCAGGTATATCAGATCGTGGTGTGGAGTTGACGTTTTCCAGTGACTCTAGAATCTGGTCAGCATGGCGTCTTACAATGCTCTCTCCAATGTCCACGGTATACATTAGAGGTCCTTGCCGTGTACAGATCGTTCCTGGCTGCCATTTCTCTGTGCGGTAGTCCCGGGCCAAAACTGGTTGACCTATCTTAAAACTCCTGGTCGGCCTTTCATTCATATTCTGAAACTGCCTGTTCTCCACATCTCTTGACGTTTGGCTTAACCAAATCCAAGCGGCATCGTAGTCTACGATTGAAGAACATCATGGCTGGAGTTTGGTTGGTAACCGCATGTGTCGCATTCCGGTAGGCAAACAAGAAGTTATGCACCTTGTGTTGTAGGGGTATATCTTCATTACACATTGCCTTGATAGCCTTCTTGAATGTTTGAACAAACCTCTCGGCCAATCCATTAGTGGCTGGATGATATGGGGCGGATGTGTAATGCTTAACACCATTGTTCTTTAGGAACCTCCGGAACTCTTCAGACACAAACTGTGGTCCATTGTCAAAGCAAATCTGTTCAGGCAGCCCATTCCTGGCGAATATGGTTTGTAAGACTGATAGTTTTTTCTGTGGTGGTTGAGGACATTTTTATTACCTCTGGCCACTTTGAATGTGCATCCACCGCAATTAAAAACATCGAGTCCATAAAGGGACCAGCAAAATCAATGTGCACCCTTTGCCATGGAGATGAGGGCCACTCCCATGGATGTAGAGGGGCTTGTGGTGGGGCGTTTTGGACCTTCTGGCATCCTGTACAGCTCTTGGTCATCTCTCCGATTTCTCTATCGATTCCCGGCCACCACACAAACGCTCTGGCTAAGTTCTTCATTTTTACCCCTCCCAGATGACCCTCATGAAGCTCATTGAGCACTCTATCCTTCAATTTGGGTGGAATTACTACTCTGGATCCACACATCAAGGTTCCTCTGCACACTGACAGCTGTTCTCTTCTCGGCGAGAATGCTGGCAGCAGTGGTTTGCCATGTGCTGGCCATCCCTTCACCGTTAAATCATAGACCCAGGAGTGTGTCGGGTCATTTCGTGTTTCCTTTTCTATGTTCGCATTCGTCACAGGGAAATATTCGACTATCGTCGAGTGGAATAACTCCACTGGATCCACTGCCAGTTCTTCTTCCACCGTCAGCAACGGTCGGCGCGACAATCCATCAGCATTCCTATGCTGTTTAGTTCCTTTGTACTCAGTCATATTGGTGTGCCCCTAGGAACAGGGACCACCTCTGTAGCCGTTGTGCTATTATCGGTACGCCCTTCTGAGGGTTGAAAATGGAGAGGAGAGGTTGATGATCAGTTAGTAGAGTAAATTTCTGACCGTGCAGGTAGTGATTGAACTTCTTCACCCCCACACCAGGCTGAGGGCCTCTGTCAATCTGGGCGTAGTTACACTCGGCTGAAGTTAACAAACGTGACGCAAAAGCTATCGGCCTCTCTGAACCATTAAGGAATTTATGTGACAGTACCGCCCCAATGCCGTAGGGAGACGCATCACACGCCAGTCTTATCGGTAGTGATGGGTTGTAGTGAGCCAATACTTCTCTTGAAGTGATCAAGTCCTTACTCTTCTGAAAGGCCCGCTTACATTCATCGCTCCATTTCCATGCTACTCCCGTTCGTAGTAGGGCGTTCAGTGGGTGCAGAATTGTGGACAAATTCAGCAAAAACTTATGGTAGTAATTCACCAATCCGAGGAATGACCTCAGTTGCGACATTCAGGCGCTGGAGCCTTAACTACCGCTTCAATTTTGTCAGGGGACTTATGCAACCCCTCATCAATCACGTGGCCACAATACGATATGTTTCTTAAAAAAACTCGCACTTGGGGCGATTGGCTCGTAGCCCATGTTCACGTAGTCTAGTGAGCACCTGCTCTAGGTTGGCAAGGTGTTCACTGTCATCTTCACCTGTCACTAGGATGTCGTCCAAGTAACACTGAGTCCCCGGAATCCCTTGCAGGACTTGTTCCATCGCTCTCTGCCATATCGCCGGAGCTGATGCTACTCCGAATACCAGTCGATTATACTGGTAAAGACCTTTGTGAGTGTTTATCGTGTTCTTCAACCTCCATCTGCAAATATGCTTGTGCTAGGTCAATTTTTGTAAAACGCTTCCCTCCAGATAGTGAGGCGAAGATATCTTCTATCCTTGGAAGAGGATATTGTACTGTGTGAAGGACTGGGTTCACCATCACCTTGAAGTCCCCACAGATGCGAATCTTCCTTGGCTCCTCAGACTTATTGTTTAATGTTTTCTTCATGACAGGAACGATGGGTGTCACCCACTCGCTCCAGTCTACCTTAGATAACACGCCTGCATTCTCCAGCTCTGCCTCGACGGCTGGGCGAATTGCATATGGTACCAGTCTTGCCTTGAAAAACTTGGGAATTGCATTTTCCTCTATTTTTAGAGAGGCGGTTACGCCTTTAAGAGTGCCCAGTTCTTGTTTAAATACCTCTTTGGCGCCAGCCAAGATTGTTGGCAATCGTCCAGGAGTGACGTCGTCATCCTTTTTACCAGCCACAGTCAGTGCCTGAATGGAGTGCCAGTCTAAACTTATCTTTCTGATCCATTCACGTCCCAATAACGGTGGTCCACCATCTTGCAGAATGTAGAGATACAATTTCCGTATTTTCTTGCCGTCGTATTCGACAGGCACCCTTATTTTTCCTCTGGGGTATACTTTTTGCCCTGTATACGTCCTCAAGACAATGGATGTCTCTCTCGAGGGTATGTGTGAGGATAGCCGCTCGTAGTCTCGTCGATTCATGACGGTTAGAGCTGATCCTGTATCCAATTCCATTTTAACTTGGGACCCTGCTATCGTGAGGGTGACCCAAATGGTTCGGTGATCCTCTTTTGCGATTATGTTGTGAAGTTTGAGACAGCTTAGTCTCTTGTTCCCGGATTGAGTATCGCTCATCTGGTCTTCGGAACTACTGTCCGTCATCTTTTGTACTTTCCTGTACGGTTCCTTAGTAGCCTTTTTGTTGTCGTTGGTCTTCTTCCCAGACCTGCAAACTCGTGCAATGTGTCCCATCTTTCCGCATTGCCTGCATATTTTGTCCTTGGACCAGCAGTCCTTCTGGTCATGGTTTGTTCTGCCGCAGCGATAACATTTTGCAAATCCCCGTGTCATTTCGTGGGTGCCATATTCCTGTGGCTTTTGCTGTATTTCCGCAGCTCCCCTTGCTTCCGCTTCGTACGATACTGCCACGCTGAAAGCCTTATCTAGCGTCAGCTCTTTCTCTGAGTAACCTCTTCTGGGTTCCTTCACTCAGGAGTCCACAGACAAATTTGTCCCGTAAGGTATCTGCCAGTCCTGCTCCAAACTGGCAGTGCTTTGATAGCTTGCGTAGTTCCGGCTTGCGTAGTTCCGTAAGGTAATCAGCATTGCTCTCATTTTTATGCTGATTTCTCCTGTGGAATTTAAATCTTTCTGCTATCAGCAGCGGTGTAGGATTTAGGTGTTCCTGTAGGACGGCAACAATTTCGTTAAAACTCTTGGCCTTCGGTTTGGCTGGAGTAATCAGGTCCCGCAATAGGCCGTACGTTCTTGCGCCCATTAAATTTAGCAATACCGATGCCTTTTTCTCATCGGCTATTTAGTTTGCCTCGCAATATACCTCGACTCTTTCCACATACGTGGTCCAGTCTTCTATTGCATTATCGAAGGCAGTGATAGCCAGTCTTTGGCATCTTGAAAATCTAAGATGGCGCCTCCCACGCTTTGCCTTCGTCCCCGACAAATCAAAATGGCATCTCCCGCGCTTTTCCCGCTGCTGCCAACGCTGTTGCTGGCGATTATATTTATTTTTCTATCGCGCTTCAATATTTGCTCCATTAATTGAAGAAGCATTCTAGTCGTGGAGCGGACCCTCTGGGACACTTCCCTCCCTCTAGGTCCGAACGCTGCCCAGCTTCGAAGCACCGGCCGCGCCCTGTGTGCTCCACCCTCTCTTTGCTTCCCGACTCGCTGCCCGGCACCGTTGCAGAGCCACCCGATCGAGCTCTAGCCCGCCGCAGCCCAGGAAGGATCAGTGCACTACCTGCCACCAGCCCGATTAGCTGGGAAACCACAGACTGGAGAACTAAGCCTGGCTCTCGACAGTCTCTCCTGCACTTTTCAATTCGATGATTTGGAGGGCGGTTGCCCGTTTCTCAAGTTTCTTTGGATTATTATTATTTTTTTTTTTTCTTTCTTCTGGCTTCGCCCTTCAATAACGTCGTCTGAGGTGCTGCCGAGTTGCAGGTAAGTTTGTTTCTTACTTGTCGCCAGTATTATGTCCGTGTATAATTGAGACACGGACTGCAGGAGTTGATTATAACAAGTCTTTACTGAATGGAGACAACCTGGAAACTGAAACTACAGAAGCCTGCTAGGGCCTTTTATACAGGGGTGGTCACTGCCGGTACTGCAGTCTGAGACCAGTTATTCCCTTAAAGGTACATACACAACGCACTGCTCCCATTTTTTTGGACAGATGTCAATAATGATTCTGCTGTTGCCATTTACACCTCCCCTGGACCTATCTTTTGTTTCTTTACATTCCATTACTATCTCCTTTTGCCTTGCACCATCATCCCTTTAATCTCTCCTGCCTTCCACCCCATATGTTCCTTTTTGTTCCTCCCCTCCCCAATTTCCCTGCCCCAACACCTGCTTAAAACTGGTTACATCTAACCTTTCCCAGTTCTGATGAAGGGTCATCGACCTGAAACATTAACTCCATTTCTCTCTCCACGGATGCTGCCGGACCTGCTGAGTATTTCCAGCATTCTCGGTTTCTAGTTTAGATTTCCAGCACCTGCAGTATTTTGCTTTTGCCACTGACTTGAGTTGGCCATCACTCACGCCGTCCATCACAATTGTCTTCATTTTCTGTCGATAACCTCCTGTAAGAACTCGAAGATCAATCATTGAGTGACTCTTTCCTCATTACTGCCATCAATTACAATGTCTGGGGCCCCACAGTGTCCAAGTTTGGTTTTAACTTAAACCTTTAATGAGATTTTAATTTTCCTGTTGTTGTTCTGTTCCCCTGTCTCTATCCCCAGTTCCATTCCCTGCTCACCATGCTGTTTCATTGTCTGAGCAGGAGGGGGAACACTTACCCTATGGAGACTTTGCTAAGTGGCACTCTGCCCAGAGCTGTAATATGATCACACTGGCTGGGAGCCAATCACTCCGCACGCACAGCTTTAAATTATCTTGTTTACCCTGGATTAACAGGACTGGAATGGCTGGAAGAAAAGCCAAAAAGCCTCGTTTGAAAATCTGTGTACAAGGTCATAGTTCAGGACACCACAAAGTTAGGAAAGGTGAGACAGGAAGGTGGTAAATGGAGAGATGGTCAGGTTACAGGAGTGGCTCACAGAAGGCTGTAGTTTGCAGTGCGAGGAGCCGATTTCACTGCAGGGAGATTCAGGCTGTGTGTTTACATGAAATGTTCAGCCTTGGGCAGAACAGGAGACCCAAGTCACAAGGCTCAGGATCAACAAACCAGATAAATGCCACAAAAAATTTCAACAAGTTAGTTCTGGCTCAGAATCAAATTCCTTACGTAAAAGGCTCCTAGATGTTTCAATATGAAAAGTAGAGAGACTCTGGTTTGTGTAAATGATTGGTCTCCTGCGCGGAGATTCTTTCAGCCCATCGTGCCTGATCTTTGAACGAGCTCTCCAATTAGTCCCACTTCCCCCTGCTCTTTCCCCATCGCCCAGCAAATTTCTCTTTTTCAAGTATTTATTACACAGGATATACGGCACAGAAACAGGCCATTCGGCCCAACCAGTCCGTGCTGGCGTTTATGCTCCACTCGAGCTTCCTCCCATCTTAATCTATCAGCATAACCCTCTATTCCCTTCTCCCTCATGTGCTTGTCCAGCCTCCCCTTAAATGTATCGATACTATTCGCTTCAACCACTCCCTGTGGTAGCGAGTTCCACATTCTCACCACTCTCTGGGTAAAGTTTCTTCTGAATTCCCTATTGGATTTCTTGGTGACTATCTTATATTGATGTCCTCCAGTTATGCTCTTCCCCACAAGTGGAAACATTCTCTCTGTATCCACTCTATCAAAACCTTTCATAATTTTAAAGACCTCTATTAGGTCACCCCTCAGCCTTCTCTTTTCAAGAGAAAAGAGACCCAGCCTGTTCATCCTTTCCTGATATGTAAACCCTCGTATTTCTGGTATCATCCTTGTAAATCTTCTCTGCACCCTCTCCAGTGCCTCTATATCCTTTTTATAATATGGCGACCAGAACTGTACGCAGTGCTCCAAGTGTGGTCTAACCAAGGTTCGATACAGGTTTAGCATAACTTCCCTACTTTTCAATTCTATCCCTCTAGAAATAAACCCTAGTGCTTGGTTTGCTTTTTTATGGCCTTATTAACCCATGTGGCTACTTTGTGATTTGTACTCCGAGTTCCCTTTGTTCCTCTACCCCACCCAGACTCATCCTCCAAGTAATAACTGACCTCCCTATTCTTCCTACCAAAATGTAATACCTCAAGCATGTGTTGAACTTCATTTGCCAATTATATGTCCATTCTGCAAGTTTATTAATGTCCTCCTGTAATTTGTTGCTGTCCTCCTCAGTATTGACTATCCCCCCAATTTGGTATCAGCCGCAAATTTAGAAATTGTGTTTTTGATTCCAAAGTCTAAATCGTTAATGTAAATTGTGAACAGCAGTGGTCCCAGCACTGATCCTTGTGGAACACCACTACCCACCTTCTGCCACTGTGAATAGTTACACTTTACTCCCACTCTCTGCTTTCTGTCCTGAATCCAGCTAGCTGTCCATTCTGCTACTTGTCCCCCGACTCCGCATTCTCTGACCTTGCTCGTCAGTCTATTATGGGGTACCTTATCGAAGGGCTTTTGAAAATCTAGATAAATTACATCTACTGCATTACCCTTGTCTACTCTCTCTGTTACCTCTTCAAAAAATTCTATGAGGTTGGTCAAGCAAGACTTTCCCCTTTTGAAATCCATGTTGACTATTCATTACTATGTTTAGTTTCTCGATGTTCTTCTATTTCCTCCTTTAGTAGGGATTCCATTATTTTTCCTACCACTGATGTTAAGCTGACTGGTCTATAATTCCCTGGACATGTTCTATCCCCCTTCTTAAATATCGGTATTATGTTAGCTATCCGCCAGTCCTCTGGCACTACACCTTTTTCTAACAAATGATTAAATGTGTGTAGTAATGCCTGCTATCTCTTCCCTAGATTTAAAAAAAATGCATGGATACAATCCATCCGGACCAGGGGTTTTATGCAGAGTTTGATTAGTTTATTTAATATATCCCCTCTATTTTAAATGCACTTCTCATTACTAATCTCATGTCCACCTGTTCTATCTCCCTGGTGAATACTGAAGAATCCAGTTCCCTTTTGAAAGTTATTATTGAATCTGCTTCCACTGCCCTTTTCAGGCAGCGCATTCCAGATCACAACTTGCTGTGTAAAAATAAAATTCCTCATGTCACCTCTGGTTCTTTTGCCAATCACCTTAAATCTGTGTCCTCTGGTTATCGACCCTTCTGCCACTGGAAACAGTTTCTCCTTATTTACTCTATCAAATCTACCCTTAACCTTCGCTGACTCTCAAGTCAGAACAAAGAAGATTCACTCGGTTAATCCCGGGGATGAGGGGATGGACATATGAGGAGAGGTTGAGTAGATTGGGACTCTACTCATTAGCGTTCAGAAGAATGAGAGGCGATCTTATTGAAACATATAAGATTGTGAAGGGGTTGGATCGGGTGGATGCGGGGAGGATGTTCCCGATGATGGGTGAAACTAGAACTAGGAGGCATAGTCTTAGAATAAGGGGCTGCTCTTTCAAAACTGATGAGGAGGAACTACTTCACTCAGAGGGTGGTAGGTCCATGGAATATGCTGCCCCAAAAAGCTGTAGAAGTTACATCATTACATAAATTTAAAACAGAAATAGACAGTTTCCTAGAAGTAAAGGGAATTAAGGGTTACGGGGAGCGGGCAGGAATTTGGACATGAGTCTAGGCTCAGATCGGACATGGCCCTGTGGGTAGCTGAGCGGGCCCAGGGGCCATGTAGCCTGATCCTGCTCCTATTTTGTGTGTCTAATTCTGTTAGATTCAGGAGATGGTTCTGTGATAGTAGATTGGCAGTTAGGATCAGATCAGCCATGATCTTATTGAATGGCAGAGCAGGCTCAAGGGGCCGATTGGCCTACTCCTGCTCCTATTTATGTTCTTATGTTCCAAGAACAACCCCAGCATCTCCACATAACTGAAGTCACTCAATGAAGTCACTCCTGGAATCATTCTAGTAAATCTTTTCTGCACCCTCTCTGAAGGTCTTGACAATGAGATCAGCTATGATCTCATTGAATGGCAGAGCAGGCTCGAAGGGCCTACTCCTGCTCCTATTTATGTTCTTATCCTTCCTAAAGTGCTGTGCCCAGCATTGGACGGTACTCCAGCTGAGGCCTAACCAGTGTTTAAGGTTCATCATAACTTCCTTGCTTTTGTACTCTATTCAAAAAGCCCAGGATCCTGTGTGCTTTTTTAAATTTTTTAAAATTAAAAACAGCCTTCTCAACTTGTCCTGCCACTTTCAATGATTTGTGTACATACACCCCCAGGTCTCGCTGCTCTTGCACCCCCTTTAGAATTGTACCCTTTAGTTTATATTGCCGCTCCTCATTCTTCCTACCAAAATGCATCACTTCACTGCGTTAAATTTCATCGGCCACGTGTCTGCCCATTTCACCAGTCTATGTCCTCCTGAAGCCGGTTACTATCTGCTTCATTGTTCACTACACTTCCAGGTAAGAAGCAGGTAAATCTGTAAAAGTCCATTCTCTGCCACTTCTGGATCTGATGGTGACCTCCAACTTCACCACTGTCTTTCTGCTCCTCGATCAATTCTGCACACCGCCTGGCTCTTCATTCCCACGGAAGTACCTCCAGTGGGTCGTCCTCCGATACTCTTCAAAAACCTTCTGGCTCACTCTCCCTCCACACTTGTCTCCGAATCTGGACATCAGTTTGTCGATGCTCCATGCTGACTCCATCCTAGGTATGTCAACTTTATCCCACAACAGATCCTCCAACATTAACTCTGGACTCCCTCCTAACGTCTCCTCTATTCCCCATTTACCACCAGGATATATTTATCCTAATAATTGCTACATAACCAAGCCTATATAACTTGATTTTTTCCATGTCCATTCACCTGCACATTTTGGCTGCCGCTCTGGACTCAAGCCCACTTCCCCCACCCCTCCTTTTCTCTTTACCGCTTCACCTTGCCATCTCACGTGGCCTCGCTACTCCCACCGTGCCACTCAGATAAGACCATCTCAGTTAGTCCCACTCCCCTGCTCTCTCCCCATATCCCTGCAATGTCTTTTCCTTCAATACTTATACAACACCCTTTGAAGGCTATTATTGAATCTGTATCCACCGCCCTATCAGGCAGTGCATTCAAATCCTAACCACTCACTGAAACAAACCTCTCGTCGCCTCTGGTTCATTTGCCAATCACCTTAAATCTGTGCCCTCTGGTTCTTGACCCTTCAGCCATTGGAAACCGTTTCTCTTTATTTACTCTATCTAAACACTTCATGATTTTAAACACCTCTCCAAACGCTTTGCTTTCTCTGCTCTTAGAACAATCCCAGCTTCTCCAGTCTGTCCACACAACAATATCCATGCTGCTACTGCTCCTTTTCATAGAAAAATTACAGCACAGGAGGCCATTCGGCCCATTGTGTCCATGCTGTTCGGAAAAGAGCGACCCAGCTGTGATGAAATATTCCATTCATCACTGCCTGTGACTGTGGTTGGTTTCAGGTCCCTTACCTCAGTTCCGTCTCACCATTGTATTGTATATTGTAATGTATTGTGTGTAGGGCTCCGCCCACACCTGGCCCCTATGTAAGCAAGCTCAGTCTGGCCTCATATCCAGTACTGCAGACCTCCAGATGGAAGATACCTCTCTCCACTGCGTGTTACCTTCTAAGTTAATAAAAGCCTTGTTTTGTTTCGCTAACATCGAGTCTCGGAATTATTGAGGCACATCAATTTTATTAACTTATTTTTCAACACAATGGATCAACTCCTAAAACCCGAACGTTTGGATTTGGACCAGCATGCTTCGGACGCATCGGCACGCTTCGGACACTGGTTTATGTGTATGGAATTCTTCCTGGACAATTCCGCAGCCGTCAAAGACGCTACGGACGCTGCGAGTATGAAACTCGGAATTCTGCGGAATTGGGTAAGCCACCGGGTTTACCCCCTCATCCAAGACGCCGACACGTACCTGGCCGCCTGCGACATCTTAAAGGCGCATTACCAGCAGCCTACGAATGAGGTGCATGCTAGGCATCTGCTCGCTACTCGCGCACAGCGACCCGGGGAAATCGGTGGAGGAGTTCCTAGGCACCCTGAAAATGCTTGGCAAAGACTGCAAGTGCCAAGATGTAAAAGCCGCAGTGTACACCGACGAGCTTGTTCGCGATGCCTTTATCACAGGCCTCAGCTCCACTTACATCCGGCAGAGACTGCTGGAAAAAACGGGATTGGACCTGAAACAGGCCCAGAGAAACTCGGACGCCTACTCTTCAGCCCGCGCCGTCCACGCCGCCACGTGTGCACCAAGGGCACCGCCATCTTGGAAGGCATCTTCCCCGCCCGGCAGCCCGACACCGTCGGGGCCCCGCTCTCCCCCCAGAAGCCCTACGACAGCCGCGACGCGTCGGGGACCCAACTGCTACTTCTGCGGGCAGCCAAAGCACACCAGAAACCTGTGCCCGGCGAAAGGCACCACCTGCTTTAAGTGCGGTAAGAAGGGGCACTTCGGGAAGGTGTGCAGAGGGAACCCCGCCGGAAAACCCGCCACCGCCGCGTGTGCGCCGTGGGAGCGGCCATCTTGGACGCCATCTTGCCCGACCTCGTGGGGTCCGCCATCTCATGAGCAGACAGCGTGGACGCCATCTTGTCCCGATCAGGGCCCTACAGTGGCATCGGTCACAGTGGACCAGACCAGGCCGCACCCGCTATCCAAATCAATGGTGGACATCGAGGTAAACGGGTGCCGGGTTAAATGTTTAATTGACAGTGGAAGCACGGAGAGTTTTATCCACCCTGAACTGGCACAACAACTCTCCCTAAAGGTGGTCCCTACTCAGGGTACCATCTCTATGGCTGATAAAACCCAGACATCGACCATTCTGGGTTACTGCACGGTACAATTGTCCATTAACGGAACTGTATACGATAATTTTAAAGTATTAATCATGAAGAATCTATGTGCGAGCGTGATCTTGGGCCTGGATTTCCAGTGCAACCACCAAAGCATCACGCTCAAGTACGGTGGGTCCCAGCCGCCCCTCAGTGTGCGGTCTGGCTACCCTGAAGGTAAAGCCGCCTTCGCTATTCGCGAACCTTACCCCTAACTGCCGGCCAATAGCGACCAAAAGCAGGAGGTACAGCTGGGAGGACAGGCGGTTTATCGCGACCGAGGTAGACAGGCTCCTGAAAGAGCGCATTATTGAACGCAGCAACAGCCCGTGGCGCGCCCAAGTGGTAAGGGGTAGAGAGAAGAAACGGATGGTGATCGACTATAGCCAAACGATCAACAGGTACACCCAATTAGACGCCTACCCGCTACCCCGCATATCAGAAATGGTGAACCAAATCGCCCAATACCGGGTGTTCTCCACCATCGACCTCAAGTCAGCGTACCACCAGCTCCCTATCAGACCAGAGGACCGCCCGTACACCGCCTTCGAGGCGAACGGACGCCTCTACCAATTCCTCAGAGTCCCCTTTGGGGTGACGAATGGGGTCTCGGTCTTCCAGAGGGAGATGGACCGCATGGTCGATGACCACCACTTGCAGGCAACCTTCCCCTACCTCGACAACGTCACCATCTGCGGTCACAACCAGCAGGATCACGACTCGAACCTCGAGAGGTTCCTGAAAACCGCACAAAAACTCAACCTCACCTACAACGAGGACAAGTGCGTTTTCAACACCACGCGTCTCTGCATACTAGGCAGCGTGGTGGAGAATGGGGAAATCGGACCAGACCCCGACCGATTGCGCCCCCTACGGGAGCTGCCCCTGCCCAACACTCCCAAAGCCCTGAAAAGGTGCCTGGGGTTATTTTCTTATTATTCCCAATGGGTCCCCAACTACTCCGACAAAGCCCGCCCCCTCTTGAAAGCATCCTCTTTTCCGCTCTCTGCTGAGGCCCACGCCGCCTTCAAAAGCATTAAGCAGGATATTGAGCGGGCCACGCTACAGGCAGTGGACGAGAACACTCCCTTTCAAGTGGAAAGTGATGCGTCTGACTTTGCCTTGGCGGCCACCCTCAACCAGGCGGGGCGGCCCGTAGCTTTCTTCTCGAGGACCCTCCAAGGGCCCGAGATCAGACACTCCTCCGTAGAAAAGGAGGCCCAAGCCATCATGGAGGCAGTGCGCCACTACCAAGCCGGCAAATGCTTCACCCTACTTACCGACCAGCGGTCGGTAGCATTTATGTTCAATAATAAACAAACAGAGGGGGAAGATTAAAAATGATAAGATTCTTAGGTGGCGGATCGAGCGCTCCACCTTCGAGTATGACATCATTTACCGGCCAGGGGCCCTTAACGAATCCCCTGACGCCCTCTCACGAGGGATGTGTGCCAGCGCCACCGGGGATCGGCTACAGACCCTCCACAACGACCTCTGCCACCCAGGGGTCACGCGGCTGTTCCACTTCATAAAGTCCCGTAACTTACCCTACTTGATTGAGGAAGTTCGGTCTCTGACCAGGAACTGCCGCACTTGCGCTGAGTGCAAGCCTCGGTTCTACCGCCCAGATAGAGCCCACTTAATCAAAGCTACACGGCCCTTCGAGCGGCTCAGCTTAGATTTCAAGGGCCCCCTCCCGTCAGTCGACCGCAATGTTTACTTCCTGAACATTGTGGACGAATACTCCCGTTTCCCATTCGCCTTCCCCTGCCCAGACATGACCAGCGCCACGGCCATTAAATGCCTCAACAGCCTGTTCGGTATGCCGAGCTACATCCATACGGATAGGGGGGCGTCCTTCATGAGTGAAGAGCTACGCCAGTACATGCTGTCCAGGGGGATCGCCACGAGCCGTACCACCAGCTACAACCCCCAGGGTAACGGTCAAGTGGAGCGAGAGAACGGGACAGTATGGAAAGCAGTCACTCTAGCTCTAAGGACCAAGGGCCTCCCTATCTCCCGCTGGCAGGAAGTCCTCTCGGATGTGCTCCATTCGATACGGTCGCTATTGTGTACTGCCACTAATGCCACGCCTCATGAACGAATGTTTGTCTTTCCCCGGAAATCCACCTCAGGCGTAGCCATGCCGTCATGGCTCTCCACCTCAGGTCTGGTATTTGTGCGAAGGCATGTGAGGGGCCACAAGATGGACCCTCTCGTGGAGCCAGTGCACCTACTCCACGCCAACCCCCAATACGCGTATGTCCGGCACGCCGACGGAAGGGAGGACACCATGTCCATAAAAGACGTCGCCCCAGCCAGTAACGACAACAACCACGGCAATAGCAACAACAACGATCACAGCAACTCTTACCCACCCACTACTCTTTCATCACCCCCGGAAGAACATCGACCAACGGCACCCCCACCAACTGCCCCTTCAACAACCCTGGCGGCACCCCCGGCAGAGACCCAGGAGGCCACCGGGGACACCCAGCCGACACCACAACAGCCACGTCGGTCGCAGAGGACTATCAAACCCCCGAGCAGACTAAATCTATAGAAGGGGTGAATGTGATGAAATATTCCATTCATCACTGCCTGTGACTGTGGTTGGTTTCAGGTTTCAGTTCCCTTACCTCAGTTCCGTCTCCTCACCATTGTATTGTATATTGTAATGTATTGTGTGTAGGGCTCCGCCGATACCTGGCCCCTATGTAAGCAAGCTCAGTCTGGCCTCATATCCAGTACTGCAGACCTCCAGATGGAAGATACCTCTCTCCACTGCGTGTTACCTTCTAAGTTAATAAAAGCCCTGTTTTGTTTCGCTAACATCGAGTCTCGGAATTATTGAGGCACATCACCAGCTTAATCCCACCTTCCAGCTCTTGGTCCGTAGCCCTGTAGGTTCCGGCACTTCAACTGCACATCCAAGTACTTTTTAAATGTGATGAGGGTCTCTGCCTCTACCTCCCTTTCAGGCAGTGAGTTCCAGACCCCCACCACCCTCTGGGTGAAGGTTTTTTTCCCCTCATCTCCCCTCCAAGCTTCCAACTACTTTAAATCTTTGTGCCCTGGTTTTTGACCCCTCTGCTAAGGAAAATAGGTCCTTTCTATCCACTTTATCTAGGCCCCTGTTATATACACACACCTCAATAAAAAGGTCTCCCCTCAGCTCCTCTGTTCCAAGGAAAACAGACCCAGCCTATCCAGTCTTTCCTCATAGCTAAGATTCTCTACTCCCAGCAACATCCTTGTAAATCTCCTCTGTACCCTCTCTAGTGCAATCACATCTTTCCTGTAATGTGGTGACCAGAACTGCACGCAGTACTCTAGCTGAGGCCTAACTAGTGTTTTATACAGTTGAAGCATAACCCCCCCTGCTCTTGTATTTTGTGCCACGGCTAATAAAGGCAAGCATTCCGTATACCTTCTTAACCACCTTATCTACCTGTCCTGCTACCTTCAGGGATCTGTGTACATGCACTCCAAGGTCCCTTTATTCCTCTACACTACAGTGCCCTACCATTTAATGTGTATTCCCTTTCCTTGTTTGCCCTCCCTAAATGCAAAGGGTAGTGGAAATCTGGGACTCTATGGAGTCATAATGGCACAGAAGGAAGCCATTCAGCCCATCAAGTCCATGCCGGCTCTCTGTGGAGCAATCCAGTCAGTCCCATTCCCCTGCTCTATCCCCGTAGCCCTGCAAGTTTATTTCCCTCAAGTACCTATCCAGTCTCCCCTTGAAAACATTGTGTCGCCGCTTCTACCACTTCCGTCGGCAGCGAGTTCCAGGTCCTCACCACACTGCATAAAAAATTTTTTTCTCACATTCTCCCCCCCCGCCCCATATCTCTTGCCCAAAACCTTAAATCTGTGTCCTAGTCCTTGTACCAATTAGTGGGAACAGCCTTTCCCGGTCTAGTCTATCCAAACCCGTCATAATCTTGTACACCTCTATCAAATCACACCTCAACCTCCTTTGCTCTAATGAAAACAAATCCAGCTTCACCAACCTGCCCTTGTAACTAAGATCCCCCAACCCCGGAACCATTCTGGTAAATCTCCCCTGCACCCTCTCAAGGGCCTTCACATCCTTCCTAAAGTGTGGTGACCAGAACTGGACGCAATACTCCAGTTGTGGCCTAGCCAGCACTTTATAAAGGTTCAGCATAACTTCTCTACTTTTGTACTCAATACCTCTATTTATTAAGCCCAAGATCCCATATGCTTTGCTAACCACTCAATATGTCCAGTCACCTTCAGGGACCTATGCACATTAACTCCCAGGTCCCTCTGTCCCTGTACACTTTAAAACTGTGCCAGTGTATATTGCCTCTCCCTGTTCCTTCTGCCAAAATGCATCACCTCACACTTCTATTAAATTCCATCTGCCACTTGTCTGCCCATTCTGCTAGCCTGTCTATGTCCAGTTGCAGTCAATTGGTATCACTGTTTGCCCTGTCCCCCCCCACCCTATTCCAGTTGAGAAGTTCCACTCTAGATTGTTCCTTGCTCCTCTCCATTGCTAATCTAAATCTTATGATAAGATGATCACTCGTACCAAACTGTTCTCCCAGAGACACTTGGTCGACCTGGCCCACCTCATTCCCCAGCACCAGCAATGCCTCCTTCCTAGTTGGGCCAAGAACATTCTGGTAAAGGAATATACTCTTGAACATATTTCAGAAATTCCTCCCCCTCCTTTCCCTTTACCCTAGCATTATCCTAATCAATGGGTAATTAAAGTCCCCCAATATCGCCACGCTATAGCTCTTGCATATCTCTGGTGATTTCCCTGTAGATTTGCTCCTCTACCTCCCTCTCACTATTGAGGCCTGTAGAATACCCCCAATAGCATGATCAAACACTTTTTCCTCCTCAACTCTAACCAAATGGATCCTGTCCTTGCCCCTCAAGAACATCCTCCCTCTTCAACACTACAATGTCTTCCTTAATCAGCACTGCCACTCCACCTCCATTTTTTCCTTCCTTGTCTTTGCTGAACACCTTGTACCCTTGACTATTAATTGCCCAGTCCTCACTGTTTAAGCCACATTTCAGTTATTGCCACTACATCATACTGCCACACGGCTAATTGTGCTTGTAGCTCACCAACCTTATTCACCCCACTGTGCATTTATGTACATGCATTCTAAACCCATTTTTGAATTTTTCGTAGTCTTTTAGTTTGCGCTTATCTAATATGGTACCACTTCCACCTCTAGTACTAGCCAACACACTCACTGTTATGCACCTTATTCCTCTTTGACCTCTGCCAAGCTACTGCAGTTTAAACCCTGCAACAGCACTAGCAAAGCTCCCCGCTCTGTTGAGGTGTAACCTGGCTGGCTTGTACAGGTCCCACCTTCCCCAGAAATGGTCCCAATGCCTCAGGAATCTAAAGCCCTCCCTCACCATCTCTCCACAACATAAATTAGGAGCAGGAGTAGGCCATTCGCGCCTGCTCCGCCATTCAATGAGATCATGGCTGATCTTCTGCCTCAACTCCATTCACCAGCCCTATCGCCATATCCCCTGATGCCCTCACTAGTCAGAAATCTATCAACTTCTGTTTTGAATATACCCAATGACTGAGCCTCCACAGCCCTCTGGGGTAGAGAATTCCAAAGATTCACCACCCTCAGAAGAAATGTCTTCACACACGCAGTCCTGAATGGCCTACACTTTATCCTGAGGCTGTGGCCCCTGGTTCTAAACTCCCCAGCCAAGGGAAACATTCTCCCAGCATCCATCCCATCAAACCCTGTAATAATTTCATGAGACCCCCCCCCTCATTCTTCTGAATTCGAGAATACAGGCCTAGTTTACTCAATCTCCTCATACGACAGTCCCGCCATCCCAGGAATCAATCTCAAACCTTCGTTGCACTCCTATGGCAAGTATATCCTTCCTTAGGTGAGGAGACCAAAATTGTACACAGTACTCCAGGTGTGGTCTCACCAAGGCTCTATACAATTGGAGTAAGACTTCTTTACTCCTGTACTCAAATCCTCTTGTAATGAAGGCCAGCACACCATTTGCCACGGCAGCACGGTGGCATAGTGGTTAGCACGGTTGCCTCACAGCGCCAGGGACCCGGGTTCAAATCCGGCCTCGGGTGACTGTGGAGTTTGCACATTCTCCCCGTGTTTGCGTGGGTTTCCTCCGGGTGCTCCGGTTTCCTCCCACAGTCCAAAGATGTGCGGGTTAGGTTGATTGGCCATGATAAAAATTGGCCCTTAGTGTTAGGGGGGATTAAATACATGGGGTTACGGGGATAGGGCTTGGGTGGGATGGCTGTCGGTGTAGGGACCGGGTGCTAGGGTTTGGATGATCAGCCATGATCTCGTTGAATGGTGGAGCAGGCTCGAAGGGCCGAATGGCCTACTCCTGCTCCTATCTTCTATGTTTCTATGTTTCTAATGGCTTGCTGCACCTGCACATTCACTTTGTGACTTATGTACAAGGGCACCCAGGTCCCTTTGAGCATCTGCATTCCCCAATCAGGAAATACTTTGCTTCTTTTCTACCAAAGTGGATAACTTCACATTTATCCACATTATATTCCAGCTGCCATGTTCTCGCCCAGTCACTGAGCCTGTCGAGATCCCCTTGAAGCCTCTTCACAACTGACACTGCTACCTAGCTTTGTATCAGCAAATTTGGAAATGTTACATTTAGTCCCCTCATCCAAATCATTGATATAGATTGTGACTAGCTGGGGCCCAAGCACTGATCCTTGCGGTACCCCACTAGCCATAGCCTGCCATCTTGAAAAAGACCCATTTATCCTTACTCTGTTTTCTGTCTGTTAACCAATTCTCAATCCATGCCAGTAGATTACCCCCAATTCCATGTGCCCTAATTTTGTTCACCAACCTCTTGTGGGACCTTATTGAAGGCCTTCTGAAAATCCAGATACACATTTACTGGTTCCCCTTTGTCTACTCCACTAGTTACACCCTCAATGAACACCAATATATGTTTGTCAAACACGATTTCCCTTTCATAAATCCATGTTGATTCTGCCCAATCTTAGATTCTAGGTGCCCAGTTATTATATCCTTTATAATAGATTCCAGCATTTCTTTCCCTCCCCCCCCCCCCCCCCCACTACTGATCTGAGGCTAACAGGTCTGTCGTTCTCAGTTTTCTCTCCCTCCTTTCTTAAATAGCGGGGTTACATTTGCTATCCTCCAATCTGCAGGAACCATTCCAGAATCTATAGAATTTGGGAAGATGACAACCAATGCGTCCACAATTCCAATGGCCACCTCTTTCAAAACCCTAGGATGTAGGTCATCTGGTCCTTGGGATTATCAACTTTTAGTCCCATTAAATTTTGCTAGTACTTTTTTTTTTTAAACTAATAATTTCTTTAAGTTCCTCATTCTCACCACACCCTTGGTTCTAGTATTTCTGGGAGGTTGTCTTTTCCTCTGAAGACAGAAACAAAGTATTTTTAATTTCTCTGCCATTTCCTCATTATAAATTCTCCCATCTGACTGTAAAGGACCTACATTTACCTTCGCCAGTCTTTTCCTTTTCACATACCTATAGAAGCTTTTACAATCCATCCATTTATTTTTTTGCTAGTTTGTGCTCATATTCCATTTCCTTTTCTTTATCAATTTCTTGGTCCCCTTTTGCTGATTTCTAAAAAGATCCCAATCCTCAGGCTGACTGCTTTTTCTGGCAACTTTATAAACTTCCTCCTTTGGCTTAATACTAGCTTTAATTTCTTTTGTAGAGAGAGATATATATCTATCACAAATTATGCATTTTTCCTTGAATGTTAACCATTGTATGTCCACCTTCATACCTTTGTGTGGTCTCCCAATCTACCATGGCCAACTTGTCCCTCATTCCTGTTTAAATTGAAGACCTTAGTTTCAGATGGGACTACAATCACTCAAACTTAATGTAAAGTTCAACCATATTATGGTAACTTGTCCCTAACAGCCCCTTTACCACATTATTAACTAGCCCCCTCATTACAGTACCAGATCCAGAATAGTCTGTTCCCTGGTTGGTTCCTCCACATACTGATCCAGGAAACCATCTTGCATGCATTCCAAGAATTCATCCTCCACACCATTAATCAATATGTAGATTAAAGTCCCCCATGATTACTGTATCGCCCTCGTTACATGCACTTCTAATTTTGATACTGTGCCCTACATTACCACTACCGTTGTGGCCTATACACAACTCCCACCAATGTTTTCCACCCTTTGCTGTTTTAGCTCCACCCAAACTGATTCCAGTTCTACATCACGATCTGCCGAGCCAAGATCTTTTATCTCTACTGTACCGCTCTCATCCCTTATTGACAGCGCTACGCCACCTCCTTTTCCTTTGTCTGTCCTTCCAGCCACGCATTAATCTGTTCGATCCTATTCCTGTATAGCACGTGGCACCAGGAGTAATCCGAAGATTACTACCTTTGAGGTCCTGCTTTTTAATGTCTTTCCTAGCTCCCTATAGTCTGCCTGCAGGACCTTGTCCCTCTTTCTGCCTATGTCATTGGTACAGAAATGGACCACAACCTCTGGCCGTTTACTACCCCCCCCCCCCTTGAGGCTGCGGGGTGACCACTTCTAGAAAATATGCTTTCCAACTATTTCAGCCTCGCGGATGAACCGCAGTGGCTCCAGCTGCTGCGGAAACCCGGAGCTCGAGTTGCTGCACTTGGTGACAGAAGCATCTAGGATTTCCCACATGGCACAGGATGTGCAAATCACAGGACTGAGCTGCCCTGCCAGCCCTCGATTTACCAGACTATGGAGGTAATATAGCAGAAATAAACTAAACACTCGGCAGCTACCCACCAATCAGCACTTCCCCCCATTAGATAGGTGTGGTGATTATTCCTTGTTTAATAAAAGTATTGTGATTGGTTGTTTGTTAACTGCCTTGGGATATATGTTGTAATCTCATTGGTAGTTGATGTCACATGATGTGTGGTGGCCACCTTAAATTCAGTTCTTTTCCAGCTTTGGTTGGGACTGGATGTGCTGCAGATTTTAAAGTTAATAAAGCCTAGCTTTGGAAGGCAAATCTATTCTTTATTTCAATAGGCTATGAACTACTTACCAGAACTATACTGAACAGAACAAAAAAAAACTTACTACAAAATACTCACCTCTCCCCTCCCTTGTGCCAGCGACTCCTTTGAATTCGAGGTCACTCCTTTGTCACTTGCCGACTGTCTCCCTCACAGGTAGTCTGCTCACTCAGACCTCTGCTCCGCGCCGCCTTTATCTCGGTCTCCGACTCCGTTCCTCCCGCAGGTCCGCTCACGCAGACTGTACTGCTGCCCTGTGATGTCACACCTTATTTTTGAAAATCGTGGAAAGTTCCGCCACCACCGCTGGTGTCTCCAATTAAATCCATGCTGTTTAAAGTGCTCTGCCGCGCTGGCTCTCTGCTGTTTATTGGATCATGACTGATGGTTATCGCCACTGCATTTTCTCTGCCCCCCACCCCGGGCAAAAAAAAAGCTGAAGCTGGGGTAAATTGAAAACTTTAAAACAGAGATTGATAGATTCGTTAGGCAAAAGTATTAAGGGTTACAGAACCAAGGTGTGAGAGTGGAGATAGAGATCAGTCATGATCTAATTGAAGAGGCTCAAGGGGCTGAATGACCTCCTCCTAGACATGGTAGTGGGATCTTGTAGATGTGAGGGTAGCCAGTGGGCACAAAAATCATGTGTGGGCATTTCCTTGAGAGATTTAGGGGCAATGGCAGAACATTGCTCAAGAAAGAACGAGTTTTAAATTTGCCAGTGTATTGTAGTTTATTGGACCATCATACAAAGTGCCCGATTACAGCAACTGTAGAATATAGCAGTGTTCTTTTAAAGAAGTTATTTGGAAATGTCTGTAGCCTTAATTATATCTTTATGATAATTACATTATTCCAACACCACAAGGACAGAAGAGAGGAGAAAAGGTCAGCGTTTGCTGCTCATTCATTGTTCTACAGTGGAATCACTTTGTATGTTGTCATAAAGTGGAGAATTCAGTCCTCAGTGAGCATGAATGCTGATCACCCCGGCAACCAACAGTATAAACACGATCACAAACACAAGGACAGACAGGAGCGTAGAAGCTATATTCAGTGTTCTGGATGTCGAGCCGTAATGTTGAGCTCCAGAAACATCTCCCACAACTTTAAGATCTCGGGACTGCAAATAAACCAGAGAGAAATGGTGAAAATCCCATGGACCTTGCAGCAACATCTCCCACCAGAGATACTCACCACAAACTACACACCCACCACCTCTCCAATCCCAAACACCCAATCTCACCACCAACCCTCACTGGCACACGTGGCTTCAGTGTGTACTATTTACAAGATGTACTGCAAGCACCTCTCCAAGGCTTCTTCGACAGCACCTCCCAAGCCCACGACCTCTACCACCTAGAGGGAGAAGGGTAGCAGGGGGCATGGGAACACCATCACCTACAAGTTACACGCCATCCAGACTTGGAAATCTAATCGGCCACTCCATCATTACTGGGTCAAAATCCTGAACTCCCTCCCCAGCAGCACTGTTGGAGCACCTTCACTACACAGAATGCTGCGGTTCAAGGCAGCGGCTCAACACCACCTTGCAGGGCAACCAAGGATGGGCAACAAATGCTGGCCTTGCCAGCAACGCCCACATCGAGAATTCGTTTAAAAATTCCACAGGGCATCTCCCAAACATCAGCAGCAGACCATGTGATCCAAAATTTGATAGGCTCTGGAATAGTTCCCATGGATTGGAGGGTAGCTAATGTTACCCCACTATTCAAAAAAGGTGGTAGAGAGAAAACAGGGAATTATAGACCGGTAAACTGGACATCGGTACTGGGGAAAATGCTAGAGTCCATTATAAAAGATGTAATAGCAGAGCACTTGGAAAACAGTGACAGGATTGGACAAAGTCAACCTGGATTTACAAAAGGTAAATCGTGCTTGACTAATCTACTGGAATTTTGAGGATGTAACTGGTAAAATAGATAAGGGAGAACTAGTGGATGTGGTGTATTTGGACTTTCAGAAGGCTTTCGATAAGGTCCCGCATAACAGATTAGCGTGTAAGTTAAGCACATGGGATTGGGGAAAGGTACTGACTTGGATAGAGAACTGATTGGCAGACAGGAAGCAAACAGTTGGAATAAACGGGTCTTTTTCCGAGTGGCAGGCAGTGACTAGTGGGGTACTGCAGGGATCGGTGCTAGGACCCCAGCTATTCACATATTAATGATCTAGACACGGGAACTAGATGTAATATCTCCAAGTTTTAAGGAGACACAAAGCTGGGTGGGTGTGTGTGCTGTGAGGAGGATGCAGAGAAACTCCAGTATGATTTGGACAGGTTGGGTGATTGGGCAGATGCAGTATAATGTGGATAAATGCGAGGTTATCCACTTCGGTGGCAAAAACAGGAAGACAGATTATCTGAACGGCAATAGATTGGGAAAAGGGGAAGTACAACGAGACCTGGTGTCCTTGTGCAACATTCGCTGAAGGTAAGCATGCAGGTGGTTAAGAAGGCAAATGGTATGTTGGCCTTCATAGCGAGAGGATTCGAGTACATGAGCAAGGATGTCTTGCTGCAGTTGTACAGGGCCTTGGTGAGGCCACACCTTGAGTATTGTGTGCAGTTTTGGTTGCCTTATCTGAGGAAGGATGTTCTTGCCATGGAGGAAGTGCAGTGAAGATTCACCAGACTGATACCTGGGATGGCAGGAATGACATATGAAGAGAGATGGAGTCGATTAGGCTTATATTTGCTAGAGTTTTAGAAGAATGAGAGGGGATCGCATTGAAACTTATAAAATTCTAACAGGACTAGACAGACTAGATGCAGGAAGGATGTTCCTGATGGCGGGGGAGTCCAGAACCACAGGTCACAGTCTAAGGATAAGGGGTAAGCCATTTAGGACTGAGATGAGGAGGAATTTCTTCACCCAGAGAGTGGTGAACCTGTGGAATTCTCTACCACAAAAGGCAGTAGAGGCCAATTCATTAAATATCAAGAAGGAGTTAGATATATTTAAGGCTAAAGGGATCAAAGGATATGGGGAGAAAGCAGGGACAGGGTACTGAATTTGGATGATCAGCCATGATCTCATTAAATGGCGGAGCAGGCTCGAGGAGCCGAATGGCCTACTCCTATCTATGTTTTTATGACTGGTGGAGCCCAGAGAGCAATAGGGTGACTCTGTTCAAGGTTCAGATCTGCTGGCAAACATGGGACAACAGAGCAGTGATGGGGCCACAGGTGCTCACTGATAAAGGGAACAGATGTGAACAAACTCTCCACAATGAGGTGATTAACCTTCAACCCCAGAGACCCCAAACCCAGTTACAAAATGGCCCAGACTTTTAAAATTCAATCCCTGGGTTTCCCAATCTACTGCTGTAACTTTGTCAAGAGATCGATGAGAAACAGCCATTGCCAGCATTCCTGGGTTAAAGGTCCTGTTGACATAGCCCGAGAAAGAAAGAAAGAAAGAAAGAAAGAAAGAGGGTCCAAAACTCTTGCAACAGATCTGAAAATGCTGGCAGTCAGGAATCCATGGGTCCCACAGGTGGTGAAATGATCATCAGAAGAGTGTGGAATTAATTTAAAGATTAGAAAAACTGGCTCAAACTCAAATTACACATCAATGAAAAGATAATTTAGCACCCTGCTCATGTAACTACAGCAACAGTAGTTATCGTGTTTGTCTAGATTAACCCTTTAACAGTATTGCTGAAAGAAAAAAACTTCTAACCACCGATTTCTATTCATTGAACCTCAACTGGCAACTTATCAAAAATAAAATCAAACCAGGTTTCAGTTTGAAGAGTTATTCAGTAACAGTAGAGAACCAAACAATATAGAAAGTAGATAAAAAAGGGAAGAAGAGGGGTAAAGAGTGAATGAGAATAGATTAGTGGCCAACATAAGATATAGGAGCAGGAGGTGGTCATTCGGCCCCTTGAGCCTGCTCCGCCATTCAATAAGATCATGGCTGATCTGATCTTGGCCTCAACTCCACTTCCCTGCCTGCTCCCCATAAAAGGGAACTGAGTCTTCTATAAACATAGTAAAGTGTAATCAAAGGAAGGGTAGGGCCAATTAGGGACCAAAAAAGGAGATTTCTTGTGGAGGCCGAGGCACTAAATGAGAACTTTACATCTGCCTTCACCAGAGACAAGGATGCAGCCAATGTAGCAGTAAAGGAGGAGGCAGTAGTGATATTGGATAGGGCAAAAATATAGATAGATAGAGGTACTCAAAAGGTTGGCAGTCTTCAAAAGTAGAAAAAAAGTCACCCGTTCCAGATGGGATGTATCCTAGGTTACGGAGGGAAACCAGGGTGGAAATTAGAGGCTCGGGCCACAATATTCCAAATCCTCCTTGGATATGGGGGTGGTGCCAGAGAACTGGAGGATTGCAAATGTTACACCCATTTAAAAGAAAAAAACAGCAACTACAGGCCAGTCAGCCCGATCACAGAAACCCCACAGTGCAGATAGAGGCCATTTCGGCCCATCGAGTCTGCACCGACACATATCCCACCCGATTCCCGTAACCTCTACACCAACACATATCCCACCCGATCCCTGTAACCCCATGTATTTAATCCCCCTAACACTATGGCTATGATAAATTGACCCTATCAACCTAACCCGCACATCTTTGGACTCCCAATGTCAGCAGGGAGTAAACTTTGAGACAATAATCCAGGACAAAATTTAATTAATTGGCATTTGGAAAAGTATGGTTAATAAGTGAAAGTTAGCATGGATTAGTTAAAGGCAAATCATGTTTTTGGTAGAGCTCTTTAATGCAACAGAGAGGGTTGATGTGTGTATGGACTTTCAAAGGCATTTGACAGAGGGCCACATAATAGGCTTACCAGCAAAATTGAAGCCCATGGGATTAAAGAAAGTGGCTGCATGGATACAAATAAAATTAGCTAAGGGACAGAAAGCAGAGTAGTGGTGAACAGTTGTTTGTCCAGACTGGCAGGACATGTATAGTGGTGTTCCTGAACTGGACCTGGACTTTGTAGTGAACAATGGAGGAGGTGTAGTGAACAATGAGGAGGAGTGTAACAGACTTCAGGGGGGCAGACAGACTGGTGAAATGGGCAGACAGATGAAATTTAAAAACAGAAGTATGAAGTGATACAGCAATAGGAAAAATGAGAGGCAAGGCAATATTTACTAAATGATACAGGGGGTGAAGGAAGAGAGCCAGGGTGTATGTAAACAAATCTTTGAATGTGGCAGGATAAGTTGTGAAGGCTGTTGAGAAACCATATGGAATCCTTGGTTTTATTAAAGTCATCGAGTACAAAAGCAAGGAAGTTCTGCTAAACTTGTATAAATCACTGTAGGCCCCAGCTGGATTACTGTTCAATTCTGGGCACCACGCTTTAGGAAGGATGCAAAAACCTTAGCAGGTGCAGAGGAGATTTACTAGAATGATTCCAGGGGATGAGGGACTTCAGTTACCTGGAGAAGCTTGGGGTTGTTCTCCTTAGAGCAGAGAAGGTTAAGAGGAGATTTAATAGGGGTGTTCAAAATCATGGGGTTGCATAACAAGAGTAAATAAGGAGAAACTGTTTCCAGCAAGTAGGCAGGTCAGTAACTAGAGGACACAGATTTAAGGTGAATGGCAAAAGAACCAAAGGCGACTTGACAAAAGCTTTAAAATATAGCAAGTTGTGATCTGGAATGCGCTGCCTGAAAGGGCGGTGGAAGCAGATTCAATAGTAACTTTCAAAAGGGAACTGGATAAATACTCGAAGGGAAAACATTTACAGGGCTATGGGGAAAGAGCAGGGAGTGGGACTAACTGGATAGCTCTACCAAAAAGCCGGCACAAGAACAGTGGGCCAAATGGCGGCCTTCTGTGCTCATTATGCTATGATTCTAGGAGTTGGTTAAACAAGACTTTGCATTGATCGAGGATCCCAGTAAACAGGGTCACTAGTTAGGCAATAGGAAAACTGGGGTCTGGGCCAAACACTAAACTACTTCCCTCAGCTTCACTTCCAAGGGAAACACATTTATTGCCACGCTTCACATTTATAAAAAAAATCATTCACTGGATGTGGGAGTCACTGGCAAGGCCAGCATTTATTGCCCATCCCTTTAGGTGGTGGTGAGCCACCTTCTTGAACTGCTGCAGTCCATGTGAAGGTACTCCCAGAATGCAGTTAGGTAGGGAGTTCCAGGATTTTGACCGAGACAAAAATCAATATATTTCCAAGTCAGGATGATGTGTGACTTGGAGGGGAACTTGCAGTTGGTGGTGTTCCCATGCACCTGCTGTCTTGTTCTTCTAGGTAGTAAAGGTCATGGATTTGGGAAGTGCTGTGGTGCATCTTGTAGTTGGTACACACTGCAGCCATGGTACACTAGTGGTGGAGGGAATGAATGTTCAAAAGGTGGTGGATGGGCTGCCAATCAAGTGGGCAGCTTTGTCCTGGATGGTGTTGAGCTTCTTTTGTTAGAGCTACACTCATCCAGGCAAGTGGAGAGAGTGTTCCATCACACTCCTGACTTGTGCCTTGTAGATGGTGGAAAGGCTTTGGGGAGTCAGGTGGTGAGACACTCGCCGCAAAATAACCAGCCTCTGACCTGCTCTTGTAGCCACAGTATTTATGTAGCTGGTCCAGTTAAGCTTCTGGTCAATGGTGATGCCCAGAATGTTGATTTCACAATGGTAATGCTGTTGCATGTCAGATGTCATTGCCTGACATGAATGTTACTTACTACTCATCAGCCCAGGTCCTGCTGCATATGGGCACTTCATTATCTGAAGAGTTACAAACAGAACTGAGCAATCAGCAGCAAACATGCCCACTTCTAACCTTATGTCAAGGGAAGGTCATTGATGAAGCAGCTGAAGATGGTTGGGTCTAGGACACGGCCTTGAGGAACTCCTGCAGCAACGTCCTGAGGCCGAGATAATTGACCGCCAACCACCACAACCATCTTCCTTTGTGCTAGGTATGGGTCCAGCTAATGGAGTTTGTGGACAGGACATACCTGGGCAGTTTTTCATATAGTCGGGTAGATGCCAGTGTTGTAGCTGTACTGGAACAGCTTGGCTAGAGGGGCTGTTAGTTCTGGAGCACAAGTCTTCAGCACTACAGCCAGGATGCTGTATCCAGTGGCACAGCCGTTCCTTGATATCACGTGGAGTGAATCAATTGGCTGAAGACTGGCTTCTGTGGTGGTGGGATCTCAGGAGTAGGCCAATATAGATCATCCACTGGGCAATTCTAGCTAAGGATGGTTGCAAACGCTTCAGCACATGGATGCACCTAGCCCCGTTAACGTCGTTTAGTGGGAGATTTTGTACCAAAAAGGCAAAACAAGGATTGGAAAACTCAGTTTCTGGGAGTGAAAACAGCCGCTGAAACGCCAGCAAATCCGGTTAAATAAAAGCTGCAGAGTTCTCCTCCAACTAATTTCCAAACTGGCCTTAAACTTGGTGACTCAATATGTACACAGCTCGCAGCCTCCAAAGGTCACTAAGTATCGATTGTTTATAGACTCGAAAAAAAAGTTAATTTTTTACAAACTCACCTTAACTGAAAAGATCAAAGCCAGGAACCCGAGGCAGCAGAAGTTACAGTAAACGAAGTTGAAGAGGGACCAGAGAAAGTGGTCCTTGACGGGGAGAGTACCGACTCCCATGGTGATAGTTGTGGTCGGAACATGGACAATGTGATGTGGCCCATGGAAAGCGGGCAGTTCGCTGTCCATTATGGGCTGGTTCATTTTGTTCTCCATAGCAGATGCTGAGTTGGAGCTCAGTGACCAGCAGTTGGAAGGTAGGGGCTAGGCGCCACTGCTTTATAACAGGGTGAAGAGGCGGGTGCGAATATCTGCAGAAGCTGCTCCCCATTGGCGACAGGTTACAGCCCAGTCTCATTGGCCCTTAAAGGGTTTCAATCAAACGGCAATCAGTCTGAGCTGGTTCATATCATTTCATCGGAAATATCCGACATTCTTTTCTTAAAGATCGTTAACTGTGCGCCCAATTCTGCCTCAATGAACTAATGACCAAACCCGTGCAATAGCTCAATCTTTCACTGCGGATTGGGCGAGTTTAAACAGGCAGAGTTAACTATGTTAGCACGGCCCAATAGGAATACCACAGTATTATTTACATAGCCCCGACCGACCGACACCACACAAACTACCAAACCATCAGAACAAACCTGTTTTACAGCCTTCCGATTTCTCCTTCATTCGGTGCCACCCACTCACTCAGCGCCCAACCCATTGCAATGATCGCCACCCCGACTGGAAATCTCCCTTCACCAACACATCTCCAGCTGTCCAATCTTCCTTCCCTGTAAACAGAGTCTGCAGCCAATCCCACAGGAACAAGAGGAGGCCATTCAATGAGATCATGGCTGATCTGTGACCTAACTCCATATACCTGCCTGTGGCCCATATCCCTTAATACCTTTGGTTAACAAAAATCTATCAGTCTCCAGATTTAAAATTAACAATTGACCAAGCATCAACTGCCATTTGTCATAGAGTTATACAGCACAGAAAGAGGCCCTTCGGCCCATCGTGTCCGCGCCGGCCATCAAGCCCTGTCTATTCTAATCCCATTTTCCAGCACTTGGTCCGTAGCCTTGTATGCTATGGTGTTTCAAGTGCTCATCTAAATGCTTCTTGAATGTTGTGAGGGTTCCTGCCTCTACCACCCTTTCAGGCAGTGAGTTCCAGATTCCAACCACCCTCTGGGTGAAAAAGTTTTCCCTCAAATCCCCTCTAAACCTCCTGCCCCTTATCTTGAAACTATGTCCCCTGGTTATTGACCCCTTTACTAAGGGAAAAGTTCCTTTCTATCTACCCTATCTATGCCTCTCACAATTTTGTACACCTCAATCAGGTCCCCCCTCAGCCTTCTCTGCTCTAAGGAAAACAACCCCAGCTTGTCCAGTCTCGCTTCATAGCTGAAGCACTCCAGCCCAGGTAACATCCTGGTGAATCTCCTCTGCACCCTCTCCAATGCAATCACATCCCTCCTATAGTGTGGCGACCAGAACTGCACACAATATTCCAGCTGTAGGCTAATTAGCATTTTGTACAGTTCCATCATAACCTCACTGCTCTTATATTCTATGCCTCGGCTAATGAAGGCAAGTATCCCATATGCCTTTCTAACCACCTTATCTACCTGTCCTGCTGCCTTCAGGGATCTATGTACATGCACACCAAGGTCCCTCTGATCCTCTGTCCTTCCTAGGGTCCTACCATTCATTGTGTAGTCCCTTGCCTTGTTAGTCCTCCCAAAATGCATCACCTCACACTTTTCAGGGTTAAATTCCATTTGCCACTGTTCTGCCCATCTGACCAACCCATCTATATCGTCCTGTAGCATGGTGCTTCCCTCCTCGCTATTTAACACCACCAATTTTCGTGTCATCTGTGAATTTACTGATCATACCTCCTACATTAATCATTAATGTACACTACAAACAGCAAAGGACCCATCACTGATCCCTGCGGTACACCACTGGACACAGGCTTCCAGTCACAAAAACAACCTTTGACCATCACCCTCTGCCTTCTGCCACTAAGCCATTTTTGGATCCAATATGCCAAATTGCCCTGGATCCCATGGGCTCTTACCTTCTTGACGAGTCTCCCATGTGGGACTTTGTCAAAAGCCTTACTGAAGTCCATGTAGACTACATCAACTGCACTACCTTCATCCACACACAAAGTTTGTAAAATTGATAGACAGGATGTACTAGAAAGGCTGGGTATGCTTAGAGTGGATAAGTTGCCTGGTCCAGATGGCTTGCATCCCAGGTTATTAAGGGAATTGGGGGAGGAGATAGCGGAAGGACTTGCCATAATTTTCCAATCTTCCCTAGATGCGGGGTAGGTGCCTGAGGATTAGAAAGTGGCAGATGTGACACCGTTGTTCAAGAAAGGGTGTAAGGACAATCCTGGTTAGCCCAGTGAGGATTCTGGCTGAATCTGCGCTCTTCATCATGTCCCTTTTCGGAGGCCCCCTCCAGCCCCACCATCCCCTCCTGGGCTCAGGAGACGCACCACCCCAGGCTCAGAGCCGGGACCCTCAGGAGAGGTTTGCTAGTGCTGTTGGGAAGGGCACCAGCATGTAGGAGTAGAGAAGAGGAATAAGGTGCGTAAAAGAGCGAGTGCGTTGGATAGTACTAGAGAAGAAAGTAGTACTAGAGGCGGAGTAGTATCATATTAGATAGGAGCAGACTAAGAAAGACTACAAAAAATTCAAAAATGGGTTTAGAATCCATGTATGTAAACGCACAAAGTGTGGTGAATAAGGTTGGTGAGCTACAAGCACAATTAACCGTCTGGCATTAAGATGTTGTGGCAATAACGGAAAGGTGGCTTAAAAACGGTGAGGACTGGGCACTTAATATTCAAGGGTACAAGGTGTTCAGAAAAGATAGGGAAGGAAAAAAGGGAGGTGGGGTGGCAGTGCTGATTAAGGAAGACATTGTAGTGTTGGAAAGGGAGGATGTTCTTGAGGGGACAAGGACAGAATCCATTTGGTTAGAGTTGAGGAGCAAAAAGGGTATGATCACACTATTGGGGGTATTCTACAGGCCTCCAAATAGTGAGAGGGAGGTAGAGGAGCAAATCTGCAGGGAAATCGCAGAGATATGCAAGAGCTATAGAGTGGTGATATTGGGGGAAGTTTAATTACCCAAATATCGATTGGGATAATGCTAGGGTAAAGGGAAAGGAGAGGGAGAAATTTCTGAAATGTGTTCAGAAGAATTTCCTAGATCAGTATGTTCTTGGCCCAACTAGGAAGGAGGCATTGCTGGATCTGGTGCTGGGGAATGAGGTGGGCCAGGTCGACCAAGTGTTTGTGGAAGAACACTTGGGTATGAGTGATCATCGTATCATAAGATTTAGATTAGCAATGGAGAGGAGCAAGGAACAATCTAGAGTGGAACTTCTAAACTGGATTAGGGCTAACTTCAATGGGATGCGAAAGGATCTAGCCAGAGTAAAATGGAACCAAAGACTGACAGTAACGGAACAATGGGTGATCTTTAAGGAGATGTTCCAAATACAGGCTAGGTACATTCCAACAAGAGGTAAGGGTAAGGGAACCAAAGCAAGGGCTCCTTGGATGACGAGGGAGATAGAGAAGATGATGAAACAAAAACAGAGGGTGTATGATGCATGTCAGGTGAATTCTTCAAGGGAGAACCAGACCAAATACAATAAGTTGAGAGGGGAAGTGAAGATGAAAATAAGATTGACAAAGAGAGAATATGAAAGTAGAATGGCAGGGAACCCAAAAATCTTCTACCGGCATGCAAACAGTAAGCAGGCCTATTTGGGACAAAGAAGGTGATATATGCTTAGAGGCGCAGGGCAAGGCTAGAATACTCAATGAGTACTTTGTATCAGTGTTTACTAAGGAGGTGGATGCTGACAAAATATCAGTAGAAGTGGAAAAGTTAGAAGCAATGGAAGGGGTGAAAATTGATAGACAGGATGTACTAGAAAGGCTGGGTATGCTTGGAGTGGACAAGTCGCCTGGTCCAAGTGGCTTGCATCCCAGGTTGCGAAGGGAATTGGGGGAGGAGATAGCAGAAGGCCATCATTTTCCAATCTTCCCTAGATGCGGAGGAGGTGCCTGAGGATTGGAAAGTGGAAAATGTGACACCGTTGTTCAAGAAAGCATGTAAGGACAATCCTAGTAACTACAGGCCGGTCAGTTTAACATCAGTGGTGGGTATAGTTTTAGAAACAATAATCAAGGAAAAAATTAACAGGCACTTGGAAAGGTTTAAGCTAATTAAGGAGAGCCAACACGGATTTGTAAAAGGCAGATCGTGTTTGACTAATCTAATTGAATTTTTTGATGAAGTAACAGGGAGGATTGATGAAGGGAATGCAATGGATGTTGTCTACATCGATTTTCGGAAGGCGTTTGACAAAATTGAGGCTCATGGAATAGGTGGTGTCTTGTTTTGTACAAAAGTAATAACTTGCAGGACAATGGAGTATTACAGTTTAAACTCTTTTATGAAGCATCAGGTCTGATCTTACTCACAACAGCACAGTGGGGACAAGATGGAGTCAGGGCCACCTGGGTCTTCCAAACAATAGCAATCCTTACAGATGCCTGCAGGCCAATGACAACTCAGCATGTGATCACATGTGAATATGATAGGTATTCCTTACAGATGCCTGCGGGCCAATGATAATTCAATATGCAAATGTAACACCCCCTTTCTTTTAAAAGCAAAATATTATGCATTACTTTTAAACCTTTCTTCTACATAATGTTCTCGGTAGCATAAACATATAAGTAAACTCAGCATTTAACTAGCACTGAAAACATCTCAACGTTTCAATAACGATGTACAGTTTTTTTTAGGGCAGCGATCCGCCTACACCCTTTGACAGTTCACAAGTCAAGGATAACTCTAGGCTTGACCTCTCGTCCCGACCTTGTGTGGTATGGAACTGAGCATGCTCCTGAATCGGTCAACAATTCTGGTTCAGGTTTAGGTTCAGGTAAGTATGATGTGTTTTGTGTATTGCTCTGTTCATCACACTCTGTTGAACTGATCCTCTTGTCGGAATGAAGGTGTTGTTCCTTGGTGTTCAGGAGGTGCCTGCGATTGTGGTGGTACACCTGTCCTTCCGGGGTGCGGACGTGATACGATCACTCAGTGTCAACTGGCTGGGTGATGACTGCTGGCTTCCAGTAGTCATGCTCCTGGATTCTGATGGAGTCTCCATTGTGCAGCAGCGGCAGTAGTCTAGCTGACCTGTCATAGTATCTCTTTTGGTGTTGCTGTCTCTGTTACGTCCGTGTATAATAAGAAACGGACTGCGGAGAACGGTACAACAGGTGTTTACTCAACGTGGTTCAAACTGCAACTGATCTGTACAGATCACTACTCAGCGTTATATACAGGTGTGGTCACTGCCGGTACTACAGTATACATGAGCTGTACAAAGTAGTACCCCCCTTAAAGGTACATACATTACAATTCCTCCCCTTTTAGATTAACAGTACCATAACACTCATTTAACAATTAAATATCAAACTAATTACAATTAACACTTTTAACATGCAACATTAGCTGAAAATAGTCTATTTATAAATTCAGTCTTTGGGGAGGCTTCCTGATCCTTTCTGGATAGCGCCTTTCCCGAGTGTCTTGCTCTTGGTGTGGAGGCGATTCTGGCCCCCTGTCGTCGGTTGGTTCATCAGCTTCCGATGCTACTGTTCCTGGGGTAGATGCGACCTGTACGTTGGGTTCATCACCAGGTACGTATGGGCGAGGCATGGGGTTGACTTGTTCCTGTGACTCTAGGATCTGGTCAGCATGGTGTCTCACGATGCTCTCCCCAACGTCCACTGTGTACATTAGTGGGCCCTGCCGTGTGCATATCGTTCCTGGCTGCCATTTTTCTGTTCGGTAGTCGCGGGCCAAGACTGGTTGCCCTATATTGAAGCTCCTTGTTGGCTTCTCATGGATGTGCTGGAATTGCTTACTCTCAACATCTCTTCGTACGTTTGGTCTGAGCAAATCCAGGCGAGATATTAACCTTCAGTTAAAGAACATCATGGCTGGGGCCTGGTTGGTGACTGCATGTGTCGCATTCCGGTAGGCGAACAGGAAATTGTCCACCTTGTGCTGCAGCGGAATGTTGTCATTGTACATAGCCTTTATTGCCTTCTTAAAGGTTTGTACGAACCGCTCGGCCAATCCATTTGTGGCTGGATGATACGGGGCGGATGTGTAATGCCTTACCCCATTCTTTTTCAAGAACCTCCGGAACTCTTCGGACACAAACTGTGGTCCGTTGTTGGAGCAAATCTGTTCTGGCAAGCCATTCCTGGCAAAAATCGTCCATAGGACTGCAATAGTTTTCTCCGTGGTGGTGGAGGACATTTTGATGACCTCAGGCTATTTCGAGTGCGCATCCACAGCTATTAAAAACATTGAGTCCATGAATGGACCAGCAAAATCAATATGCACCCATTGCCATGGAGATGAGGGCCACTCCCATGGGTGTAGAGGGGCCTGTGGTGGTGCATTTTGGACTTTCTGTCATCCTGAGCAGCTCTTGGTCAGGTCCTCGATTTTGTTTAGCGATTCCCGGCCACCACACATAAGCCCTGGCTAGGCTTTTCATTTTTACCCCTCCCAGATGACCCTCATGAAGTTCATTGAGCACTCCATCCCTTAACTTGGGTGGAATTACCACTCGGGATCCACACATCAAGGTCCCCCGGCACACTGACAGCTGTTCTCTCCTTGTCGAGAATGCTGGCAACAGTGAGTCGTCATGTGCTGGCCATCCCTTCACCGTCAAATCATATACCCGAGACAGTGTCGGGTCATTTCGGGTTTCCTTTTCGATACAAGCGTTAGTTACCGGTAGGTATTCAACTATAGTCGAATGGAATATTTCGACAGGATCCACTGCTGGTACTTCCTCCGCAGTAGGCAGTGGCAGGCGTGATAGCCCATCAGCATTTCCATGCTGTTTCGTGCCCTTATATTCAATCTCATAGTGGTGCGCCCCTAGAAAAAGTGACCATCTTTGTAGTCGTTGCGCAGTCATCACTGGAACGCCCTTCTTCAGATTAAAAATGGAGACAAGAGGCTGGTGATCAGTCAGCAAGGTGAATTTCTGCCCGTGCAGATAGTGATTGAACTTTTTCACTCCCCACACTAGGCTGAGGGCCTCCCTGTCAATCTGGGCGTAGTTACGCTCGGCTGAGGTTAGTGATCGTGACGCAAAGGCTATTGGCCTCTCTGAGCCGTCCGAGAATTTGTGCGACAGCACCGCTCCAATGCCGTAGGGTGACGCATCACATGCCAACCGAATTGATAATGCTGGGTTGTAATGGGCCAATACCTCTTTCGATGTGATTAGTGTTTTGCTCTTCTGGAAAGCTCGTCTACATTCATCACTCCACTTCCATGACACCCCAGTTTGCAGTAAGGTGTTCAGTGGGTGTAGTATTGTAGACAAATTTGGCAAGAACTTATGGTAGTAATTTACCAGCCCGAGGAACGACCTCAGTTGTGACACATTTCCCAGTGCTGGAGCCTTGACTACTGCCTCAATCTTCTCTGGGGACTTTTGTAACCCCTCTTTATCGATAACGTGGCCACAATACGAGATCTGTTTTCTAAAAAACTCGCATTTGGGGCGGTTAGCTCGGAGCCCATATTCCTGCAATCTAGTGAGCACCTGCTCCAGGTTGGCAAGGTGATCACTGTCATTTTCGCCCGTGACCAGGATGTCGTCCAAATAACACTGGGTCCCTGGGATCCCTTGCAGGACTTGTTCCATTGCCCTCTGCCAAATAGCCGGAGCTGATGCTACCCCGAATACCAGCCAGTTGTATTGGTAGAGACCTTTATGGGTGTTGATTGTGAGGTATTTTTTTGATGCTCCTTCGACCTCCATTTGCAGATACGCCTGGGCCAGATCAATCTTAGTGAAGCGTTTCCCTCCAGATAGCGAGGCGAAAATATCTTCAATCCGCGGAAGTGGATATTGTACGGTGTGAAGGACCGGGTTCACTGTTACCTTAAAGTCCCCACAGATGCGAACCTTCCTTGGTTCCCCAGGCGTGCTGCTCAACGACTTTTTCATCACAGGGATGATGGGTGTAGCCCACTCGCTCCAGTCTACCTTGGACAGTACACCTGAACGTTCCAGACTCTCCAGCTCTGCTTCGACGGCTGGGCGGATCGCATAAGGTACCGGTCTGGCCTTAAAACATTTTGGGCTTGCGTTTTCTTCAATTTTAATCGTCGCTGTCATGCCTTTTAGTGTTCCGAGTCCTTACTGGAACACTTCTTTTGCGTCAGTTAGGATCTTTGACCGTCGCCCAGGTGTGAAGTCGTCATCCTTTTTGTCAGCCACAGTCAGTGCCTGTATGGAATGCCAATCCAGTTGTATTTTCCGGATCCATTCATGTCCCAGTAATGGTGGTCCTCCATCTTGCAATACATACAGGTCTAGTTTTGGTGTTTCCTTACCGTCACCCTTATTTTTCCTTTGGGGTAGACTTTTTGCCCCGTGAACATCTTCAAAATAATTTTTGTGTCTCTCAAGGGTATGTGCGAGAATAGCCGCTCGAAGTCCCGTCGGTTTATGACTGTTAGAGGTGATCCTGTGTCCAATTCCCTCTTTACCTGGACTCCTGCTATCTTGAGAGTGACCCAAATGGTTCGGTGATCCTCCGTTGTGATCACATTATGTAGTTTCAGACAACTCAGTTCCCTGCTTTCGGAGTCGTTATCACTCTTTTGTTCGTCTGAACTATTCTCCGTTATCTTATGTACTTTCTTGTACTTCCCTTTGGTCGGTTTCTTATTGCTGGTTTTCTTTCCCGACCTGCAGACTCGTGCTATGTGTCCTACTTTTCCACACTGTCTGCACACTTTGTCTTTGAACCAGCAATCATTCTGGTCGTGTGTTGTTCTGCCGCAGCGATAGCACTTCTCTGTTCCATATGACATTTCGTTTGTGCCATATTCTTGCGGTCTCTGTTGTATCTCTGCAGCGCCCCGTGTTGCTGCTTCATATGATACCGCAATGCTGAAAGCCTTTTCCAGCGTAAGGTCCTTTTCAGATAAAAGCCGTTTCTGGGTTCCTTCACTTTGAAGCCCACACACAAACTTGTCCCTTAAGGTATCTGCCAGTCCCGCTCCAAACTGGCAGTGTTTCGATAGTTTGCGCAGTTCTGTTAAATAATCAGCATTGCTTTCATCCTTATGCTGGTTCCGTTTGTGAAACTTGAATCTTTCTGCTATCAGCAGCGATGTGGGGTTTAAATGTTCCTTTAGTATCGTTACTATGTCTTCAAAACTCTTTTCCATTGGCTTCGTTGGGGTTACTAGATTTTGTAATAAACCATACGTCTTTGCACCCATTAAATTTAACAATACTGACGCTTTCTTGTCATCTGACACCTCATTTGCCTTGCAGTACACCTCTATTCGTTCGACATATGTAGTCCAATCTTCGACTTCGTTGTCAAATGCGGTGATACTGCCACTCTTTGGCATTTTGGGTGTGGTTTAAAATGGCGTCTCCCAATGTCTTAAAATGGCATCTCCCGTGCTTTCCTTCCTCCCCCACTGCTGCCGACGCCGCTCCCGGCGGTTCTCGTGACAATGGCGGTGCCTCGCGGGTTTCTGCGCATCTCTCTCTCTCTCTCTCCCCAACGCTGCTCGGCCCCTGAACACCGGCTGCGCCCTGTGCGCTCTGCCCTCTCTCTCTCTCCCCGTCGACGCTGCTCGGCCCTTTGCTGTGCCGCTCGGTCGGGCTCTAACCCGCTGCTGTCCGGGAAGAGTCTGCGCACTACCTGTTGCCACCCCGTTTCGCTGGACCACCTCGACTGGAAAGCCAAGCCTGGCTCTCGACAGCCTCCCCCGCAATTCTCGAGTCTCTGCTGGATGACTGGGCAGTTGCCCGTGGTCGACGCCCGAGTCTCTGGCCTTGACCTCCAATCCACTGATCTCCAGGACGAATCCCCGGGAGGTGATGCAGAGTTGCAGGTAGGTTCGAACCTGCCTCGTTGCCAATGTTACGTCCGTGCATAATAAGAAACGGACTGCAGAGAACGGCACAACAGATGTTTACTCAACGTGGTTCAAACTGCAACTGAACTGTACAGATTACGACTCAGCGTTATATACAGGTGTGGTCACTGCCGGTACTACAGTATACATGAGCTGTACAAAGTAGTTCCCCCCTTAAAGGTACATACATTACAGTCTCTGTACATGTTTTGCATGCACTTGCTTGCAGCTGACGACCTCTGGTTGCAGCTGCTGGTTGGTGCTTGGAAGGATTGAGCGAAGTCTGCGGCTCATCAACAGCTGCGCTGGTGACTTGAAGTTGTCAACCGGAGTGTTGCGGTACTCAAGGAGACTGATGTAGGGGTCTCTTTTGTCCGCTTTCGGTTTGTCCATGAGTGTTTTTGCAATCTGGACAGATTTTTCAGCAAGGCCATTACTTTGAGGGTAATGTGGGCTTGATGTGACATGTGTGAAATCCCATGCCTTGGCAAACGACTCGAACTCTTTTGATTTGTATTGGGGGCCATTGTCTGAGACTAAAGTCTCTACAATGCCATGCCTGGCAAAGGCTGCCTTTAACTTGTGGATCACAGCTGCAGATGTGGTGCTGTGAAGCTTGTCCAGTTCAAAAAATCTGCTGTAGTAATCAACAGTCACTATGTAGTCCTCGTTGTTTCATGTGAACAGATCCGTTGCTGCGACCTGCCAGGGCCTGTCTGGGATATGGTGAGGTATCATGGGCTCTTTGACATTTGATGGGCGGCGTTCTAGACAAATGGAACATTTTCCGACAATGTCCTCAATGTGTTTGCACGTTCCAGGCCAAAACATAATGTCACGTGCTCTTTGTTTGCATTTTTCCATGCCCATATGTCCAGCATGAATTTTTGTCAACATCTCTTCTCTGAGACTGGTAGGAATGATGATTTTCTCCCCTTTGAAGATGATTCTGTTGATTTGTGACAGTTCATCTCTGTGGTTCCAGAATTCAGATATGCTCTGAGGGCGTTTCTGTAGTGTATGTAACCTGAAGAAGGAACTATATTCTGCAGCCCCTGTATACTGCAGTACCAGTAGTGACCACCCCTGTATATAAGCCTGTGTAGTAACTTTGTATAGTAGTTCCAGTTTTGTCTCCATTCAGTAAACACCTGTTATAACCAACTCCTGCAGTCCGTGTCTCAATTACACACGGACGTTACACTGGCGACGAACAGATCCGAACTTACCTACAGTTCTGCACCACCTCACGGGGATCCATCCCTGAAGCGAAGTTGTTAGAGGTCGAGGCCAGAACGAAGAAATCCAAAAAGAAAAAAAACAAACAGAAGAAACAGGCGTCGACCGTGGGCAACCGCCCTCTGATTCATCGAATTCGAAGATTTGCAGGAGAGGCTGTCGAGAGCTGGGCTTGGTTATCCAGTCTATGGTGTTCCAGCTAATCGGGCTGGTGGCAGGTAGTATACTGATCCTTCCTGGGCTGCGGCGGGCTAGAGCTCGATCGGGTGGCTTTTCAAAGGGGCCGAGCAGCGTTGTCGGGAAGAGGAGAGAGAGAGAGAGAGGGTGGCGCGCACACAGGGCGCGGCCGGTGCTACGAAGCCAGGCAGCGTACAGACCCGAGCAGAGGGAGGAAAGTGTCCCATAGGGTCTGCTCTGATGATGGGAACAGTAATTAAAATAAAAGAATTTGGAAGCGCAGAAAGCCACGGGGAGCTGCAGTTTGCCACGGGGACCGCGGAGAGCGGCGTTGGCAGCAGTGCGGGGGGGAAGTGGGCGAAGACCATAGGGCGTCACCATCAAGGCATAAAAACGCCAGCAACAGCGCTAGCAGCAGCGGAAAAGACAGAAAGCGCAGGAGGCGCCATCTTAATCCAGCGGGGAAGAAGGCAAAGCGTGGGAGGCGCCATTTTGTTCAATCGGGGAAGAAGGCAAAGCGCGGGAGGCGCCATCTTAGATCTCCAAGATGCCGAAGACTGGCAATATCACTGCCTTCGATAATGCAATAGAAGACTGGAACACGTATGTGGAAAGAGTCGAAGTATATTGCAAGGCAAATGAAGTAGCTGATGAGAAAAAGGCATCGGTACTACTAAACTTAATGGGCGCAAGAACGTACAGCCTATTGCGGAACCTGATCACTCCAGTCAAACCGATGGTGAAGAGTTTTAACGAAATTGTTGATATCCTACAGGAACATCTAAATCCTACACTGCTGCTGATAGCAGAAAGATTTAAATTCCACAAGAGAAATCAGCATAAAGATGAGAGCAATGCTGATTACCTTACGGAACTATGCGGGCTATCGAAGCACTGCCAGTTCGGAGCGGACTGGCAGATACCCTACGGGACAAATTTGTCTGTGGACTCCTGAGTGAAGGAATCCAGAAGAGGTTACTCTCAGAGAAAGAGCTGACGCTAGATAAGGCTTTCAGCGTGGCAGTATCGTACGAAGCAGCAGCAAGGGGAGCTGCAGAAATACAGCAAAAGCCACAGGAATACGGCACCCATGAAATGACACGGGGATTTGAAAAATGTTATCGCTGCGGCAGAACAACCCATGACCAGAAGGACTGCTGGTCCAAGGACAAAACATGCAGGCAATGCGGAAAGATGGGACACATTGCACGAGTTTGCAGGTCCGGGAAGAAGACAAACAACAACAAAAAGGCTACTAAGCAACAGTACAGGAAAGTACAAAAGATGACGGACAGTAGTTCCGAAGACCAGAAGAGCGATAGTGAATCCGGGAACAAGAGACTAAACTGTCTCAAACTACACAACGTAATCGCAAAAGAGGATCACCGAACCATTTGGGTCACCCTCACGATAGCAGGGTCCCAAGTCAAAATGGAATTGGATACAGGATCAGCCCTGACCGTCATGAATCGACGAGACTACGAGCGGCTATTCTCACACATACCCTTGAAAGACACATCCATTGTCTTGAAGATGTATACGGGGCAGAAAGTATACCCCAGAGGGAAAATAAGGGTGCCTGTCGAATACAACAGCAAGGAAATACAGAAATTGTATCTGTACATACTGCAAGATGGTGGACCACCGTTATTGGGACGTGAATGGATCAGAAAGATAAGTTTAGACTGGCACTCCATTCAGGCACTGACTGTGGCTGGTAAAAAGGATGACGACGTCACACCTGGACGATTGTCAAAAATCTTAGCTAACGCTAAAGAGGTATTTCAACAAGGACTGGGAACTCTTAAAGGCGTAACCGCCTCGATAAAAATAGAAGAGAATGCAATTCCCAAGTTTTTCAAAGCAAGACCGGTACCGTATGCAATTCGCCCAGCCGTCGAGGCAGAGCTGGAGAATCTGGAGAATGCAGGCGTGTTATCTAAGGTAGACTGGAGCGAGTGGGCGACACCCATCGTTCCTGTCATGAAGAAAACGTTAAACAATAAGTCTGAGGAGCCAAGGAAGGTTCGCATCTGTAGGGACTTCAAGATGACTGTGGACCCAGTCCTTCACACAGTACAGTATCCTCTTCCGAGGACAGAAGATATTTTCGCCTCACTATCTGGAGGGAAGCGTTTTACAAAAATTGACCTAGCACAAGCATATTTGCAGATGGAGGTTGAAGAATCCTCTAGGAAATATCTCACGATAAACACTCACAAAGGTCTTTACCAGTATAATCGACTGGTATTCGGAGTAGCATCAGCTCCGTGGATATGGCAAAGAGCGATGGAACAAGTCCTGCAAGGGATTCCGGGGACTCAGTGTTACTTGGACGACATCCTAGTGACAGGTGAAAATGACAGTGAACACCTTGCCAACCTAGAGCAGGTGCTCACTAGACTAAGAGAACATGGGCTACGAGCCAATCGCCCCAAGTGCGAGTTTTTTAAGAAACAGATATCGTATTGTGGCCACATGATTGATGAAGAGGGGTTACATAAGTCCCCTGACAAAATTGAAGTGGTAGTTAAGGCTCCAGCACCTGAAAATGTGTCGCAACTGAGGTCATTCCTCGGATTGGTGAATTACTACCATAAGTTTTTGCCGAATTTGTCCACAATTCTGCACCCACTGAACGCCCTACTACAAACTGGAGTAGCATGGAAATGGAGCGATGAATGTAAGCGGGCCTTTCAGAAGTGTAAAGACCTGATCACTTCAAGAGAAGTATTGGCTCACTACAACCCATCACTACCGATAAGACTGGCGTGTGATGCGTCTCCCTACGGCATTGGAGCGGTACTGTCACATAAATTCCTTGATGGTTCAGAGAGGCCGATAGCTTTTGCGTCACGCTCGTTAACTTCAGCCGAGCGTAACTACGCCCAGATTGACAGAGAGGCCCTCAGCCTGGTGTGGGGGGTGAAGAAGTTCAATCACTACCTGCACAGACAGAAATTTACTCTACTAACTGATCATCAACCTTCTGTCTCCATTTTCAACCCTCAGAAGGGCGTACCGATAATGACAGCACAATGGCTACAGAGGTGGTCCCTTTTCCTAGGGGCACACCAATATGACATCGAGTACAAAAGAACTAAACAGCATGGGAATGCTGATGGATTGTCGCGCCTACCGTTGCCGATGGTGGAAGAAGCACCTGCAGTGGATCCTGTGGAGATATTCCACTCGACCATAGTCGAATGTCTACCTGTGACGAATGCAAACATAGAAAAGGAAACACGAAATGACCCGACACTCTCCAGGGTCTATGATTTAACGGTGAAGGGATGGCCAGCACATGGCGAACCACTGTTGCCAGCATTCTCGCCGAGAAGAGAACAGCTGTCAGTGTGCCGAGGAACCTTGATGTGTGGATCCAGAGTAGTAATTCCACCCAAATTGAAGGATAGAGTGCTCAATGAGCTTCATGAGGGTCATCTGGGAGGGGTAAAAATGAAGAACTTAGCCAGAGCGCTTGTGTGGTGGCCGGGAATCGATAGAGAAATCGAAGAGATGACCAAGAGCTGTACAGGATGCCAGAAGGTCCAAAACGCCCCACCACAAGCCCCTCTACATCCATGGGAGTGGCCCTCATCTCCATGGCAAAGGGTGCACATTGATTTTGCTGGTCCATTTATGGACTCGATGTTTTTAATTGCGGTGGATGCACATTCAAAGTGGCCAGAGGTAATAAAAATGTCCTCAACCACCACAGAAAAAAAGATGTGCGGGTTAGGTTGATTGCGGGATAGGTTGATTGGCCATGATAAAAATTGGCCCTTAGTGTTAGGGGGGATTAAATACGTGGGGTTACGGGGTTACGGGGATAGGGCTTGGGTGGGATGGCTGTCGGTGTAGGGACCGGGTGTTAGGGTTTGGATGATCAGCCATGATCTTGTTGAATGGCGGAGCAGGCTCGAAGGGCTGAATGGCCTACTCCTGCTCCTATCTTCTATGTTTCTATGTTTCTATCACAGTCTTACGAACCATATTCACCAGGAATGGGCTGCCTGAACAGATTTGCTCCGACAATGGGCCACAGTTTGTGTCTGAAGAGTTCCGGAGGTTCTTAAAGAACAATGGTGTTTAGCATTACACATCCGCCCCATATCATCCAGCCACCAATGGATTGGCTGAGAGGTTCGTTCAAACATTCAAGAAGGCTATCAAGGCAATGTGTAATGAAGACACACCCCTACAACACAAGGTGGATAACTTCTTATTTGCCTACCGGAATGCGACACATGCGGTTACCAACCAAACCCCAGCCATGATGTTCTTCAATCGAAGACTAAGATGCCGCTTGGATTTGGTTAAGCCAAACATCAGAAGAGATGTGGAGAACAGGCAGTTTCAGAATATGAATGAAAGGCCAACCAGGAGTTTCAAGATAGGTCAACCAATTTTGGCCCGGGACTACCGCACAGAGAAATGGCAGCCAGGAACGATCTACACACAGCAAGGACCTCTAATGTATACCATTGACGTTGGAGAGAGCATTGTAAGACGCCATGCTGACCAGATTCTAGAGTCACTGGAAAACGTCAAATCTACACCGCGATCCTATACACCTGGTGATGAAACCGAAGTACCAATTGCATCTACCTCAGAATTGATGATATTGGAAGCAGACGAACCAAACAACGACGTTGATCCTGAATCAACTTTGCCAGAAGAACCTGATACCCCAAAGAGGCGTTATCCGGACAGAATCAGGAAGCCTCCTCAAAGACTGAATTTATAATTGATTAACTTCAGCTAATGTATATAGCAACTGTAATTGTAAATATGTTATTTAATTATTAATCGAATGTTATGTACTGTTTAGCTAAAAGGGGGGGAATTGTAGTGTATGTAACCTGAAGAAGGAACTATATTCTGCAGCCCCTGTATACTGCAGTACCAGTAGTGACCACCCCTGTATATAAGCCTGTGTAGTAACCTTGCATAGTAGTTCCAGTTTTGTCTCCATTCAGTAAACACCTGTTATAACCAACTCCTGCAGTCCATGTCTCAATTACACACGGACGTTACAGTTTCCTCCTTTCCTCAGGCCATCCTTCATGTATGACTTTGCTCAGCAGTGTGAGTTGTGCATCTTTCTCTGTTTCTGCTCGGATCTCCTTCAGTTTTGAGTCATTCACAGGTAAGCAGTTGTACACCCTGTGCACCTGCACATCCATGCCTTCACTGAGGCTGCTGTCCTGGTAGCTAAGAGACTTTCTGGAGCGCGTGTCTGCGACAGGAATGTCTTTGCCTGGACGGTGAATGATTGTGAAGTCATACTTCTGTAGCTGAAGAATCATTCTCTGTAGCCTTGGTGGGGCTGTGGCTAGTGGTTTCCTCATGATTGACTCGGGCTTGTGGTCGGATTCCACAATGACTTGTCGGCCATAGACGTACTGCTGGAAACGCTTACATCCGAACAGAATTGCATATAGCTTTCTCGATTTGAGCATAGTTGATTTCACTGTCTGTGAGAGATCTGGAAGCGTAGCCGATGGGCTTTCCTTCTTGCAGTAATACTGCGCCTAGTCTGTACTTTGACACGTCCACTTGTAGTCTGAGCTCTTTGTTGGGGTTGAAGCAGGCAAGAACTGGTCCTGGTTCTCTGGTGATTAGGTCTTTCATTTTCTGAAATGCTGTGTCATGTCGTTTGTCCCACAGGAACTCATTGGATTGTTTGAGCAACTGACGCATGGGTGCGTTGATTTCAGAGAGGCTCGGGGCAAACTTGGCTAAGTAGTTAACCATGCCTAGTACTGTCTCTAGCTCTGCACGATTCTTCGGCGGCTCCATCTTCTTGATGGCGGAAATTTTCTCTGGATCCGGCTTAATGCCATCAGTTGAGAGGCGATGCCCAAAATAACTGATCTCGGTGGATCTGATTATGCTTTTCTCGGGATTGAGCCGGATACCTTTCTCCCGTGATCTTTGTAGCATCGCATGGAGGTGTAGAAGTGCCTTACTTCTTAGCTCTGGGTAATGACTCAATACACACTTGGATTCGTCAGACGGACAGGCCTTTTATTTCACTTCTTGCAAGGGGAATCAGCACCTCTACTCAAGGTGTGAGGCTACTATTCCAATGATACAGCGTAAGCGTTCCATATTTATACAGTGTAACAAACAAGTTTGATTGACATTCCTTTGTTCCTCTATCAGGATACATTTTAGATTAATCATCAGGTATTAATGACATATTGACAGAAGTATCCTGGACACATAAGTCAACCGTTAATCTATAACAGGGCATGAATCGTGTAACCGGAGGTCCTCTTTAATCATGTATTGGGAGGCTAGGTTTGCTTAGGTCGCAAGTTGTCAGGTCACTGGGTACATCAAAGGAACTCATTATTTCACTTCTACATTCTCATTAGGTGGGCAGACATCTGTTCTTGGCTGTAATCCGAGTACGTGCAATAGCTCTAGTTACACATCGACACTTGCCCAGTGTCAAGTCTGAAAACTTTTACCCAGCAAGCACTTGAAATTAACCCCTTATATCATGTAGATTTCCTCAGAGGTTCCTGTCATGTTCCTCTCTATTCCTGCCATAGATGAGGATGTCGTCTACGATTGCGACTACTCCATGGAGGCCTTCATAGGTTTCGTCGATCTTCCGCTGGAATTCATCCTGAGCTGAGATAAGACCAAATGGTAAACGCAGAAATCAGTAGCATCCAAATGGTGTGTTGAACGTTGTTAGCTTAGATGACTCTTCCGTGAACTTGATAGTCCAGTATCCTGATCGTGCGTCCATTACACTGAAGTAACGTGCTCCCATTAGCTTGGGTGTGATGTCATCTAACGTTGGTAGAGGGTAGTGAGGGCGTTTGACAGCCTTGTTCAAATCTCTGGGGTCGAGACAGACTCTGAGCTTGCCTGTACGTGGTTTCTCAACCACTACTAACGCGTTGACCCACTCTGTCGGTTCTGTTTCCCGGACGATGATTTCTGTATTCTCCATGCTCTGCAGCTCCTCCTTCAGGCGACTACGTAGAGCAAGGGCTATCCTTCTTGGTGGGAAAACCACGGGTTGCTGCTGGGTCAAGGTGAATAGTGCATTCACCTGGGAATAGTCCGATTCCTTTGAAAACATCAGCAAACTCTTCCATGACTGTCTGCTTCTCAACTGGTGCTGTCAATGATAGCACTAGCTTGATGCGGTCCATGTCTAAACATGCTTTTAGACCTAGCACTGGAGGTGCTCAAATGTCAATAATGTAAAAGTCCAACATCATGTCGCTTTCTTTGTACTTGCATTTCATCACGCATGTGCCTTTTACAATGAGCTGCTCACCCCCATAGCTGGTCAGTCTGCGCGAGGTGGGCTGTAGCTCACACTCATCCTTCAAGCTGTGATACTCACTCAGAGGAATTACATTAACCTGAGATCCAGTGTCTAGTTTAAACTTAAGCTCTTTGCCCTGTTTTCCTATCTCAATATCGGCAAAGGCTTGCTCAGTCTCTGAAATCTGTTTTTTCTGTGACACAGAATCAATAAACAGTTCCTCTGCATTTGGCTCTCTATCTGGCATTTGGCTGTCACTCACTGTGTGTACTGCTTTCCGAAAACAGTCCTGCAAACTTTAGCAAAGTGGTTCCGTTTACCACATTTAGCACATTGCCTTCCTTTGGCAGGGCAGTACTCCTTTTCCCCATGCATCTGGTTTCCACAATATCCAGTTTTTGAAGCGTTTTATGTCTGTGTCGCTGATTTTTAGAACTCTCTCTGTTCTTTCTGTTCTGAAACACGCTCTCTGGGCCGTGTTCTTTGGTGTGTGTCTATTAACTGCGTGCACTGTCTGTTCACTTGAGCTGCTTGTGGCGCCGGTTATGGTTTTCAACTCTGCTTGGGCTATCTCGTGCGATTTAGCTATATCCATAGCTTTGTCCAGCGTTAGCCCGGACCCAACATTCAAAAGTTTCTCTCTCACTTTAGCTGAATGTATTCCAAACATGATGCGGTCTCTGACCATCTCATCTTTATCGGCATATTCACAGTCTTTTACCAGTAGTTTTAACTCAGTCACGAACTGTTCAAATGACTCACTAGCTCCTTGTACTTCTGAAACTTGTACCTAGCGAATATCGTATTTGTCTTGGGCATCACATATGCTTCAAAACGGTCAAAATAACTTTTCAGTACCTTTGCTTCATCCACGGTGAGAGACCATGTGTTAAAAATGTCTCTCCCTTTTTCTCCGATCCACAGGAGTAGGTAGCTGCTTCTTTCTTCCTTCCCTTTGCTTTTCAACGGACCCGAGAACATCAATTCCACGTGTTGCTTGAACTTGCTCCATTCTCTATGTAAGTTCAAAGATTCCCAATTCATTCGAGGTAAGGGAGCTCCAACGATGTCCATTTCAAATCCCTGTTCTGACACCAGGTCTTGTTTTGCACACTTTGTACAAAAATAATAACTTGCAGGACAACGGAGTATTACAGTTTAAACTCTTTTATGAAGCATCAGGTCTGACCTTACTCACAACAGCATAGTGGGGACAAGATGGAGTCAGGACCCCCTGGGTCTTCCAAACAATAGCAGTCCTTACAGATGCCTGCAGGCCAATGACAACTCAGCATGTGATCACATGTGAATATAATAGGTATTCCTTACAGATGCCTGCGGGCCAATGATAATTCAATATGCAAATGCTACAGGTGGGTCAGTAGCAACTTGGATAAGGAATTGGCTTAAGGAGAGAAAACAGTGAGTTGTGGTAAATGGCTGTTTTTCATACTGGAGGATGGTAGACAGTGGTGTTCCCCAAGGGTCAGTGCTGGGGCCACTGCTTTCTTTGATATATAAATGACCTGGATATTGAAATACAGAGTAGAATTTCTAAATTTGCCAATTACGCCAAACTTGGTGGTGTGGCAAACAGTGAGGATAATGGGCCAGAAATTGGTGAACGGGGCTTGCCGCGCGTGCAAGCCCCGTATATGCACTTACCCCGCGCTACTGCCGATCAGCTCCAGGGACGCCTGGATTTGATGTTTGAAAAAGAAGAATCCCGGGCAGCGTATGACGTCGCGCCGCCCAGGAGTGCAGCCAGCGCGAAGCCAGGAGCGTGCAGTGTAAGTGAGACACACCCCTTGAGGTCTCAGTTTCACTGGACACGCCCCCAATGTTTCTGTCAAGCTGCTAAGCATTTTTACATGCAAAGCAGCAGTTTAAATAGGTTTTTGGAAGTTTTTTGAAGATTTTGGTAACTTTTATAAACTTTTTAAAATGTTTACATTATTTTGAGTAATCTGAAGTAGTTTTAAAGAGAATTAAAGCAATTTAAAGACTTTTAAAAGCCCTAAAAGAATTTTTTTAATTCCATTTATTTATTTAGCAATGTCGTCGTCATACGTGTCTTCACACTGTTCCCTTTGGGGAACTGTATGAAGTGGTGGAAGGATTTATGGCCATGATTAACGCTCATTCCGTGACCGTAACCATCTTTGAACCAGCCATTAGGGCGGTTAGTCCTATGGCGGGAGGGTTTTATGGGCTCCCACAAGCTATACAAGGAGGGGGGGCCACCCACACCCACGGACGCAAATATCCCACTGGATGTCAACCCAGAATTTAGAGCCGGAGCTCCGACTCCACTTGCCGGGACTGTCTGGAGCGGGGTTCGAAACCCTACCCTGATCTGGCCCAGCGGCGGGGATCCTACCGCTATGACAAAGGCCCAATCCGATTAGCAACGTTAAATGGCAGCATAGGGCTCCAGTCACGGGGAGGGAAAAGGCGCAGGAAATGTATGGGTGTCACCTTTTGTGCGGAGTGGGCCTTTTGCGTAGCAGTAAGCATCCCCGCCGCTGGGCCAGAAGGAGTAGGGTTTTGAACCCCACTCCAGACAGTCCCGGCAAGTGGAGTCGGAGCTCCAACTTTAAATTCTGGGTGGACATCCAGCGAGATACTTGCGTCCGTGGGTGTTGGTGGCCCCCCCCCCTCAGATGGGTTGTGGGAGCCCGTAAAACCCTCCCGCCATAGGACTAACCACCCTAATGGCTGGTTCAAAGATGGTTACGGTCACGGAATGAGCGTTAATCACGGCCATAAATCCTTCCACCACTTCATACAGTTCCCCAAAGGGAACAGTGTGAGGATACGTACGATGATGACCTCTTGCGCAATGCACCTCCTTGGACCCTCAGTCGCAGATGCGAGGGGGCAAGTCGTGCAATTGTTAAATTTTTCATTTTATTGACATGTAAAATGTTGGCCCAGTAATTCCCTTCCAAATGCGCGAGTACGGTCGGGGTACTTACGCATCTGGCCGGATGAAATGCCGGTTTTCAGCATGCACAGTGCATGTGGGGAAAACCGGCATTTCCTGTCCTCTGAACGAAGGGGTTCAGAGGCAGAACGCGTGCGACTGCACAGACAGCGCGTGCGCAGTATAATTCGCCGCTTTCATTAATGCTTTCAGTGAGGTCAAGTCATTACAACTTACACATGAAAAAAGCATGGGTACAGTTGCTGCAGAGGCTGCGGAGGAAGATATTTATTATCGTGGAGCTTCTGAAAGTATGTATGTCTGTATATATTCCTTTGCGTGTTATGTATATATTCCTTTACTTATGTGTATGAATGTATTATTTAATTATGACTTTCAGAGAAAGTAACTTATTGGAAAATCATAATTAAAACCATACATTCATACACATTAGTAAAGGAATATAAAACATACATACATATACGTAAAGGAATATATGTGGACATACATACATAACTCATTCTCACATTCCATTCACACAGCCACAATTGCTCCTTCTACCTACCGTTCTGAAAACCCTTTAAAAAAAAAAAATTTAAACTTTAAAACTTACTTAAAATTTCTTAAAATAACTTCCCTCCCTTTCCCAAACAAAAATATTGCATTTCAGAAGCTCCACGATAAAATATATCTTCCTCCGCAGCCAATGAACAACTTTACACTTGCTTTTTTCAAGTGTAACTTCTAAGGACTTACCCTCACTGAATCCATCATTGAAATCCACAAAGTTCACTGCGCAAGCGCTGCCTGTGCAGTCGCACGCGCTGTGAATAGACCTCGGGTCTGGAAATGCCGGCGTTCCCCGCATGCGCTGTTCCTGCTGAACGCCGGCATTTCCAACGGCCAGATGCGTGAGTACCCCGACCGTACTCACGCTTCTGGCCGCGAATTTCTGGCCCATTACCAATCGACTGCAACAGGACATAGAAAGGCTAGCAGAATGGGCAGACAAGTGGCAGATGGAATTTAATACAGAGAAGTGTGAGGTGATTCATTTTAGCAGAAGGAACAGGGAGAGGCAATATACACTTAATGGCACAGTTTTAAAGAGTGTGCAGGGACAGAGGGACCTGGGAGTTAATGTGCATAGGTCCCTGAAGGTGGCGGGACATATTGAGAGAGTGGTTAGCAAAGCATATGGGATCCTGGGCTTCATAAATAGAGGTATTGAGTACAAAAGTAGAGAAGTTTTGCTGAACCTTTATAAAGCGCTGGTTAGGCCACAACTGGAGTATTGCGTCCAGTTCTGGTCACCACACTTTAGGAAGGATGTGAAGGTCCTTGAGAGGATGCAGAGGAGATTTCCCAGAATGGTTCCGGGGATGGGGGATCTTAGCTACAAGGACAGGTTGGAGAAGCTGGATTTGTTTTCATTAGAGCAAAGGAAGTTGAGGGGTGATTTGATAGAGGGGTACAAGATTATGACGGGTTTGGATAGGCTAGACGGGGAAAAGCTGTTCACACCAGTTGATGGTACAAGGACTAGGGGTCACAGATTTAAGGTTTTGGGCAAAAGATACAGGGGAGACGTGAGCAAAAACTTTTTTACGCAGCGAGTGGTGATGACCTGGAATTCGCTGCCGACGGAAGTGGTGGAAGCGGAGACACTCAGGCCTAGAAATTGGGTATAGCCCCGCCAGCACGTTTGCGCCGAAAATTTTGCGCCCGCCGCGGAGCCAGTTGTGCCCGCCCCATATTCACTTTCAGCGCCCCAAAGCAGAACCGGGCGCTGGTACAGGGTGTGTCCGCCCCGCTTGGGGCGCTGAAAGTGAATTTCAGCGCTCCCGGTCCCGCTGCGCCACCCGATGCGGTGCGGCAGGCTGCTGTACTGCAGGCCTCCCCCTTCTCTTAAGGGGGAGGTGCCTGCAACGGCCGGAGCCCCGATTGCAAGTGCCGGCAAAAGAGCCCGGCACAACGAAGAAGTGCCGGGCTCCACGGAAACCAGCCGGCAATGCCGCGGGGGGTGGGGTGGAGGAGGCCGGGGAAGGAGGTGCGGGCAGGCGGCCGCCGCGAAAAAGCGGCCGCCCCGCACCTCCACCTTAACTTGCGCCGCTAAGGCTGCAGTAAGGACCCGGTCTCCCGATGTTGTTAGCGCCCGCCACGGAAGAGGCGGCCGCTACTGAAGATGGGGATCGGCGTGGTTTCGGGCGGTACCGGGGCACTGCGAACACCGATGACGTCATCGGTGCTGGCGCAGCGCTACCGGCTAACGCCGATGTTAGGGCCCACCTAATTTCGGGCGCGACGCAACTTCCGGCGCAACCCACTCTTTTGCCCCTAATTGGGCGCAAACGCAACTGAATTTCTAGGCCTCAATGTTTTCAAGGGGAGACTGGATAGGTACTTGAGGGAAATAAACTTGCAGGGCTACGGGGATAGAGTGGGGGAATGGGACTGACTGGATTGCTCTACAGAGAGCCGGCACCGACTCGATGGGCTGAATGGCCTCCTTCTGTGCCGTTATGACTGCAAACTTGGCTTCTATTGCCCCTGGAGGTGATTGGAGCACTAAATCAGGCACTACACACCGGTCTTAAGGCGCAAAGGCTGAGGAGCGAGGCGCTACCTCAGATGGCGGGCGCAGCACAGGTGATGTCAGTTAGCATCAGTGCCACCCTCTCCCAAGGAAGCCCATGCCCACACTGGGACTACGTCTTCCCTGGAGGGGAGCAGGGGGGAAGGGTCTGATGAGGGTGAAGCTCCAGGACCCAGCGGGCTGCAGCAACGTGATGGGGGTAGGAAAGCTCGGGGGCCTTCTCCCCGGAGGGAGAGTAGGCCAGCGAGTCCTGCTGCACTGGACGCAGAGGAGGAGCGGCTCATCGCTGAAATGAACACCCAGGCGGTGGACATGCACACTCAGCTCATGCGTGCAATGGCAAGGGTGCCCGAAAGCATTGATGGACTGACAAGGAGTGTGGAGCACTCCACTGCAGCACAGGTCGACGCAACGCAACTGCTTAGTGCTGCAGTTCAGTCACTGGCTGCTGCCATCCAGTCTCAGACTGCTCTCATGCAGACTCAGATTGAGGCCACGCGAGCACTGACTGCTGCCATTGTCGCTGGTTCAGACACATTTACCCGGGGCTCTCATCGTGCCGCAGCAGACCAGCAATCTGTGCTCCAGCAGATTGCTCCGGATGCTGAGGTGCTGCCCCGTGGGAGTGCCACTGTGTCGGTCGAGCAGCGACGTGCTGTCCTCTCTCAAGATGACAACATTCCTGCTCCCACCACTGTCACTTCTCCACTGCACTTGCCACTGCCTGTAGCCCAGACTGCTGCCGCCCATGCAGAGTTGGTGCAGTCTGCAGCCGGGGCCTCCAGGCCCAGAGCTGGTCGAGGCCGCCCTTCAAGGGCATCTGCAATCTCAGGTTCTGACAATCAGCAGCCTTCCCCCAGCCTTGCTGCAGCCACTGGGGCCCCATTACGGAGGAGCAGTAGGGTGGGAAGGGGTGAAGTGCGCAAGGGAAGGAGATCACCCTCAAAGGGCAAACAGTAGGAGGTGTGACAAAATGTTGTTCAATTTTTTATTAAAGGCCGAGGTTTGTCTGATAACTTTTGTTTAGTGTTTTGGACATTATCTTCAGCTTGTGAGAACCAGTTATGTTAATTAATAATTTGTTGTGTTTGTTTCTATTAGTTTGTCATGAATAAATGACACACACAGAGTTTGTAAAATAAAATAGTTGTTGTATTCAAAATGTACATGTTTGGCCTTTGGAATCATTGCTGCCTTGGCCTTCTTCGGGGTTGTGGGTTGCTTTCCATCATGTTGTTCTCTATGCCAGAAGCCATTTCCTCAGCAGGGGCCTAGTAGCGGCTTGTTATCAGCCGTTGACGGATGGCCCTTGCAGTTTCAACATTGTGGGCCTCCCTCCTGCCTTGGTGATGCTGCTCCTCCTCCTCTTCCTCCTCCTCCTCCTCCTCCTCTTCCTCCTCCTCCTCCTCCTCCGGTGGTGCACCAATCCCTGGTGGCATTGGCTGGGTCCTGAGGATTGCCAGGTTATGCAGAATGCAGCACACAACTATGAAGAGGGAGACTCGCTCAGGCGAGTACTGCAGGGCTCCTCCTGAGTGGTCCAGACAGCAGAATCGTTGCTTGAGCACGCCGATCGTCTGCTCAATGATGTTCCTGGTGGCGAGATGGCTCTCATTGTACCACAGCTCGGCAGGGGTTACGGAGCGGTGTCATCAGCCAGGTGCAGAGTGGATAACTCTTGTCTCTGAGGAGCCAACCACTTGGCTGATGCGGTGCCTGGAAAAGCTCTGGCACACCAGTCTGGCGCAGGATGAAAGCATCGTGGCTGCTGCCAGGATAACGGGCATTGACAGCGAGTATCAGCTGTCTGTGGTCACAGAACAACTGGACGTTTAAGGAGTGGTAGCCCTTGCAGTTTTGGAAAACCTCTACATTCTCATGCGGTGCCCGCAATGCCACATGCGTGCAGTCAATGGCGCCCTGCACCATGGGGAAGCCCGCTTTCCTCGCAAAGCCCAATGCTCATTCATGCTGTTTGGCCCAGGTCATCGGGAAAGAGATGTACTGGCGTCTCCTTTTATAGAGGGCATTTGTCACCTCCCAGATACAGCAATGGACTGCGAACTGGGAGATATTGGCGATGTCCCCAGTAGCTGCTTGAAAGGAGCCACTGGCATAAAAATTCAGAGCCACTGTGACCTTCACTGTCACCGACAGAGACGTCCTGGTCCTCAGTTGAGGCTGCAGATCTGGTTGCAACAGATGGCAGAGCTCCTTGCTGAAGCGCAGCCTGTGCAAACACTGCTCCTCAGACAAATGAATGTAGGAGAATTGTTCCCGGAATACCCTGGGAGGATGAGGTCTCCTGTGTAGAGGCCTGTTGGCCCTCCTCCGTCTGGCCATGATTGCCACTCTCTCTCTGCGTCTGTTGCCTCCGATTCTGCAGGTGCAGGATGACGCCCCAATCAGTGCAGCCCCCACAGTCTCTTGGTAATCGAAGCAATGAAGGTCAAACCCAAAAGAACCTGCAAAGTGATGCTCAGTAGCCAAAATTACTTCACACAGCGTTGAGTCTCTCCAGAAGTCTCTCTCTCTCTCTCTCTCTCTCTCTGTCAGAAGGAGTGGTGCAAAAATGTCTCCCACAAAAAAAGGCAGGAAGAGGCGGCCTTTAAATAGTGCCCCGCCCCCCCAGTCCCCGACTGCAAAACGTTCCCCTCAACCTGTCGTTGCTAGCGGCAGGCGGTACGGCGGGGGCGCCACTCAATATCTGGTCCGAGGCGCTACCGGGGCGTTGCACTCTTGACTGACGTCACGATCTGCGGGCGCAGGAGATCGTGGCGGTAAAGTTTAGTGCTGCCGCAAAAACTCTGGTCAATTTCGCGAGTGGCACAAACATCGCCGCGCCCGGGCGCTAGTTGCTTTGCACCCCAGTAGTGCCCTGCTTCCCTCTTGGGGCGCTACCACTCAATTTCTGTTGCGGAGCCACTAATTCTTCCGGGGCGCTAAAAGGAGCGCTCCCGCGAAGTTAGCGCCCCACTCAATTTTTAGCCCTATGACTTTTACCACCCTTTGTGTGTAGAAACTTTTCCTAACTTCACTCCTGAAAGGCATGGCTCTGATTTTTAGACTCTGCCCCCTAGTCCTCGACGCCCCAACTAGTGGAATAGTTTCTCTCTATCGATCGTATCTGTTCCCTTTAGTGTAGAATCATAGAATGGTTACAGCACGGGAGGAGGCCATTCGGCCCGTCGAGCCTTTGCCGGCTCTCTGCAAGAGTACTTCAGCTAGTCCCACTCCCCCGCCCTTTCCCCGGAGCCCCGCAAATGTCTTTCCTTCAGGTACTTATCCAACTCCCTTTTGAAAGCCACGATTGAGTCTGCCTCCACCACCCTCTCAGGCAGTGAATTCCACATTCTAACCACTCCCTATGTAAAAAAGTTTTTCCTCATGTTGCCTTTGTTTCTTCTGCCAATCACCTTAAATCTGTGTCCTCTGGTTCTCGACCCTTCTGCCAATGGGAACAGTTTCTCTCTATCTACTCTGTCCAGACCCCTCATGATTTTGAACACCTCTATCAAATCTCCTCTGAATCTTCTCTGCTCTAAGGAGAACAACCCCAGCTTCTCCAGTCTATCCACGTAACTGAAGTCCCTCATCCCTGGAACCATTCTTGTAAATCTTTTCTGCACCCTCTCTAAGGCCTTCACATCCTTCCTAAAGTGCGGTGCCCAGAATTGGACACAATACTCCAGTTGAGGCCGAACCAGTGTTTTATAAAGGTTCATCAGAACTTCCTTGCTTTTGTACTCTGTGCCTCTATTTATGAAGCCCAGGATCCCGTATGCTTTCTCAAGTGCTTTCTCAACCTGACCTGCCACCTTCAATGATTTGTGCACAAATACCCCCAGGTCTCTCTCTTCCAGCACCCAATTTAGAATTGCCCCCTTTAGTTTATATTGTCTCTCCTTGTTCATCCTAGCAAAATGTATCAGTTCGCACTTTTCTGCGTTAAATTTCATCTGCCACGTGTCCGCCCATTCCACCAGCCTGTCTCTGTCCTCCTGAAGTCGATCACTTTCCTCCTCACTGTTCATTATACTTCCAAGTTTTGTGTCATCTGCAAATTTTGAAATTGTGCCCTGAACACCCACATCCAAGTCATTAATATATATCAAGAAAAGCAGTGGTCCTGGAACCGACCCCCGGGGAACACCACTGTGTACCTTCCTCCAGTCCGAAAAACAACCGTTCACCACTACTCTCTGTTTCCTGTCACTTAGACAATTCCATATCCATGCTGCCACTGTCCCTTTTATTCCATGGGCTTCAACTTTGCTGGAAAGCCTATTATGTGGCACTTTATCAAACATCTTTTGGAAATCCATGTACACCACGTCAACCGCACTGCTCTCATCAACCCTCTCTGTTACCTCATCAAAAAACTCAATCAAGTTAGTTAAACACGATTTGCCTTTAACAAATCCGTGCTGGTTTTCCTTAATTAATCCACACTTGTCCAAGTGACTGTTAATTTTGCCCCTGATTACTGTTTCTAAAAGCTTCCCTGCTACCGAGGTTAAACTGACTGGCCTGTAGTTGCTGGGTTTATCCTTACACCCTTTTTTGAACAAGGGTGTAACATTTGCAATTCTCCAGTCCTCTGGCACCACTCCCATATCTAAGGGGGATTGGAAGATTATAGCCATTACTTCCGCGATTTCTACCTTAACTTCCCAACCGGTTCTGGTGACTTATCTACTTTAAGTACAGACAGTCTTTCCAGTACCTCCTCTTTATCAATTTTTATCCCATCCAGTATCTCCTCTACCTCCTCTTTCACTATGTCTATGGCAGCATTTTCTTCTTTGGTGAAGACAGATGCAAAGTACTCATTTAGTACCTCAGCCATACCCTCTGCCTCCATACGTAGGTCTCCTTTTTGGTCCCTAATCAGCCCCACCCCCCTCCTATTACCCGTTTACCATTTATATGCTTAAGGGTTTATCTGAGTTGCACAGTATAAACACAGGGGCCAGCACTGAGTGCAGCCAGCACACAGTGAACAACTGCGAGTTTGGTAAGTGTGGGAGTTTGGTGAAGTGGGGGAAGGAGGTGCTAGCTTTTCCTAACTTCTCCCACAGCGCGGCGGCGGACCTGAGCGGGAGCAGACCGAGGCCCGAGAGTGGCAGCAGACCGAGGCCCGAGAGTGAGGAGCAGACCGAGAGCGGGAGCAGACCGAGGCCCGAGAGTGGGAGCAGGCCGAGGGCCAAGAGCGGGGGCAGACCGAGGCCCGAGAGCAGGGAGCAGACCGAGAGCGGGAGCAGACCGAGGCCCGAGAGTGGGAGCAGTCCGAGGCCCGAGAGCGGGGAGCAGACCGAGAGCGGGAGCAGACCGAGGCCCGAGAGTGGGAGCAGACCGAGGCCCGAGAGCAGGGAGCAGACCGAGAGCGGGGAGCAGACCGAGGCCCGAGAGCGGGGAGCAGACCGAGGCCCGAGAGCGGGGAGCAGACCGAGGCCCGAGAGTGGGGAGCGGACTGAGGCCCGAGAGCGGGGACCAGACTGATAGCGGGGAGCAGACCGAGGCCCAAGAGCGGGGAGCAGACCCAGGCCCGAGAGCGGGGAGCAGACCCAAGCCTGAGAGCGGGGAGCAGACCGAGAGCAGGGAGCAGACCGAGGCCCGAGAGCAGGGAGCAGACCGAGAGCACGGAGCAGACCGAGGCCCAAGAGTGGGAGCAGACCGAGGCCCGAGCGTGGGAGCAGACCAAGGGCCAAGAGCGGGAGCAGACCGAGGCCCGAGAGCGGGGAGCAGACCGAGGACCGAGAGCGGGGAGCAGACCGAGGCCCGAGAGCGGGGAGCAGACCGAGGCCCGAGGGCGGGGAGCAGACCGAGGCCCGAGAGCGGGGAGCAGACCGAGGCCCGAGAGCGGGGAGCAGACCGAGTCCCGAGAGCGGGGAGCAGACCGAGGCCCGAGAGCGGGAGCAGACCAAGGCTTGAGAGACACAAAAATTATTTTGAAGACGTTCACGGGGCAAAAAGTCTACCCCAAAGGAAAAATAAGGGTGACCGTTATATATAACGGTAAGGAAACACCAAAACTAGACCTGTATGTATTGCAAGATGGAGGACCACCATTACTGGGACATGAATGGATCCGGAAAATACAACTGGATTGGCATTCCATACAGGCACTGACTGTGGCTGACAAAAAGGATGACGACGTCACACCTGGGCGACTGTCAAAGATCCTAACTGATGTGAAAGAAGTGTTCCAGCAAGGACTCGGAACACTAAAAGGCATGACAGCGACGATTAAAATTGAAGAAAACGCAAGTCCAAAATCTTTTAAGGCCAGACCGGTACCTTATGCGATCCACCCAGCTGTCGAAGCAGAGCTGGAGAGTCTGGAACGTTCAGGTGTACTGTCCAAGGTAGGCTGGAGCGAGTGGGCTACTCCCATCGTCCCTGTGCTGAAAAAGTCGTTGAGCAGCACGCCTGGGGAACCAAGGAAGGTTCGCATCTGTGGGGACTTTAAGGTAACAGTGAACCCGGTCCTTCACACCGTACAATATCCACTTCCGCGGATTGAAGATATTTTCGCCTCGCTATCTGGAGGGAAACGCTTCACTAAGATTGATCTGGCCCAGGCGTATCTGCAAATGGAGGTAGAAGGAGCATCAAAAAAATACCTCACAATCAACACCCATAAAGGTCTCTACCAATACAACTGGCTGGTATTCGGGGTAGCATCAGCTCCGGCTATTTGGCAGAGGGCAATGGAACAAGTCCTGCAAGGGATCCCAGGGACCCAGTGTTATTTGGACGACATCCTGGTCACGGGCGAAAATGACAGTGATCACCTTGCCAACCTGGAGCAGGTGCTCACTAGATTGCAGGAATATGGGCTCCGAGCTAACCGCCCCAAATGCGAGTTTTTTAGAAAACAGATCTCGTATTGTGGCCACGTTATCGATAAAGAGGGGTTACATAAGTCCCCAGAGAAGACTGAGGCAGTAGTCAAGGCTCCAGCACTGGAAAATGTGTCACAACTGAGGTCGTTCCTCGGGCTGGTAAACTACTACCATAAGTTCTTGCCAAATTTGTCTACAATACTACACCCACTGAACACCTTACTGCAAACTGGGCTGCCATGGAAGTGGAGTGACGAATGTAGACGAGCTTTCCAGAAGAGCAAAACACTAATCACATCGAAAGAGGTATTGGCCCATTACAACCCAGCATTACCAATTCGGTTGGCATGTGATGCGTCACCCTATGGCATTGGAGCGGTGCTGTCGCACAAATTCTCGGACGGCTCAGAGAGGCCAATAGCCTTTGCGTCACGATCACTAACCTCAGCCGAGCGTAACTACGCCCAGATTGACAGGCCCTCAGCCTAGTGTGGGGAGTGAAAAAGTTCAATCACTATCTGCACGGGCAGAAATTCACCTTGCTGACTGATCACCAGCCTCTTGTCTCCATTTTTAATCCGAAGAAGGGCGTTCCAGTGATGACTGCGCAATGACTACAAAGATGGTCACTTTTTCTAGGGGCGCACCACTATGAGATTGAATATAAGGGCACGAAACAGCATGGAAATGCTGATGGGCTATCACGCCTGCCACTGCCTACTGCGGAAGAAGCACCAGCAGTGGATCCTGTCGAAATATTCCATTCGACTATAGTTGAATACCTACCGGTAACTAACGCTTGTATCGAAAAGGAAACCCGAAATGACCCGACACTGTCTCGGGTATATGATTTGACGGTGAAGGGATGGCCAGCACATGACGACTCACTGTTGCCAGCATTCTCGACAAGGAGAGAACAGCTGTCAGTGTGCCGGGGGACCTTGATGTGTGGATCCCGAGTGGTAATTCCACCCAAGTTAAGGGATAGAGTGCTCAATGAGCTTCATGAGGGTCATCTGGGAGGAGTAAAAATGAAAAGCCTAGCCAGGGCTTATGTGTGGTGGCCGGGAATCGATAAACAAATCGAGGACCTGATCAAGAGCTGCTCAGGATGCCAGAAAGTCCAAAATGCACCACCACAGGCCCCTCTACACCCATGGGAGTGGCCCTCATCTCCATGGCAACGGGTGCATATTGATTTTGCTGGTCCATTCATGGACTCAATGTTTTTAATAGCCATGGATGCGCACTCGAAATGGCCTGAGGTGATCAAAATGTCCTCCACCACCACGGAGAAAACTATTGCAGTCCTACGGACCATTTTTGCCAGGAATGGCTTGCCAGAACAGATTTGCTCCGACAACGGACCACAGTTTGTGTCCGAAGAGTTCCGGAGGTTCTTGAAAAAGAATGGGGTAAGGCATTACACATCCTCCCCGTATCATCCAGCCACAAATGGATTGGCTGAGAGGTTCGTACAAACCTTTAAGAAGGCAATAAAGGCTATGTAAAATGACAACATTCCGCTGCAGCACAAGGTGGACAATTTCCTGTTCGCCTACCGGAATGCGACACATGCAGTCACCAACCAGGCCCCAGCCATGATGTTCTTTAACCGAAGGTTAAGATCTCGCCTGGATTTGTTCAGACCAAACGTACGAAGAGATGTTGAGAGTAAATAATTCCAGCACATCCATGAGAAGCCAACAAGGAGCTTCAATGTAGGGCAACCAGTCTTGGCCCGCGACTACCAAACAGAAAAATGGCAGCCAGGAACGATTTGCACACGGCAGGGGCCACTAATGTACACAGTGGATGTTGGGGAGAGCATCGTGAGACGCCATGCTGACCAGATCCTAGAGTCACAGGAACAAGTCAACCCCATGCCTCGCCCATACGTACCTGGTGATGAACCCGACGTACAGGTCGCATCTACCCCAGAAACAGTTGCATCGGAAGCTGATGAACCAACCGCCGACAGGGGGCCAGAATCACCTCCGCACCAAGAGCAAGACACTCGGGAAAGGCGCTATCCAGAAAGGATCAGGAAGCCTCCCCAAAGACTGAATATATAAATAGACTATTTTCAGCTAATGTTGCATGTTAAAAGTGTTAATTGTAATTAGTTTGATATTTAATTGTTAAATGAGTGTTATGGTACTGTTAATCTAAAAGGGGAGGAATTGTAATGTATATACCTTTAAGGGGGGAACTACTTTTTACAGCTCATGTATACTGTAGTACCGGCAGTGACCACACCTGTATATAGCACTGAGTAGTAATCTGTACAGTCAGTTGCAGTGTGAGCCACGTTGAGTAAACACCTGTTGTACCGTTCTCCGCAGTCTGTGTCTTATTATACACGGACGCAACAGCCGCCATACCACGTGACCGGCTTATTGGAACACTTTAAAATGGTTCCTGCGAATCCGCAGACAGCTTTGTGGATTCAACCCACAGTAAGTTCTGGAAGCCGTTTCTGAGAGAACGAAACATGACCCCCACATATACATATGGATTAGATGCAGATCCAGTCAAGATCGGCCTGGAGACAGAGGCCATCTAAATGTTGACCCAGACAAAAGGAGGCAATTTCATATTCATGAGAACAGCACCAAGGACTAGATAACGAGATCAGCAGGACATTAAAAACAATGAAGGTCATTCTAGACCAGAGATTAGCCTTTACCGGCCATCTAAAATATTTTAAAATTTAATAACTACCCCGCTGTGCTCCTAGCCCGCCAAAAGTTAAACAAAGACTAACCTGATTTTGGGCGGGAAGTGGAAGCTTCTGAAGGAAAAGTATAATTGGAGGAGTTGAAGTTGTTGGAGAGAGAGTGGAATTCAGCGGTTGTTGAGTGGAGTCAGAGCTTCTTCGCAGCGGTCGGGTGAGCCTCAGCTTTTCGAGCTCAGCCCTGGAGCGTTGGCAGCCGGTCCAGCTTTTGAGCTGGGTAAAGAGGAGCTGGTTTGGGAGAAGGTCAGCGAACTCCTCTCCACCATCAGAGGAAGAAGAAGACTAAGCCGCCATCAAGAAGACTGTTCGAGCCGGCGTCCCGCCCCGGGGTCAAACATCGGGAGATCATCGACCAACCCCGGGCCGTTGACGAAAAATGAGAGGCCCCCTCCCGACTCGGGAGAAGAGACAAAAACAAATGACAGAACCAGCCGGTGTCCAGCCGCCCCCGACCCCCACCTCAGGAGAGGTGTGGCGCAGCTCGCTGGGGCTCCACGATCCACGTGGAGACGGGACGCCTGAAAGGATCAAACGCAGACTGGTTCAAAACCTTGCACTTCCTAGTTGGATTGGTGAGCATGTTTCTGGCCCTTCATAATCAGATCTAGATAGGTTTAATAAGGGGGTGGATTTAAGGGTACAATTAACATGAGTTGTTGTCCCTCGATGTTCCGTGTGTTTCCTTATTTCATGATGATCTTTGTAGAGTATAAGATGCCTGTATTTGCTTTAGTTAGTGTTGTGTCGTTATGATTTGTTTGTGTTTTTCCCTCCCATGTACTCTCTTATCTGCTTGCATTTGATTTATTTTTCCTTATGCAATAACATTTCATTTTGTTTCATCAAACTTGGTCTACAAGGGTTTTCTCTACATTGTAGTTCCTGCCCCAAAGACCAGATACAGAATCTAAGGGGCGAGTGGGTCGAACCACTCACGGTTTTACTGTGCAAGAGAGAGAGGCCTCTAGAGAGAGAAACCTCTGCGATCTAAAACCCCTTACAGTTCAATCTGCATTGCTCCCCTTCCAAGGCCACTAGATCCTAAGGTGTGGTGCCCAGAACCGTACAGTGTCCAGGTGTGGTCTAACCAGGGCTTTGTATAGCTGTAGCAAAACCTCCTCCCCTTTATATTCTAGCTCTCTCGTTATAAAGGCTAACATTTCATTAGCCTTTTTGGTTATTTTTCATAGAATCATAGAATGATACAGCACAGTAGGAGGCCATTTGGCCCATCGTGCCTGTGCCGGCTCTTTGAAAGAGCTCTCCAATTAGTCCCACTCCCCTGCTCTTTCCCCATGGCCCTGCAAATTTTTTCCCTTTAAGTATTTCTCCAATTCCCTTTTGAAAGTTACTATTGAATCTTCTTCCACCGCCCTTTCAGGCAGCGCATTCCAGATCACAACAACTCGCTGTGTTAACATTTTTTCCTCCTGTCTCCCCTCTGGTTCTTTTGCCAATCACCTTCAGTCTGTGTCCTCTGGTTACCGACCCTCCTGCCAACGGGAACAGTTTCTCTTTACTTACTCTATCAAAACCATTCATGATTTTGAACATCTCTATCAAATTTCCTGTTCACCTCTATTCTTTAAGCAGAACAACCCCAGCTTCTCCAGATATTCAGCGTTCCTCGAACCGCTGCTCTCGCCGTATCCTGAGATCCACGCTGAATGCCATGCGCTGCCACATGAACACTCTCGACCTCTCTCTTCAGCAGCACCGACTCACTCTATCTCAAAGCTGTCCGGGTCCACAGTTCCATTTCATCCTTCGCCTCATCCGGCGCTTTAACAAAGAACTTTTTTTCTTCCTTTCAGGTGTCAAGGATCGCAAGCTTCAACAACTCTTGGACACCAACACCCCTCCGGAACTTTCTTTCCCTTCACTGTCCTCTGACCCCATCCCTTCTTCCAATCTCACCTCCTGCCGCGTTTTCACTATCCCCTCTGACCTTCCCCTCTCTGACCCCGAACAATCAGTCCTCAGCAAAGGCCTGAGCTTCATCCCCTTACGCCCCCACCTCAATGAATTTCGAGCTCGGCACGATGCTGAGCTCTTCTTCCGTCGCCTTCGACTCCGTGCCCACTTCTTTGTCCAGGAGTCTTCCCCCCACACAACTGACCCTTTCTCCCGCTTTCAGAATTCCCGTTCTACCTGGACCCCTCCCCCTGGCCTCTTACCCTCCCTAGATCTTTTCATTGCAAACTGCCAACGTGACATCGGCTGTCTCAATTTTTCTGCTCCCCTCTCTCACTCCAATCTACGTCCCTCTGAACTTGCAGCACTACATTCGCTCAGATCCAACCCCGATATTGTCATTAAACCTGCTGACAAGGGTGGTGCTGTTGTTGTTTGGCGAACCGACCTCTACCGTGCGGAGGCTGAACGCCAAATCTCCAACACCTCCTCCTACCTCCGCCTGGACCATGACCCCACCACTGAACATCAAGCCACCATTTCCAAGACCGTCATTGACCTCATCTCCTCTGGAGATCTTCCCTCCACGGCCATCAACCTCATAGTTCCCCAACCCCGCACAGCCCGCTTCTACCTCCTTCCCAAGATCCACAAACAGGACTGTCCTGGTAGACCCATCGTTTCAGCCTGTTCTTGCCCCACGGAACTTATCTCTTCCTATCTCGACTCTATTTTTTCTCCCCTTGTCCAGTCTCTTCCCACCTACATCTGCGACTCTTCTGACGCCCTCCGCCACTTTAACAGTTTCCAGTTTCCTGGCCCCAACCGCCTCCTTTTCACCATGGACGTCCAATCCTTCTACACCTCCATCCCCCACCAGGATGGCCGGAGGGCGCTCCGCTTCTTCCTTGAACAGAGGCCCGACCAGTCCCCATCCACCACCACCCTCCTCCGCCTGGCTGAACTTGTTCTCACATTGAACAACTTCTCCTTTGACTCCATTCACTTCCTCCAAATTAAAGGTGTTGCTATGGGTACCCGCATGGGTCCTAGCTATGCCTGCCTTCTCGTGGGATATGTGGAACACTCTTTGTTCCAGTCCTACTCAAGTCCCCTCCCTCACCTCTTTTTCCGGTACATTGATGACTGTATCGGTGCCGTTTCCTGCTCTCGCCCTGAACTAGAAAATTTCATTCACTTTGCTTCCAATTTCCACCCTTCCCTCACCATCACATGGTCCATCTCCGACTCTTCCCTTCCCTTCCTCGACTTCTCTGTCTCCATCTCTGGGGATAGGTTTTTGACCAACATTCACTACAAGCCCACTGACTCCCACAGCTACCTGGGCTACACCTGGTGAAGTCAAGCGTAGGTCCCTTGCAGTCAGAATCGGGGGAATTTATAATGGGGAACAAAGAAATGGCAGACCAACTAAATACATATTTTGGTTCTGTCTTCACAAAGGAGGACACAAATAACCTCCCAGAAATACCGGGCAACATAGGGTCTGATGAAAGGGTGGTACTGAAAGAAATCAGTATTTGTAGGGAAATGGTGTTAGGAAAGTTGATGGGACTGAAGGCCGATAAATCCCCAGGGCCTGATAATCTACATCCCAGGGTATTTAAGGAAGTGGCCCTAGAAATAGTAGATGCATTGCTGGTCATCTTCCAGAACTCGATAGACTCTGGAACAGTACCCATGGATTGGAGGGTAGCTAATGTTACCCCACTATTCAAAAAAGGTGGCAGAGAAAAAGCAGGTAATTATAGACCGGTAAGCCTGACATCGGTAGTGGGGAAAATGCTAGAATCCATTATAAAAGATGTAATAGCAGAGCACTTGGAAAGCAGTGACAGGATCGGACAAAGTCAACATGGATTTACAAAAGGTAAATCATGCTTGACTAATCTACTGGAATTTTTTGAGGATGTAACTGGTAAAATAGATAAGGGAGAACCAGTGGATGTGGTGTATTTGGACTTTCAGAAGGCTTTCGATAAGGTCCCGCATAAGAGATTAGCATGCAAAATTAAGGCACATGGGATTGGGGGCAAGGTATTGACTTGGATAGAGAACTGGTTGGCGGACAGAAAGCTAAGAGTTGGAATAAACGGGTCGTTTTCCGAGTGGGAGGCAGTGACTAGTGGGGTACCGCAAGGATCGGTCCTAGGACCCCAACTGTTCACAATATATATTAATGATCTGGACGAGGGAATTGGATGTAATATCTCCAAATTTGCAGACGACACAAAGCTGGGTGGGAGGGTATGCTGCGAGGAGGATGTCATGAAACTCCAGTATGATTTGGACAGGTTAGGTGATTGGGCAGAAACATGGCAAATGCACTATAATGTGGATAAATGTGAGGTTATCCACTTTGGTGGCAAAAACAGGAAGGCACATTATTATTTGAATGGCAATAGATTGGGAGAAGGGGAAGTGCAAAGAGACCTGGGTGTTCTTGTGCACCAGTCGCTGAAGGTAAGCATGCAGGTGCAGCAGGCGGTTAAGAAGGCAAATGGTATGTTGGCCTTCGTAGCAAGAGGGTTCGAATACAGGAACAAGGATGTCTTGCTACAGTTGTACAGGGCCTTGGTGAGACCACACCTTGAGTATTGTGTGCAGCTTTGGTCGCCTTATCTGAGGAAGGACGTTCTTGCCATGGAAGGAGTGCAGCGAAGATTCACCAGTCTGATACCTGGGATGGCAGGAATGACGTATGAGGAGAGATTGTGTCGATTGGGCTTATACTCACTGGAGTTTAGAAGATTGAGAGGGGATCTCATCGAAACCTATAAAATTCTGTCAGGCCTGGACAGACTAGATGCTGGAAGGATGTTCCCGATGGTCAGGGAGTCCAGAACCAGGGGTCATAGTCTAAGGATAAGGGGTAGTGTTGTGTCTGTGTATAATAAGACACAGACTGCAGGAGAAATGGTACAACAGGTGTTTACTGAATGAGGGTTACTCTGGAACTAATTGTACAGATCACGACTCAGGGTTTATATACAGGTGTGGTCACTGCCGGTACTACAGTATACAGGAGCTGTAAAATGTAGTTCTCTCCCTTAAAGGTACATACATTACAATTCCTCCCCTTTTAGATTAACAGTACCATAACACTCATTTAACAATTAAATATCAAACTAATTACAATTAACATTTTTAACATGCAACATTAGCTGAAAATAGTCTATTTATAAATTCAGTCTTTGGGGAGGCTTCCTGATTCTTTCTGGATAACGTCTTTCCCGAGTGTCTCGCTCTTGGTGCGGATGCGATTCTAGCACCCTGTCGTCAGTTGATTCATCAGCTTCCAATGCTATTGTTTCTGAGGTAGATGCGACCTGTACGTCGGGTTCCTCGCCAGGTACGTATGGCCGAGACATGGGGTTGACTCGTTCCTGTGACTCTAGGATCTGGTCAGCATGGCGTCTCACAATGTTCTCCCCAACATCCACTGTGTACATTAGTGGCCCCTGCCGTGTGCATATCGTTCCTGGTTGCCATTTCACTATTCAGTAGTCGCGGGCCAAGACTGGTTGCCCTACGTTGAAGCTCCTTGTCGGCTTCTCATTGATGTGCTGGAATTGCTTACTCTCAACATCTCTTCGTACATTTGGTCTGAGCAAATCCAGATGAGATCTCAACCTTCGGTTAAAGAACATCATGGCCGGGGCCTGGTTGGTGACTGCATGTGTCGCATTTCTGTAGGCAAACAGGAAATTGTCCACCTTATGCTGCAGTGGAATGTCGTCATCGCACATGGCCTTTACTGCTTTTTTAAAGGTTTGTACAAACCTCTCAGCCAATCCATTTGTGGCTGGATGATACGGGGTGGATGTGTAATGCCTTACCCCATTCCTTTTCATAAATCTTCGAAACTCTTCAGACACAAACTGTGGTCCGTTATCAGAGCAAATCTGCTCTGGCAAGCCGTTCCTGGCAAAAATGGTCCATAGGACTGCAATAGATTTCTCCGTGGTGGTGGAGGACATTTTGATCACCTCAGGCCATTTCGAGTGCGCATCCACGGCTATTAAAACATTGAGTCCATGAATGGACCAGCAAAATCAATATGCACCTGTTGCCATGGAGATGAGGGCCACTCCCATGGGTGTAGAGGGGCATGTGGTGGTGCATTTTGGACCTTCTGGCATCCTGAGCAGCTCTTTGTCAGGTCCTCGATTTGCTGATCGATCCCCGGCCACCACACATAAGCCCTAGCAAGGCTTTTCATTTTCACCCCTCCCAGATGACCTTCGTGAAGCTCATTGAGCACGCTCTCCCTTAACTTGGGTGGAATTACCACTCGGGATCCACACATCAAGGTCCCCTGGCATACTGACAGCTGTTCTCTTCTGGATGAGAATGCTGGCAACAGTGAGTCACCATGTGCTGGCCATCCCTTCACCGTCAAATCATATACCCGAGACAGTGTCGGGTCATTTCGGGTCTCCTTCTCCATACCAGCGTTAGTTACTGGCAAGCATTCAATTATAGTCGAATGAAATATTTCGACAGGATCCACTGCTGGTGCTTCCTCCGCAGTAGGCAGTGGCAGGTGTGATAGCCCATCAGCGTTTCCATGCTGTTTCGTGCCCTTATACTCGATTTCATATTGGTGCGCCCCTAGAAAAAGGGACTATCTTTGTAGCCGTTGCGCAGTCATCACCGGAACGCCCTTCTTTGGATTAAAGATGGAGACAAGTGGTTGGTAGTCAGTCAGCAAGGTAAACTTCTGCCCGTGCAGATAGTGATTGAACTTTTTCACTCCCCACACTAGGCTGAGGGCCTCCCTGTCAATCTGGGCGTAGTTACGCTCGGCTGAGATTAGTGACCGAGACGCAAAGGCTACTGGCCTCTCCGAGCCGTCTGGAAATTTGTGCGATAGCACCGCTCCAATGCCATAGGGTGATGCATCACACGCCAACCGAATTGGTAGTGCTGGGTTGAAATGAGCCAACACCTCTTTTGATGTGATCAGTGCTTTGCTCTTCTGGAAAGCTCGTTTACATTCGTCACTCCACTTCCACAGTACCCCCGTTTGCAGTAGGGTGTTCAGTGGGTGTAGTACTGTAGACAAATTCGGCAAGAACTTATGGTAGTAGTTCACCAGCCCGAGGAACGACCTCAGTTGTGACACATTTTCCGGTGCTGGAGCCTTGACTACTGCCTCAATCTTTTCAGGGGACTTATGTAACCCCTCTTTATCAATAACGTGGCCACAATACGAGATCTGCTTCTGGAAAAACTCGCATTTGTGGCGATTAGCTCGGAGCCCATATTCCTTCAATCTAGTGAGCACCTGCTCCAGGTTGGCGAGGTGATCACTGTCATTTTCGCCTGTGACCAGGATGTCGTCCAAATAACACTGGGTCCCTGGAATCCCTTGCAGGACTTGTTCCATTGCCCTTTGCCAAATAGCCGGAGCTGATGCTACCCCGAACACCAGCTGGTTGTATTGGTAGAGACCTTTATGAGTGTTGATCATGAGGTACTGTTTCGAGGCTTCTTCTACCTCCATTTGCAGGTACGCCTGGGCCAGATCAATCTTAGTGAAGCGTTTCCCTCCAGATAGCGAGGCGGAAATATCTTCAATCCGCGGAAGCGGATATTGTACAGTGTGAAGGACTGGGTTCACTGTCACCTTAAAGTCCCCACAGATGCGAACCTTCTTTGGTTCCCCAGGCGTATTACTCAACGACCTCTTCATTACAGGAACGATGGGTGTAGCCCACTTGCTCCAGTCCACTTTGGACAGTACTCCTGAACGTTCCAAACCTTCCAGCTCTGCTTCGACGGCTGTGCGGATTGCATAAGGTACCGGTCTGGGCTTAAAAAACTTTGGGCTTGCATTTTCCTCTATTTTGATATCGTCGCTGTTATGCCTTTTAGTGTTCTGAGTCCCTGCTGGAACACTTCTTGTGCGTCAGTTAGCATTTTTGACAGTCGTCCAGGTGTGACGTCTTCATCCTTTTTGGCATCTACAGTCAGTGCTTGTATGGAATGCCAATCTAGCTGTATCTTCCGGATCCATTCACGTCCTAGTAGTGGTGGTCCTCCATCTGGCAATACATATAGGTCCATTTTTGGTGTTTCCTTGCCGTTATATATAACGTTCACCCTTATTTTTCCTTTGGGGTAGACTTTTTGCCCTGTGTACATCTTCAAGACAATCTTTGTATCTCTCAAGGGTATATGTGAGAATAGCCGCTTGTAGTCCCTTCGGTTTATGACTGTTAGGGCTGATCCTGTGTCCAATTCCATTTTCACTTGGACTCCTGCTATCTTGAGCGTGACCCAGATAGTTTGGTGATCCTCCGTTTTGATCACATTATGTAGTTTCAGACAACCCAGCTCCTTGCTTCTGGAGTCTGTATCACTTTTCTGTTCGTCTGAACTACTCTCCGTCACCTTATGTACCTTCTTGTACTTCTCCTGTGGAGATTTCTTGCTGCTGGATTTCTTTCCCGACCTGCAGACTCTTGCTATGTGTCCTACTTTTCCACACTGTCTGTACACTTTGTCCTTGAACTAGCAATCATTATGGTCGTGTGTTGTTCTGCCGCAGCGATAGCACTTCACTGTTCCGTATTGTAGTGTATGTGCCTTTAAGAGCCCCATGTGTGCTGTCATGCCGGTAATGGCCACTCGGGCTATATAAGCCTGTATATTGTGTTATATCCGTTAGTACCCCTCCAGACTTTGCTTAGTAAACACCTGTGAACCAACTCCTGTCTTCAGTGTCTCTATCAACACACGGACACTACAGTGGCGACGAAGTGGAAACGGACTTACTTGCAATTCGGCAGCACCTCAAGGACATCGATTCCTTGGGCGTCCAGAAGACTCAAGAAAGAAGCTGTGGTTTCGCCAGCTGGCCAAGCTGGTGGCAGGTACTGCGCTAATCCTTCCTGGGCGTCAGGCTGGGGCTCCAGCGGCTGGCTCTACAGCTGGGACAAGCAGCGAAATCGGAGGCAAGCAATAACAGACGGGGAGGGAGTACTCGGGAGACGGCCGGCGCTGCAAGCAGGTCGGCGTTCAGACCTAGAGAGAAAGTCCAGCGGGAACGAGTCTCCAAATGTAAATCAATAAATAAATAAAAAGAACGGAAACCGCGGGAAACAGCGTTGTCATCGGCAGCAGCAGCGGGAAAGCGCGGGAAGTGCCATATCTTTTCTGCAGAAAAGAAAGAAAAGCGCGGGAAGCGCCATGGGCTAGATTTTCAGTTGCTTGCGCCAGCAGTTAGCGCCTTAAGAGAAGTGATTTTCGGGCGCTATTCGTGTAGCGCCCGGGCGCAGCGCAGTATGAGCCCCGCCACAAATTAAGTTGCCCGTTAGCGCCGGCGCAAAGTTTAGCGGCCGCCCGGATGCGCGCGCAGAACATGACATCACATCCTCGTGCAACGCCCTTTGGCCGCCCCGAATCCAAACTTCAGTCGGACCGCCCCATTCTGCGGCTGGCGTCCAGAGCGTTTGTAAAATGGAACGCAACACACCCTGGGGAGCGCAAATTAAAGGGCACTCCGCCTGCACTATAAACGGCAGTCTGCATGTGTTGTGTGGAAGGATCCAGTGTGTTGTTGTGAACGGTGTATTTACTACTCCTCCTCCTCCTCCTCCTCCTCCTCCTAAAACACATGCACCCTTCCCCTTTAAGAGCTCACTGGCACCAGAGTGTCTGCCGTGCGCTGCGCCCGAGCTCGGGCGCTGCGCTCTGCACCGCCGGCTTAGCGCCTAAAGATAGTAGTGGAACGCCTCTTTTAGCGCTCCACCAACCTCTTAGGGCGAAGCCACTGAATTTCCGGCAACGGGGCGCTACTTTGGGGCGGCCGCTAACTTCGGGCGGGCGCTAAGGTTAGCGCCCCAAAACTGTCTATACTGAAAATCTAGCCCCATATCTTTTCTAAGATGCCTAAGTCTGGCAATATTGATGCTTTTGATAGCGAAATAGAGGATTGGACCACATATGTGGAAAGAGTAGAGGTATATTGCACTGCAAATGGAATAGAAGATGAAAAAAAAGCTTCAGTACTGCTGAATTTAATGGGCGCAAAGGCATACGGGCTGTTACGAAATTTAATCACTCCAGCCAAACCAAAGGACAAGGATTTTAAAGAAATTGTTGATACCTGCAAGAGCACTTAAACCCAACACCGCTGCTGATAGCGGAACGATTCAAATTCTTCAAGAGAAATCAACACAAGAATGAAAGTAACGCTGATTACCTCGCCGAATTAAGAAAGCTATCAAAACACTGCCAATTCGGGGCAGGACTAGCAGATTATCTTCGAGACAAATTCGTCTGCGGTCTCTTAAGTGAAGGAACACAAAAAAGGCTGCTTTCTGAAAAAGATTTAACACTGGACAAGGCTTTCAGTATGGCTGTATCATACGAAGCAGCAGCAAGAGGAGCTGCAGAGATACAACAAAAGACACAGGACTTCGGCACCCATGAAATGACACAGGGTTTCGAAAGATGTTATTGCTGCGGCAGATCCACCCATAACCAGAGGGACTGCTGGTTCAAGGACAAAGCATGCAGGCAATGCGGAAAGATTGGACACATTGCACGGGTATGCCGATCTGGACAAAATAAATCCATAGACAGGAAAAAAAAATCAATAAAGAAAAGTACAGAAAGGTACAAATGATGACGGACAGTAGCTCCGAAGACCAGAAGAGCGACAGCGACTCCGAAAACAAGAGACTAAGCTGTCTCAAATTACATAATGTACTTGCCAAAGATGATTACCAGACCATTTGGGTTACCCTCACGATAGCAGGGTCCCCAGTTAAAATGGAGCTAGATACAGGATCAGCTCTGACCGTAATAAATCGACGGGATTACGAGAGGCTATTTCCGCATATACCTTTAAAAGACACATCCATTATCTTAAAAACATATACAGGGCAGAAAGTATACCTCAAAGGAAAAATAAGGGTGCCTGTTGTATACAACGGCAAGGAAATACAAAAGTTGCATTTATACATTCTACAAGATGGTGGCCCACCGCTGTTAGGACGTGAATGGATCAGGAAAATACGTTTAGACTGGCACTCCTTTCAGGCACTGACGGTGACCAGTAAGAAAAAAAACGATGATGACATCATACCTGAACGATTAAAAGACATCTTGGCCAACGCCAAAGAAGTGTTTCAAGAGAAACTAGGAACCTTGAAAGGCATCACCGCCTCAATAAAAGTGGAAGATGCAGCAATTCCCAAGTTTTTAAGGCAAGACCGGTGCCATACGCAATTCGTCCAGCAGTCGAGGCAGAGCTGGAGAATTTGGAAAATGCAGGCGTATTATCCAAAATAGATTGGAGCGAGTGGGCAACACCCATCGTTCCAGTCATGAAGAAAGCATTGAATAATAATAAATCTGAAGAACAGAGAAAAATTTGCATCTGTGGAGACTTCAAGGTGACGGTAAACCCGGTCCTTCACACGGTACAGTATCCTCTTCCGAGGATAGAAGATATTTTCGCCTCACTATCCAGAGGGAAACGTTTCACCAAAATTGACTTGGCACAGGCATATCTACAGATGGAGGTTGAAGAGGCCTCTAAAAAATATCTCACGATAAATACACACGAAGGTCTGTACCAGTACAATTGACTAGTTTTCTGAGTAGCATCCGCTCCAGCTATCTGGCAAAGAGCTATGGAGCAAGTCCTCCAAGGGATTCCGGGTACTCAATGCTACCTGGATGACATCCTTGTAACAGGAGAAAACGACAACGAGCACCTTGCCAATTTGGAGCAGGTGCTCACTAGGCTGAGAGAACGGGGTCTACGATCAAATCGCCCCAAGTGCGAATTTTTCCGAAATCAAATATCATATTGTGGCCACATAATAAATAAGGAAGGGTTGCATAAGTCACCTGAAAAAATTGAAGCGGTCATAAAAGCCCCAGCAGCTGAAAATGTTTCACAATTAAGGTCGTTCCTGGGATTAATAAATTACTATCATAAATTTTTACCGAACTTATCAACTCTTCTACACCCTCTTAATGAACTGCTACAAACAGGAGTAATTTGGAAATGGAACGAAGACTGTAAACGTGCCTTCCATAAATGCAAAGACTTAATCACATCCGAAGAAGTTTTGGCTCATTACAACCCATCACTGCCAATCAGACTGGCGTGCGATGCATCCCCTTACGGCATAGGAGCAGTATTATCGCATAAATTCCCTGATGGCTCAGAACGGCCGATAGCTTTTGCATCACGCTCATTGAACTCAGCTGAGCGTAACTATGCCCAGATAGACAGGGAAGCACTCAGCCTGGTATGGGGAGTGAAGAAATTCAACCATTACCTACACGGACAAAAATTTACCTTGTTGACTGACCATCAACCCCTCATCTCTATATTCAACCCTAAAAAGGGTGTTCCCATTATGACAGCGCAAAGGCAACAGAGGTGGTCCCTTTTTCTAGAGGCTCACCAATACAACATAGAATACAAAGGATCAAAACAGCATGGGAATGCTGACGGTTTATCGCGCCTACCGTTGCCAACGGTAGAAAAGGCACCTACAGTAGACCCAGTGGAGATGTTCCACTCTACCATAGTGGAATGTCTACCAGTAACAAATTCTGCCATTGAAAGGGAGACGAGAAATGACCCGACTCTCTCACGGGTCTACGATTTAACAGTGAAGGGATGGCCAGCACATGGCGAACCACTGTTGCCAGCATTCTCGCAAAGAAGAGAACAGCTGTCAGTGTGCCGAGGAACCTTGATGTGTGGATCCAGAGTGGCGATTCCACCCAAACTCCAGGATAAAGTGCTAAAGGAGCTTCACGAGGGGCATCTGGGTGGAGTGAAAATGAAGAACCTAGCCAGGGCGTTTGTATCATGGCCAGGTATCGATGGAGACATCGAAGAAATGACCAAGAGCTGCCTAGGATGCCAGAAGGCCCAAAACGCTCCACCACAAGCCCCTCTACATCCATGGGAGTGGCCCTCATCTCCCTGGCAAAGGGTAAACATCGACTTTGCTGGTCCATTTATGGACTCAATGTTCTTAATCGCGGTTGATGCACACTCCAAGTGGCCGGAGGTAATAAAGATGTCCTCCACCACCACGGAAAAAACCATCACAGTATTAAGAACCATATTTGCCAGGAATGGGCTGCCGGAACAGATCTGTTCTGATAATGGACCGCAATTTGTGTCCGAAGAATTCAGGAAGTTCTTAAAAAACAATGGGGTTAAGCACTACACGTCCGCCCCATACCATCCCGCCACCAATGGATTGGCTGAAAGGTTTGTCCAGACCTTCAAGAAGGCCATAAAGGTCATGGGTAATGAAGACATAAAACTTCAGCACAAGGTGGATAACTTCTTGTTCGCATACAGGAATGCAACACATATGGTTACCAACCAAACTCCCGCCATGATGTTCTTCAATAGAAACCTAAGATGCCGGCTGGATTTGGTCAAGCCCAACATCAGAAGGGACGTGGAGAACCGGCAGTTTCAAAGCATGAATGAAAGGCCAACTAGAACCATCCAGATAGGTCAACAAGTTTTGGCCCGGGACTACCGTACCGAGAAATGGCAGCCTGGAACTATCTGCACATGACTAGGACCACTGATGTATACCGTGGACATTGGAGAAAGCATAATAAGGCGCCATGCTGACCAAATCATAGAGTCATCCGAAAAGGGACAACCTACACCACAACTCTATACGCCTAACGATGAAGCAGAGATACCCATATCTACCTCCGATCCGGTGATACTGGAACCCGATGAACCCGACACTGGCATTCAAGCCGAATCAACCTTGCCAAAAGAACCTACTACACCACCAGAAACTACTACACCACCGAGGCATTATCCGGACCGAGTCAGGAAGCCTCCAGAGAGACGGACTTATAATTAATTAACTACAGCAATGTGTATATTATTTTTCTTAGAATATGTAATTAATAATTACTTAAAATATGATGTACTGGTTAGCTAAAAGGGGAGGAGTTGTAGTGTATGTGCCTTTAAGAGCGCCATGTGTGCTGTAATGCCGGTAATGGCTACTCGGGCTATATAAGCCTGTATATTGTGTTATATCCGTTAGTACCCTCCAGACTTTGCTTAGTAAACACCTATGAACCAACTCCTGTCTTCAGTGTCTCTATCAACACACGGACACTACACGTATGACATTTCATTTGTGCCATATTCTTGTGGTCTCCGTTGTATCTCTGCAGCGCCCCGTGCTGCTGCTTCGTGTGATACTGCAATGCTGAAAGTCTTGTCCAGCGTAAGATCCTTTTCTGATAGAAGCCGTTTCTGGGTTCCTTCACTTTGAAGCCCACACAGAAACTTGTCCCTTAAAGTATCTACTAGTCCCGTTCCAAACTGGCAGTGTTTCAATAGCTTGCGCAGTTCCGTTAAATACTCAGCATTACTTTCATCTTTATGCTGGTTCCTTTTGTGAAACTTAAATCTTTCTGCTATCAGCAGCGGTGTGGGGTTAAATTGGTCCTGTAGGATTGACACTATGTTTTCAAAATCCTTTTCTACTGGCTTCTCTGGGGTTACTAGGTTTTGTAGTAAGCCATATGTTTTTGCACCCATTGAATTCAACAATACCAGCGCTTTCTTGTCATCTGGCACTTAATTCGCCTTGCAGTATACTTCTATGCGTTCGATATATGTCGTCCAGTCTTCGACTTCATTGTCGAACGCTGTGATACTGCCACTCTTCGGCATTTTTGGGTGTGGTTAGACTGGCTTAAAATGGCGTCTTCCGTGCTTTCCTTTCTTCCCCGCTGCGGCTTAAAATGGCGTCTCCCGCGCTTTCCTTTCTTCCCCGCTGCGACTTAAAATGGCGTCTCCCGCGCTGCTGCCAATGCCGCTCTCTGCGGTCCTCGTGGCAATGGCAGCGCCTCGCGTTTTCCTGCGTGCCTCTCTCCCCCGTTGACGCTGCTCGGCCCTTGAACACCGGCTGCGCTCTGCTCTCTCGTCTCTCTCCCCCGTTGACGCTGCTCGGCCCTTGAACACCGGCTGCGCTCTGCTCTCTCTCGTCTCTCTCCCCGTTGACGCCGCTCGGTCCTGAACACCAGCTGCGCCCTGTGCGCTCTGCCCTCTCTCTCTCCCCCGTCGACGCTGCTTGGCCTTTTTCTGTGCCGCTCGGTCGGCTCTAGCTGCCGCTGTCCGGGAAGGGTCTGCGCAGTACCTGTTGCCAGCCCGTTTCGCTGGACCACCGTGACTTGAAAGCCAAGCCTGGCTCTCGACAGCCTCCCCTGCGATGCTCAAATCTCCGCTGGATGACTGGGCAGTTGCCTGTGGTCGACGCCCGTGCTTCTGGACTCGACCTTCTTCCACTGTTCTCCAGGAGCGAATCCCTGGGAGGTGATGCAGAGTTGCAGGTAGGTTTGAACCTGCTCTTCGCCAATGTTGTGTCTGTGTATAATAAGACACAGCCTGCAGGAGAGACGGTACAACAGGTGTTTACTGAATGAGGGTTACTCTAGAACTAAGTGTACAGATCACTACTCAGGGTTTATATACAGGTGTGGTGACTGCCGGTACTACAGTATACAGGAGCTGTAAAAAGTAGTTCTCTCCCTTAAAGGTACATACATTACAGGGAGCACATTTAGGACTGAAATGAGGAGGAATTTCTTCACCCAGAGAGTGGTGAACCTGTGGAATTCTCTGCCACAGAGGGCGGTGGAGGCCAGTTCATTAAATATATTCAAGAAAGAGTTGGATATATTTCTTAAGGCTAAAGGATCAAGAGATATGGGGAGAAGGCAGGGACAGGGTACTGAATTTGAATGATCAGCCATGATCTCATTGAATGGCGGAGCAGGCTCGAAGGGCCGAATGGCCTACTCCTGCTCCTATCTTCTACATGTCTATGTTTCTACTTCCTCCCACCCCGCCTCCTGTAAGGACTCTATTCCATTCTCCCAGTTTCTCCGTCTCAGCTGCATCTGCTCTGACGATGTCACCTTCCATACTAGTGCTTCCGACATGTCTTCCTTTTTCCTCAACCGAGGATTTCCCCCGACTGTGGTTGACACGGCCCTTGACCGTGTCCATTCCATTTCCCGCACTTCTGCTCTCACCCCCTTCCCCTGCCTCCCGGAACCAAGATAGGGTTCCCCTTGTCCTTACCTTTCACCCCACCAGCCTCCACATTCAACGGATCATCCTCCGCCATTTCCGCCACCTCCAGCGTGAGCCCACCACCAAACACATCTTCCCCTCACCTCCCCTTTCAGCATTCCGAAGGGACTGCACCCTCCATGACACCCTGGTCCACTCTATCACCCCCAATCCCCCTTCCCCTTCGTCCGGCACCTTCCTGTACAAGTGCAGGAGATGCAACACCTGCCCTTTTCCCTCCTCCCTTCCCTCTGTCCAGGGCCCCAAACACCCCTTCCAGGTGAAACAGCGATTTACTTGTACTTCTTGCAGTTTAGTATACTGTATTCGCTGCTCACGATGCGGTCTCCTCTACATTGGGGAGACCAAACGCAGATTGGGCGACCGCTTTGCGGAACACCTCCGTTCAGTCCGTAAGGGTGACCCTGAGCTTCCGGTCGCCTGTCACTTTAATTCACCGCTTCACTCCCACTCGGATCTCTCTGTCCTCGGCCTATTACATTGGTCCAATGAAGCTCAACATAAACTCGAGGAACAGCATCTCATCTTTCAATTAGGCACTTTACAGCCTTCTGGACTGAACATCGAGTTTAATAATTTCAGATCTTAATTTCTGCCCCTATCCTTTTTTTTCCATTTGTTTTTCTCTCTCCGACATGGCAACTGTCGATCATTCTGCCATTGCCATTTACATTTCATCTACAACCATCTTTTGTTTCTTAACTTGTCCCCTTACCATCTTCTTTTGCTTTGCACCATCTCTTAATCTCTCCTGCCTTCCATCCTATCACAGACCTTCCCTTTTGGTCTTTCCTCCCCTCCCCCCTTTCTCTGCCCCTACACTTGCTTAAAAACCTGTTCCATCTCCAGCTTTTTCCAGTTCTGACGAAGGGTCATCAACCTGAAATGTTAACTCTCTTTCTCTCTCCACAGATGCTGCCTGACTTGCTCAGTATTTCCAGCATTTTCTGTTTTTATCCCAGCTTCTCCAGTCTCTCCACATAACTGAAGTATCTCATCCCTGGGACCATTCTAGTAAATCTCCTCCGCACCCTCTCCAAGGCCTCGACATCCTTCCTAAAGCGTGGGGCCCAGAATTGGCCACAAGACTCCAGCTGAGGCCTAAACAGTGATTTATAAAGGTTCAGCATAACTTCCTTGCTTTTGTACTGTATGGGGGCAAAATTCACTAGTGACCATTTTGGGTTGCTAACATTGCCTGGGCGCTAAATTTAGCACCTGGCAAAAAATAGCGATCGCTAACTTCAGTATTAGCGCCCCAAGAGGGAGGTGGAGCACTAATTCAGCGCTCCACTTCCTTCTTAGAGCATTAACCCCGAATATCCAAGTCATGAATATATATCAAGAAAAGCAGTGGGCCTAGAACCGACCCCCGGGGAACACCACTGTATACCTTCCTCCAGTCCAAAAAACACTACTCTCTGTTTTCTGTCACTTAGCCAATTTCGTATCCATGCTGCCACTGTCCCTTTTATTCCATGGGCTTAAATTTTGCTGGCAAGCCTATTACATAGAAACATAGAAGATAGGAGCAGGAGTAGGCCATTCGGCCCCTCAAGCCTGCTCCGCAATTCAATGAGATCATGGCTGATCATCCCTGTCCCTGCCTTCTCCCCATATCCCTTGATCCCTTTAGCCTTAAGAAATATATCTAACTCCTTCTTGAATATATTTAATGAATTGGCCTCAACTGCCTTCTGTGGTAGAGAATTCCACAGGTTCACCACTCTCTGGGTGAAGAAATTCCTCCTCATCTCTGTCCTAAATGGCTTACCCCTTATCCTTAGACTGTGACCCCTGGTTCTGGACTCCCCGCCATCGGTAACATCCTTCCTGCATTAGTCTGTCTAGTCCTGTTGGAATTTTATAAGTTTCAATGAGATCCCCTCTCATTCTTCTAAACTCCAGTGAGTATAAGCCCAATCGACCCAATCTCTCCTCATACGTCATTCCTGCCATCCCAGGTAACAGTCTGGTGAATCTTCGCTGCACTCCCTCCATGGCAAGAACATCCTTCCTCAGATAAGGCGACCAAAACTGCACACAATACTCAAGGTGTGGTCTCACCAAGGCCCTGTACAACTGCAGCAAGACATCCTTGCTCCTGTACTCAAACCCTCTCGCTACGAAGGCCAACATACCATTTGCCTTCTTAACCGCCTGCTGCACCTGCATGCTTACCTTCAGCGACTGGTGCACAAGGACACCCAGGTCTCGTTGCACTTCCCCTTCTCCCAATCTATTGCCATTCAGATAATTATCTGCCTTCCTATTTTTGCCACCAAAGTGGATAACCTCACATTTATCCACATTATACAGCATCTGCCATGTTTCTGCCCAATCACCCAACCTGTCCAAATCATCCTGGAGTTCTCGGCATCCTCCTCACAGCACACACGCCCACCCAGCTTTGTGTCGTCTGCAAACTTGGAGATATTACATCTAGTTCCCTTGTCTAGATCATTAATATATATTGTGAATAGCTGGGGTCCAAGGACCGATCCCTGCGGTACCCGACTAGTCACTGCCTGTCACTTGGAAAAAGACCCGTTTATTCCAACTCTTTGCTTTCTGTCTGCCAACCAGTTCTCTATCCAAGTCAATACCTTGCCCCCAATCCCATGTGCCTTAATTTTACATGCTAATCTCTTATGCGGGACCTTATCGAAAGCATTCTGAAGGTCCAAATATACCGCATCCACTGATTCTCCCTTATCTATTTTACCAGTTACATCCTCAAAAAATTCCAGTAGATTATTCAAGCACGATTTAGCTTTTGTAAATCCATGTTGACTTTGTCCGATCCTGTCACTGTTTTCCAAGTGCTCTGCTATTACATCTTTTATAATGGACTCTAGCATTTTCCCGACTACCGATGTCAGGCTTACCGGTCTGTAATTCCCCATTTTCTCTCTACCGCCTTTTTTGAATAGTGGGGTAACATTAGCTACCCTCCAATTCATGGGTACTCTTCCAGATTCCATCGAATGTTGGAAGATGATCAGCAATGCATCTACTATTTCTAGGGCCACTTCCTTAAGTACCCTAGGATGTAGATTATCAGGCCCTGGGGATTTATCGGCCTTCAATCCCGTCAATTTCCCTAACACCATTTCCCTACAAATACTGATTTCTTCCAGTTCCTCCCTTTCATCAGACCCTATGTTCCCCGACATCTCTGGGAGGTTATTTGTGTCCTCCTTTGTGAAGACAGAACCAAAATATGTATTTAATTGGTCTGCCATTTCTTTTTTCCCCATTATAATTTCCCCTGATTCTGACTGCAAGGGACCTACGCTTGACTTCACCAATCTTTTTCTCTTCACATATCTATAAAAGCTTTTACAGTCAGTTTTTATGTTCCCTGCAAGCTTACTCTCATATTCTATTTTCCCCTTCTTAATTAATCCCTTTGTCCTCCTTTGTTGAATCCTAAACTGCTCCCAATCCTCAGGTTTGCTGCTTTTTCTGGCCAATTTATATGTCCTCTCCTTGGATCTTCTGCTATCCCTAATTTCCCTTATTAGCCACGGTTGAGTCACCTTTTTTGTTTTATTTTTATGCCAAACTGGGATGAACAAATTCTGTAGCTCATCCATGTGGCCTTTGAATTTCATGAGGGGAGATCGGAGAGAAACTGGAGAAAGATGTGAGTTCAGGGCTAGGGCAGGGGGGAACCTTAGAGGAAGTTTGACCCAGTGGGCTAGGGGAAGGAAGGGAAGTGGCAGAGACAGCTGAACGAATGGTCTCAATCTTAGAGACAAAGAAGTCCATGAGCTCCTCACAGTTGTTATCAGAGGTGAGGCTGGAGGAGACAGGGGAGTGGGGTTTAAGAAGATGGTTAGTGGTAGAGAATAGAAGCCGGGGGTTATCTTTGCATTCCAGAATGATCCTGGAATAGTGAGCAGTTTTGGCAGACGAGAGCAGAACCCAATAATGCTTTATTTGGTCCAGCTATATCTGGCGGTGAATGGCTAAACCAGTTGTCCGCTATATCTGTTCAAGTCCACGTCCCTTGGACTTCAGGGAGCGAAGGTGTGGGCAGAATCAGGGGGAACGGCCAGGGTGAGAGAGTAAGGCCTAGAAATTCAGTTGGTTGCGCCAGCCATTAGCGCCTTAGGAGGAGTAGATGTCAGGCGCTAGGCGGGTAGCGCCCGGGCGCAGTGCGAACTGCGCCTCGCCCCAACTTCACTAGAGATTTAGCGGCGGCGCAAAGTCTTTAGCGCGCGCAGATCATGACGTAATTTCCTCGTGCAACGCCCTTTGTGTGCCCCCAACCGGAACTTCAGTCGAGCCGCCCCATTGTGCGCCTGGCGCCCCTAGCGACTGTTAAGTGGAACGGTGCTCAGCCGATGCGGGGCGCGGGGGGCGCAAATTAAAGGGCACTCATCCTGCAATATAAAAGGCTGCCATTTTGCAGCACACCTTCTTGCGAAACGGATCTTTGGAGAGAGACCAAGGTAGATAGCTTTCTGCTTTGGCCCAACACTCGGACAGGTACTTCTGGCTTCAGGCCACAGCTTTACAAAAGTTTTTGCCTTCATTGACATCTCATTGTTTGCCAGCATACTATGGGGGCTGCAATGGGTGTCAACGCTGGCTTTCTCAATTACATCCAAAGGGCTCAGAGATGCCGTGAGAGACTGGCAGCCCTGGCTAGACGGAGAGGGGGCAACAGGCGTCGGCAAAGGAGGCCTTACCCACCCAGGGTATACCGCCAGCAGTTCTCCTATCTCAACATGTCTGAGGAGCAGTGTGTGCGGAGACTGCGATTCAGAAGGGACGTGGTCACAGAGATCTGCCAGCTGCTTGCCGGTGATCTGCAGCCACAGCTGAGGAGCAGGACGTCTCTGTCGGTGGCAGTCAAGGTGACGGTGGCTCTCAACTTTTATGCCACCGGCTCATTCCAATCCGCTACTGGGGACATTGCCAACATCTCCCAGTTCGCCGTGCATTGCTGCATCCGCCAGGTGACTGTGGTGTATGTAACCGTTCCACCTTTAAGAGAACTATTTTAAGAGATGCACTACTTTATCTTGGCTGCTGCATACTGTAATACCGGTGGTGACCACACCGGTATATAAGTGCTGTGTAATGATTGATTGGGCAGTTCAGCCTGACCTTCGACTAGTAAAGACCTGTTGAATTTATTCTTGTGGTCTGTGTGCAGTGATTCTTATTAACAATAACTAGAACACACAGACTTAACAGTGGCGACGATGACGATCTTACCCTGCGGCAGAGATATATCCAAGGCAGTTTAACGGGCGTCGAGAAGAGGCATCCGCCCTCATCATCCTGCTGAGAAAAGACTCGGGTCTGAAGAGCAAAGAAGAATCCTGACATGAAGCCTTCCATCAGCAATAGGCAGTGATCATCCCTTCTACCACGGTGGTGGGTAAGCCGATCAGCGATGAGCAGCAAGTCGGCCACGTTGGCTGTGAAGTAGGGGAGGGAAAAACGGAGGATATAAGGGCGGAAAACTCGACCACGGCTGGGGAAAAGAGCCGGACAGAAGTCGGGGCCAGAGGCGCTGAGACTGGGGCAGCGTAACGCACGGGAGCCGCGGTGAATGCAAACGCAGCCGGTGTAAAAGACCGGGCTGCAAGCGGGCTGGGAGACGCAACAGCGTCGAGAGAGAGCTTGACCGCGACCGGGGAAAAAGGCCGGGCAGCTACCGAGGCCGCGAGGCGCGGGAGAAAATAAAAATAATAAAAAAATTTTTTAAAAACCGCGGAGAACTCAGCCGCAGCTGGGGGAAAGGACCGGACTGCAAGAGGGGCTGGGAGGCACGATTTGAGAACTGCTGGGGAGGGCGAACGCAGCAATATGGCAATCTCCATTACAGCCAGCGGGGGAGAAAGGCAAACGCGGGAAGCCGCCATTTTCGTAGGCGGGGGAAGAAGACAAGCGCGGGAAACCGCCACTTTGAAAAAAAAAGAAAAGAAAAATTTCTTTTTGTTTCTCAAGAAGATTGCGAGGATGCCTAAGCGTGGTAACATCAACGATTTCGATGCCGATGTTGAAGATTGGGCCACGTATGTAGAACGCATAGAGATTTATTGTAAGGCAAATAAAATATCAGATGAAGATAAAGCACTAACCTTACTAAACTCAATGGGTGCGAAGACATACGGGCTATTGAAGCATCTTCTATCACCAGCTAAACCGACGGATCAGGCTTTCGCTAATATTGTTGCTGTCCTGAGAAATCATTTGAACCCCACACCGCTGATGTTAGCGGAACGATTTAAATTTTATGCGAGAACGCAACTGAAAGAGGAAAGCAACGCAGAGTATTTAATTGAACTGCATAAGCTAGCGAAATACTGTCAGTTTGGGGAAAGACTGACAGAGGCACTGAGAGACAAATTCGTGTGTGGATTGTCGAAAGAAGGAACACAAAAGCGGCTGCTTGAAGAGAATGATCTTACACTTGATAAGGCTGTCACTATTGCAGCATCGCACGAAGCCGCAGCGAGAGGCACTGCGGAAATGCAGCTGAAGGCAGCGGTACTCAGCGTGGATCAAATGGCTTTGGGTACAGCGAAATGTTATCATTGTGGAAAGACAACACATGATCAGAACCAATGCTGGTTTAAAAATCAGGAATGTAGAAAATGTGGCAAGCTTGGTCACATAGCTAAAGTATGCCGGTCAGGAAAGAAGACCAGCAACAAAAAGTCACCGCAGGAAAAGTGCAGAAAGGTACATAAGGTGGCTGAGAAGAGTTCGGATGAACAGAATTCGGATTCAGACTCCAACAGCAAGGAACTGGGTAGTCTGAGAATTCACAATGTGAGTAAGGAAGCTGACCTACAAACTATCTGGGTCACACTTCAGATAGCAGGAGTCCAAGTGAAGATGGAATTGGACACCGGATCGGCGTTGACGGTCATGAATAAGCAAGATTACAAAAGGTTATTCACTCATATTCCCCTACGGGATACGGAGATAGTATTGCAGACATACACGGGGCAAAGAGTATACCCCATCGGAAAGATAAAAGTCAAGGTGGTACACAAGGGCAAAGAACACCAAGGAATGGACATATATGTACTACCTGAGGGAGGTCCACCACTTCTGGGACGGGTGTGGATCAGGAAAATAAATATGGACTGGCACTCCCTAAAAGCAATAACGGTAGATTCCGGAAAAAAAGATGTCAAACCTGAACGATTGTCCAGAATATTGGATGAGGCTAAAGAGGTGTTCCAACAGGGACTGGGAACACTGAGAGGAATTACGGCAAAAATCAAGATTGCAGAACAAGCAAACCCCAAATTTTTCAAAGCCAGACCGGTACCTTATGCGATACGACCTGCTGTGGAAGCTGAGCTGGAAGGGCTAGAACGTTCAGGAGTACTGTCTAAGGTGGACTGGAGTGAGTGGGCCACGCCCATTGTTCCCGTCATGAAGCGTTCATCGAGTAACAAGCCAGGGGAACCGGGGAATGTCCGCATCTGTGGAGACTTCAAGATCACGGTTAATCCGGTGCTTCACACGGTGCAATATCCGCTTCCGCAGATTGAGGATATCTTTGCTTCATTGTCTGGCGGGAAACACTTCACCAAGATAGACCTGGCGCAAGCGTACTTACAGATGGAAGTTGAGGAAGAGTCGCGCCAGTATCTCACAATCAACACGCACAGAGGCTTGTATCGATATAATAGACTGGTTTTTGGAGTGGCTTCGGCTCCAGCAATTTGGCAGAGGGCCATGGAGCAGGTATTACAGGGAATTCCAAGCACTCAATGTTACTTGGATGATATCCTGATTACAGGAGATGACGATGAGGAAGACCTTGCAAATTTGAAACTGGTGCTCACCAGATTGAAGGAATATGGACTTCGAGTTAATCGCCAGAAATGTGAGTTCTTTCAGAAACGGATCTCGTACTGTGGTCATGTCATTGACCAGGAGGGGCTGCACAAGTCACCTGACAAGATCGAAGCTGTTGTGAAGGCTCCCGCTCCGGAAAATGTATCCCAGTTGAGGTCGTTCCTAGGGTTGATTAACTATTACCATAAGTTTCTGCCAAATCTATCCACGGTGCTGCACCCGCTGAACGCTCTTTTGCAGAAAGAAGTACCATGGAAGTGGAGCGAGGACTGTAAGAAGGCCTTTCGCAAAAGCAAGGCATTGATCACCTCAGAGGAAGTGTTGGCTCACTTCAACCCAACGCTACCTATTCGTTTAGCTTGTGATGCTTCTCCTTATGGTATTGGAGCAGTACTCTCACACAAGTTGCCAAATGGCTTGGAAAGGCCAGTCGCATTTGCATCCAGATCATTGACCTCCGCTGAGCGCAACTATGCTCAGATAGATAGGGAGGCTCTCAGCCTTGTGTGGGGAGTAAAGAAGTTTAATCATTACCTGCAGGGCCAGAAGTTTACACTGCTGACAGACCACCAGCCGTTGGTATCCATTTTTAACCCTAAGAAGGGTGTTTCGGTGATGACAGCACAGAGGCTCCAGAGATGGTCCCTTTTCCTAGGGGCACATCAATATCAGATAGAATTCAAAGGTACAAAGCAGCATGGTAATGCTGCTGGGCTGTCGCGCCTGCCACTACCTACTGAGGAGGAGGCACCGACGGTTGACCCGGTGGAGTTATTTCACTCGACCATCATCGAATGTTTACCTGTCACCAATGCAAATATTGAAAGGGAGACTAGGAATGACCCGACACTGTCCCGGGTCTACGAATTGACAGTAAAGGGATGGCCAGCCCATGGTGATCCACTGTTACCGGCATTCTCAGCAAGACGAGAACAGCTGTCCATCTGTCAGGGAACATTGATGTATGGAACAAGGGTGACTATCCCTCCTAAGTTAAGAGAGAGAGTTCTAAAAGAACTACATGAAGGTCATCTGGGGGGAGTCAAGATGAAAAGCCTTGCTAGGGCTTATGTGTGGTGGCCGGGTATCGACCAACAGATAGAGGATCTGACGAAAAGCTGCTCAGGGTGCCAAAAAGTCCAAAATGCACCTCCAATTGCACCGCTGCATCCATGGGAATGGCCTTCAACCCCATGGCAACATGTACATATTGACTTTGCTGGTCCATTCATGGACTCCATGTTTTTAATTGCGGTGGACGCACATTCTAAATGGCCAGAAGTGATTAAAATGACTACCACTACCTCGGAGAAGACGATCGCGGTGCTAAGAACGATATTTGCAAGAAATGGATTGCCAGAGCAAATATGTTCAGACAACGGACCACAGTTCGTGTCAGAGGAATTCCAGAAATTCCTGAAGAAGAATGGGGTGAAACATTATACCTCTGCCCCATATCATCCAGCTACGAATGGGCTGGCCGAGAGGTTTGTACAGACATTCAAAAAGGCAATAAAGGCCATGAGCGAAGATCAGATTCCACTGCAACACAAGGTGGACAATTTCCTACTCGCATATCGAAACGCCACCCATGCAACAACAAACCAAAGTTCTGCCATGATGTTCTATAACAGGAGGTTGCGGTCCAGGTTGGACTTGTTAAAACCAAATGTGCGGAGGGAAGTCGAAAACAAACAGTTCCAGCATATCAATAACAAGCCCACTCGGAGTTTTGAAATAGGACAACCGGTGTTAGCCAGGGACTATAAAAACGAGAAATGGCAATCTGGAACAATTCGGGCCAGACAAGGACCCCTGATGTACACGGTAGATGTTGGTGAAAACGTAATGCGACGTCATGCTGACCAACTGGTGGGATCGAGAACAAGGGTCGAGCCCATGGTTACGACAGAGACAACCGTGGAGGAAGTTAGTGAACCTGAAGCATCTACCTCAGAAGTGAATATACCTGATGATGATGTCCTATCCATAGGGGATCAACTAGATGAGTCACCCCAGCAACGAGAACCAGAGACCTCTGAAAGGCGTTATCCGTCTCGGATCAGGAGACCTCCTCAGAGACTGAATCTGTGAACTGTTTTTCCATGAAGTTGTATATATATGTTATTATGTTATGTTAAATGGGGAATATATACTGTTAAGCTAAAAAGGGAGGATTGTGGTGTATGTAACCGTTCCACCTTTAAGAGAACTATTTTAAGAGATGCACTACTTTATCTTGGCTGCTGTATACTGTAATACCGGTGGTGACCACACCGGTATATAAGTGCTGTGTAATGATTGATTGGGCAGTTCAGCCTGACCTTCGACTAGTAAAGACCTGTTGAATTTATTCTTGTGGTCTGTGTGCAGTGATTCTTATTAACAATAACTAGAACACACAGACTTAACAGTGACCAATGCCCTTTTCAAAAGGAGACGTCAGTTCATCTCCTTCTCCATGGCCCTTGCCAAGCAGCAACAGCGTGCAATGGGCTTTGCAGCATTCGCGGGCTTCCCCATGGTGCAGGGCGCCATTGACTGCACGCATGTGGCTTTGCAGGCACCTCTGGAGAATGCCGAGGATTACCGCAACCGGAAGGGCTACCATTCGCTGAACGTACAGCTGGTGTGTGACCACAGGCAGCTCATCCTAGCTGTCAATGCCCGCTTTCCAGGCAGCAGCCACGATGCCTTCATCCTGCGACAGACCTCTGTGGCAGACATGTTCCAGGCACAGCCTCGCCCACGAGGATGGCTTATCGGGGACAAAGGCTATCCTTTGTGTACCTGGCTGATGACCCCGCTCCATGCGCCCAGCACCCCTGCTGAAGAGCGATACAACGAGAGCCATCAAGTGACCAGGAACATCATCGAACAAACAATCGGCGTCCTGAAGCAACGGTTCCGCTGTCTCGATCGTTCCGGGGGAGCACTGCAGTATTCGCCGGAGCGAGTCTCCCATTTCGTGGTCATTTGCTGCATGCTGCACAACCTGGCTATCCGCAGGACTCAGCCACTGCCACCACAGGTTGGAGGACCACCTGAGGAGGAGGAGCAGGAGGAGGAGGACCAGCACAGGAGGGAGGCAGAAAGTGCAAGGGCCGCCCGTCGCCGGCTTATTGAACGTCGGTTCTAGGCCCCCTCTCAGGGACTGGCTTGTGCCAATGTCAGCAGATGAATGTAGCCGCTCCACAAGCCCTCAGCCGAGCAGGCCAACCAGGACTTAACCAAAAAACCATGCACACTGCAATTTAACAACAAAAATTTATTGAAAACCTCTGCCCTTCCCACATTACATGCTCATGTGGAGAAGCCCCCTCCAAAAACACAGAACTACCAGTCTCGGCCTTACAAAAATAAAGAAAGACACCAGTCTCAGCCTTACATAAAGAAATAAAGACACCAGTCTCGGCCTTACACAAAAACAACTGCACCAGTGTCGGCCTTCCAACAAGCACCAGGCATTTGTGCATACCTCTACTTTTTGCCCTGCGAGGGCGATGCCTTGCGCATCCTTGCCTGGCCCCTGCCCGCCCTGCTGCTCCTCCTCAATGGGAGCCCAGTGGCTGCAGCAAGGCTGGGGGAAGGCTGCTGAGGGGCAGATGGCGAGACGGCAGATGCCCTTGGGGGTCGGCCTGCACCAGCTCTGGCCTTGGAGTGGCCGGCTGCTGACTACTCCAACTCTGGCTGGGCGGCAGCAGTCTGTCCAGCAGCTCATGGCAGCTGCAATGGCGGAGTGGCAGTGTCGGCTGCAGGAATGGTGGCAACCTGGCAGATCGCAGGTGCTCGCTGGTCGCCTGAGACATTGGCACTCGCACGGGCCAGCACTGCAGCATGCGCAGCAACCAGCTGAAGGACAGATTGCTGGGCTGCTGCTGCGCGGTGAGTGCCCTGGCGATGCCTGGCTGATCCAGCGAGGGTGGCAGCAGTTAGTGCCCGTGTGGCCCTGGTCTGTGTCTGCATGACACCAGCCAGTGAATGGACGGCATGACTGAGCACTTGGCTAGAAGCCGACTGTGCTGCCGCGAAGTCCTGCAGACTCCTGGCCTGTGCTGCATTGATGTCCTGCAGACTCCTGGCCTGTGCTGCATTGAATTGTTCCAGACTCCTGGCCTGTGCTGCACTGAATTGTTGCAGACTCCTGGCCTGTGCTGCCCCGAATTCCTGCACACTCCTTGCCAGTGACTCTATGGAGTCAGGCATCCTTGCCACTGCAGCCATGAGCTCAGTGTGCCTGCGCTCAGCCTGGACGGCCATTTCCTCTAGGAGGTGCATCTCCTCTGCGCTCACCGTCGCAGGACTGGAGGGCGCACTCACCCTCTGGGGAGAAGTCCGCCGAGCTTCCCCACCCCTCCCGCGTTGCTGCAGGCCGCTGGGCCCCGGAGCTTCACTCTCCTCCGACCCTTCCCCCCGGCTCCCCTCCAGGGAAGACGTGTCCCCTACATCGGCATGGGCTGGCGCGGCTGAGGGTGGCACTGATGGGCCGGCTTCCTCTTGCTCCTCCTCGTCTTCCGAAGGGCTGACAGTGGCAGCTTGAGTGCCCGCCTCCTCACCTGGCGATTCACCATCTGAAAGCAGGAAGGCACAAGAGTAGCTTTAGAGTGAGGACAGGGCGGCAGCGAGGGAGGCATGAGTGGTGCCATTCACCGCATTGGTCGGACAGTGGCAAAGGATGCTGATCTGATGCGCAAGTGGAACGAGAGAGGTCCAAAAGGTGATGCCCTTACCATTGGTGCCCAGAACAGGGTCGGCATCTCCAATGGCGACGGGGCCAATCAGCCGGCCTCCCATAATGCGCTCCACACGCTGGTCGAGGTCGGAGAGCTCTTTGAGGTCAGGATGGCCTCCCCCGGTCTCAGTTTGGTTGCGCCGGTTGTGCGCAACCTTGGCCTGCAAGAGAAAGGATGGCCTCTAAGTACAGTGTGTAGCCCTGATCTTGTCTGCACTGCCTCCCATGGTCGAATAGCTAGTACAGTGTGTAGCCCTGATCTTGTCTGCAATGCCTCCCATGGTCGAATAGCTTGGACAGTGTGTAAAGTGCTGAGTGTGCAATTGATTTTCATGCCAGTCCCATAGCTGCTGGATGAGGGCTGGCCATTAGGGCTTTCAGGTCCCTTTGCCCATAATGTGAGGTGCACATGCAAGGATGAGGAGGACACTGGAAAGGGTACTCACCCTGACAACCCGAGTGAGGTCGTTGAACTTCTTCCGGCATTGCACAGGAGTCCTGGCAACCACGCTGTTGAAAGACACCCTGTTGGACACCTCCCTCCAGGCTTTCCGGTTGGTGCCGGGCAGCGGCCTCTTGCCACCTTCTGGGAACAAAACATGGCGCCTGCGCTCCACTCCGCCAACCAGCACCCTCAGGTCTCCTTCGCTGAAGCGCTGCGCTCTCTCCCTGGCCTTCTCCATAGTCCTGGGCGTTGTACAGGTGAGGCTGAAGTGGTCAGGCCTAGGTTGAGGGCTGCAGTGTGCAGGGCGTGGCAGGCAAACAAATCCACCCTCCCCCTTTAAGAGATGACCGGCGCCAGAGTGTCTGCCGTCAATCAACAACTCGCCGCACCGGCGCTGCGCCCGGCCTCGGGGGTATCGCTCAGCACCGCCGGCTTAGCGCCTAAAGATAGTCATGCATCGCCTGTTTTAGCGCAGCAGCAACCTCTTGGGGCGATGCGACTGAATATCAGCGAAGGGGGCGCGACTTTGCGCCGGGCGCAAACTTTAGCGGCCGCCCGACTTTACCGCCCCAAAAGTGGCTATACTGAATTTCTAGGCCTAAGTGTTTTAACAGGGACTAGGGCGTCAAAGGTGGTGGTGAGGGTGTGGCTGAGCAGATCGGTAGCTGCAGAAATGTTGTGGTGAATGGATGGCCAAAGGCTGGACAGTTGGGATTTCATAAGTGGAGTTATAAGAGAGATGGGAGAGGGTTTTTTCCAGGGGCAGACACAGAAGGTAGTAGGGTTGGGGCGGGGTGGGAAAGGTGGATTTGGGTGGAGAACAATCCAAGGAAGTGATCAGAAATAGCCTTATTTGCAATTGACACAGTGGGAGTAGTGAGGCCACGAGAGATGGCAAGATTGAGGGGGTGGCCGTGAATATGGGTTGGGAGTTTACATGGAAGGAGAGATTAAGGGAGGATAGGAGGGTAGTGAACTCAGAGGAGAGAGAGAGCATGATGAATTGAGATGGAGGTTGAAATCACCGAGGATGAGAAGTCGTTCGGTGCAGAGGCTGAGGGAAGAAAGCAGTGAAGCTATCTCGATGAGAAAATTTTTATGGTACTTGGGTGGGCGGTAGAGAGTGAGAATTTTAACTGAGAGGTGAAATGAGTGGAACAAGGCGAGATGCTCAAGAGAAGAAAAAGTGCTGGAGGAATAGGGGGAGAGACCAAGGTGTGATTTGGTGATGAGATCAGGTGGTCTGATTGGGGCAAGTGGTGGAAGGTATAGCCAGGTGGGGAGGCTTCATTTAAGGGCAAGGTGTCATCACCCCTCAACCAAGTTTCCGTCAGGGCCATGATGTCGATGCAATCATCCACGATAAGCTTATGGATGGCAAGGGCCTTGTTCGAAAGTGAACGGACATTCTGGAGGGAGATGTGGAGAGGGCCAGTGATGGCATACACAGACCCTTAATTCTTAAATTTTAATTTCGATATATATTGAAATGCTTTGCCAGGCCAAAAGGTTTTTTCAAAGTGAAATAAAGTTGTCACTGATAAAGGACATGGGATTTACTTTGATAGACAACAGAGATAAACAAACCCCCTTAGTTTTGCAGACATCATGGGCTGGATTTTATCAATGGAGTCGGGTTGGAGGTGGGACTCCCACTTTTGGGGTTGTAGTCCCGCCTCCATCGAATTGTGGCCAACCCACTCGATTTTCCCTTGATTGACCTTGTTGAGCTCGCCCAGCTGGCTCAGCAGGCCAATTAAGGGCCACCCGGCAACAGGTGACGTCACAGATTGACATTTCATCTGTCACGAGCTTTTGACAGATGAAATATCAGCGTTTGACAGCTCTTTGAGACAGACTTACCTCTGCACTCATGCACCCATCACTCACCTGAACACCGGACATCTCGAACCCTCCAAGCCGTTCAGCCCGACGGTCCGCCTCGCTAACTTGGCGTGGTTTGGAGCCGTCGGGCAGCCCACACTTCAGGGATAAATCTAGGGATTAGGCTAAAAACTGTTAACAGGCAGTTAATTGGCACTAATCCCCTTCCCGCCTCGGGGAAGCGGCTCCCAGCACAGGTCGGGTACCCGCCTCCTGGGAAACTGGCATGGAGGCGGGATGGGGTCGGGACCCCGATTTCACGATCTTAACCCCCCACACGCCTCCATTCCTGCCTCCACGGCCCAATTAAAATCCTGCCCCGTGTCTCTGATGACTTTTCGGAGGTTAAAGGTGAGAAGTCAAACCTTTGAAGTTTTGGAATGCAGAATACGACGTAACTCATGAACCTAATCAAGTGGTTTTCTGCCACTTTTGTAAACTTTAGGAGTGAATGAACAATTTTGGGCTGTGATAAGGACAAACTAATGGATAGCGACACAGGATGTGTGAGTGTGAACGTTTGACAGCTCAAACAGCTCCGACCAACATTAAAGGAACATTTCACTATCTCTGAATGATTGATTTACTGCAAAAGACAAGAAAAGCTGTATAAAACACAATGGCTAAAGAATATCGGCACTGCAGTCAGAGGAAGGGGGCCTGGCCGGTCATCTCACCTACGGGGACCGACAATCAACGCTGGGCTGATCATCGGCGGGTGGGTGTGTGTCTGATTTCCTGTAATATTACTGGTGAACTGCTCAAATAGTGGTTGGGGTTTTGAATCTGTCTTAGGAACAATAAAAGGTTAAAGACAGAACCCGTGTGTCTGGTGTAATTTCTCATAAGTCTCAAGTCGGAACTCTAGAACCTGTTGGATGGGGCGAGGGGTCGTTCCGCTCGTCTTACAGTCAGTGATGGATGATCCACTGCCAGCATCCACAGGGTCAGCGCTAGGAGGGGTGAGTTGGACGGGGAGGAGATTGGCAAGATTGGCCTTCACAGGGCACACTGGGTGAGAAGGTTGATGAGAGAGTAGGATGGGTCAGTTGGGGTTGCGACTCACGAGGCGGCAGCGATGAGTGCCATGGTGGGTCCTTCGGAGGATGCCAAGAGAGGCTCAGAGGGAAGCTGTGGGCTAATTTAAGAAGCAGTCAAGCCTGGGTTGGCGGCAGGAGAGTAGGCAGGTCAAAGAGTTATGCAGGATTGGGGTAGGGATCTGGGAGGGCGGAGTATCCCAGACAGGAGAGATGAAAGGAGGCATGACGACAGGGAATAATAGAGAGAAAAGAGAAAGGGGGAGAAAAAAGTGGAAATAGAAGTGAACGGATCGGGTCTGGAGCCAAATTGGGCTTGGGAATTGATACAGGAAAAAACTCAAGTTACATAGGCCTGGTTACGCAGCAATTATAGGGATACATATTTCCTGGTAGTAACAGGGGATAGGTTGGAGACAATAGTAGGGAGTCCAGAGTTAAAGTTGGAGGTCCCGTGGAGGGAAGAAGTTGACGTAGGTAGGGTGAAGTCGGCGTGGAGCATCGACGAACTGTTGTCTAAGTTCGGAGACAGGTGTAGCAGGCAAGTGAAATCCAGAAGCTATTTGAAGGGTAGATAATTGGAGGATGGAGGTTATTACCGTAGGAATGAGAATCATAAGAACATAAGAAATAGGAGCAGGAGTCGGCCATTTGGCCCTTCGAGCCTGCTCCGCCATTCAATGAGATCATGGCTGATCTTCTGCCTCAACTTCACCTTCCCGCACTATCCCCATATCCCTTAATTCCCTTAGTGCCCAAAAATCTATCGATCTCTGTCTTGAATATACTCAATGACTGAGCCTCCACAGCTCTCTGGGGTAGAGAATTCCAAAGATTCACCGCCCTCTGAGTGAAGAAATTTCTCCTCATCTCAGTCCTGAATGGCCGACCCCTTATTCTGAGACTGTGACCCCTGGTTCTAGACTCCCCAGCCAGGGGAAACATCCTCCCTGCATCTACCCAGTCAAACCCTGCGAACATTTTATATGTTTCAATGAGATCACCTCTCATTCTTCTAAACCTCTAGGAAATAAACGCCTAGTCTACTCAATCTCTCCTCTTGGGGCGCTCCAGCTCAATATCGCGGCGCTGCATGCCGCAGTACTGCAGGCCTCCATCCCTGATTAAAGGGGAGGGGCCTTGCGCAGTGCAAACTGGAGCCCAGCTGGGCCACCAGGGAGTGGGGTGCCGGCAAAAGATCGCGGCCGGCACCCTGCGGGAGGAGAGTAGAGGGGGCAGGCTGGCACCCCACGGGAGGAGGGCAGAAGGGGCAGGCTGGCACCCCACGGGAGGAGGGCAGAGGGGGCAGGCTGGCACCCCACGGGAGGAGGGCAGAAGGGGCAGGCTGGCACCCCACGGGAGGAGGGCAGAAGGGGCAGGCCGGCACCCTGTGGGAGGAGGGTAGAGGGGGCAGGCCGGCACCCTGCGGGAGGAGGGTAGAGGGGGCAGGCTGGCACCCCACGGGAGGAGGGCAGAGGGGGCAGGCTGGCACCCCACGGGAGGAGGGCAGAGGGGGCAGGCTGGCACCCCACGGGAGGAGGGCAGAGGGGGCAGGCTGGCACCCCACGGGAGGAGGGCAGAGGGGGCAGGCCGGCACCCTGCGGGAGGAGGGCAGAGGGGGCAGGCCGGCACCCCACGGGAGGAGGGCAGAGGGGGCAGGCCGGCACCCTGCAGGAGGAGGGCAGTGGGGGCAGGCCGGCACCCTGCGGGAGGAGGGCAGAGGGGGCAGGCCGGCACCCCACGGGAGGAGGGCAGAGGGGGCAGGCCGGCACCCTGCAGGAGGAGGGCAGAGGGGGCAGGCCGGCACCCCACGGGAGGAGGGCAGAGGGGGCAGGCCGGCACCCCACGGGAGGAGGGCAGAGGGGGCAGGCTGGCACCCCACGGGAGGAGGGTAGAGGGGGCAGGCCGGCACCCTGCAGGAGGAGGGTAGAGGGGGCAGGCTGGTACCCTGCGGGAGGAGGGTAGAGGGGGCAGGCCAGCACCCTGCAGGAGGAGGGTAGAGGGGGCAGGCTGGTACCCTGCGGGAGGAGGGCAGAGGGGGCAGGCCGGCACCCTGCGGGAGGAGGGCAGAGGGGGCAGGCCGGCACCCCACGGGAGGAGGGCAGAGGGGGCAGGCCGGCACCCCACGGGAGGAGGGCAGAGGGGGCAGGCCGGCACCCTGCAGGAGGAGGGCAGAGGGGGCAGGCCGGCACCCCACGGGAGGAGGGCAGAGGGGGCAGGCTGGCACCCCACGGGAGGAGGGTAGAGGGGGCAGGCCGGCACCCTGCAGGAGGAGGGTAGAGGGGGCAGGCCGGCACCCTGCAGGAGGAGGGTAGAGGGGGCAGGCTGGTACCCTGCGGGAGGAGGGTAGAGGTGGCAGGCTGGCACCCCACGGGAGGAGGGCAGAGGCGGCAGGCCGGCACCCCGTGGGAGAAGGGCAGAGGGGGCAGGCTGGCACCCTGCGGGAGGAGGGTAGAGGTGGCAGGCTGGCACCCTGCGGGAGGAGGGCAGAGGGGGCAGGCCGGCACCCCGTGGGAGGAGGGCAGAGGGGGCAGGCTGGTACCCTGCGGGAGGAGGGTAGAGGCGGCAGGCCGGCACCTTGTGGCAGCAGGGTAGAGGGGGCAGGCTGGCACGCGGCCAGCAAAAAAAAGGCCGCCCGGCACCTCCCCTTTAAATGTCGCTGCCCCGGCTGCACGTACGCCCCCCTGACCCTGTTGGACATAGCATCAGGGGGCATGACCCAAGTGTGCGGCCGGGGCATGAGCGGGGCGCTGAGCATGGCGATGACGTCATCGCCGGAGGCGCAGCACCACGGGGTGCTACGGGCTACCGCTAACCCCCCGCTGAATTTCGCGGGAGGCATTAGTGGCGCTGTGCCCTGGCGCTAGTTGCTTTGCGCCCTGTTAGCGTCCCCTTGGGGTTCAAAGCAACTGAATTTTGCCCCCTTGATGTCCAAAGCAGATTTAAGAGTTCAGCAGCTCAGTGAGAGAAACAGGGAACAAGGGCGGGCGATGGACGATGGCAGTTTAAAACAGTTAACTTGTAGTTAACTTGTGGTTGGGGCTAACATGCACCAACTGATGGAGCCAGGGGAACTTGAACAGTGGGAGCGAGGAGATTTGGGAGAGAAAGGGCAAAGCATGGCAGGAAATTCCCATGGATTTTCTGAGCCCCCCATCGCCCTATGTGGGATTCTTGGGAAGAGGTATGGTGCTCCCTGCCCAATCACCCTTGTCTGCCATTCTCACAGAGCAGGGGGACTGCATGGAGCACAGGAGACTCAGGCAAGATTCACTGCGACAGATGCCACAGTCCGTCTCATCACTGAAACCTTCTCTGCTCTGGAGCAAAGTTGACCTTTGACACCAGAGCCTGACCTCTGGCTCCCCAACTTTCAACTCAAATGAAATTCCCTCAGCCCACATGACAACACGCTATAAGTGAGACTCACTGCCCCAGTGTAAAGTCCGACTTTAATTCTGGTCACAGGCTCGATGGGCCGAATGGCCTTCCTCCGTGCTGTAACCATTCTATGATTCTATAATTCTAAGGATAGACCCTTGGGGACACCAGAGGTAACGATGTGGGAGCAAGAAGAGAAGCCGCTGCAGGTGATTCTCTGGCTACAATTGGTTAGGTAAGAATGGAACCAGGCGAGTGCAGTCCCACCCAGCTGGACGACGGTGGAGAGGCGTTGGAGGAGGATGGAGTGGTCAACCGTGTCAAAGGCTGCAGACAAGCCGAGAAGGATGAGGAGGGATAGTTTACAAAGGTTACAGTCACACAAGATGTCATTTGTGACTTTGATAAGATATCTAGTGTTGTGAATGATCAGAGCAGTGAAATGCGCCTTGGTTGCCAAAGTGATGCCCTTTTTAACATTCAAGATTTAATTTAATAACTGATGCCAACATTCTGCCAAGAGCTGCAACTCCGGGCACTGTGCCTGAAGTGGGTGTGGTGGGAAAGGTTTCAAGAGGCTTTGAATGTTTGCCAGGTCATGTGATTTCCAAGAACCCAACTCAAACCCAGGCCACAGTAACTGCTGAGAGAAGCTTTGTTTATCTTAAAGTTTCGTTTAAACAGAATAGAAACTATCAGGAGCCATCATATTACTTTTTCCTAATACCTCCAGAAAAGGACTGAAAAAGACATTTTACAGAATCTACAGATCCTCTGAGGAAATTCCGATCTGGTCATTGGCTGAATTTCCTCGGAATCTTAGCAACTGCGTGTCGGAACTTTGTCGGAAGAGCGATTGTAACTTTGTTTATGGGCGTAATTGTTAACGGTTCCCTCTCCTCAGGTACTGTCCCCCGCCCTTTTAAATCTGCTAACATCACCCCGCTCCTCAAAAAACCAACCCTTGACCCCTCCGTCCTTGCAAACTACCGCCCCATCCCGAACCTCCTTTACCCTGCAAAGTCTTTGAATGTGTTGTCGCCTCCCAAATCTGTGCCCATCTTTCCCGCAACTCTATATTTAAATCCGTCCAATTAGGTTTCCGCCCCTGCCTCAGCACTGAAATGGTTCCTATCAAAGTCACAAATGACCTGTGTGACCGACCTTGGTAAACTATCACTTCTTGTCCTTCTCGATCTGCCTACAGCCTTTGACATGGTTGACTACACCATCCTCCTCCATCGCCCCTCCTCCATCGTCCAGCTGGGTGGGACTGCACTCGCCTGGTTCCATTCTTATCATTCCAGTCATAGCCAGAAGGTAGCAGGACAGGTAGATAAGGTGGTTAAGAAGACATACGGGATACTTGCCTTTATTAACCGAGGCATAGAATATAAGAGCAGGGAGGTTATACTTGAACTGTATGAAACACTAGTTAGGCCGCAGCTAGAATATTGCCTGCAGTTCTGGTCACCACATTACAGGAAGGATGTGATTGCACTAGAGAGGGTGCAGAGGAGATTTACGAGGATGTTGCCTAGGCTGGGGAATTTTAGCTATGAGGAAAGATTGGATAGGCTGGGGTTGTTTTCTTTGGATCAGAGGAGGCTGAGGGGAGACCTTATTGAGGTGTATAAAATGATGAGGGGCCTGGATAGGGTGGATAGGAAGGGCCTATTTCCCTTAGCAGAGGGGTCAATAACCAGGGAGCACAGATTTAAAGTAATTGGTCGGGGGTTTAGAGGGGATTTGAGGGAAAATTTCTTCACCCACAGAGTGGTTGGGGTCTGGAACTCACTGCCTGAAAGGGTGGGAGAGGCAGAGACCCTCATCACGTTTAAAAAGCACTTGGACGTGCACTTGAAGTGCTGTGACCTACAGGGCTACGGACCGAGAGCTGGACAGTGGGATTAGGCTGGAGAGCTCTTTGTCGGCCGGCACGGACACGATGGGCCGAATGGTCTCCTTCTGTGCTGTAAATTTCTATGATTTCTATGAATCACCTGCAACGGCTTCTCTTCCCGCTCCCGCATCGTTACCTCTGGTGTCCCCCAAGGATCTATCCTTGGCCCCCTTCTATTTCTCATCTACATGCTGCCCCTTGGCGACATCATCCGAAAACACAACCTCAGGTTCCACATGTACGCTGATGACACCCAACTCTACCTCATTGCCCCAGTGTAAGTTAGACTCACTAGAATCATAGAACAGTACAGCACAGAAGGAGGCCATTCGGCCCATCGAGTCTGTGCTGGCTGTTTTGAAGAGCAATCCAGTTAGTCCCACTCCCCCGCTCGTTCCCCATATCCCTGCAATTTTTTCTCCTTTAAGTATTTATCCAATTCCCTTTTGAAGGCTATTATTGAATCTGTTTCCTCCACCCCATCAGGCAGCGCATTCCAGATTCTAACCACTCGGTCCATAAAAAAGTTTCCCCTTATGTCGCCTCTGGTTCTTTTGCCAATCACATTAAATCTGTTCCCAGAATTGGACACAATCCTCCAGCTGGGGCCGAACCAGTTTTATAAAGGTTTTGCATAACTTCCTGGCTTTTGTATTCTGTCTCTATTTATAAAGCCCAGGATCGCGTAAGCTTTAGTAACTGTTTTATTAACCTGTCCCGTCACCTTCAGAGATTTCTGCACAAACACCCCCAGGTCTCTCTCTTCTGGTACCATTTAGTGAGTATTGTCTCCATTCTTCCTCGCAAAGTTTATCACCTCACATGTTTACGTGTTGAATTTTATCTGCCACGTGTCCACCCATTCCACCAGCCTGTCTATGTCTTCTTGAAGTCGATCACTCTCCTCCTCACTGTTTACTGCACTTTCAAGTTTTCACAGAAATCACAGAAATCACAGAAACCTCACAGTGCAGATAGAGGCCATTTCGGCCCATCGAGCCTGCACCGACACATATCCCACCCGATCCCCGTAACCCCTACACCAACACATATCCCACCCGATCCCCGTAACCCCTGCACCGACACATATCCCACCCGATCCCCGTAACCCCTACACCAACACATATCCCACCCGATCCCCGTAACCCCTGCACCGACACATATCCCACCCGATCCCCGTAACCCCTACACCAACACATATCCCACCCTATCCCCGTAACCCCACGTATTTAATCCCCCTAACACTAATGGTCAATTTTATCATAGCCAATCAACCTAACCCGCACATCTTTGGACTGTGGGAGGAAACCGGAGCACCCGGAGGAAACCCACGCAAACACGGGGAGAATGTGCAAACTCCACACAGACAGTCGCCCGAGGCCAGATTCGAACCCGGGTCCCTGGCGCTGTGAGGCAACAGTGCTAACCACTATGCCACTGTGTTTCATCTGCAAATTTTGAAATTGTGCCCTGTACCCCCAAGTCCAAGTCATTAACGTATATCAAAAAGTGCAATGGTCCTAGTACCGACCCCTGGGGAACTCCACTGTATACTTCCCTCCAGTCTGAAAAACAGCCATTGACCATTGACCACCACGCTCTGTTTCCTATCCCTCAGCCATGTTTGTGTCCACGCTGCTACTGCTTCATTTATCCCATGGGATTCAATTTTGCTAAATGCGTTTTGAAAGTCCATATACACTGCATCAGCTGCACTGCCCCCACCCACTCTCTCTGTATGACCTCATCAAAAAACTCAATCAAGTTGGTCAAACACGATTTGCCCTTATTACGATTTGCTCTCCTTTATTAGTCAATGCTTGTCCAAGTGGTTGTTAATTTTCTCCAGTGTGTGTGAGACTCACTGCCACAGCGTAAGTGCTTTTTTAATCATTCATGGGATGTGGGCGTCGTTGGCAAGGCCCAGCATTTATTGCCCCTCCCTAGTTGCCCTTGAGAAGGTGGTGGTGAGCCGCCTTCTTGAACCGCTGCAGTCCGTGTGGTGAAGGTACTCCCACAGTGCTGTTAGGGAGGGAGTTCCAGGATTTTGACCCAGTGACGATGAAGAATCGGTGATATATTTCCAAGTCAGGATGGTGTGTGACTTGGAGGGGAACTTGGAGGTGGTGGTGTTCCCATGCGCCTGCTGCCCTTGTCCTTCTAGGTGGAAGAGGTGGAAGAGGTCGTGGCTTTGGGAGGTGCTGCCGAAGAAGCCTTGGCAAGTTGCTGCAGTGCACCTTGTAGATGGTACACACTGCAGCCACGGTGCGCCGGTGGTGGAGGGAGTGAATGTTTAAGGTGGTGGACGGGCTGCTTTGTCCTGGATGGTGTTGAGCTTCTTGAGTGTTGGTGGCGCTGCACTGATCCAGGCAAGTGGAGAGTATTCCATCACACTCCTTACTTGTGCCTTGTAGATGGAGGAATAGCTTTGGGGAGTGAGGAGGTGAGTCACTTGCCGCAGAATACCCAGCCTCTGACCTGCTCTTGTTGCCACAGTATTTATGTGGCTGGTCCAGTTAAATTTCTGTTCAATGGTGTAAGATCTGGATCACAGGTACACAGATTATCCAACAGGGCTTTAGAAGTTGTAAGGCTTTTATTAAAGAGCTACAGTTTTAAAGCATAATCAGGTATTACATATGGTTTAAGCTGAGTATAATGGACATACAACCCGTGACGGTAGGAGCGATCAACGACTACCGAAGCGGAACGCCATGACCGGATGGACGGTTGGTTGGTTGTCTGATGAGACAGCGTGGAGGTCTCGGGTCAGCAAGTCTCTGCAGTCAGTAACAGCAGTCACCTCTGTTGATTCGTCCCCCAAGCTGTTGGAGGTGTTAGGTGTGAGTCAGCATTGATCCACCTCAGAGGCTGAACTTAGTCAAGGTGTTAGGCCTGAGCCAGCATTGATTTCCACCTCGAAGAAGCCTTCGCCCCTCGCTGTCTGACTTCTGCTCTCAGCCCACTATATTTATAGTTATTTCGGTGGGCCGTGATTTATTTAATGTCAATCACCTATACTAATCTTTATCCCAAGCGTGATGCGGGAAAACATCTCTCACTGTCTCTTTCTACATGGCTGCTGAGCCCTTTCCTCTTATCTTTCTGAGGAATGTTTTGTCTAGTTTCCTCAAGGGCATTTTATGGCTTCGTGGCTCCTTATTGTCTAGCTAGTACTATCATCCCTGTTTCCTTGCATTTTACGACCTTCTTACCATTTTGATGTTTGTTAATTGGCCGTGCTGATCTTCCCCCATCTGTTCCTGACTGCAGTTTTAATTTCTGTTCTAAGAGTCAAACTTCATCTATGAATCTAATAGTTGTTTCTTACAATGGTGACCCCCGGGATGTTGATGGCGGGGGATTCTGTCTTGTTTTGCACACTTTGTACAAAAATAATAAATTGCAGGACAATGGAGTATTACAGTTTAAACTATTTTAATGAAGCATCAGGTCTGATCTTACTCACAGCAGTACAGCACCGTGTGGACAAGATGGAGTCAGGACCACTGGGTCTTCTAAACAATAGCAGTCCTTACAGATGCCTGCAGGCCAATGGCAATTCAGCATGTGATCACATGTGAATATAATAGGTATTCCTTACAGATGCCTGCGGGCCAATGATAAATCAATATGCAAATGTAACATCCCCTTTCTTTTAAAAGAAAAAATGTTATACATTACTTTTGAACCTTTCTTCTACATAATGTTCTCAGTAGCATCAACATATAAGTAAACTCAACATTTAACTAGCACTGAAAACATCTCAACATTTCAATAACGATGTACAGTTTTTTTAGGGCAGCGATCCGCCTACACCCTTTGGCAGTTCACAAGTCAAGGATAACTCTAGGCTTGACCTCTCGTCCCGACCTTGTGTGGTATGGAACTGAGCATGCTCCTGAATCGGTCAACAATTCAGGTTCAGGTTTAGGTTCAGGTAAGTGTGATGTGTTTTGTGTATTGCTCTGTTCATCACACTCTGTTGCACTGATCCTCTCGTCGGAATGACGGTGTTGTTCCTTGGTGTTCAGGAGGTGCCTGCGATTGCGGCGGTACACCTGTCCTTCTGGGGTGCGGACGTGATACGATCGCTCAGTGTCAGCTGGCTGGATGACGACTGCTGGCTTCCAGTAGTCATGCTCCTGGATTCTGACGGATTCTCCATTGTGCAGCGGCAGCAGTAGTCTAGCTGACCTGTCATAGTATCTCTTTTGGTGTTGCTGTCTCTGTACATGTTTTGCATGCACTTGCTTGCAGCTGACGACCTCTGGCTGCAGCTGTTGGTTGGTGCTTGGAAGGATGAGCAAAGTCTGCGGCTCATCAATAGCTGTGCTAGTGACTTGAAGTTGTCAACCGGAGTGTTGCGGTACTCAAGGAGACTGATGTAGGGGTCTCTTTTGTCCGCTTTGGCTTTGTCCATGAGTGTTTTTGCAATCTGGACAGTTTTTTCAGCAAGGCCATTATTTGAGGGTAATGTGGGCTTGATGTGACGTGTGAAATCCCATGCCTTGGCAAACGACTCAAACTCTTTCGATTTGTATTGGGGGCCATTGTCTGAGACTAAAGTCTCTACCATGCCATGCCTGGCAAAGGCTGCCTTTAGCTTGTGGATCACAGCTGCAGATGTGGTGCTGTGAAGCTTGTCCAATTCAAAAAATCTGCTGTAGTAATCAACAGTCACTATGTAGTCCTCGTTGTTCCATATGAACAGATCCGTTGCCGCGACCTGCCAGGGCCTGTCTGGGATATGGTGAGGTATCATGGGCTCTTTGACATTTGATGGGCGGCGTTCTAGACAAATGGAACATTTTCCGACAATGTCCTCAATGTGTTTGCACGTTCCGGGCCAAAACATAATGTCACGTGCTCTTTGTTTGCATTTTTCCATGCCCATATGTCCAGCATGAATTTTTGTCAACATCTCTTCTCTGAGACTGGTAGGAATGATGATTTTCTCCCCTTTGAAGATGATTCTGTTGATTTGTGACAGTTCGTCTCTGTGGTTCCAGAATTCAGATATGCTCTGAGGGCATTTCCTCCTTTCCTCAGGCCATCCTTCATGTATGACTTTGCTCAGCAGTGTGAGTTGTGCATCTTTCTCTGTTGCTGCTCGGATCTCCTTCAGTTTTGAGTCACTCTGATGTACACCATGTGCACCTGCACATCCATGCCTTCACTGAGGCTGCTGTCCTGGTAGCTAAGAGACTTTCTGGAGAGCATGTCTGCGACAGGAATGTCTTTGCCTGGACGGTGAATGATTGTGAAGTTGTACTTCTGTAGCTGAAGGATCATTCTCTGTAGCCTTGGTAGGGCTGTGGCTAGTGGTTTCCTCATGATTGACTCGAGGGGCTTGTGGTCAGATTCCACAATGACCTGTCGGCCATAGATGCACTGGTGGAAATGCTTGCATCCAAACAGAATTGCATATAGCTCTTTCTCGATTTGAGCATAGTTGATTTCACTGTCTGAGAGAGATCTGGAAGCGTAGCCGATGGGCTTTCCTTCTTGCAGTAATACTGCGCCTAGTCCGTACTTTGACGCGTCCACTTGTAGTCTGAGCTCTTTGTTGGGGTCAAAGTGGGCAAGAACTGGTCCTGGTTCTCTGGTGATTAGGTCTTTCATTTTCTGAAATGCTGTGTCATGTTGTTTGTCCCACAGGAACTCATTGGATTGTTTGAGCAACTGACGCATGGGTGTGTTGATTTCGGAGAGGCTCGGGGCAAACTTGGCTAAGTAGTTAACCATGCCTAGTACTGTCTCTAGCTCTGCGAGGTTCTTCGGCGGCTCCATCTTCTTGATGGCGGAGATTTTCTCTGGATCCGGCGTAATGCCATCAGTTGAGAGGTGATGCCCAAAACAACTGATCTCGGTGGATCCGATTATGCTTTTCTCGGGGTTGAGCCGGATACCTTTCTCCCGTGATCTTTGTAGCATTGCACGGAGGTTCCTGTCATGTTCCTCTATATTCCTGCCATAGATGAGGATGTCATCTATGATTGCGACTACTCCGTCGAGGCCGTCATAGGTTTCGTCGATCTTCCGCTGGAATTCATCCTGAGCTGAGATAAGACCAAATGGTAAACGCAAAAATCGGTAGCGTCCAAATAGTGTGTTAAACGTTGTTAGCTTAGATGACTCTTCCGTGAGCTTGATAGTCCAGTATCCTGATCGTGCATCCATTACACTGAAGTAACGTGCTCCCAATAGCTTGGGTGTGACATCATCTAGCGTTGGTAGAAGGTAGTGAGGGCATTTGATAGCCTTGTTCAAATCTCTGGGGTCGAGACAGACTCTCAGCTTGCCTGTACATGGTTTCTCAACTACTACTAACGCGTTGACCCACTCTGTCGGTTCTGTTTCCCGGACGATGATTTCTGTATTCTCCATGCTCTGCAGCTCCTCCTTCAGGTGACTATGTAGAGCAAGGTGTATCCTTCTCAGTGGGCCAATCACAGGGGTTGCTGCTGGGTCAAGGTGAATTGTGCATTCACCTGGGAATAGTCCGATTCCTTTGAAAACGTCAGCAAACTCCTCCATGACTGTCTGCTTCTCAACTGGTGCTGTCAATGATAGCACTAGCTTGACGAGGTCCATGTCTAAACATGCCTTTAGGCGTAGCACTGGAGGTGCTTGAGTGTCAACAATGTAAAAGTCCAGCATCATGTCGCTTTCTTTGTACTTGCATTTCATCACGCATGTGCCTTTTACAATGAGCTGCTCACCCCCATAGCTGGTCAGTCTGCGTGAGGTGGGCTGTAGCTCACACTCATCCTTCAAGCTGTGATACTCACTCAGAGGAATTACATTAACCTGAGATCCAGTGTCTAGTTTAAACTTAAGCTCTTTGCCCTGTTTTCCTATCTCAATATCGGCAAAGGTTTGCTCTGTCTCTGAAATCTGTTTTTTCTGTGACACAGAATCAATAAACAGTTCCTCTGCATTTGGCTCTCTATCTGGCATTTGGCTCTCTATCTGTCATTCACTGTGTGTACTGATTTTCTGAAAACAGTCCTGCAAACTTTAGCAAAGTGGTTCTGTTTACCACATTTAGTACATTGTCTTCCTTTGGCAGGGCAGTACTCCTTTTCTCCATGCCAGTTGTTTCCACAATATCCACAGTTTTTGAAGCGTTTTATGTCTGTGTCGCCCTTTTTTAGAACTCTCACTGTTCTTTCTGTTCTGAAACACGTTCTCTGGGCAGTGTTCTTTGGTGTGTGTCTATTAACTGTGTGCACTGTCTGTTCACACGAGCTGTTCGTGGCGCCGGTTATGGTTTTCAACTGTGCTTGGGCTATCTCGTGTGATCTAGCTATGTCTATAGCTTTGTCCAGCGTTAGCCCGGACCCAACATTCAAAAGTTTCTCTCTCACTTTAGCTGAATGTATTCCAAACATGATGCGGTCTCTGACCATCTCATCTTTATCTGCATATTCACAGACTTTTACCAGCAGTTTTAACTCAGTCACGAACTGTTCAAACGACTCACTAGCTCCTTGTACTTTCTCCTGAAACTTGTACCTAGCGAATATTGTATTTGTCTTGGGCATCACATATGCTTCAAAACGGTCAAAATAACTTTTCAGTACCTTTGCTTCATCCGCTGTGAGAAACCATGTGTTAAAAATGTCTCCCCCTTTTTCTCCGATCCACAGGAGTAGGTAGCTGCATCTTTTTTCCTTCCCTTTGCTTTTCAGTGGACCCGAAAACATCAACTCCACGTGTTGCTTGAACTTGCTCCATTCTCTATGTAAGTTCAAAGATTCCCAATTCATTCGGGGTAAGGGAGCTCCAACGATGTCCATTTCAAATCCCTGTTCTGACACCAGGTCTTGTTTTGCACACTTTGTACAAAAATAATAAATTGCAGGACAACGGAGTATTACAGTTTAAACTATTTTAATGAAGCATCAGGTCTGATCTTACTCACAGCAGTACAGCACCGTGTAGACAAGATGGAGTTAGGACCACTGGGTCTTCTAAACAATAGCAGTCCTTACAGATGCCTGCAGGCCAATGACAACTCAGCATGTGATCACATGTGAATATAATAGGTATTCCTTACAGATGCCTGCGGGCCAATGATAAATAAATATGCAAATATTACAGATTCAACTATGGCAATGCCATTGAATGTCAAGGGGAGGTCTCTCGTTGGCGATAGTCATTGCCTGGCAATTGAGTGGCATGAATGTTACTTGCCACTTTTCAGCCCAAACCTGAACGTTATCCAGGTCTTGCTGCAAGCAGGTATGGACTGCTTCATTAGCTGAGGAGTTGTGAAAGGCACTGAACACTGTGCAGTCATCAGCAAACATACCCACTTCTGACTTTATGATGGAGGAATGGTCATTGATGAAGCAGCTGAAGATGGTTGGGCCTAGGACACTGCCCTGAGGAACATTACCGGCATGCCATCGTCTTCCTGGATTCCGCATCGATGAGCAGAAAGGAGGGGAAGCTGTCTCTCTAATCCACCTTCTGGTGAGGTATGGGACCGGTGGAAGTTCTGACCACTCCAGACCCTCAGACACTGGCCACAGAGGCTCTGCTGGACAGAGGTGCAGCGTTTCCAGGTCCCAGCAGATGGCACTGCACTCCCAGGCCTCCTGCGCCTGTTCACTAACCCTGGCCTTTGCAACTCCGGCCCCAGAATTCAACCTGAATGGTTCCCACAATGTAAACAGGATGAATTGCCACTCCCAAAACAGTCACTTACTTCCTCCTTCAGACGCTCAGCATTCACACACTTTTATTTCTCATTGCGTCATGTCATGTTTTAACTTTCCGAGTTAAACTATTTTTGATAGAAAGGAGTTTAATTTCGAATGGATTTGCACGAAAACATGAAACCACAAAATGAGAAAGTGAAGACGCACAAATGATAACATCTTGCATTTTCTTTAAAGTCATGAATTTCAACCTAGTCTCTGGAACGAACAACGCCAATTAAAGTCCAACTTTAATTCTGGTTCAAGATGTCTTTTGTTCTGAATAAGTCAATGTCCCAGTGTGAGTCTCACTGTCCCAGTGTGAGTCGCACTGCCCCAGCGTGAGTGAGTCTCACAGCCCCAGTGTAAGTGAGTCTCACTGTCCCAGTGTAAGTGAGTCTCACTGCCCCAGTGTAAGTGAGTCTCACTGCCCCAGTGTGAGTAGCAATGCCCCAGTGTGAGTGAGTCTACTGCCCCAGTGTAAGTGAGTCTCACTGCCCAAGTGTGAGTCGCACTGCCCCAGTGTGAATGAGTCTCACTGCTCCAGTGTAAGTGAGTCTCACTGTCCCAGTGTAAGTGTGTCTCACTGCGCCAGTGTAAGTGAGTCTAAATGCCCCAGTGTAAGTGAGTCTCACTGTTCCAGTGTGAGACTCACTGTCCCAGTGTGAGTAAGTCTCACTGCCCCAGTGTGAGAGTCTCACTGTCCCAGTGTGAGTGAGTCGCACTGTCCCAGTGTAAGTGAGTCTCACTGTCCCAGTGTGAGTGAGTCGCTCTGTCCCAGTGTAAGTCAGTCGCACTGTCCCAGTGTAAGTGAGTCTCACTCTCCCAGTGTAAGTGAGTCTCAAGGCCCCAGTGTGAGTGAGTCTCACTGCCCCAGTGTGAGTCGCACTGCCCCAGTGTGAGTGAGTCTTACTGCCCTGGTGTAAGTGAGTCTCACTGTCCCAGTGTAAGTGAGTCTCACTGCCCCAGTGCAAGTGAGTCTCACTGCACCAGTGTGAGTAGCACTGCCCCAGTGTGAGTGAGTCTACTGCCCCAGTGTAAGTGAGTCTCACTGTACCAGTGTAAGTGAATCTCACTGCCCCAGTGTAAGTGAGCCTCACTGCACCAGTGTGAGTAGCACTGCCCCAGTGTGAGTGAGTCTACTGCCCCAGTGTAAGTGAGTCTCACTGTACCAGTGTAAGTGAGTCTCACTGCCCCAGTGTGAGTCGCACTGCCCCAGTGAGAATGAGTCTCACTGTTCCAGTGTGAGTCTCACTGTCCCAGTGTGAGTGAGTCTCACTGCCCCAGTATGGGAGTCTCACTGTCCCAGTGTGAGTCTCACTGTCACAGTGTGAGTGAGTCGCACTGTCCCAGTGTACGTCAGTCACACTGTCCCAGTGTAAGCGAGTCTCACTCTCCCAGTGTAAGTGAGTCTCACGGCCCCAGTGTGAGTGAGTCTCACTGCCCCAGTGTGAGTGAGTGTCACTGCCCCAGTGTAAGTGAGTCTAACTGTCCCAGTGTAAGTGAGTCTCACTGTCCCAGTGTGAGTGAGTCTCACTGCCCCAGTGTGAGAGTCTCACTGTCCCAGTGTGAGTGACTCTCACTGCCCCAGTGTGAGTGAGTTGCACTGTCCCAGTGTAAGTCAGTCGCACTGTCCCAGTGTAAGTGATTCTCACTCTCCCAGTGTAAGTGAGTCTCATGGCTCGAGTGTAAGTGAGTCTCACTGCCCCAGTGTGAGTGGCTCTCACTGCCCCAGTGTGAGTGAGTTGCACTGTCCCAGTGTGAGTGAGTCACACTGTCCCAGTGTAAGTGAGTCTAACTGTCCCAGTGTAAGTGAGTCTCACTGCCCCAGTGGAAGTGAGTCTCACTTCCCCCAGTGTGAGTAGCACTGCCCCAGTGCGAGTGAGTCAAACGGTCCCAGTGTAAGTGAGTCTCACAGTACCAGTGTAAGTGAGTCTCACTGCCCCAGTGTGAGTTGCACTGCCCCAGTGTGAATGAGTCCCACTGCTCCAGTGTAAGTGAGTCTCACTGTCCCAGTGTAAGTGTGACTCACTGCACCAGTGTAAGTGAGTCTAAATGCCCCAGTGTAAGTGAGTCTCACTGTCCCAGTGTGAGTGAGTCTCACTGCCCCAGTGTGAGAGTCTCACTGTCCCAGTGTGAGTGACTCTCACTGCCCCAGTGTGAGTGAGTTGCACTGTCCCAGTGTAAGTCAGTCGCACTGTCCCAGTGTAAGTGATTCTCACTCTCCCAGTGTAAGTGAGTCTCATGGCTCGAGTGTGAGTGAGTCTCACTGCCCCAGTGTGAGTGACTCTCACTGCCCCAGTGTGAGTGAGTTGCACTGTCCCAGTGTGAGTGAGTCACACTGTCCCAGTGTAAGTAATTCTCACTGTCCCAGTGTGAGTGAGTCTCACTGCCCCAGTGTAAGTGAGTCTCACTGTCCCAGTATGAGTGAGTCGCACTGTCCCAGTGTGAGTGAGTCGCACTGTCCCAGTGTGAGTGAGTCGCACTGTCCCAGTATAAGTGAGTCGCTCTGTCTCAGTGTGAGTGAGTCTCACTGTCCCAGTGTGAGTCGCACTGCCCCAGCGTGATTGAGCCTCACAGCCCCAGTGTAAGTGAGTCTCACTGTCCCAGTGTAAGTGAGTCTCACTGCCCCAGTGTAAGTGAGTCTCACTGCCCCAGTGTGAGTAGCACTGCCCCAGTGTGAGTGAGTCTACTGCCCCAGTGTAAGTGAGTCTCACTGCCCAAGTGTGAGTCGCACTGCCCCAGTGTGAATGAGTCTCACTGCTCCATGTAAGTGAGTCTCACTGTCCCAGTGTAAGTGTGTCTCACTGCGCCAGTGTAAGTGAGTCTAAATGCCCCAGTGTAAGTGAGTCTCACTGTTCCAGTGTGAGACTCACTGTCCCAGTGTGAATGAGTCTCACTGCCCCAGTGTGAGTGAATCGCACTGTCCCAGTGTAAGTCAGTCGCACTGTCCCAGTGTAAGTGAGTCTCACTCTCCCAGTGTAAGTGAGTCTCAAGGCCCCAGTGTGAGTGAGTCTCAATGTCCCAGTGTGAGTCGCACTGCCCCAGTGTGAGTGAGTCTCACTGCCCTGGTGTAAGTGAGTCTCACTGTCCCAGTGTAAGTAAGTCTCACTGCCCCAGTGTAAGTGAGTCTCACTGCACCAGTGTGAGTAGCACTGCCCCAGTGTGAGTGAGTCTACTGCCCCAGTGTAAGTGAGTCTCACTGTACCATTGTAAGTGAGTCTCACTGCCCCAGTGTAAGTGAGTCTCACTGCACCAGTGTGAATAGCACTGCCCCAGTGTGAGTGAGTCTACTGCCCCAGTGTAAGTGAGTCTCACTGTACCAGTGTAAGTGAGTCTCACTGCCCCAGTGTGAGCCGCACTGCCCCAGTGAGAATGAGTCTCACTGTTCCAGTGTGAGTCTCACTGTCCCAGTGTGAGTGAGTCTCACTGCCCCAGTGTGGGAGTCTCACTGTCCCAGTGTGAGTCTCACTGTCCCAGTGTGAGTGAGTCGCACTGTCCCAGTGTACTTCAGTCACACTGTCCCAGTGTAAGTGAGTCTCACTCTCCCAGTGTAAGTGAGTCTCACGGCCCCAGTGTGAGTGAGTCTCACTGCCCCAGTGTGAGTGAGTCTCACTGCCCCAGTGTAAGTGAGTCTCACTTCCCCCAGTGTGAGTAGCACTGCCCCAGTGCGAGTGAGTCACACTGTCCCAGTGTAAGTGAGTCTCACTGTACCAGTGTAAGTGAGTCTCACTGCCCCAGTGTGAGTTGCACTGCCCCAGTGTGAATGAGTCCCACTGCTCCAGTGTAAGTGAGTCTCACTGTCCCAGTGTAAGTGTGACTCACTGCACCAGTGTAAGTGAGTCTAAATGCCCCAGTGTAACTGAGTCTCACTGTTCCAGTGTGTGTCTCACTGACCCAGTGTGAGTGAGTCTCACTGCCCCAGTGTGAGAGTCTCACTGTCCCAGTGTGAGTCTCACTGTCCCAGCGTGAGTGAGATGCTCTGTCCCAGTGTAAGTGAGTCGCACTCTCCCAGTGTAAGTGAGTCTCATGGCCCCAGTGTGAGTGAGTCTCACTGCCCCAGTGTGAGTGACTCTCACTGCCCCAGTGTGAGTGAGTTGCACTGTCCCAGTGTGAGTGAGTCACACTGTCCCAGTGTAAGTAAATCTCACTGTCCCAGTGTGAGTGAGTCTCACTGCCCCAGTGTAAGTGAGTCTCACTGTCCCAGTATGAGTGAGTCGCACTGTCCCAGTGTGATTGATTCGCACTGTCCCAGTGTGAGTGAGTCGCACTGTCCCACTGTAAGTGAGTCACTCTGTCCCAGTGTGAGTGAGTCTCACTGTCCCAGTGTGAGTGGGTCTCACTGCCCCAGTGTGAGTGAGTCTCACTGTCCCAGTGTGAGAGAGTCTCACTGTCCCAGTGTAAGTGAGTCTCACTGTCCCAGTGTAAGTGAGTCTCACTGGCCAAGTGTGAGTGATTCACACTGTCCCAGTGTGAGTGAGTCTCACTGTCCCAGTGTAAGTGAGTCTCACTGCCCCAGTGTGAGTTGCACTGCACCAGTGTGAATGAGTCTCACTGCCTCAGTGTAAGTGAGTCTCACTGTCCCAATGTAAGTCTGGCTGTCCCAGTGTGATTGAGTCTCCCTGTCCCAGTGTAAGTGAGTCTCACTGTCCCAGTGTAAGTGAGTCTCACTGGCCCAGTGTAAGTGAGTCTCACTGGCCCAGTGTAAGTGAGTCTCACTGCCCCAGTGTGTGTGAGCCTGAGTTCCCCAGTATGAGCGCCACTCCGCATCTGAGGTGCCCTCCTGACCCTGCGGGTTGACCACGGTCAGGTTGTGGATATTTTATTGAGCGGGAAACGTGGCAGCCTGGCAATTTGTGAGTGGCCACTGGGGATGGAGCTAATTGGACAGGCAGCCTCGCAGAAACATACAAGCGCCAACCGCCTCAAAAGATCTTGCGCGTCAGTCAATGAGCCATCCTGGGAAGAGGGCAAACATTGACCTGACTGCTGGAGTTGTCCAGTCTATGACCGGGTTCTGGAGACAGCATTACCCCCACCTGCATCCCCTACAGGTACCAGCATGCCATCATCTTCCCGGATTCCGTTTCAATGAGCAGAAAGGAGGGGGAGCGATGGAAACTCCTGGAGGGGAAGCTGTCTCTGTAATCTGCCTTCTGGTGAGGTGTGGGACCGGTGGAAGTTCTGACCACTCCAGACCCTCAGAGACTGGCCACAGAGGCTCGGCTGGACAGAGGTGCAGCATTTCCAGGTCCCAGCAGATGGCACTGCACTCTCAGGCCTCCTGCGCCTGTTCACTAACCCTGGCCTTTGCAACTCCGGCACCGGAATTCAACCTCAATGTTTCCCACAAAGTAAACAGGATGAATTGCCACTCCCAAAACAATCACTTACTTCCTCCTTCAGATGCTCAGCATTCACACACTTTTATTTCTCATTGCGTCATGTCATGTTTTAACTTTTTGAGTTAAACTATTTTTAATAGAAAGAGGATTAATTTCCACTGGTTTTGCACGAAAACATGAAACCACAAAATGAGAAAGTGAAGACGCACAAATGATAACATCTTGCACTTTATTTAAAGTCGTGAATTTCAACCTAGTCTCTGGAACGAACAAGGGCAATTAAAGTCCAACTTTAATTCTGGTGCAAGATGTCTTTTGTTCTGAATAAGTCACTGTCCCAGTGTGAGTCTCACTGTCCCAGTGTGAGTGAGTTGCACTGTTCCAGTGTGAGTGAGTCTCACTAACCCAGTGTAAGTGAGTCTAAATGCCCCAGTGTAATTGAATCTCACTGTTCCAGTGTGAGTCACACTGTCCCGGTGTGAGTGAATCTCACTGCCCCAGTGTGAGAGTCTCAAAGTCCAAGTGAGAGTCTCAAGGTCCCAGTGTGAGTCTCACTGTCCTAGTGTGAGTGAGACGCACTGTCCCAGTGTAAGTGAGTCTCACTCTCCCAGTGTAAGGGAGTCACACTGTCCCAGTGTGAGTGAGACGCACTGTCCCAGTGTAAGTGAGTCTCACTCTCCCAGTGTAAGGGAGTCACACTGTCCCAGTGTGAGTGAGTCGCACTGTCCCAGTGTAAGTGAGTCTCACTGCCCCAGTGTGAGTGAGTCTCACTGTCCCAGAGTGAGTACCACTGCCCCAGTGCAAATGACTCTCACTGGCCCAGTGTGAGTGATTCTCACTGCCCCAGTGTGAGTGAGTCTCACTGCACCAGTGTAAGTGAGTCTCACTGTCCCAGTGTAAGTGAGTCACACTGTCCCACTGTGAGTAAGCCTCACTGTCCCAGTGTGAGTGAGTCCCACAGTCACAGTGTGAGTGAGTCCCCTGCCCCAGAGTAAGTGAGTCTCACTGTCCCAGTGTAAGTGTGTCTCACTGTCCCAGTGTGAGTGAGTCACACTGTCCCAGTGTGAGTGAGTCACACTGTCCCAGTGTAAGTGAGTCTCACGGGCCCAGTGTAAGTGAGTCTCACTGTCCCAGTGTGAATGAGTCTCCCTGGCCCAGTATAAGTGAGATTCACTGTCCCAGTGTGAGTGAGTCTCACTGTTCCAGTGTAATGAGTCTCACTGTCCAGTGTGAGTGAATCTCACTGTCCCAGTGTGTGTCTCACTGCCCCAGTGTGAGTCTCTCTGCCCCAGTGTAAGTGAGTCTCACTGTCCCAGTGTGATTGAGTCTCACTGTCCCAGTGTGAGTGAGTCTCACTGCCCCAGTGTGAGTGAGTTGCACTGTCCCAGTGTGAGTGAGTCACACTGTCCCAGTGTAAGTAAATCTCACTGTCCCAGTGTGAGTGAGTCTCACTGCCCCAGTGTAAGTGAGTCTCACTGTCCCAGTATGAGTGAGTCGCACTGTCCCAGTGTGATTGATTCGCACTGTCCCAGTGTGAGTGAGTCGCACTGTCCCACTGTAAGTGAGTCACTCTGTCCCAGTGTGAGTGAGTCTCACTGTCCCAGTGTGAGTGGGTCTCACTGCCCCAGTGTGAGTGAGTCTCACTGTCCCAGTGTGAGAGAGTCTCACTGTCCCAGTGTAAGTGAGTCTCACTGTCCCAGTGTAAGTGAGTCTCACTGGCCAAGTGTGAGTGATTCACACTGTCCCAGTGTGAGTGAGTCTCACTGTCCCAGTGTAAGTGAGTCTCACTGCCCCAGTGTGAGTTGCACTGCACCAGTGTGAATGAGTCTCACTGCCTCAGTGTAAGTGAGTCTCACTGTCCCAATGTAAGTCTGGCTGTCCCAGTGTGATTGAGTCTCCCTGTCCCAGTGTAAGTGAGTCTCACTGTCCCAGTGTAAGTGAGTCTCACTGGCCCAGTGTAAGTGAGTCTCACTGGCCCAGTGTAAGTGAGTCTCACTGCCCCAGTGTGTGTGAGCCTGAGTTCCCCAGTATGAGCGCCACTCCGCATCTGAGGTGCCCTCCTGACCCTGCGGGTTGACCACGGTCAGGTTGTGGATATTTTATTGAGCGGGAAACGTGGCAGCCTGGCAATTTGTGAGTGGCCACTGGGGATGGAGCTAATTGGACAGGCAGCCTCGCAGAAACATACAAGCGCCAACCGCCTCAAAAGATCTTGCGCGTCAGTCAATGAGCCATCCTGGGAAGAGGGCAAACATTGACCTGACTGCTGGAGTTGTCCAGTCTATGACCGGGTTCTGGAGACAGCATTACCCCCACCTGCATCCCCTACAGGTACCAGCATGCCATCATCTTCCCGGATTCCGTTTCAATGAGCAGAAAGGAGGGGGAGCGATGGAAACTCCTGGAGGGGAAGCTGTCTCTGTAATCTGCCTTCTGGTGAGGTGTGGGACCGGTGGAAGTTCTGACCACTCCAGACCCTCAGAGACTGGCCACAGAGGCTCGGCTGGACAGAGGTGCAGCATTTCCAGGTCCCAGCAGATGGCACTGCACTCTCAGGCCTCCTGCGCCTGTTCACTAACCCTGGCCTTTGCAACTCCGGCACCGGAATTCAACCTCAATGTTTCCCACAAAGTAAACAGGATGAATTGCCACTCCCAAAACAATCACTTACTTCCTCCTTCAGATGCTCAGCATTCACACACTTTTATTTCTCATTGCGTCATGTCATGTTTTAACTTTTTGAGTTAAACTATTTTTAATAGAAAGAGGATTAATTTCCACTGGTTTTGCACGAAAACATGAAACCACAAAATGAGAAAGTGAAGACGCACAAATGATAACATCTTGCACTTTATTTAAAGTCGTGAATTTCAACCTAGTCTCTGGAACGAACAAGGGCAATTAAAGTCCAACTTTAATTCTGGTGCAAGATGTCTTTTGTTCTGAATAAGTCACTGTCCCAGTGTGAGTCTCACTGTCCCAGTGTGAGTGAGTTGCACTGTTCCAGTGTGAGTGAGTCTCACTAACCCAGTGTAAGTGAGTCTAAATGCCCCAGTGTAATTGAATCTCACTGTTCCAGTGTGAGTCACACTGTCCCGGTGTGAGTGAGTCTCACTGCCCCAGTGTGAGAGTCTCAAAGTCCAAGTGAGAGTCTCAAGGTCCCAGTGTGAGTCTCACTGTCCTAGTGTGAGTGAGACGCACTGTCCCAGTGTAAGTGAGTCTCACTCTCCCAGTGTAAGGGAGTCACACTGTCCCAGTGTGAGTGAGACGCACTGTCCCAGTGTAAGTGAGTCTCACTCTCCCAGTGTAAGGGAGTCACACTGTCCCAGTGTGAGTGAGTCGCACTGTCCCAGTGTAAGTGAGTCTCACTGCCCCAGTGTGAGTGAGTCTCACTGTCCCAGAGTGAGTACCACTGCCCCAGTGCAAATGACTCTCACTGGCCCAGTGTGAGTGATTCTCACTGCCCCAGTGTGAGTGAGTCTCACTGCACCAGTGTAAGTGAGTCTCACTGTCCCAGTGTAAGTGAGTCACACTGTCCCATTGTGAGTAAGCCTCACTGTCCCAGTGTGAGTGAGTCCCACAGTCACAGTGTGAGTGAGTCCCCTGCCCCAGAGTAAGTGAGTCTCACTGTCCCAGTGTAAGTGTGTCTCACTGTCCCAGTGTGAGTGAGTCACACTGTCCCAGTGTGAGTGAGTCACACTGTCCCAGTGTAAGTGAGTCTCACGGGCCCAGTGTAAGTGAGTCTCACTGTCCCAGTGTGAATGAGTCTCCCTGGCCCAGTATAAGTGAGATTCACTGTCCCAGTGTGAGTGAGTCTCACTGTTCCAGTGTAATGAGTCTCACTGTCCAGTGTGAGTGAATCTCACTGTCCCAGTGTGTGTCTCACTGCCCCAGTGTGAGTCTCTCTGCCCCAGTGTAAGTGAGTCTCACTGTCCCAGTGTGATTGAGTCTCACTGTCCCAGTGTGAGTGAGTCTCACTGTTCCAGTGTAAGTGAGTATCACTGCCCCTGTATAAGTGAGTCTCACTGTCCCAGTGTGATTGCGTCTCACTGTCCCAGTGTGAGTGAGTCTCACTGTCCCAGTGTGAGTGAGTCTCACTGGCCCAGTGTGAGTGAATCTCACTGTCCCAGTGTAAGTCTGACTGTCCCAGTGTGAGTGGGTCACACGGTCACACTGTAAGTGAGTCTCACTGTCCCAGTGTAAGTGAGTCTCACTGGCCAAGTGTGAGTGAGTCTCACTGGTGCAGTGTAAGTGAGTCTCACTGTGCCAGTGTGAGTGAGTCTCACTGCCCCAGTGAAAGTGAGTCTCACTCTCCCAGTGTGTGTCTCACTGCCCCAGTGTAAGTGAGTCTCACTCTCCCAGTGTGAGTCTCACTGCCCCAGTGTGTGTGGGTCGCACTGCCCCAGTGTGAGTCTCACTGTCCCAGTGTAAGTGATTCTCACTGCCCAGGGTATGTGAGTCTCACTGCCCCAGTGCAAGTGAGCCTCACTGTCCCAGTGTGAGTGAGTCTCACTGCCCCAGTGTGAGTGAATCTCACTGCCCCAGTGCAAGTGAGTCTCACTGCCCCAGTGTGAGTAGCACTGCCCCCGTGTGAGTGAGTCTCACTGCCCCAGTGTAAGTGAGTCTCACTGACCCAATGTGAGTGGGTCTCACTGGCCCAGTGTGAGTGAATCTCACTGTCCCAGTGTAAGTCTGACTGTCCCAGTGTGAGTGGGCCACACGGTCACAGTGTAAATGAGTCTCACTGTCCCAGTGTAAGTGAGTCTCACTGGCCAAGTGTGAGTGAGTCTCACTGGTGCAGTGTAAGTGAGTCTCACTGTCCCAGTGTGAGTGAGTCTCACTGCCCCAGTGAAAGTGAGTCTCACTCTCCCAGTGTGTGTCTCACTGCCCCAGTGTAAGTGAGTCTCACTCTCCCAGTGTGAGTCTCACTGCCCCAGTGTGTGTGGGTCGCACTGCCCCAGTGTGAGTCTTACTGTCCCAGTGTAAGTGATTCTCACTGCCCCAGTGTATGTGAGTCTCACTGTCCCAGTGTAAGTGAGCCTCACTGTCCCAGTGTGAGTGAGTCTCACTGCCCCAGTGTGAGTGAGTCTCACTGCCCCAGTGTAAGTGATTCTCACTGCCCCAGTGTATGTGAGTCTCACTGTCCCAGTGTAAGTGAGCCTCACTGTCCCAGTGTGAGTGAGTCTCACTGCCCCAGTGTAATTGAGTCTCACTGACCCAGTGTAAGTGAGTCTCACTACACCAGTGTGAGTGAGTCATTCTGCCCCAGTTAAGTGAGTCTCACTCTCCTAGTGTAAGTGAGTCTCACTGTCTCAGTGTGCATGAGTCTCACTGCCCCAGTGTAAGTGAGTCTCACTGTCCCAGTGTAAGTGTGTCTCACTGGCCCAGTGTGAGTGAGTTTCACTGTCCCAGTGTAAGTGAATCTCACTGTCCCAGTGTAAGTGAGTCTCACTGCCCCAGTGTGCATGAGTCTTACTGCCCCAGTTGAAGTAACTCTCACTGTCCCAGTGTTAGTGAGTCTCACTGTCCCAATGTAAGTGAGTCTCACTGTCCCAGTGTAAGTGAGTCTCACTGTCCCAGTGTGAGTGAGTCACACTGTCCCAGTGCGAGTGAGTCTCCCTGTCCCAGTGTGAGTGAGTCTCACTGTCCCAGTGCAAGTGAGTCTCACTGCCCCAGTGTGAGTTGCACTGCACCAGTGTGAATGAGTCTCACTGCCCCAGTGTAAGTGAGTCTCACTGTTCCAGTGTAAGTTTGACTGTCCCAGTGTAAGTGCGTCTCACTGTTCCAGTGTAAGTGGGTCTCACTGCCCAAGTGTGAGTTGCACTGCACCAGTGTGAATGAGTCTCACTGCCTCAGTGTAAGTGAGTCTCACTGTCCCTGTGTAAGTCTGACTGTCCCAGTGTAAGTGAGTCTCCCTGTCCCAGTGTAAGTGAGTCTCACTGTCCCAGTTTAATGAGTCTCACTGGCCCAGTGTGAGTGAATCTCACTGCCCCAGTGTGTGTGAGCCTGAGTTCCCCAGTATGAGCGCCACTCCACATCTGAGGTGCCCTCCTGACCCTGCGGGTTGACCACGGTCAGGTTGTGGATATTTTATTGAGCGGGAAATGTGGCAGCCTGGCGATTTGTGAGTGGCCACTGGGGATGGAGCTAATTGGACAGGCAGCCTCGCAGAAACATACAAGCGCCAACCGCCTCAAAAGATCTTGCGAGTCAGTCAATGAGCCATCCTGGGAAGAGGGCAAACATTGACCTGACTGCTGGAGTCGTCCAGTCTATGACCGGGTTCTGGAGACTGCGGTGCCCCCACCTCCATCCCCTACAGGTACCGGCATGCCATCATCTTCCTGGATTCTGGGTCGATGAGCAGAAAGGAGGGGGAGCGATGGAAATTCCTGGAGGGGAAGCTGTCTCTCTAATCCACCTTCTGGTGACGTGTGGGACCGGTGGAAGTTCTGACCACTCCAGACCCTCAGAGACTGGCCACAGAGGCTCTGCTGGACAGAGGTGCAGCGTTTCCAGATCCCAGCAGATGGCACTGCACTCCCAGGCCTCCTGCGCCTGTTCACTACAATAACCTGGCCACTAACCCTGGCCTTTGCAACTCCGGCCCTGGAATTCAACCTCAATGTTTCCCACAAAGTAAACAGGATGAATTGCCACTCCCAAAACAGTCACTTACTTCCCCCTTCAGACGCTCAGCATTCACACACTTTTATTTCTCATTGCGTCATGTCATGTTTTAACTTTCTGAGTTAAACTATTTTTAATAGAAAGAGGATTAATTTCCACTGGTTTTGCACGAAAACATGAAACCACAAAATGAGAAAGTGAAGACGCACAAATGATAACATCTTGCACTTTATTTAAAGTCGTGAATTTCAACCTACTCTCTGGAACGAACAAGGGCAATTAAAGCCCAACTTTAATTCTGGTGCAAGATGTCTTTTGTTCTGAATAAGTCACTGTCCCAGTGTGAGTCTCTCTGTCCCAGTGTGAGTGAGTTGCACTGTTCCAGTGTGAGTGAGTCTCACTGACCTAGTGTCAGTGAGTCTCACTGTGCCAGTGTGAGTCACACTGTCCCAGTGTGAGTGAGTCTCACTGCCCCAGTGTAAGAGTCTCAAAGTCCAAGTGAGAGACTTAATGTCCCAGTGTGAGTCTCACTGTCCAAGTGTGAGTGAGACACACTGTCCCAGTGTGAGTGAGCCTCCCTGCCCCAGTGTGAGAGTCTCACTGTCCCAGTGTGAGTCACACTGTCCCAGTGTGAGTGAGTCGCACTGTCCCAGTGTAAGTGAGTCTCACTGTACCAGTGTAAGTGAGTCTCACGGCCCCAGTGTTATTGAGTCTCACTGTCCCAGAGTGAGTCTCACTGCCCCAGTGTAAATGAGTCTCACTGGCCCAGTGTGAGTGATTCTCACTGCCCCAGTGTGAGTGAGTCTAACTGTCCCAGTGTGAGTGAGTCTCACTGTCCCAGTGTGAGTGTGTCTCACTGTCCATGTATGAGTCGCACTGTCCCAGTGTGAGTGAGTCTCACTGCCCCAGTATGAGTGAGTCTCATGCCCCAGTTTGATTCTCACTGCCACAGTGTAAGTGAGTCTCACTGTCCCAGTGTGAGTGAGTCTCACTGCACCAGTGTAAGTGAGTCTCACTGTCCCAGTGTATGTGAGTCACACTGTCCCAGTGTGAGTGAGCCTCACTGTCCCAGTGTGAGTGAGCCCCGCAGTCACAGTGTGAGTGAATCCCCTGCCCCAGAGTAAGTGAGTCTCACTGTCCCAGTGTAAGTGAGTCTCACTGTCCCAGTGTGAGTGAGTCTCACTGTCCCAGTGTAATGAGTCTCACTGTCCAGTGTGAGTGAGTTACACTGTCCCAGTGTGAGTGAGTCTCACTGTCCCAGTGTGCGTGAGTCTCACTGTCCCAGTATGAGTCAGTCTCACTGGCCCAGTGTGAGTGAGTCTCATTGTCCCAGTGTGAGTCTGACTGTCCCAGTGTGAGTGAGTCTCATTGTCCCAGTGTAAGTGAAGCTCACTGTCCCAGTGTGAGTGAGTCTCACTGCCCCAATGTGAGTCTCTCTGCCCCAGTGTAAGTGAGTCACACTGGCCCAGTGTAAGTGAGTCTCACTGTCAGTGTGTGAGAGAGTCTTACTCTCCCAGTGTAAGTGTGTCTCACTGTCCCAGTGTAAATGTGTCTCACTGTCACTGTGTGAGTGAGTCCCACAGCTGCAGTGTAAGTGAGTCTCACTGTCCCAGTGTAATGAGTCACACTGTCCCAGTGTAAGTGAGTGTCACTTTCCCAGTGTGAGTGAGTCTCACTGTCACAGTGTAAGTGAGTCTCACTGTCCCAGTTTAAGTGAGTCTCAGTGTCCCAGTGTGAGTCAATCTCACTGTCCCAGTGTAAGTGAGTCTGACTGCCCCAGTGTGAGTCTCACTGCCCCAGTGTAAGTGGGTCTCACTGGCCCAGTGTGAGTGAGACTCACTATCCCAGTGTAATGAGTCGCAGTGCCCCAGTGTGAGTGAGTCTCACTGTCCCAGTGTGAGTCACACTGCCCCATTGTATGTTAGTCAGACTGCCCCAGTGTGAATCTCACTGCCCCAGTTTGATTCGCACTGTTCCGGTGTATGTGAGTCGCACTGTTCCAGTGTGAGTGAGTCACACTGTTCCAGTGTAAGTTAGTCACACTGTCCCAGTTTGAGTCTCACTGCCCCAGTGTGAGTGAGTCTCATTGTCCCAGTTTGAGTGAGTCTCACTGTCCCAATTTGAATGAGTCTCACTGTCCCAGTGTGAGTGAGTCTCAATTTCCCAGTGTGAGTGAGTCTCACTGTCCCAGTGTAAGTGAGTCTCACTCTCACAGTGTGAGTGAGTGTCACTGCCCCAGTGTGAGTGATACTCACTGTCCCACTGTGAGAGAATCTCACAGCCCCAGTGTAAGTGAGTCTCACTGTCCCAGTGCGAGTGAGTCTCACTGGCCCAGTGTAAGTTAGTCACACTGTCCCAGTGTGAGTCTCACTGCCACAGTGGCAGTGAGTCTCATTGTCCCAGCTTGAGTGAGTCTCACTGTCACAGTGTAAGTGAATCTCAATGTCCCAGTGTGAGTGAGTCACACTGTTCCAGTGTAAGTGAGTCTCACTGCCTCCGTGTAAGTTAGTCTCCCTGCCCCAGTGTAAGTGAGTCTCACTGTCCCAGTGTAAGTGTGTCTCACTGTCCCAGTGTAAGTCTCACTGTCCCAGTGTAAGTGAGTCTCACTGGCCCAGTGTGAGTGTGTCTCACTGTCCCAGTGTGAGAGACTCTCACTGTCCCAGTTTAACTGTGTCTCACTGTCGCATTTAAGTGTGTCTCACTCTCCCAGTGTGAGCGATTCTCACTGTCACAGTGTGAGTGAGTCTCACTGTCCCAGTGTGAGTGAGTCTCACAGCCGGAGTGTAATGGAGCCTCACTGTCCCAGAGTGAGTGAGTCTCACTGTTCCTGTGTGAGTGAGTTTAGATCCCCAGTGTGAGTGAGTCTCACTGGCCCAGTGTGAGTGTGTCTCACTGTCCCAGTGTGAGAGAGTCTTACTGTCCCAGTTTAACTGTTTCTCACTGTCACATTTTAAGTGTGTCTCTCTCTCCCAGTGTGACCGAGTCTCACTGTCACAGGGTGATTGAGTCTCACTCTCCCAGTGTGAGTGAGTCTCACTGTCCCAGTGAAATGTATCACACTGTCCCAGTGTAAGTGAGTCTCACTGTCCCATTGTGAGTCAGTCTCACTGTCCCAGTGGGAGTCTCTCTGCCCCAGTGTAAGTGAGACTCACTGTCCCAGTGTAAGTGAGTCTGACTGCCCCGGTGTGAGTCTCACTGCCCCAGTGTAAGTGATTCTCACTGTCCCAGTGTGAGTGAGACTCACTATCCCAATGAAATGAGTCGCACTGCCCCAGTGTGGTTGAGTCTCACTGTCCCAGTTTGAGTCACACTGCCCCAGTGTAAGTTAGTCAGACTGCCCCATTGTGAATCTCACTGCCCCAGTGTGAGTCGCACTGTTCCAGTGTAATGAGTCGCACTGTTCCAGTGTGAGTGAGTCACACTGTTCCAGTGTAAGTTAGTCACACTGTCCCAGTGTGAGTCTCACTGCCACAGTGTGAGTGAGTCTCATTGTCCCAGTTTGAGTGAGTCTCACTGTCGCAGTGTAAGTGAATCTCAATGTCCCAGTGTGAGTGAGTCACACTGTTCCAGTGTAAGTGAGTCTCACTGCCTCAGTGTAAGTTAGTCTCCCTGCCCCAGTGTAAGTGAGTCTCACTCTCTCTGTGTGAGTGATTCTCACTGGCCCAGTATGAGTGAGTCTCACTGGCCCAGTGTAAGTTAGTCTCACTGTCCCATTTTAAGTGATACTCACTGCCCCAGTGTGAGTGAGTCTCTCTGTCCCAGTGCAAGTGACTCTCACTTTCACAGTGTGAGTGAGTGTCACTGCCCCAGTGTGAGTGACACTCACTGTCCCGGTGTGAGTGAATCTCACAGCCCCAGTGTGAGTCTCACTGCCCCAGTGTGAGTCTCACTGGCCCAGTGTGAGTGAGTCTCAGTGACCCAGTGTAATTGAGTCTCACTGTCAGTGTGTGAGAGAGTCTCACTGTGCCAGTGTAAGTGTGTCTCACTGTCCCAGTGTAAATGTATCTCACTGTCCCAGTGTAAATGTGTCTCACTGTCCCAGTGTGATTGAGCTGCACTACCCCAGTGTGAGTGACTGTCACTTTCCCAGTGTGAGTGAGACTCAGTGTCACAGTGTAATGTGTCTCACTGTCCAGTGTGAGTGAGTCTCACTGCCCCAGTGTGAACCTCACAGCCCCATGTGAGTCTCACTGGCCCAGTGTAAGTGTGTCTCACTGTCCCAGTGAAAATGTGTCTCACTGTCACTGTGTGAGTGAGTCTCACAGCTGCAGTGTAAGTGAGTCTCACTGTCCCAGTGTAAAGAGTCACACTGTCCCAGTGTAAGTGTGTCTCAGTGTCCCAGTGTGAGTGAGTCTCACTGTCACTGTTTGAGTGAGTCTCACAGCCACAGTGTAAGTGAGTCTCACTGCCCCAGTGTAATGAGTCACACTGACCCAGTGTAAGGAGTCTCACTAGCCCAGTGTAAGTGAGTCTCACTGTCCCAGTGTTAGTGAGTCTCACTGGCCCAGTGTGAGTGAGTCTCACTGGCCCAGTGTAAGTGAGTCTCACTGTCAGTCTGTGAGAGAATCTTACTGTCCCAGTGTAAGTGTGTCTCACTGTCCCAGTGTAAATGTGTCTCACTGTCACTGTGTGAGTGAGTCTCACAGCTGCAGTGTAAGTGAGTCTCACTGTCCCAGTGTAATGAGTCACACTGTCCCAGTGTAAGTGTGTCTCAGTGTCCCAGTGTGAGTGAGTCTCACTGTCACAGTGTGAGTGAGTCTCACAGCTGCAGTGTAAGTGAGTCTCACTGTCCCAGCATAATGAGTCACACTGTCCCAGTGTAAGGAGTCTCACTAGCCCAGTGTAAGTGAGTCTCACTGTCCCAGTGTTAGTGAGTCTCACTGGCCCAGTGTGAGTGAGTCTCACTGGCCCAGTGTAAGTGAGTCTCACTGTCAGAATGTGAGTGAGTCTCACTGTCGCAGTGTAAATGTGTCTCACTGTCCCAGTGTAAGTGTGTCTCGCTGTCCCAGTGTGAGTGAGTCTCACTGCCACAGTGTGAGTGAGTCTCACAGCCCCAGTGTAAGTGAGTCTCACTGTCCCAGTATAATGAGTCATACTTTCCCAGTGTAAGTGAGTCTCACTAGCCCAGTGTAAGTGAGTCTCACTGTCCCAGTGTGAGTCAGTCTCACTGTCCCAGTGGGAGTCTCACTGCCCCAGTGTAAGTGAGTCTCACTGTCCCAGTATAAGTGAATCTGACTGCCCCAGTGTGAGTCTCACTGCCCCAGTGTAAGTGATTCTCACTGTCCCAGTGTGAGTGTGTCTCACAGCTGCAGTGTAAGTGAGTCTCACTGTCCCAGTGTAATGAGTCACACTGTCCCAGTGTAAGTGTGTCTCAGTGTCCCAGTGTGAGTGAGTCTCACTGTCACAGTGTGAGTGAGCCTCACAGCCACAGTGTAAGTGAGTCTCACTGTCCCAGTGTAATGAGTCACACTGTCTCAGTGTAAGGAGTCTCACTAGCCCAGTGTAAGTGAGCCTCACTCTCCCAGTGTTAGTGAGTCTCACTGGCCCAGTGTGAGTGAGTCTCACTGGCCCAGTGTAAGTGAGTCTCACTGTCAGTGTGTGAGAGAGTCTTACTGTCCCTGTGTAAGTGTGTCTCACTGTCCCAGTGTAAATGTGTCTCACTGTCACTGTATGAGTGAGTCTCACAGCTGCAGTGTAACTGAGTCTCACTGTCCCAGTGTAATGAGTCACACTATTCCAGTGTAAGTGAGTGTCACTTTCCCAGTATGAGTGAGTCTCACTGTCACAGTGTGAGTGAGTCTCACAGCCGCAGTGTAAGTGAGTCTCACTGTCCCAGTGTAATGAGTCACACTGTCCCAGTGTAAGGAGTCTCACTAGCCCAGTGTAAGTGAGTCTCACTGTACCAGTGTTAGTGAGTCTCACTGGCCCAGTGTGAGTGAGTCTCACTGGCCCAGTGTAAGTGAGTCTCACTGTCAGTGTGTGAGAGAGTCTTACTGTCCCAGTGTAAGTGTGTCTCACTGTCCCAGTGTAAATGTGTCTCACTGTCACTGTGTGAGTGACTCTCACAGCTGCAGTGTAAGTAAGTCTCACTGTCCCAGTGTAATGAGTCACACTGTCCCAGTGTAAGTGAGTGTCACTTTCCCAGTATGAGTGAGTCTCACTGTCACAGTGTGAGTGAGTCTCACAGCCACAGTGTAAGTGAGTCTCACGGTCCCAGTGTAATGAGTCACACTGTCCCAGTGTAAGGAGTCTCACTAGCCCAGTGTAAGTGAGTGTCACTTTCCCAGTGTGAGTGAGTCTCACTGTCACAGTGTAAGTGAGTCTCACTGTCCCAGTGTAAGTGAGTCTCACTGTCCCAGTGTGAGTCAATCTCACTGTCCCAGTATAAGTGAGTCTGACTGCCCCAGTGTGAGTCTCACTGCCCCAGTGTAAGTGATTCTCACTGTCCCAGTGTGAGTGAGACTCACTATCCCAATGTAATGAGTCGCAGTGCCCCAGTTTGAGTGAGTCTCACTGCCCCAGTGTGAGTCACACTGCCCCATTGTATGTTAGTCAGACTGCCCCAGTGTGAACCTCACTGCCCCAGTTTGATTCGCACTGTTCCGGTGTATGTGAGTCGCACTGTTCCAGTGTGAGTGAGTCACACTGTTCCAGTGTAAGTTAGTCACACTGTCCCAGTTTGAGTCTCACTGCCCCAGTGTGAGTGAGTCTCATTGTCCCAGTTTGAGTGAGTCTCACTGTCCCAATTTGAATGAGTCTCACTGTCCCAGTGTGAGTGAGTCTCAATTTCCCAGTGTGAGTGAGTCTCACTGTCCCAGTGTAAGTGAGTCTCACTGTCACAGTGTGAGTGAGTGTCACTGCCCCAGTGTGAGTGATACTCACTGTCCCACTGTGAGAGAATCTCACAGCCCCAGTGTAAGTGAGTCTCACTGTCCCAGTGTGAGTGAGTCTCACTGGCCCAGTGTAAGTGAGCCTCACTTTCCCAGTGTAAGTGTGTCTCACTGTCCCAGTGTAAGTCTCACTGTCCCAGTGTAAGTGAGTCTCACTGGCCCAGTGTGAGTGTGTCTCACTGTCCCAGTGTGAGAGAGTCTTACTGTCCCAGTTTAACTGTTCCTCACTGTCACATTTTAAGTGTGTCTCACTCTCCCAGTGTGACCGAGTCTCACTGTCACAGTGTGAGTGAGTTTCACTCTCCCAGTGTGAGTGAGTCTCACTGTCCCAGTGAAATGTATCACACTGTCCCAGTGTAAGTGAGTCTCACTGTCCCATTGTGAGTCAGTCTCACTGTCCCAGTGGGAGTCTCACTGCCCCAGTGTAAGTGAGACTCACTGTCTCAGTGTAAGTGAGTCTGACTGCCCCGGTGTGAGTCTCACTGCCCCAGTGTAAGTGATTCTCACTGTCCCAGTGTGAGTGAGACTCACTATCCCAATGAAATGAGTCGCACTGCCCCAGTGTGGTTGAGTCTCACTGTCCCAGTGTGAGTCACACTGCCCCAGTGTAAGTTAGTCAGACTGCCCCATTGTGAGTCTCACTGCCCCAGTGTGAGTCGCACTGTTCCAGTGTAATGAGTCGCACTGTTCCAGTGTGAGTGAGTCACACTGTTCCAGTGTAAGTTAGTCACACTGTCCCAGTGTGAGTCTCACTGCCACAGTGTGAGTGAGTCTCATTGTCCCAGTTTGAGTGAGTCTCACTGTCGCAGTGTAAGTGAATCTCAATGTCCCAGTGTGAGTGAGTCACACTGTTCCAGTGTAAGTGAGTCTCACTGCCTCAGTGTAAGTTAGTCTCCCTGCCCCAGTGTAAGTGAGCCTCACTGTCCCAGTGTAAGTGTGTCTCACTGTCCCAGTGTAAGTCTCACTGTCCCAGTGTAAGTGAGTCTCACTGGCCCAGTGTGAGTGTGTCTCACTGTCCCAGTGTGAGAGACTCTCACAGCCGGAGTGTAATGGAGCCTCACTGTCCCAGAGTGAGTGAGTCTCACTGTCCCAGTGTGCGTGAGTCTCACAGCCGGAGTGTAATGGAGCCTCACTGTCCCAGAGTGAGTGAGTCTCACTGTTCCTGTGTGAGTGAGTTTAGATCCCCAGTGTGAGTGAGTCTCACTGGCCCAGTGTGAGTGTGTCTCACTGGCCCAGTGTGAGAGAGTCTTACTGTCCCAGTTTAACTGTTTCTCACTGTCACATTTTAAGTGTGTCTCACTCTCCCAGTGTGAGCGATTCTCACTGTCACAGTGTGAGTGAGTCTCACTGTCCCAGTGTGCGTGAGTCTCACAGCCGGAGTGTAATGGAGCCTCACTGTCCCAGAGTGAGTGAGTCTCACTGTTCCTGTGTGAGTGAGTTTAGATCCCCAGTGTGAGTGAGTCTCACTGGCCCAGTGTGAGTGTGTCTCACTGTCCCAGTGTGAGAGAGTCTTACTGTCCCAGTTTAACTGTTTCTCACTGTCACATTTTAAGTGTGTCTCACTCTCCCAGTGTGACCGAGTCTCACTGTCACAGTGTGAGTGAGTCTCACTCTCCCAGTGTGAGTGAGTCTCACTGTCCCAGTGAAATGTATCACACTGTCCCAGTGTAAGTGAGTCTCACTGTCCCATTGTGAGTCAGTCTCACTGTCCCAGTGGGAGTCTCTCTGCCCCAGTGTAGGTGAGACTCACTGTCCCAGTGTAAGTGAGTCTGACTGCCCCGGTGTGAGTCTCACTGCCCCAGTGTAAGTGATTCTCACTGTCCCAGTGTGAGTGAGACTCACTATCCCAATGAAATGAGTCGCACTGCCCCAGTGTGGTTGAGTCTCACTGTCCCAGTGTGAGTCACACTGCCCCAGTGTAAGTTAGTCAGACTGCCCCATTGTGAATCTCACTGCCTGAGTGTGAGTCTCACTGTTCCAGTGTAATGAGTCGCACTGTTCCAGTGTGAGTGAGTCACACTGTTCCAGTGTAAGTTAGTGACACTGTCCCAGTGTGAGTCTCACTGCCACAGTGTGAGTGAGTCTCATTGTCCCAGTTTGAGTGAGTCTCACTGTCACAGTGTAAGTTAATCTCAATGTCCCAGTGTGAGTGAGTCACACTGTCCCAGTGTGAGTGAGTCACACTGTTCCAGTGTAAGTGAGTCTCACTGCCTCAGTGTAAGTTAGTCTCCCTGCCCCAGTGTAAGTGAGTCTCACTCTCTCTGTGTGAGTGATTCTCACTGGCCCAGTATGAGTGAGTCTCACTGGCCCAGTGTAAGTTAGTCTCACTGTCCCATTTTAAGTGATACTCACTGCCCCAGTGTGAGTGAGTCTCTCTGTCCCAGTGTAAGTGACTCTCACTTTCACAGTGTGAGTGAGTGTCACTGCCCCAGTGTGAGTGATACTCACTGTCCCGGTGTGAGTGAATCTCACAGCCCCAGTGTGAGTCTCACTGCCACAGTGTGAGTCTCATTGGCCCAGTGTGAGTGAGTCTCAGTGACCCAGTGTAATTGAGTCTCACTGTCAGTGTGTGAGAGAGTCTCACTGTGCCAGTGTAAGTGTGTCTCACTGTCCCAGTATAAATGTATCTCACTGTCCCAGTGTAAATGTGTCTCACTGTCCCAGTATGATTGAGTTGCACTACACCAGTGTGAGTGACTGTCACTTTCCCAGTGTGAGTGAGACTCAGTGTCACAGTGTAATGTGTCTCACTGTCCAGTGTGAGTGAGTCTCACTGCCCCAGTGTGAACCTCACAGCCCCGTGTGAGTCTCACTGGCCCAGTGTGAGTGAGTCTCACTGACCCAGTGTAAGTGAGTCTCACTGTCCCAGTGAAAATGTGTCTCACTGTCACTGTGTGAGTGAGTCTCACAGCTGCAGTGTAAGTGAGTCTCACTGTCCCAGTGTAAGTGTGTCTCAGTGTCCCAGTGTGAGTGAGTCTCACTGTCACAGTTTGAGTGAGTCTCACAGCCACAGTGTAAGTGAGTCTCACTGTCCCAGTGTAATGAGTCACACTGACCCAGTGTAAGGAGTCTTACTAGCCCAGTGTAAGTGAGTCTCACTGTCCCAGTGTAAGTGAGTCTCACTGGCCCAATGTGAGTGAGTCTCACTGGCCCAGTGTAAGTGAGTCTCACTATCAGTGTGTGAGAGAGTCTTACTGTCCCAGTGTAAGTGTGTCTCACTGTCCCAGTGTAAATGTGTCTCACTGTCACTGTGTGAGTGAGTCTCACAGCTGCAGTGTAAGTGAGTCTCACTGTCCCAGTGTAATGAGTCACACTGTCCCAGTGTAAATGTGTCTCAGTGTCCCAGTGTGAGTGAGTCTCACTGTCACAGTGTGAGTGAGTCTCACAGCCGCAGTGTAAGTGAGTCTCACTGTCCCAGCGTAATGAGTCACACTGTCCCAGTGTAAGGAGTCTCACTTGCCCAGTGTAAGTGAATCTCACTGTCCCAGTGTTAGTGAGTCACACTGGCCCAGTGTGAGTGAGTCTCACTGGCCCAGTGTAAGTGAGTCTCACTGTCAGAATGTGAGTGAGTCTCACTGTCGCAGTGTAAATGTGTCTCACTGTCCCAGTGTAAGTGTGTCTCGCTGTCCCAGTGTGAGTGAGTCTCACTGCCACAGTGTGAGTGAGTCTCACAGCCCCAGTGTAAGTGAGTCTCACTGTCCCAGTATAATGAGTCACACTTTCCCAGTGTAAGTGAGTCTCACTAGCCCAGTGTAAGTCAGTCTCACTGTCCCAGTGTGAGTCAGTCTCACTGTCCCAGTGGGAGTCTCACTGCCCCAGTGTAAGTGAGTCTCACTGTCCCAGTATAAGTGAATCTGACTGCCCCAGTTTGAGTCTCACTGCCCCAGTGTAAGTGATTCTCACTGTCCCAGTGTGAGTGAGACTCACTATCCCAATGTAATGAGTCGCACTGCCCCAGTGTGAGTGAGTCCCACTGTCCCAGTGTGAGTCACACTGCCCCAGTGTAAGTTAGTCAGACTGCCCCAGTGTGAGTCTGACTGCCCCAGTGTGAGTCGCACTGTTCCAGTGTACGTGAGTCACACTGTTCCAGTTTAAGTTAGTCACACTGTCCCAGTTTGAGTCTCACTGCCCCAGTGTGAGTGAGTCTCATTGTCCCAGTTTGAGTGAGTCTCACTGTCCCAGTTTCAGTGAGTCTCACTTTCCCAGTGTAAGTGAGTCTCACTGTCCCAGTGTGTGAGTCTCACTGTCCCAGTGTGAGTGAGTCTCACATTCCCAGTGTGAGTGGGTCTCACTGATCCAGTGTAAGTGAGTCTCACTGTCACAGTGTGAGTGAGTGTCACTGCCCCAGTGTGAGTGATACTCACTGTCCCACTGTGAGTGAATCTCACAGCCCCAGTGTAAGTGAGTCTCACTGTCCCAGTGTGAGTGACTCTCACTGCCCTAGTGTGAGTCTCACTGCCCCAGTGTGAGTCTCACTGGCCCAGTGTGAGTGTGCCTCACTGTCAGAATGTGAGTGAGTCTCACTGTCCCAGTGTAAGTGAGTCTCACTGTCAGAATGTGAGTGAATCTCACTGTCCCAGTTTAAGTGTGTCTCACTGTCCCAGTGTAAGTGTGTCTCACTGTCCCAGTGTGAGTGAGTCTCACTGTCGCAGTGTGAGTGTGTCTCACTGACCCAGTGTAATTGAGTCTCACTGTCAGTGTGTGAGAGAGTCTCACTGTCCCAGTGTAAGTGTGTCTCACTCTCCCAGTGTAAATGTGTCTCACTGTCCCAGTGTAAATGTGTCTCACTGTCCCAGTGTGAGTGAGCCTCACTGTCCCAGTGTGATTGAATTGCACTACCCCAATGTAAGTGAGTATCAATTTCCCAGTGTGAGTGAGACTCACTGTCACAGTGTAATGAGTCTCACTGTCCAGTGTGAGTGAGTCTCACTGCCCCAGTGTGAGTCTCACTTCCCCAGTGTGAGTCTCACTGGCCCAGTGTGAGTGAGTCTCACTGGCCCAGTGTAAGTGAGTCTCACTGTCAGTGTGTGAGAGAGTCTCACTGTCCCAGTGTAAGTGTGTCTCACTGTTCCAGTGTAAATGTGTCTCACTGTCCCAGTGTGAGTGAGTCTCACTGTTACATTGTGAGTGAGTCTCACAGCCCCAGTGTAAGTGAGTCTCACTGTCCCAGTGTTAGTGAGTCTCACTGTCCCAGTGTGAGTCAGTCTCACTGGCCCGGTGTAAGTATTCTCACTGACCCAGTGTGATTGAGTCTCACTGTCCCAGTGTGTTTGAGTTGCACTACCTCAGTGTGAGTGTGTGTCACTTTCCCAGTGTGAGTGAGTCTCACTGTCACAGTATAAGTGAGTCTCACTGTCCCAGTGTAAGTGAGTCTCACTGTCCCAGTGTGAGTCATTCTCACTGTCCCAGTGGGAGTCTCACTGCCCCAGTGTAAGTGAGTCTCACTGTCCCAGTATAAGTGAGTCTGACTGCCCCAGTGTAAGTGAATCTGACTGTCCCAGTGTCAGTGAGTCTTACTGCCCCAGTGTTAGCGAGTTATTCTGCCCCAGTTTAAGTGACTCTCACCCTCCCAGTGTAAGTGATTCTCACTGTCCCAGTGTAAGTGTGTCACACTGTCCAAGTGTGAGTGAGTCTCACTGCCCCAGTGTGAGTGAGTCGCACTGCCCCAGTGTGATTCTCACTGCCACAGTGTGAGTGATTCTTGCTGTCCCAGTGTAAGTGAGTCTCACTGCCCCGTGTGAGTGAGACTCAATGCCCCAATGTAAATGAGTCTCACTGTCACAGTGTAAGTGAGTCTCACTTTCCCAGTGTAAGTGAGTCTCACTGTCCCAGTGTAAGTGGCTCTCAATGCCCTAGTCTGAGTGAGTCACACTGTTCCAGTGTAAGTGAGTCTCACTGCCTCAGTGTAAGTGAGTCTCACTGTCCCATTTTAAGTGAGACTCACTGCCCCAGTGTGAGTGAAACTCTCTGTCCCAGTGTAAGTGATGCTCACTGTCACAGTGTGAGTGAGTGTCACTGCCCCAGTGTGAGTGATACTCACTGTCCCAGTGTGAGTGAATCTCACAGCCCCAGTGTGAGTCTCACTGCCCCAGTGTGAGTCTCACTGGCCCAGTGTGAGTGAGTCTCACTGAACCAGTGTAATTGAGTCTCACTGTCAGTGTGTGAGAGAGTCTCACTGCCCCAGTGTAAGTGTGTCTCACTGTCCCAGTGTAAATGTGTCTCACTGTCCCTGTGTAAATGTGTCTCACTGTCCCAGTGAGAGTGAGCCTCACTGTCCCAGTGTGATTGAGTTGCACTACCCCAGTGTGAGTGAGTGTCACTTTCCCAATGTGAGTGAGACTCACTGTCACAGTGTAATCAGTCTCACTGTCCAGTGTGAGTGAGTCTCACTGCCCCAGTGTGAGTCTCACTGCCCCAGTGTGAGTCTCACTGGCCCAGTGTGAGTGAGTCTCACTGGCCCAGTGTAAGTGAGTCTCACTGTCAGTGTGTGAGAGAGTCTCACTGTCCCAGTGTAAGTGTGTCTCACTGTCCCAGTGTAAATGTGTCTCACTGCCCCAGTGTGAGTGAGTCTCACTGTTACATTGTGAGTGAGTCTCACAGCCCCAGTGTAAGTGAGTCTCACTGTCCCAGTGTAATGAGTCACACTGTCCCAGTGTAAGTGAGTCTCACTAGCCCAGTGTACGTGAGTCTCACTGTCCCAGTGTTAGTGAGTCTCACTGTCCCAGTGTGAGTCAGTCTCACTGGCCCGGTGTAAGTATTCTCACTGACCCAGTGTGATTGAGTCTCACTGTCCCAGTGTGCTTGAGTTGCACTACCCCAGTGTGAGTGAGTGTCACTTTCCCAGTGTGAGTGAGTCTCACGGTCACAGTGTAAGTGAGTCTCACTTTCCCAGTTTAAGTGAGTATCACTGTCCCAGTGTGAGTCAGTCTCACAGTCCCAGTGGGAGTCTCACTGCCCCAGTGTAAGTGAATCTCACTGTCCCAGTATAAGTGAGTCTGACTGCCCCAGTGTGAGTATCACTGCCCCAGTGTAAGTGATTCTCACTGTCCCAGTGTGAGTAAGACTCACTATCCCAATGTAATGAGTCGCACTGCCCCAGTGTGAGTTAGTCAGACTGCCCCAGTGTGAGTCTCACTGCCCCAGTGTGAGTCGCACTGTTCCAGTCTACGTGAGTCACACTGTTCCAGTGTGAGTGAGTCACACAGTTCCAGTGTAAGTTAGTCACACTGTCCCAGTTTGAGTCTCACTGCCCCAGTGTGAGTGAGTCTCATTGTCCCCGTTTGAGTGAGTCTCACTGTCCCAGTTTGAGTGAGTCTCACTTTCCCAGTGTAAGTGAGTCTCACTGTCCCAGTGTGTGAGTCTCACTGTCAGTGTGTGAGAGAGTCTCACTGTCCCAGTGTAAGTGTGTCTCACTGTCCCAGTGTAAATGTGTCTCACTGTCCCAGTGTGAGTGAGTCTCACTGCCACAGTGTGAGTGAGTCTCACAGCCCCAGTGTAAGTGAGTCTCACTGTCCCAGTATAATGAGTCACACTTTCCCAGTGTAAGTGAGTCTCACTAGCCCAGTGTAAGTCAGTCTCACTGTCCCAGTGTGAGTCAGTCTCACTGTCCCAGTGGGAGTCTCACTGCCCCAGTGTAAGTGAGTCTCACTGTCCCAGTATAAGTGAATCTGACTGCTCCAGTGTGAGTCTCACTGCCCCAGTGTAAGTGATTCTCACTGTCCCAGTGTGAGTGAGACTCACTATCCCAATGTAATGAGTCGCACTGCCCCAGTGTGAGTGAGTCCCACTGTCCCAGTGTGAGTCACACTGCCCCAGTGTAAGTTAGTCAGACTGCCCCAGTGTGAGTCTGACTGCCCCAGTGTGAGTCGCACTGTTCCAGTGTACGTGAGTCACACTGTTCCAGTTTAAGTTAGTCACACTGTCCCAGTTTGAGTCTCACTGCCCCAGTGTGAGTGAGTCTCATTGTCCCAGTTTGAGTGAGTCTCACTGTCCCAGTTTCAGTGAGTCTCACTTTCCCAGTGTAAGTGAGTCTCACTGTCCCAGTGTGTGAGTCTCACTGTCCCAGTGTGAGTGAGTCTCACATTCCCAGTGTGAGTGGGTCTCACTGATCCAGTGTAAGTGAGTCTCACTGTCACAGTGTGAGTGAGTGTCACTGCCCCAGTGTGAGTGATACTCACTGTCCCACTGTGAGTGAATCTCACAGCCCCAGTGTAAGTGAGTCTCACTGTCCCAGTGTGAGTGACTCTCACTGCCCTAGTGTGAGTCTCACTGCCCCAGTGTGAGTGTGCCTCACTGTCAGAATGTGAGTGAGTCTCACTGTCCCAGTGTAAGTGAGTCTCACTGTCAGAATGTGAGTGAATCTCACTGTCCCAGTTTAAGTGTGTCTCACTGTCCCAGTGTAAGTGTGTCTCACTGTCCCAGTGTGAGTGAGTCTCACTGTCGCAGTGTGAGTGTGTCTCACTGACCCAGTGTAATTGAGTCTCACTGTCAGTGTGTGAGAGAGTCTCACTGTCCCAGTGTAAGTGTGTCTCACTCTCCCAGTGTAAATGTGTCTCACTGTCCCAGTGTAAATGTGTCTCACTGTCCCAGTGTGAGTGAGCCTCACTGTCCCAGTGTGATTGAATTGCACTACCCCAATGTAAGTGAGTATCAATTTCCCAGTGTGAGTGAGACTCACTGTCACAGTGTAATGAGTCTCACTGTCCAGTGTGAGTGAGTCTCACTGCCCCAGTGTGAGTCTCACTTCCCCAGTGTGAGTCTCACTGGCCCAGTGTGAGTGAGTCTCACTGGCCCAGTGTAAGTGAGTCTCACTGTCAGTGTGTGAGAGAGTCTCACTGTCCCAGTGTAAGTGTGTCTCACTGTTCCAGTGTAAATGTGTCTCACTGTCCCAGTGTGAGTGAGTCTCACTGTTACATTGTGAGTGAGTCTCACAGCCCCAGTGTAAGTGAGTCTCACTGTCCCAGTGTAATGAGTCACACTGTCCCAGTGTAAGTGAGTCTCACTAGCCCAGTGTACGTGAGTCTCACTGTCCCAGTGTTAGTGAGTCTCACTGTCCCAGTGTGAGTCAGTCTCACTGGCCCGGTGTAAGTATTCTCACTGACCCAGTGTGATTGAGTCTCACTGTCCCAGTGTGTTTGAGTTGCACTACCTCAGTGTGAGTGTGTGTCACTTTCCCAGTGTGAGTGAGTCTCACTGTCACAGTATAAGTGAGTCTCACTGTCCCAGTGTAAGTGAGTCTCACTGTCCCAGTGTGAGTCATTCTCACTGTCCCAGTGGGAGTCTCACTGCCCCAGTGTAAGTGAGTCTCACTGTCCCAGTATAAGTGAGTCTGACTGCCCCAGTGTAAGTGAATCTGACTGTCCCAGTGTAAGTGAGTCTTACTGCCCCAGTGTTAGCGAGTTATTCTGCCCCAGTTTAAGTGACTCTCACCCTCCCAGTGTAAGTGATTCTCACTGTCCCAGTGTAAGTGTGTCACACTGTCCAAGTGTGAGTGAGTCTCACTGCCCCAGTGTGAGTGAGTCGCACTGCCCCAGTGTGATTCTCACTGCCACAGTGTGAGTGATTCTTGCTGTCCCAGTGTAAGTGAGTCTCACTGCCCCATGTGAGTGAGACTCAATGCCCCAATGTAAATGAGTCTCACTGTCACAGTGTAAGTGAGTCTCACTTTCCCAGTGTAAGTGAGTCTCACTGTCCCAGTGTAAGTGGCTCTCAATGCCCTAGTCTGAGTGAGTCACACTGTTCCAGTGTAAGTGAGTCTCACTGCTTCAGTGTAAGTGAGTCTCACTGTCCCATTTTAAGTGAGACTCACTGCCCCAGTGTGAGTGAAACTCTCTGTCCCAGTGTAAGTGATGCTCACTGTCACAGTGTGAGTGAGTGTCACTGCCCCAGTGTGAGTGAATCTCACAGCCCCAGTGTGAGTCTCACTGCCCCAGTGTGAGTCTCACTGGCCCAGTGTGAGTGAGTCTCACTGAACCAGTGTAATTGAGTCTCACTGTCAGTGTGTGAGAGAGTCTCACTGCCCCAGTGTAAGTGTGTCTCACTGTCCCAGTGTAAATGTGTCTCACTGTCCCTGTGTAAATGTGTCTCACTGTCCCAGTGAGAGTGAGCCTCACTGTCCCAGTGTGATTGAGTTGCACTACCCCAGTGTGAGTGAGTGTCACTTTCCCAATGTGAGTGAGACTCACTGTCACAGTGTAATCAGTCTCACTGTCCAGTGTGAGTGAGTCTCACTGCCCCAGTGTGAGTCTCACTGTCCCAGTTTGAGTGAGTCTCACTTTCCCAGTGTAAGTGAGTCTCACTGTCCCAGTGTGTGAGTCTCACTGTCAGTGTGTGAGAGAGTCTCACTGTCCCAGTGTAAGTGTGTCTCACTGTCCCAGTGTAAATGTGTTTCACTGCCCCAGTGTGAGTGAGTCTCACTGTCACAGTGTGAGTGAGTCTCACAGCCCCAGTGTAAGTGTGTCTCACTGTCCCAGTGTAATGAGTCACACTGTCCCAGTGTAAGTGAGACTCACTAGCCCAGTGTAAGTGAGTCTCACTGTCCCACTGTTAGTGAGTCTCACAGTCCCAGTGTGAGTCAGTCTCACTGGCCCGGTGTAAGTATTCTCACTGACCCAGTGTGATTGAGTCTCACTGTCCCAGTGTGCTTGAGTTGCACTACCCCAGTGTGAGTGAGTGTCACTTTCCCAGTGTGAGTGAGTCTCACGGTCACAGTGTAAGTGAGTCTCACTTTCCCAGTGTAAGTGAGTATCACTGTCCCAGTGTGAGTCAGTCTCACAGTCCCAGTGGGAGTCTCACTGCCCCAGTGTAAGTGAATCTCACTGTCCCAGTATAAGTGAGTCTGACTGCCCCAGTGTGAGTATCACTGCCCCAGTGTAAGTGATTCTCACTGTCCCAGTGTGGGTAAGACTCACTATCCCAATGTAATGAGTCGCACTGCCCCAGTGTGAGTTAGTCAGACTGCCCCAGTGTGAGTCTCACTGCCCCAGTGTGAGTCACACTGTTCCAGTCTACGTGAGTCACACTGTTCCAGTGTGAGTGAGTCACACCGTTCCAGTGTAAGTTAGTCACACTGTCCCAGTTTGAGTCTCACTGCCCCAGTGTGAGTGAGTCTCATTGTCCCCGTTTGAGTGAGTCTCACTGTCCCAGTTTGAGTGAGTCTCACTTTCCCAGTGTAAGTGAGTCTCACTGTCCCAGTGTGTGAGTCTCACTGTCCCAGTGTGAGTGAGTCTCACTTTCCCAGTGTGAGTGGGTCTCACTGACACAGTGTAAGTGAGTCTCACTGTCACAGTGTGAGTGAGTGTCACTGCCCCAGTGTGAGTGATACTCACTGTCCCACTGTGAGTGAATCTCACAGCCCCAGTGTAAGTGAGTCTCACTGTCCCAGTGTGAGTGAATCTCACTGCCCTGGTGTGAGTCTCACTGCCCCAGTGTGAGTCTCACTGGCCCAATGTGAGTGAGTCTCACTGTCAGAATGTGAGTGAGTCTCACTGTCCCAGTGTAATTGAGTCTCACTGTCAGAATGTCAGTGAGTCTCACTGTCCCAGTGTAAGTGTGTCTCACTGTCCCAGTGTAATTGTGTCTCACTGTCCCAGTGTGAGTGAGTCTCACTGTCACAGTGTGAGTGAGTCTCACAGCCCCAGTGTAAGTGAGTCACACTGTCCCAGTGTAAGTGAGTCTCACTAGCCCAGTGTAAGTGAGTCTCACTGTCCCAGTGTGAGTCAGTCTCACTGTCCCAGTGGGAGTCTCACTGCCCCAGTGTAAGTGAGTCTCACTGTCCCAGTAAAATTGAGTCTGACAACCCAGTGTGAGTCTCACTGCCCCAGTGTAAGGGATTCTCACTGTCCCAGTGTGAGTGAGACTCACTATCCCAATGTAATGAGTCGCACTGCCCCAGTGTGAGTGAGTCTCACTGTCCCAGTGTGAGTCACACTGACCCAGTGTAAGTTAGTCAGACTGCCCCAGTGTGAGTCTCACTGCCCCAGTGTGATTCGCACTGTTCCAGTGTACGTGAGTCACACTGTTCCAGTGTGAGTGAGTCACACTGTTCCAGTGTAAGTTAGTCACACTGTCCCAGTTTGAGTCTCACTGCCCCAGTGTGAGTGAGTCTCATTGTCCCAGTTTGAGTGAGTCTCACTGTCCCAGTTTGAGTGAGTCTCTCTGTCCCACTGTAAGTAAGTCTCACTGCCTCAGTGTAAGTGAGTCTCACTGCCCCAGTGTAAGTGAGACTCACTGTCCCTGTGTGAGTGATTCTCACTGGCCCAGTATGAGTGAGTCTCACTGGCCCAGTGTAAGTTAGTCTAACTGTCCCATTTTAAGTGAGACTCACTGCCCCAGTGTGAGTGAGGCTCTCTTTCCCAGTGTAATTGACTCTCACTGTCACAATGTGAGTGAGTGTCACTGCCCCAGTGTGAGTGATATTCACTGTCCCAGTGTGAGTGAATCTCACAGCCCCAGTGTGAGTCTCACTGCCCCAGTGTGAGTCTCACTGGCCCAGTGTGAGTGAGTCTCACTGACCCAGTGTAATTGAGTCTCACTCTCAGTGTGTGAGAGAATCTCACTGTCCCAGTGTAAGTGTGTCTCACTGTCCCAGTGTAAATGTATCTCAATGTCCCAGTTTAAATGTGTCTCACTGTCCCAGTGTGAGTGAGCCTCACTGTCCCAGTGTGATTGAGTTGCACTACCCCAGTGTAAGTGAGTGTCACTTTCCCAATGTGAGTGAGACTCACTGTCACAGTGTAATCAGTCACACTGTCCAGTGTGAGTGAGTCTCACTGCCCCAGTGTGAGTCTCACTGCCCCAGTGTGAGTCTCACTGGCCCAGTGTGAGTGAGTCTCAATGGCCCAGTGTAAGTGAATCTCACTGTCAGTGTGTGAGAGAGTCTCACTGTCCCAGTGTAAGTGTGTCTCACTGTCCCAGTGTAAATGTGTCTCACTGTCCCAGTGTGAGTGAGTCTCACTGTCACAGTGAGTGAGTCTCACAGCCCCAGTGTAAGTGAGTCTCACTGTTCCTGTGTAATGAGTCACACTGTCCCAGTGTAAGTGAGTCTCACTAGCCCAGTGTGAGTGAGTCTCACTGCCCCAGTGTGATTCTCACTGCCACATTGTGAGTGATTCTTGCTGTCCCAGTGTAAGTGAGTCTCACTGCCCCATGTGAGTGAGACTCATTGCCCCAATGTAAATGAGTCTCACTGTCACAGTGTAAGTGAGCCTCACTGTCCCAGTGTAAGTGGATCTCAATGCCCTAGTGTGAGTGAATCACACTGTTCCACTGTAAGTGAGTCGCACTGCCTCAGTGTAAGTGAATCTCACTGTCCCATTTTAAGTGAGACTCACTGCCCCAGTGTGAGTGAAACTCTCTGTCCCAGTGTAAGTGACGCTCACTGTCACAGTATGAGTGAGTGTCACTCCCCCAGTGTGAGTGAGTCTCACTGCCCCAGTGTGATTCTCACTGCCACAGTGTGAGTGATTCTTGCTGTCCCAGTGTAAGTGAGACTCACTGCCCCATGTGAGTGAGACTCATTGCCCCAATGTAAATGAGTCTCACTGTCACAGTGTAAGTGAGTCTCACTGTCCCAGTGTAAGTGAGTCTCACTGTCCCAGTGTAAGTGGATCTCAATGCCCTAGTGTGAGTGAGTCACACTGTTCCACTGTAAGTGAGTCTCACTGCCTCAGTGTAAGTGAATCTCACTGTCCCATTTTATGTGAGACTCACTGCCCCAGTGTGAGTGAAACTCTCTGTCCCAGTGTAAGTGACGCTCACTGTCACAGTATGAGTGAGTGTCACTGCCCCAGTGTGAGTGATACACACTGTCCCAGTGTGAGTGAATCTCACAGCCCCAGTGTGAGTCTCACTGCCCCAGTGTGAGTCTCACTGGCCCAGTGTGAGTGAGTCTCACTGAACCAGTGTAATTGAGTCTCACTGTCAGTGTGTGAGAGAGTCTCACTGCCCCAGTGTAAGTGTGTCTCACTGTCCCAGTGTAAATGTGTCTCACTGTCCCAGTGTAAATGTGTCTCACTGTCCCAGTGTGAGTGAGCCCCACTGTCCCAGTGTGATTGAGTTGCACTACCCCAGTGTGAGTGAGTGTCACTTTCACAATGTGAGTGAGACTCACTGTCACAGTGTAATCAGTCTCACTGTCCAGTGTGAGTGAGTCTCACTGCCCCAGTGTGAGTCTCACTGCCCCAGTGTGAGTCTCACTGGCCCAGTGTGAGTGAGTCTCACTGGCCCAGTGTAAGTGAGTCTCACTGTCAGTGTGTGAGTCTCACTGTCCCAGTGTAAGTGTGTCTCACTGTCCCAGTGTAAATGTGTCTCACTGTCCCAGTGTGAGTGAGTCTCACTGTCACAGTGTGAGTGAGTCTCACAGCCCCAGTGTAAGTGAGTCTCACTGTCCCAGTGTAATGAGTCACACTGTCCCAGTGTAAGTGAGTCTCACTAGCCCAGTATAAGTGAGTCTCACTGTCCCAGTGTTAGTGAGTCTCACAGTCCCAGTTTGAGTCAGTCTCACTGGCCCGGTGTAAATATTCTCACTGACCCAGTGTGATTGAGTCTCACTGTCCCAGTGTGCTTGAGTTGCACTACCCCAGTGTGAGTGAGTGTCACTTTCCCAGTGTGAGTGAGTCTCACTGTCACAGTGTAAGTGAGTCTCACTTTCCCAGTGTAAGTGAGTCTCACTGTCCCAGTATAAGTGAGTCTGACTGCCCCAGTGTGAGTCTCACTGCCCCAGTGTAAGTGATTCTCACTGTCCCAGTGTGAGTGAGACTCACTATCCCAATGTAATGAGTCGCACTGCCCCAGTGTGAGTTAGTCAGACTGCCCCAGTGTGAGTCTCACTGCCCCAGTTTGAGTCGCACTGTTCCAGTTTACGTGAGTCACACTGTTCCAGTGTAAGTTAGTCACACTGTCCCAGTTTGAGTCTCACTACTCCAGTGTAAGTGTGTCTCACGGTCCCAGTGTGAGTGAGCCTCACTGTCCCAGTGTGAGTGAGTCTAACTGACCAAGTGTAAGTGAGTCGCACTATTCCAGTGTGAGTGACTTTCACTGCCCCAGTGTAAGTTATTCTCTCTGCCCCAGTGTGAGTCTCAATGTCCCAGTGTGATTGAGTCTCACTTTCCCAGTGTGAGTCTCACTTTCCCAGTGTGTGTGTCTCACTGTCCTAGTGTAATTGAGTCTCACTGCCCAGTGTAAGTGAGTTTCTCTGCCCCAGTGTAAGTGAGTCTCACTGTCCAGTGTGAATAATTCTCACTGTCCCTGTGTGACTGAGTCTCACTGCCCCAGTGTAAGTGAGTCACACTGTTCCTGTGTGTCTCACTGTCCCAGTGTGATTAAGTCTCACTGCCCCAGTGTAAGTGAGTCGCACTGTTCCAGTGTGAATGATTCTCGCTGTCCCAGTGTAAGTGAGTCTAACTGCCCCAGTGTGAGTGAGTCTCACTGCCCCAGTGTGAGTGAGTCACACTGTCCCAGTTTGAGTGAGTCGCACCGCCCCAGTGTAAGTCTCACTGTCCCAGTGTAAGTGAGTCTCGCTGTCCCAGTGTAAGTGAGTTGCACTGTTCCAGTTTGAGTGAGTCTCACTGCCCCAGTGTGAGTGAGTCTCACTGTCCCAGTGTGAGTGAGTCTCACTGTCCCAGCTAACTGAGTGTCACTGCAACAGTGTGAGCGAGTCCCACTGTCCCAGCATGAGTCTCACTGCCCCAGTGTGAGTGAGTCCCACTGTCCCAGCGTGAGTCTCACTGCCCCAGTGTGAGTGAGTCTCACTGTCCCAGTGTGAGCGAGTCCCACTGTCCCAGCGTGAGTCTCACTGCCCCAGTGTGAGTGAGTCCCACTGTCCCAGCGTGAGTCTCACTGCCCCAGTGTGAGTGAGTCTCACTGTCCCAGTGTGAGTGAGTCGCACTGTCCCAGTGTGAGTCTCACTGCCCCAGTGTGTGCGAGTCCCACTGTCCCAGCGTGAGTCTCACTGCCCCAGTGTGAGTGAGTCGCACTGTTCCAGTGTAATGCGTCTCACTGCCGCAGTGTGAGTCTCACTGTCCCAGTGTAAAGTCCAACTTTAATTCTGAATGATCAGAGCAGTGAAATGCGCCTTGGTTGCCAAAGTGATGTCCTTTTAAACATTCAAGATTTAATTTAATAACTGATGCCAACATTCTCCCAAGAGCTGCAACTCCGGGCACTGTGCCTGAAGTGGGTGTGATGGGAAAGGTTTCAAGAGGCTTTGAATGTTTGCCAGGTCATGCGATTTCCAAGAACCCAACTCAAACCCAGGCCACAGTAACTGCTGAGAGAAGCTTTGTTTATCTTAAAGTTTCGTTTGAACAGAATAGAAACTATCAGGAGCCATCATATTACTTTTTCCTAATACCTCCAGAAAAGGACTGAAAAAGACATTTTACAGAATCTACAGATCCTCTGAGGAAATTCCGATCTGGTCATTGGCTGAATTTCCTCGGAATCTTAGCAACTGCGTGTCGGAACTTTGTCGGAAGAGCGATTGTAACTTTGTTTATGGGCGTAATTGTTAACGGTTCCCTCTCCTCAGGTACTGTCCCCCGCCCTTTTAAATCTGCTAACATCACCCCGCTCCTCAAAAAACCAACCCTTGACCCCTCCGTCCTTGCAAACTACCGCCCCATCCCGAACCTCCTTTCCCCTGCAAAGTCTTTGAATGTGTTGTCGCCTCCCAAATCCGTGCCCATCTTTCTCGCAACTCCATATTTAAATCCCTCCAATCAGGTTTCCGCCCTTGCCACAGCACCGAAACGGCTCTCATCAAAGTCACAAATGACCTGTGTGACTGTGACAAAGGTAAACTATCCCCCCTCGTCCTTCTTTACCTGTCTGCAGCCTTTGACACGGTTGACCTCTCCATCCTCCTCCAACGCCTCTCCACTGTCATCCAGCTGGGTGGGACTGCACTCGCCTGGTTCTGTTCTAATCTATCTAATCATAGCCGGCGAATTACCTGCAATGGCTTCTCTTCCCGCTCCCACACCCTTACTTCCGGAGCACCCCAAGGATCTATTCTTGGACCCCTTGTATTCCTCATGCTGCCCCTCGGCGACATCATCCAATAACACAAGGTCAGGTTCCAGATGTATGCTGACAACGCCCAGCTCCACCTCACCACCACCGCTCTCGACCCCTCCACTGTCTCTGATTTGTTACATTGCTTGTCCTACATCTAGTATTAGTTGAGGCATATATTCCTCCAACTAAATATTGGGAAGACTGAAGCCATTGGCTTTGGTCCCCAACACAAACTCCGTTCCCGAGCCACTGACACCATCCCTCTCCCTGGTCACTGTCATAAGCAAAACCAGACTGTTCACAAACTTGGTGTCATATTAGACCTCGAGATGAGATTCCAACCCCATATCCTTTCCATCACCAAGACTGTCTAGTTCACCCTCCGTAACATTGCCCGTCTCCGCCCTTACCTCAGCTCATCTGCTGCTGAAACCCTCCTCCACACATTCATTACCTCAACACTCGACTATTCCAACCCTCTCCTGCCCGGCCTCCCAACATCCATGCTCCATAAACTTGAGCTCATCCAAAACTCTGCTGCCCCTTGTCCTAACTCACATCCAGACCCGTTCACCCATCACCCCCTGTGCTCACTGCGCCATGTCCTAACTCACACCCAGTCCCGTTCACCCATCACCCCCTGTGCTCACTGCCCCGTGTCCTAACTCACACCCAGTCCCGTTCACCCATCACCCCCTGTGCTCACTGCCCCGTGTCCTAACTCACACCCAGTCCCGTTCACCCATCACCACCTGTGCTCACTGCCCATGTCCTAACTAACACCCAGTCCCGTTCACACACCACCCCCTGTGCTCACTGCCCCGTGTCCTAACTCACACCCAGTCCCGTTCACCCATCACCCCCTGTGCTCACTGCCCCGTGTCCTAACTCACACACAGTCCCGTTCACCCATCACCCCCTCTGCTCACTGCCCCGTGTCCTAACTCACACCCAGTCCCGTTCACCCATCACCCCCTGTGCTCACTGCCCCGTGTCCTAACTCACACCCAGTCCCGTTCACCCATCACCCCCTCTGCTCACTGCCCCGTGTCCTAACTCACACCCAGTCCCGTTCACCCATCACCCCCTGTGCTCACTGCCCCGTGTCCTAACTCACACCCAGTCCCGTTCACCCATCACCCCCTGTGCTCACTGCCCCGTGTCCTAACTCACACCCAGTCCCGTTCACCCATCACCCCCTGTGCTCACTGCCCCGTGTCCTAACTCGCACCCAGTCCCGTTCACCCATCAGTCCCTATGCTCACTGCCCCGTGTCCTAACTCACACCCAGTCCCGTTCACCCATCACCCCCTGTGCTCACTGCCCCATGTCCTAACTCACACCCAGTCCCGTTCACCTATCACCCCCTGTGCCCTCTGCCCCGTGTCCTAACTCGCACCAAGTCCCGTTCACCCATCGCCGCTGTGCTCACTGCCTCGTGTCCTAACTCACACCCAGTCCCGTTCACCCATCACCCCCTGTGCTCACTGCCCCATGTCCTAACTCACACCCAGTCCCGTTCACCCATCACCCCCTGTGCTCTCAGCCCCGTGTCCTAACTCGCACCAAGTCCCGTTCACCCATCGCCCCTCTGCTCACTGCCCCATGTCGTAACTCACACCCAGTCCCGTTCACCCATCACCCCCTGTGATCACTGCCCCGTGTCCTAACTCACACCCAGTCCCGTTCACCCATCACCCCCTGTGCTCACTGCCCCGTGTCCTAACTCACACCCAGTCCCGTTCACCCATCACCCCCTGTGCTCTCTGCCCCGTGTCTTAACTCGCACCCAGTCCCGTTCACCCATCACCCCCTGTGCTCACTGCCCCGTGTCCTAACTCAGACCCAGTCCCGTTCACCCATCACCCCCTGTGCTCACTGCCCCGTGTCCCAACTCACACCCAGTCCCGTTCACCCATCACCCCCTGTGCTCACTGTCCCGTGTCCTAACTCACACCCAGTCCCGTTCACCCATCACCCCCTGTGCTCACTGCCCCGTGTCCTAACTCACACCCCGTCCCGTTCACCCATCACCCCCTGTGCTCACTGCCCCGTGTCCTAACTCACACCCAGTCCCGTTCACCCATCACCCCCTGTGCTCACTGCCCTGTGTCCTAACTCACACCCAGTCCCATTCACCCATCACCCCCTGTGCTCACTGCCCCGTGTCCTAACTCACACCCAGTCCCGTTCTCCCGTCACCCCGTGCTCACTGCCCCGTGTCCTAACTCACACTCAGTCCCGTTCACCCATCACCCCCTGTGCTCACTGCCCCGTGTCCTAACTCACACCCAGTCCCGTTCACGCATCACCCTCTGTGCTCACTGCCCCGTGTCCTAACTCACACCCAGTCCCGTTCACCCATCACCCCCTGTGCTCACTGCCCCGTGTCCTAACTCACACCCAGTCCCGTTCACCCATCACCCCCTGTGCTCACTGCCCCGTGTCCTAACTCGCACCCAGTCCCGTTCACCCATCACCCCCTGTGCTCACTGCCCCGTGTCCTAACTCACACCCAGTCCCGTTCACCCATCACCCCCTGTGCTCACTGCCCCATGTCCTAACTCACACCCAGTCCCGTTCACCTATCACCCCCTGTGCCCTCTGCCCCGTGTCCTAACTCGCACCAAGTCCCGTTCACCCATCGCCGCTGTGCTCACTGCCTCGTGTCCTAACTCACACCCAGTCCCGTTCACCCATCACCCCCTGTGCTCACTGCCCCATGTCCTAACTCACACCCAGTCCCGTTCACCCATCACCCCCTGTGCTCTCAGCCCCGTGTCCTAACTCGCACCAAGTCCCGTTCACCCATCGCCCCTCTGCTCACTGCCCCATGTCGTAACTCACACCCAGTCCCGTTCACCCATCACCCCCTGTGATCACTGCCCCGTGTCCTAACTCACACCCAGTCCCGTTCACCCATCACCCCCTGTGCTCTCTGCCCCGTGTCTTAACTCGCACCCAGTCCCGTTCACCCATCACCCCCTGTGCTCACTGCCCCGTGTCCTAACTCAGACCCAGTCCCGTTCACCCATCACCCCCTGTGCTCACTGCCCCGTGTCCTAACTCACACCCCGTCCCGTTCACCCATCACCCCCTGTGCTCACTGCCCCGTGTCCTAATTGACACCCAGTCCCGTTCACCCATCACCCCCTGTGCTCACTGCCCTGTGTCCTAACTCACACCCAGTCCCATTCACCCATCACCCCCTGTGCTCACTGCCCCGTGTCCTAACTCACACCCAGTCCCGTTCTCCCATCACCCCGTGCTCACTGCCCCGTGTCCTAACTCACACTCAGTCCCGTTCACCCATCACCCCCTGTGCTCACTGCCCCGTGTCCTAACTCACACCCAGTCCCGTTCACGCATCACCCTCTGTGCTCACTGCCCCGTGTCCTAACTCGCACCCAGTCCCGTTCACCCATCGCCCCCTGTGCTCACTGCCCCGTGTCCTAACTCACACCCAGTCCCGTTCACCCATCACCCCCTGTGCTCACTGCCCCGTGTCCTAGCTCACACCCAGTCCTGTTCACCCATCACCCTCTGTGCTCACTGCCCCGTGTCCTAACTCGCACCAAGTCCCGTTCACCCATCACCCCCTGTGCTCACTGCCCCGTGTCCTAACTCACACCCAGTCCCATTCACCCATCACCCCCTGTGCTCACTGCCCCGTGTCCTAACTCACACCCAGTCCCGTTCACCCATCACCCCCTGTGCTCACTGCCCCGTGTCCTAACTCACACCCAGTCCCATTCACCCATCACCCCTGTGCTCACTGCCCCGTGTCCTAACTCACACCCAGTCCCGTTCACCCATCACCCCCTGTGCTCACTGCCCCGTGTCCTAACTCACACCCAGTCCCGTTCACCCATCACCCCCTGTGCTCACTCCCCCATGCCCTAACTCACACCCAGTCCCGTTCACCCATCACCCACTGTGCTCACTGCCCCGTGTCCTAACTGACACCCAGTCCCGTTCACCCATCAACCCCTGTGCTCACTGCCCCGTGTCCTAACACACACCCAGTCCCGTTCACCCATCACCCCCTGTGCTTACTGCCCCGTGTCCTACCTCGCACCCAGTCCCGTTCACCCATCACCCCCTGTGCTCACTGCCCCGTGTCCTAACTCGCACCCAGTCCCGTTCACCCATCACCCCCTGTGCTCACTGCCCCGTGTCCTAACTCACACCCAGTCCCGTTCACCCATCACCACCTGTGCTCACTGCCCCCGTGTCCTAACTCACACCCAGTCCCATTCACCCATCACCCCCTGTGCTCACTGCCTCGTGTCCTAACTCACACCCAGTCCCGTTCACCCATCACCCCCTGGGCTCACTGCCCCGTGTCCTAACTCGCACCCAGTCCCGTTCACCCATCACCCCCTGTGCTCACTGCCCCGTGTCCTAACTCACACCCAGTCCCATTCACCCATCACCCCTGTGCTCACTGCCCCGTGTCCTAACTCACACCCAGTCCCGTTCACCCATCACCCCCTGTGCTCACTGCCCCGTGTCCTAACTCACACCCAGTCCCGTTCACCCATCACCCCCTGTGCTCACTGCCCCATGCCCTAACTCACACCCAGTCCCGTTCACCCATCACCCACTGTGCTCACTGCCCCGTGTCCTAACTCACACCCAGTCCCGTTCACCCATCACCCCCTGTGCTCACTGCCCCGTGTCCTAACTCAGACCCAGTCCCGTTCACCCATCACCCCCTGTGCTCACTGCCCCGTGTCCTAACTCACACCCCGTCCCGTTCACCCATCACCCCCTGTGCTCACTGCCCCGTGTCCTAATTCACACCCAGTCCCGTTCACCCATCACCCCCTGTGCTCACTGCCCTGTGTCCTAACTCACACCCAGTCCCATTCACCCATCACCCCCTGTGCTCACTGTCCCGTGTCCTAACTCACACCCAGTCCCGTTCACCCATCACCCCCTGTGCTCACTGCCCCGTGTCCTAACTCACACCCCGTCCCGTTCACCCATCACCCCCTGTGCTCACTGCCCCGTGTCCTAACTCACACCCAGTCCCGTTCACCCATCACCCCCTGTGCTCACTGCCCTGTGTCCTAACTCACACCCAGTCCCATTCACCCATCACCCCCTGTGCTCACTGCCCCGTGTCCTAACTCACACCCAGTCCCGTTCTCCCGTCACCCCGTGCTCACTGCCCCGTGTCCTAACTCACACTCAGTCCCGTTCACCCATCACCCCCTGTGCTCACTGCCCCGTGTCCTAACTCACACCCAGTCCCGTTCACGCATCACCCTCTGTGCTCACTGCCCCGTGTCCTAACTCACACCCAGTCCCGTTCACCCATCACCCCCTGTGCTCACTGCCCCGTGTCCTAACTCACACCCAGTCCCGTTCACCCATCACCCCCTGTGCTCACTGCCCCGTGTCCTAACTCGCACCCAGTCCCGTTCACCCATCACCCCCTGTGCTCACTGCCCCGTGTCCTAACTCACACCCAGTCCCGTTCACCCATCACCCCCTGTGCTCACTGCCCCATGTCCTAACTCACACCCAGTCCCGTTCACCTATCACCCCCTGTGCCCTCTGCCCCGTGTCCTAACTCGCACCAAGTCCCGTTCACCCATCGCCGCTGTGCTCACTGCCTCGTGTCCTAACTCACACCCAGTCCCGTTCACCCATCACCCCCTGTGCTCACTGCCCCATGTCCTAACTCACACCCAGTCCCGTTCACCCATCACCCCCTGTGCTCTCAGCCCCGTGTCCTAACTCGCACCAAGTCCCGTTCACCCATCGCCCCTCTGCTCACTGCCCCATGTCGTAACTCACACCCAGTCCCGTTCACCCATCACCCCCTGTGATCACTGCCCCGTGTCCTAACTCACACCCAGTCCCGTTCACCCATCACCCCCTGTGCTCTGTGCCCCGTGTCTTAACTCGCACCCAGTCCCGTTCACCCATCACCCCCTGTGCTCACTGCCCCGTGTCCTAACTCAGACCCAGTCCCGTTCACCCATCACCCCCTGTGCTCACTGCCCCGTGTCCTAACTCACACCCCGTCCCGTTCACCCATCACCCCCTGTGCTCACTGCCCCGTGTCCTAATTCACACCCAGTCCCGTTCACCCATCACCCCCTGTGCTCACTGCCCTGTGTCCTAACTCACACCCAGTCCCATTCACCCATCACCCCCTGTGCTCACTGCCCCGTGTCCTAACTCACACCCAGTCCCGTTCTCCCATCACCCCGTGCTCACTGCCCCGTGTCCTAACTCACACTCAGTCCCGTTCACCCATCACCCCCTGTGCTCACTGCCCCGTGTCCTAACTCACACCCAGTCCCGTTCACGCATCACCCTCTGTGCTCACTGCCCCGTGTCCTAACTCGCACCCAGTCCCGTTCACCCATCGCCCCCTGTGCTCACTGCCCCGTGTCCTAACTCTCACCCAGTCCCGTTCACCCATCACCCCCTGTGCTCACTGCCCCGTGTCCTAGCTCACACCCAGTCCTGTTCACCCATCACCCTCTGTGCTCACTGCCCCGTGTCCTAACTCGCACCAAGTCCCGTTCACCCATCACCCCCTGTGCTCACTGCCCCGTGTCCTAACTCACACCCAGTCCCATTCACCCATCACCCCCTGTGCTCACTGCCCCGTGTCCTAACTCACACCCAGTCCCGTTCACCCATGACCCCCTGTGCTCACTGCCCCGTGTCCTAACTCACACCCAGTCCCATTCACCCATCACCCCTGTGCTCACTGCCCCGTGTCCTAACTCACACCCAGTCCCGTTCACCCATCACCCCCTGTGCTCACTGCCCCGTGTCCTAACTCACACCCAGTCCCGTTCACCCATCACCCCCTGTGCTCACTCCCCCATGCCCTAACTCACACCCAGTCCCGTTCACCCATCACCCACTGTGCTCACTGCCCCGTGTCCTAACTGACACCCAGTCCCGTTCACCCATCAACCCCTGTGCTCACTGCCCCGTGTCCTAACACACACCCAGTCCCGTTCACCCATCACCCCCTGTGCTTACTGCCCCGTGTCCTACCTCGCACCCAGTCCCGTTCACCCATCACCCCCTGTGCTCACTTCCCCGTGTCCTAACTCGCACCCAGTCCCGTTCACCCATCACCCCCTGTGCTCACTGCCCCGTGTCCTAACTCACACCCAGTCCCGTTCACCCATCACCACCTGTGCTCACTGCCCCCGTGTCCTAACTCACACCCAGTCCCATTCACCCATCACCCCCTGTGCTCACTGCCTCGTGTCCTAACTCACACCCAGTCCCGTTCACCCATCACCCCCTGGGCTCACTGCCCCGTGTCCTAACTCGCACCCAGTCCCGTTCACCCATCACCCCCTGTGCTCACTGCCCCGTGTCCTAACTCACACCCAGTCCCATTCACCCATCACCCCTGTGCTCACTGCCCCGTGTCCTAACTCACACCCAGTCCCGTTCACCCATCACCCCCTGTGCTCACTGCCCCGTGTCCTAACTCACACCCAGTCCCGTTCACCCATCACCCCCTGTGCTCACTGCCCCATGCCCTAACTCACACCCAGTCCCGTTCACCCATCACCCACTGTGCTCACTGCCCCGTGTCCTAACTCACACCCAGTCCCGTTCACCCATCACCCCCTGTGCTCACTGCCCCGTGTCCTAACTCAGACCCAGTCCCGTTCACCCATCACCCCCTGTGCTCACTGCCCCGTGTCCTAACTCACACCCCGTCCCGTTCACCCATCACCCCCTGTGCTCACTGCCCCGTGTCCTAATTCACACCCAGTCCCGTTCACCCATCACCCCCTGTGCTCACTGCCCTGTGTCCTAACTCACACCCAGTCCCATTCACCCATCACCCCCTGTGCTCACTGCCCCGTGTCCTAACTCACACCCAGTCCCGTTCTCCCATCACCCCGTGCTCACTGCCCCGTGTCCTAACTCACACTCAGTCCCGTTCACCCATCACCCCCTGTGCTCACTGCCCCGTGTCCTAACTCACACCCAGTCCCATTCACCCATCACCCCTGTGCTCACTGCCCCGTGTCCTAACTCACACCCAGTCCCGTTCACCCATCACCCCCTGTGCTCACTGCCCCGTGTCCTAACTCACACCCAGTCCCGTTCACCCATCACCCCCTGTGCTCACTCCCCCATGCCCTAACTCACACCCAGTCCCGTTCACCCATCACCCACTGTGCTCACTGCCCCGTGTCCTAACTGACACCCAGTCCCGTTCACCCATCAACCCCTGTGCTCACTGCCCCGTGTCCTAACACACACCCAGTCCCGTTCACCCATCACCCCCTGTGCTTACTGCCCCGTGTCCTACCTCGCACCCAGTCCCGTTCACCCATCACCCCCTGTGCTCACTGCCCCGTGTCCTAACTCGCACCCAGTCCCGTTCACCCATCACCCCCTGTGCTCACTGCCCCGTGTCCTAACTCACACCCAGTCCCGTTCACCCATCACCACCTGTGCTCACTGCCCCCGTGTCCTAACTCACACCCAGTCCCATTCACCCATCACCCCCTGTGCTCACTGCCTCGTGTCCTAACTCACACCCAGTCCCGTTCACCCATCACCCCCTGGGCTCACTGCCCCGTGTCCTAACTCGCACCCAGTCCCGTTCACCCATCACCCCCTGTGCTCACTGCCCCGTGTCCTAACTCACACCCAGTCCCATTCACCCATCACCCCTGTGCTCACTGCCCCGTGTCCTAACTCACACCCAGTCCCGTTCACCCATCACCCCCTGTGCTCACTGCCCCGTGTCCTAACTCACACCCAGTCCCGTTCACCCATCACCCCCTGTGCTCACTGCCCCATGCCCTAACTCACACCCAGTCCCGTTCACCCATCACCCACTGTGCTCACTGCCCCGTGTCCTAACTCACACCCAGTCCCGTTCACCCATCACCCCCTGTGCTCACTGCCCCGTGTCCTAACACACACCCAGTCCCATTCACCCATCACCCCCTGTGCTCACTGCCCCGTGTCCTAACTCGCACCCAGTCCCGTTCACCCATCACCCCCTGTGCTCACTGCCCCGTGTCCTAACTCGCACCCAGTCCCATTCACCCATCACCCCCTGTGCTCACTGCCCCGTGTCCTAACTCGCACCCAGTCCCGTTCACCCATCACCACCTGTGCTCACTGCCCCTGTGTCCTAACTTACACCCAGTCCCATTCACCCATCACCCCCTGTGCTCACTGCCCCGTGTCCTAACTCACACCCAGTCCCGTTCACCCATCACCCCCTGTGCTCACTGCCCCGTGTCCTAACTCACACCCAGTCCCGTTCACCCATCACCCCCTGTGCTCACTGCCCCGTGTCCTAACTCACACCCAGTCCCGTTCACCCATCACCCCCTGTGCTCACTGCCCCGTGTCCTAACTCACACCCAGTCCCGTTCACCCATCACCCCCTGTGCTCACTGCCCCGTGTCCAACTCACACCCAGTCCCGTTCACCCATCACCCCCTGTGCTCACTGCCCCGTGTCCTAACTCACACCCAGTCCCGTTCACCCATCACCCCCTGTGCTCACTGCCCCGTGTCCTAACTCACACCCAGTCCCGTTCACCCATCAGCCCCTGGGCTCACTGACAAACATTGGCTCCCGGTCCATCAATGCCTGAAATTTAAAAATGTCATCCTGTTTAAATCCCTCCGTGGCCTCACACCTCCCAATCTCTGTAACCACCTCCAGCCCCACAACGTTTCAAGATCTCTGCGCTCCTCCAATTCTGGCATCTTGTGCCTCCCAGAATCGCTCTGCTCCTGCACTGTCATAGCTCCAAGCTCTCAAATTCACTCCGAAACATCTCCGCCTCTCCGCCTCTCCGCCTCGCCACCTCTCCACATCTCCGCCTCTCCGCCTCTCCGCCTCTCCACCTCTCCACCTCTCCTCCTCTCCTCCTCTCCGCCTTTCCGCCTCTCCTCCTCTCCGCCTCTCCACCTCTCCGCCTTTCCGCCTCTCCTCCTCTCCGCCTTTCCGCCTCTCCTCCTCTCCGCCTCTCCGCCTCTCCGCCTCTCCGCCTCTCCTCCTCTCCTCCTCTCCTCCTCTCCGCCTCTCCGCCTCTCCTCCTCTCCTCCTCTCCGCCTCTCCTCCACTCCTCCTCTCCGCCTCTCCGCCTCTCCTCCTCTCCGCCTCTCCACCTCTCCTCCTCTCCTCATCTCCTCCTCTCCGCCTCTCCTCCTCTCCGCATCTCCGCCTCTCCGTCTCTCTGCCTCTCCGCCTCTCCTCCTCTCCTCCTCTCCGCCTCTCCGCCTCTCCTCCTCTCCGCCTCTCCGCCTCTCCTCCTCTCCTCCTCTCCGCCTCTCCTCCTCCCCGCCTCTCCGCCTCTCCACCTCTCCTCCTCTCCGCCTCTCCTCCTCTCCTCCTCTCCACCTCTCCACCTCTCCTCCTCTCCTCCTCTCCGCCTCTCCTCCTCCCCGCCTCTCCGCCTCTCCACCTCTCCTCCTCTCCGCCTCTCCTCCTCTCCTCCTCTCCACCTCTCCACCTCTCCTCCTCTCCTCCTCTCCACCTCTCCTCCTCTCCTCCTCTCCTCCTCTCCACCTCAAGCCCACCTTGGTGACTCCGCCCGCTCCCAGTGAGGACATTTTTTGCAGCTTCCTTCAGGTGAAGCTCGGCCATCCTGTGTGGTCACTTGGAGTTCAGAGTTCATTTCTGTGAGTGCTGGCTGATGAATTGAAGCTGTAAGGTGGCAGCAGAAAAGTCAACTGCTGTTTGATGGAGGGATTGGCCTTGGATAGCGAGGGACTTCATGAGATTGTTTGCAGCACAACGTTTGGTGAGTGAACCTTTATCTACAGGCCTCCTCCTGTTCCTATGGTAACAGGCTCGAGGGGCTGAATGACCTCCTCCTGTCCCAGTGTAACTGGCTCAAGGGGCTGAATGGCCTCCTCCTGTTCCTATGTAACAGGCTCAAGGGGCTGAATGGCCTCCTCCTGTCCCAGTGTAACTGGCTCAAGGGGCTGAATGGCCTCCTCCTGTTCCTATGTAACAGGCTCGAGGAGCTGAATGGCCTCCTCCTGTTGCTGTGTAACTGGCTCGAGGGGCTGAATGGGCCTCCTCCTGTTGCTGTGTAACTGGCTCGAGGGGCTGAATGGCCTCCTCCTGTTCCTGTGTAACAGGCTCGAGGAGCTGAATGGCCTCCTCCTGTTCCTGTGTAACAGGCTCGAGGGGCTGAATGGGCCTCCTCCTGTTCCTGTGTAACAGGCTCGAGGGGCTGAATGGCCTCCTCCTGTTCCTGTGTAACAGGCTCGAGGAGCTGAATGGCCTCTTCCTGTCCCAGTGTAACTGGCTCGAGGGGCTGAATGGCCTCCTCCTGTTGCTGTGTAACTGGCTCGAGGAACTGAATGGCCTCCTCCTGTTCCTGTGTAACAGGCTCGAGGAGCTGAATTGCCTCCTCCTGTCCCAGTGTAACTGGCTCGAGGGGCTGAATGGCCTCCTCCTGTTGCTGTGTAACTGGCTCGAGGGGCTGAATGGCCTCCTCCTGTTCCTATGTAACAGGCTTGAGTGGCTGAATGGCCTACTCCTTTTGCTGTGTAACAGGCTCGAGGGACTGAATGGCCTCCTCCTGTTGCTGTGTAACAGGCTCGAGTGGCTGAATGGCCTCCTCCTGTTCCTGTGTAACAGGCTTGAGGGACTGAATGGCCTCCTCCTGTTGCTGTGTAACAGGCTCGAGGGGCTGAATGGCCTCCTCCTGTTGCTGTGTAACAGGCTCGAGGGACTGAATGGCCTCATCCTGTTCCTGTGTAACTGGCTCAAGGGACTGAATGGCCTCCTCCTGTCCCAGTGTAACAGGCTCGAGGGGCTGAATGGCCTCCTCCTGTCCCAGTGTAACAGGCTCGAGGGGCTGAATGGCCTCCTCCTGTTGCTGTGTAACTGGCTCGAGGGGCTGAATGGCCTCCTCCTGTTGCTGTGTAACAGGCTCGAGGGGCTGAATGGCCTCCTCCTGTTGCTGTGTAACAGGCTCGAGGGGCTGAATGGCCTCCTCCTGTTCCTGTGTAACAGGCTCGAGGGGCTGAATGGCCTCCTCCTGTTGCTGTGTAACAGGCTCGAGGGGCTGAATGGCCTCCTCCTGTTGCTGTGTAACAGGCTCGAGGGGCTGAATATCCTCCTCCTAAGAAAACATAGAAACATAGGAGCAGGAGTCGGCCATTTGGCCATTCGAGCCTGCGCCACCATTTAATATGATCATTGCTGATCCTCTATCTCAATACCATATTCCCGCTCTCTCCCCATACCCCTTAACACCGTTTGTGTCTTGAAATCTATCTATCTCCTTCTTAACTATAGTCAGTGACTTGGCCTCCACAGCCTCCTGTGTTAGAGAATTCCACAGGTTCACCACCCTCTGAGTGAAGACATTTCTCCTCATCTCAGTCCTAAATGTCCTACCCCGTATCCTGAGACTGTGACCCCTGGTTCTAGACCCCCCCCAGCCAGGGGAAACATCCTCCCTGCATGCAGTCTGATTGGTTGAGTTGACCATGTGTAGAAAGTATTTACAGAACCTTAATTTTTAATATTTCTTGAAATGCTTTGCCAGGCAAAAAGGTTTTACAAAGTGAAATAAAGTTGGTGACTGTAACAAGCAGTCTTTCACTGATAAGGACCCCCCCCAGGCCTGGTTCCCGACACCGAGCCGTTTTAACCCAGGTGTGTCTGGTTGACCCGAATCAGTCCCGCCTGCAACAGGCAGGACTGATCTTTAGGGCCCTTAAACAGCACTAATCGCCTTTATAATCCCATTTTAACAGGCCCTTGCCTGTTTAACCCTTTCCCCACGTAAAACACGCCTGGTGGGGATCACGCCTGTGAAACCTGGTGCGAGCACTATTGGCTTGCTGACTATCAGCTGCAGGTCAAGCATTAAAGTTGAGATTTGATCAGTCATCAATTGCAGGTGGCAGGACTTTGTTGTCTCAGGCCTGGGGCAACTTTTACCAGGCTTAATCACACCTGTGGAAGGTTGGAGCCTCGCACACTTCTCCAGTGTGACCTCCTGCGAAACCCCTCTCGCCACCCTCACTCAGCGCTTCCTCAACGGAGGCATCTACCAGAAGCATGGGAGGCCTTTTTTTCCTTCCCTTCTTGGCATTAGAGGACCTCCAGCACCAGCCGCGGCAGCAGCAGAACCAGGCACAACAGCAGCAGCAGCAACAGCAGCAGCAGCAGGAGCGACAGGCTGCTGCTCACCCACCTGAGGCAGCACAGGCCAGAAGGGGCCAGCGCCTGGAAGCCCGTCGACGCAGGAGATACCCCCCAAACAGGGTCTACAGACACAGGGTCAGCTACCTCAACATGACTGAGCAGCAGTGCCAAAGGCGGCTCCGACTTTCGCGACAGGTAGTGACTGACACCTGTGCAATGATACAGCAAGACCTGTTGCCCAGAGGACCAGGTGGACACTCCTTACCAGTGGCCATCAAAGTCACCACCGCACTCAACTTTTTTGCCTCAGTTTCATTCCAGGGATCATCAGCAGACATCAGTGGCATCTCCCAGGCGGCCGCACACACTTGCATCACACAGGTAACCGATGCCCTCTTTGCCCTCGCGCACAATCACATCCATTTCACCAGGGATCGCGCAAATGTCACGGCGCGAGCGGTTGGATTAGCTTATCTGGCAGACTTTCCAAGGGTGCAGGGCGTCATTGGCTGCACACATGTGGCCCTTAGGGCACCCCATCGTAATCCAGGTATTTTTGTCAACCGCAAGGGCTTCCACTCCCTTAACGTTCAGCTGGTGTGTGACCACAAGAAGGAGATTTTGCATGTTTGTCCCATGTACCCTGGCAGCTGCCATGACTCCTTCATACTGCACCAGTCTAGTGTGCCTCCGCTATTCAGGCAGCCAGACCAACTACACTGATGGCTACTTGGAGACAAGGGCTATCCCCTGAGGACTTGGCTAATGACGCCGTTGAGGAGGCCAGCCAACGAAGCTGAGGAGCGCTACAACTCCAGCCACATTTCCACCAGATCCATAATCGAGCAAACCATCGGCTTGCTGAAGATGCGCTTCAAATGCCTGGATAGATCAAGTGGAGTCCTACAGTACTCAACAGCCAGGGTCTCCAGAATCATCATGGTTTGCTGTGCACTCCACAACATGGCACAGCGTCGTGACTTGCAGATTCCTGAGGACCAAGTGGCTCCTCACATACCCTCCTCAGATGATGATGATGATGAGGAGGAGGGCGAAAACGAGCATCCTGCAGAGGCCCATCAACCAGAGGCAGCATTACGCGAGAACATTGCTGGTCGGGATGCAAGGAACGCACTCATCCTGGCCAGATTTGCTTAGCCTAGTACATCAAACACTTTAGCCTCGCTGCTTCTTACCTGAGCATCGGCAATGGCCAAACCCTGCAGATTCCGAGCTATTTGAACAGCATCCTGACAACTGCAAGTAATCCTAAGCCTTCAATGTGAAAGCCCCATTCGTAAAATGACACACGCCAGAACTGCAGCACTTGCCATCAGAATTTTTATGGAAAACAACCAACTGATGGCATTTTTACAAAATACACAACATTTCACCCAAGTGACTACCCTTGTGACTACTTGTGCTTTATTTTCCTCTTATGCGTGCTCCTACATAGTGGTTCCCCTGTGGCTTCAGCAGATGAGGAGGCCCCTTGCTCACTTTCGTGCTGCTCCTGTCTCGACACCTTTGGCGGGCGTCCTCTGGGGTTGCGAGCCTGTGAGGGCTCATCAGCAGTCTGCTGCTCCTGCGGCTGTGCAGGAGTTGAGACATCTATCTCACTTGGGTGTGGACTCCGGTGGGGCTCTGACCGAGGGCTCTGCAGTGGCATGGAAGTGTGAGTGCTTGGAGAGGAGCCCCCACTTCCTTGAGGCCTGCCACCAACCTCCCTCTCATGGGTCAGCTCCCCCTCCGCGCCTGCAAGTGGCTTGAGAGCACCTTGCTGCACATCAGGGGGGCCATGGGGACCCGTATCTGCAATGGCAGTCCTGCTCAGAAGGACGTCCATGAAGGTCTGGTTTCTCTGTTCAATAGATGCCCATCGCTCCTCAAGAGATGTCATTCTATTCTGAACACTCACCATGTTTTCCATACCCTGGCGACTAACCTCCTCCATGGCCGTAGCCCTCCTCTCCTCTACGGTAGCCATCCTCTCCTCTACGGTAGCCAGCCTTACCACGGAGGTAGCAATCATTTCCACGTAGGTAGCCATCCTTTCCGTGTTGATGCGTTCATGCGCCACTGACTCCACAAAGGGTCTGCTCATGTTCGCTATGAACTCCTCCATTCGCTCCACACTCGCAGCGACCCTGGAGACAAAACCTGCCAGAGACTCCTGCATCTGTGCTTGGAGTTCCATCACCTCTGATCTTATGGATGGACCCAGGGGCAGAGGGTCGACATGCAGCTGAGCTGAGCTGGCAGAGTCCTGCGCCCTCCAACGAGGACTCTCCACTGCTGTCCCTGGCTCCACAATCTGCTGATGCTCACTTGTGAGCTGTGATACACCAGGTGACACTATAATGCGGATAAATGTGAGGTTATCCACTTTGGTGGCAAAAACAGGAAGGCAGATTATTATTTGAATAGCAATAGATTGGGAGAAGGGGAAGTGCAAAGAGACCTGGGTGTTCTTGTGCACCAGTCGCTGAAGGTAAGCATGCAGGTGCAGCAGGCGGTTAAGAAGGCAAATAGTATGTTGGCCTTTGTAGCAAGAGGGTTCGAGTACAGGAACAAGGATGTCTTGCTCCAGTTGTACAGGGCCTTGGTGAGACCGCACCTTGAGTATTGTGTGCAGTTTTGGTCGCCTTATCTGAGGAAGGACATTCTTGCCATGGAAGGAGTGCAGCGAAGATTCACCAGGCTGATACCTGAGATGGCAGGAATGACGTATGAGGAGAGATTGTGTCGATTGGGCTTATACTCACTGGAGTTTAGAAGATTGAGGGGGGATCTCATTGAAACTTATAAAATTCTGTCAGGCCTGGACAGACTAGATGCAGGAAGGATGTTTCCGATGGCTGGGGAGTCCAGAACCAGGGGTCACAGTCTAAGGATAAGGGGTAAGCCATTTAGGACTGAGATGAGGAGGAATTTCTTCACCCAGAGAGTGGTGAACCGGTGGAATTCTCTGCCACAGAGGGCGGTGGAGGCCAGTTCATTAAATATATTCAAGAAGGAGTTGGATATATTTCTTAAGGCTAAAGGGATCAAGGGATATGGGGAGAAGGCAGGGACAGGGTACTGAACTTAAATAAAGGGAATTACGAGGGTATGAGACGGGAATTGGGTAAGATTGATTGGGTGGTGTTTCTGGGGGGATTGACAGTGGATAGACAATGGCAAGCATTCAAAGATAGAATGGAAGAATTCCAGAACATGTTTATACCGGTTTGGCATAAAAATAAACCTAAAAAGGTGACTCAACCGTGGATAACGAGGGAAATTAGGGACAGCATAAAATCAAAAAAAAGGGCATATCAACTGGCAAAAAAAAGCACCAGACCGGAAGATTGGGGGCAGTACAGGATACAGCAGAAGAGGACAAAGGGATTAATCAGGAAGGGGAAAATAGAATACGAAAGTAAACTAGCAGCAAAAATAAAGACAGACTGCAAAAGCTTTTATCGGTATATCAGGAGGAAAAGACTGGTAAAATCCCAAGTCGGTCCCCTGCAGTCCGATTCGGGAGAATATATAATGGAGAATAAGGAAATGGCAGACCAATTAAACTCATACTTTGGTTCTGTATTCACAAAGGAGGACACAAATAACCTCCCAGGAATATCGGCAAACATAGGGACTAATGAGAGGGAGGAGCTGACAGAAATTAGTATCTCTAGGGATATGGTGTTGGGTAAGTTGAGGGGACTGAAGGCCGACAAATCCCCGGGGCCTGATAAACTACATCCTAGGGTACTTAAGGAGGTGGCCCTGGAGATAGCAGATGCTCTAAGGATCATCTTCCGGAACTCCATTGACTCGGGAACAGTACCCGTGGATTGGAGGGTAGCTAATGTTACCCCAATATTTAAAAAGGGGGGTAGAGAGAAAGCAGGGAATTATAGACCAGTAAGCCTTACATCGGTTGTGGGCAAAATGCTAGAGTCCATTATTAAGGATAAAATAGCGGAGCACTTGACAAATGGGGAAAGGATCGGACAGAGTCAACATGGATTTACAAAGGGTAAATCGTGTTTGACTAATCTGCTGGAATTTTTTGAGGAAGTAACTGGTAAAATAGATGGGGGAGAGCCAGTGGATGTGGTGTACCTTGACTTCCAGAAAGCCTTCGATAAGGTTCCACACAAAAGATTGTCATGCAAAATTAAGGCTCATGGGATTGGGGGCAAAGTATTAACGTGGATAGAGAACTGGCTGGCGGATAGAAAACAGAGAGTTGGAATAAACGGCTCGTTTTCAGAGTGGCAGGCAGTGACCAGCGGGGTGCCGCAAGGATCTGTCCTGGGACCCCAGCTGTTCACAATATATATAAATGATCTGGATCAGGGAATTGGATGCAATATTTCCAAATTCGCTGACGACACTAAACTAGGAGGAGGGGTGGGCTCTGATGAGGATGTCAGGAGGCTACAGTGCGATTTGGACAGGTTGGGGGAATGGGCGGATACGTGGCAGATGCACTATAATGTGGATAAATGCGAGGTTATCCACTTTGGGGGTAAAAACAGGAGGGTAGATTATTATCTAAATGGCAATAGATTGGGAGATGGGGAAGTGCAGAGGGACCTGGGTGTTCTTGTGCACCAGTCACTGAAGGAGAGCATGCAGGTGCAACAGGCGATTAAGAAGGCAAATGGTATGTTGGCCTTCATATCAAGGGGGTTCGAGTATAGGAATAGGGATACCTTACTACAGCTGTACAAGGTGCTGGTGAGACCGCATCTGGAGTATTGTGTACAGTTTTGGTCGCCCCATCTGCGGAAGGATGTTCTTGCCATGGAAAGAGTGCAACGGCGATTCACCAGGCTGATACCTGGAATGGCGGGAATGACCTACGAAGAGAGATTAAATAGTTTGGGCTTGTACTCACTGGAGTTTAGAAGATTGAGAGGGGATCTCATCGAAACATATAAAATTATGGCAGGCCTGGACAGGCTGAATTCAGAGAGAATGTTTCCAATGGCCAGGGAGCACAGAACCAGGGGCCACAGTCTAAAAATAGCGGGCAAATCATTTAAAACAGAGATGAGGAAGAATTTCTTCACTCAAAGAGTGGTGAGCCTGTGGAATTCCCTGCCACAGAGGGCTGTGAAGGCTAATTCAATAAATATTTTCAAGAGAGAATTGGATATATTTCTGAAGGCTAAGGGGATTAAGGGTTACGGAGAAAAGGCGGGGACGGGGTACTGAACTGGTAAGATCAGCTATGATCTCAGACGAGGATCAGCCATGATCTCATTGAATGGCGGAGCAGGCTCGAAGGGCCGAATGGCCTACTCCTGTTCCTATCTCTATGCTATGTTATGATCTCATTGAATGGCGGAGCAGGCTCGAGGGGCCGAATGGCCTACTCCTGCTCCTATCTTCTATGTTTCTATGTTTCTATGTGACAACTCTACTCTATGTCCCGAAGATGCCCCCGAGGTGTGAGTGTCTGCGCTGGTGCTGGGTGCGCTTATTTCTGCTGATGCTGCGCCCTCAGAGGTTGCAGATTCCTCTGAGGAGTCTGGATTCTCAGGCTCTTCCTCCTGCATAGTGGGAACGAGGGCTCCCGATGGTCCTGTGGAGGAGTAATGGAAAGAGTTAGAGATGTGATGCCAAGGCTACATGCACATTGCATTTTGCAGATGATCATAAGTCCATGTGATGTAGCTTCAGAATCATTATCAGCGACTCATACAATGTCAATGAGAGAGATGGAAAACTATTGCGGGGATGCACCTGTCTGTCCTTCCCCAACTTCCACATCTGTATCAGCCCCGACTATCCCCAGGACGGCTTCCTCCCAGGGGGTCAGGTGGGCTACCGAGGGCGGCCCTCCTCCTGTCCTCGCTCGCTCTCTTTTGTTGTGAGCACTCTTTTCCTGCAATGAGGGAGACAAGTGGAGGTTGAGTGAGAATGAAGGAGTGAGTGCAGAGATTGCATAGCATAGATACTTAGAAGGAGACAAAGATGGAGTGAGGTTGCAAGACCAAGGACCCTCCCTGTGTGTTGTCAGTTGTGTTCAAAGCATCAGAGTGAGAGGGAGTGTGAGGGCTGCATGGTCGAATAGTTAGGTGAATGTGAGCATAGAGAGAGAGGGAATGGGTAAGGGTGCATGGATGTCAGTGTCAAGTGGGATGTGGAGGAAGAGATTGTTAAAGCTGAGTGCTGGTGAAGAAAGGCAATGGGGATCAGATTGAGGGTGATGGGAACTTCATACTTACTTTTCCAATGCGATGAAGGTCATGGAATCTTTTCCTGCACTGTATCCAGGTGCGCCATGTGAGCCCCAAGGAATTGACTTCCCCAGCCACCTGTAGCCACACAGCCTTGGTCTGACTGGGAGGCCTCTTCCTCCCTGAAGAAGGGAACAGGACCTCCCTGTGGGCCCTAGCACCATCCAGCAATGCCTGGAGTGAAGCCTCATCAAATTTGGGGGCAGCTCTTGCCCTCTCGCTGGCCATTGCTCCTGCAGGCTCCCGTGCCATCTTAACGGTGAAGTTTGGGAGCCTGCAGAAGATGCAGGGCTTGCTGTGGACCTTAAAAGCAGCAGCAATGATGACGTCATATTCTGCGACTTTCTGACTGGAAATATTCAATTGCCAAGGGTTCCCACACGTTGGAAATCAATTGGCCAATTGAGTTAAAATTGCATCAATCTCACAGACCCGTTTAGATTCGTGTGGGAAACACTAAATTCGGGGAACCTGACAATTCCCTGCACCTGAGTTAAAATTGACCCCGGTGTCTCTGGTGACCTTTCTGAGGTGAGAAGTCAAACCTTTGAAGTTTTGGAATGCAGAATACGACGTAACTCATGAACCGAATCAAGTGGTTTCTGCCACTTTTGTAAACTTTAGGAGTGAATGAACAAACTGTGATAAAGACAAACTGAATAATAGCCACACAGTAGTACGATAGCTAAATACTGCGGATGCTGGAAATCCGAAATAACAACAGAAAATGCTGGAAAAACTCAGCAGGCCAGGCAACGTCCGTGGAGGGAGAAATAGAGTCAACGTTTCAGGTCGAAACCCTTCGTCAGGACTGAGAGAAAACACAGGAACTAGCCGCACAGGATGTGTGAGTGTGAACGTTTGACAGCTCAAAACAGCTCCGACCAACATTAAAGTAACATTTCACTATCTCTGAATGATTGCTTTACTGCAAAAGGCAAGTAAAGCTGTATAAAACACGATGGCTAAAGAATATCAGCACAGCAGTTAGAGGAAGGGGGCCTGGCCGGTCATCTTACCTATGGGGATTGAGCTGCAGTCAGAGGAAGGGGGCCTGGCCGGTCATCTTACCTATGGGGATCGAGCTGCAGTCAGAGGAAGGTGGCTTGGCCAGTCATCTTACCTACGGGGATCGAGCTGCAGTCAGAGGAAGGGGGCTTGGCCAGTCTTTTTGGGGTGGCAGGCGGTGACTAGTGGGGTACCGCAGGGATCAGCGCTTGGACCTACAATCAACGCTGGGCTGATCATCAGCGAGTGGGTGTGTGTCTGATTTCCTGTAATATTATTGGTGGACTGCTGGAATAGTGGTTGGGGTTTTGAATCTGTTTTAGGAACAATAAAAGGTTAAAGACAGAACCCGTGTGTCTGGTGTAATTTCTCATAAGTCTCAAGTCGGAACTCCATAACCTGTTGGACGGGGCGAGGGGTCGTTCCGCACGTCCTACACCCCCAACCAGGGGAAACATCCTCCCTGCTTCCAGCCTGTCTAGCCCTGTCAGAATTTTATACGTTTCAATGAGATCCCCTCTCATTCTTCTAAACTCTAGTGAATACAGGCCGAGTCGATCCAATCTCTCCTCATACGACAGTCCTGCCATCCCAGGAATCAGTCTGGTGAACCTTCGCTGCACTCCCTCTATGGCAAGTATATCCTTTCTTCTGAGGTAAGGAGACCAAAACTGCACACAGTACTCCAGGTGCGGTCTCACCAAGGCCCTGTACAACTGTAGTAAGACATCCTTGCTCCTGTACTCAAATCCTCTTGCAATGAAGGCCAACATACCATTTGCCTTCCTAACTGCTTGCTGCACCTACATGTTTGCTTTCAGTGACTGGTGTACAAGGACACCCAGGTCCCTCTGTACATCAACATTTCCCAATCTATCACCATTTAAATAATACTCTGCCTTTCTGTTTTTCCTACTGAAGTGGATAACTTCACATTTATCCACGTTATACTGCATCTGCCATGTATTTGCCCACTCACTCAACTTGTCTAAATCGCCTTGAAGCCTCTTTGCATCCTCCTCACAACTCACAATCCCACCTAGTTTCGTGTCGTCAGCAAACATGGAAATATCCCTCATCCAAATCATTGATATATATTGTGAATAGCTGGGGCCCAAGCACTGATCCCTGCGGTACCCCACTAGTCACCGCCTGCCACCCCGAAAAAGACCCATTTATTCCAACTCTCTGTTTCCTGTCTGTTAACCAATTTTCAATCCATGCCAGTATATTACCCCCAATCCCATGTGCTTTAATTTTGCACACTAACCTCTTATGTGGGACTTTATCAAAGGCCTTCTGAAAACCAAACACACCACATCCACTGGTTCTCCCTTATCTATTCTACCAGTTACATCCTCAAAAAACTCCAGTAGGTTTGTCAAACACGATTTCCCTTTCATAAATCCATGTTGACTTTGTCTAATCCCATTGATATTTTCTAAGTGTCCTGTTATCACATCCTTTATAATAGACTCTAGCATTTTCCCTACTACAGATGTTAGGTTAACTGGTCTGTAGTTCCCTGTTTTCTCTCTCCCTCCTTTTTTAAATAGTGGGGTTACATTTGCTGTTCCTGTGTAAAAGGCTTGAGGGGCTGAATGGCCTCCTGCTGTTCCTATGCAACAGACTCGAGGGGCTGAATGGCCTCCTGCTGTTCCTGTGTAACAGGCTCAAGGAGCTGAATGGCTTCCTCCTGTTCCTGTGTAATAGGCTTGAGGGGCTGAATGGCCTCCTCCTGTTCCAGTGTAACAGTCTCGAAGGGCTGAATGGCCTCCTCCTGTTCCTGTGTAACAGGCTCAAGGGGCTGAATGGCCTCCTCCTGTTTCTGTGTAACAGTCTCGAGGAGGCTAAGTGGCCTCCTCCTGTTCCTATGGTAACAGGCTCGAGGGGCTGAATGGCCTCCTCCTGTTCCTGTGTAACAGGCTCGAGGGGCTGAATGGCTTCCTCCTGTTCCTGTGTAACAGGCTCGAGGGGCTGAATGGCCTCCTCCTGTTGCTATGTAAAAGGCTCGAGTAGGCTAAGTGGCCTCTCCTCCTGTTCCTATGGTAACAGGCTCGAGGGGCTGAATGGCCTCCTCCTGCTCAACAGGCTCGAGGGGCTGAATGGCCTCCTGTTCCTGTGTAATAGGCTCGAGGGGCTGAATGGCCTCCTCCTGTTCCTCTTCCTAAAGTGACAATAATTGGACTTCATTCTTACATTCACTTTGACCAACTGAACAAACCATTGATATTGTTCCTTTTTGTGGTGTCTCAATACTTGACGTGGGGGCTGGTGCACATCCTTCTGACTGGCACCAGCAGATTCAGGATGACTGGAAATGGCAGCATTTTACAATGCTATTCAAGTGATACTGACCAGTGAACTTGTTTGGATTAGCCCAAAGTTTTCCGGTGTTACAATGGCACTTCCATTGATTTCCGTCCCTAAACCTCTCCGCCTCTCTCCTCTCTACCTCTCTCTCCTCCTTTAAGACGCTCCTTTAAAACCTATCTCTTTGACCGAGCTTTATCTCTTTATGTGGCGCGGTGTCACACTTTGTCTTGATAACACTCCTTGGGACATTTTACTACATTAAGGGCGCTATATCAATGCAAGCTGTTGTTGAGATATTCCCTTTCTCAACTAGATGGTTCCATTCCCTTTGAGATGGTCCCATTTCCATCCAATTAGTCTCCAGGTCATAAACGACACTGAAAACCTTGATACTGTTGGAGAAGCACCCGGGAAGGCGCCGAACACCTCGAGTCTCTTCACCGGGAGCAAACGGAAGCCAAGCACAGGCAGCACAAGGAGCGCACGTCAACCCAAGCACCCCACCCACCCGCCCCTTCAACCACCGTCTGCCCCACCTGTGACAGAGACTGTAGGTCCCGCATTGGACTCACCAGTCACCTGAGAACTCATTTTTAATGTGGAAGCAAGTCATCCTCGGTTCCGAGGGACTGCCTAAGAAGACTGTTGGTCAGCCTAACCCGATGCACAATCATTGCCTTTATCCCAAAGCACAAAACAGAAATGAAGGAACAGGCTGCAGGTCCGTCAGTGTCGACGGAGGAAGCAGAGGAGTTAATGTTAAGGCCCTTAAGCTGTTCGGATGAAGGGTTTACACCTGAAACAATAACTTGTCTGTTTTCTACACAGGTGCTGACTTGTATTTCCTGTCTCCAGCATCAGCAGTATGGCACTCTGCCAGCACCCCATGTTTACGCAAAGACTTGACACCGTGGTTTCCATGGGAGGGTGAGGGGGAGGGGAGGCTGAAAGTCTTTGTCAGAAAGAGTTACGAGTCTCAATGGAATGAAACAGATCACCACCCTGATATCTGGAACACAGAGGGATCAGACAAACCCCTGGCTCTAAATACAAGCTGAACAATTGTAATTCCTCCATCAGGCTCCCCCACTCCCCCCCAAGGCACACAGACTCACACCCAGACACACACACACACACTCAGACACACACAGACTCACACCCAGACACACACACAGATTCAGACACTCACACACACACTCACACCGAGACACACACACTCACAGCCAGACACACTCACATCCACACTCACACACACACACACACACACACACACACTCACACCCAGACACACTCACCACTTGGGGGTGGGTGGGGGGTGGGGGTTTGGGTTGGGGGGTTTGGGGGTGGGTGGGGGGGTTGGGTGGGGGTTTGGGGGGTTGGTGAGGGTGGGTGGTGGGTGGGTTGGGAGGGGGGTGGGTGGGGTTTGGGTGGTGGGGGGGGGTTGGGTGGTGGGGGGGGGTTGGTGGGGGGGGGTCTAGTATCGTGCAGGAAACCCGTAAGTTGGAGTTTGCAACAACAGTAGAGGAAGTTCAATGCTGGATTTGAGTGTGGTGCCACGCTCCTGAATTCAGTGCTAGAACTGCTTTAATGACCTCACCAGGTCAGGAAAGGTGAGTAAAGTTGCACATTCACCTACATCCTGTTGTGTGCATCACACCCTCTGCTCACCCTGCCTTGTCAAGCCTACTCCATCACATCACTCCTCACACCCACTTACCTTGCCCACCCACCCATCCTTCTCTTTCTATGCACTTCCTCACATCTCCATCTATCCATCCACCACTCCCACTCACCCTTATCCTTATGCAATTTCATATCTCTCCCTGATAGTCACCCTCACCAAATACACGCCATCCACTGGGTGAACGGGTGCCACTACAGTCACTCATAGGACTGTCTTTCCCTGGTTGCAGGAGAAGAGAGCACAGAACACCAGGGAGAGGGCGAGAACCAGAGCTGGTCCTCCATGCATTTCCCAGCTGACAACTGCAGAGGAGAAGGCGGTGGTGTTTCAGCGTCCCTGGCCATCGGAGATGGGGAGACGGGGACCTCCCAGCTACCCGGTGACACAATTCAATATCAGCGACCCACATGTCATACAGCACTCAGTCATGTTAACTTGATTTCAACAGCGAGTGAAATATGATCATCTTCATAATGATAACTTGCAACATACTTACCTTGCCAGTAATAATTCCTGTCCGACGGGGCCTTCATGTGCAGCAGGAGTTGCTTGAGGCCACAGGCAGTGATTCCTCAGAGGAGCTGATTCCCCCTGAGGGTGCACCATCACCGATTCATGCATACCATGCACCAGCTCAGATACTCGCACTCAGTGGCACCAGTTAGACAGATAGTTGGTTATTCACCGCATGAGCCACACTTCACAAGTGAGCAAGAATGGATGGTGGTGGCAGAGACAGCTGTGGAGAGTCCACTTCGGAGGGCGCAGGTCGCTCCAAGCTCTGCTCAGCGAGACACAGATACTGTACCCCGGGGGGGCTCTCGATGAAAAGGACAATCATTGAGCAGCAGCAGACAATGTGCGATGCACTGACAGGCCTTCCACGCACACTGACACGATTGCAGAAAGAATGGAGGAGTCCGCCTCAAGCACGAGAGGGTTGATGTCACAAGGCATTGTGACGCTGTCTTCTTCCATGGAAAGAGTGGCCAACCCCGTGGAGCATCAAACGTGGAAATCAAATGAGTCCATGCACGCCTTGACCACGGCCGTGCACACCCTGGATGACAACATCTCTGCCACCTTAAATAGGATGACAGATACCTTAGCTTTGTCCTTACAGTGCCACACTGATCTGCACTAAAGTGCTCCCCAGCAGAGTGGTAGCATTGAAGTGCGGTTGGCCCATGAGAAGGATGATGGTGAAAGGGGACCTGGAAGTGGGGACTCCACTTAAAGTGCTTCCACTTCTCACTCATTGCCCTCCCCTCAGTCAGTACCCCACATGCTGCCTCGTGTCCCGATGGCCCAGTCTGCCCGTGCACAGGTGCAGGTGGAACAATCTTTGGAGGGGCCCTCATGGACTTCAAAACACAAAGGACGTCGGCCAAGATCATCTCAGCAGTCAGGACAGGGATGTGAGCAGCCTGCCTCTACCTCTGCTGAAGCCACAGGGGTTGCACCACATAGAAGCGGTAGGAAAAGGAAGAGTAAAGCTTTGTACAGGGAACTTTTTTTTATCCGGCACCGACGGGACCGGCGTGGTGCCAGTTGATCAAAAAGTCCGGATTACAGAGAGGTATAGTTACCAAGGTATGATAGCCCCGTACACGGCCACAGGTGCAGGAGCCCCGGTTGCCCGGCGCTTGTACAGAAGTCCCGGTTACATGGCCACAGATCCAGGAACCCTGGTTACACGGCCACTAATATATAGTAAAACTTACCTGAACCTACTCCTGAATTTTGCCGGTTAAGAGAGTTTCCTGTAGTTGCATAAGGGTATATGAGAAAATGTAATGTTATGTTTCTGTTGTTTAGTTAAAGCATATAAATACTGGGGGAGAAATTGGGCACCTTAGTGCCTCCAGTCAGCGCCTCCGGGGGCGCTAACAGGACGCTACCGGCTTTGCGACCAGGCGCGCCGATAGTACCGACGCCCACGAAATTGACATGAAGGTTTGAGGCGGTGGTAACCACTGGCGCCACGATCTCCTACACCCGGAGATCATGATGTCATCACCGTGCGCAGTGCCCCGGCTCTGAGATTCACTCTTGCCCCCTGCCTGAGCGGCTGCCGTTAGCAACAACAGGTAGAGGAGTCGGAGGAACGCAGGGGGAGTGATGGGGAGTGATGGGGGAGTGATGGGGGAGCGACGGGGGAGCGATGGGGGGGCGATGGGGGAGCGATGGGGGAGCGATGGGGGGCGATGGGGGAGCGATGGGGGAGTGATGGGGGCAATGGGGAGGCGATGGGGGAGTGATGGGGGAGTGCAGGGGGAGCGATGGGGGAGTGATGGGGGAGTGATGGGGAGCGATGGGGGAGAGATGGGGGAGTGATGGGGGAGTGATGGGGGGCGATGGGGGAGTGATGGGGGAGCGATGGGGGAGCGATGGGGGAGTGATGGGGGAGTGATATATAAAGGCATCAACTTCCTTTTTATTAGCCGGCAAAGAATTCTCCCTTGTCAGTTTGAAATAGGCAAACAGGCGTTTTGAGCAATTTGAGCGTTTTCAACTTGAAGGAGTTTTCCGGCTGAGAAAAATGTATCACTTTCATTTGGGTTACATTTGATAGTGCAACATTTCCATCATTTAATGGGGGCTGTACCGGCGCTGGACCTCGACCTCCAGCGTCACCGTCGTAGGCAGCAGAGGCAGAGAGAAAGATTACAAAATGTGGCCAGAGGGAGGAGGGCCAACAGGGCTCTCAACAGGAGGCCTTACCCTCCCAGGGTATTCCGGCAGCATTTTTCCTGCATCAATCTCTCCGAGGAGCAGTGTCTGAGACGGCTCCGCTTCACCAAGGACGTGGTCACAGACCTCTGCCACCTCCTGCAGTCAGACCTCGAGCCTGAGATCAGGACCACCACGGTTCTCTCAGTGGCAGTCACGGTCACCGCCGCCCTCAATTTCTACGCCAGCGGATCCTTCCAGTGTGCAACAGGAGACACTTCTAACATATCGCAGTTGGCCGTCCATTGCTCCATCTACGAGGTCACAGATGCTCTGTACAGAAGGAGAAGGAACTACATTTCCTTTCCCATTACCAAAGAGAAGCAGTGTGAGTGTGCATGTGGCTTTGCCAAGATAATGGGCTTCCCCTTGGTGCAGGGCGCCATTGACTGCACCCACATCGCTTTGCGGGCACCTCATAACAATCCAGAGGTATTCCATAACCGCAATGGCTACCACTCACTTAATGTGCAGTTGTTGTGCGACCACACACAGCGGATCCTGACCGCCAATGCCCGCTATCCTGGCAGCAGACACGATGCCTTCATCCTGTGCCTGACCGGTGGGCCAGATCTGTTCCAGCCACCACATGAAGCTTGCGGCTGGCTGCTGGGAGACAAGGGCTATCCACTCTCCACCTGGCTCATGACTCCCCTCCACAACCCCAACACTCGTGCCCAGCACACATACAATAAGAGACATGCTGCCACCAGGAACATCATTGAGCAGACTATCAGAGTGCTCAAGCAACGGTTCCGCTGCCTTGACCATTCGGGAGGAGCCCTCCAGTACTCGGCTGAGCGGGTGTCACTTTTCGCCGTCATCTGCTGCATGCTGCAAAACTTGGCCATTATGAGGGCCCAGCCATTGCCACCAGGCATAACTCCACCACTTCAGGAGGAGGAGGAGGAGGAGGAGGAGGAGGAGGACGAGGATGAGGAGGAGGAGGAGGAACAAGAGCACGAACAGCAGCGACAGAGGAGCCAGCCACTCCATCGGCCTTGTGGAAGAGCGGCCCGTGACCGCCTCATCAGACTGCGGTTCCAATGAATTGGAGGCCACTTCCCAATTGCTCATCCAGTCCCCATCATTTCATCAATTTCTCATTCGATACCACATCCCAAAGCTAAAATGAGACACATAAGAACATAAGAGCATAAGAAATAGGAGCAGGAGTAGGCCATTCGGCCCCTCGAGCCTGCTTTGCCATTCAATAAGATCACGGCTGATCTGGCCTCAACTCCACTTTTTTGCCTGATCCCCATAACCCTTGACTCCCCTGTATTTCAAAAATCTGTCTATCTCAGCCTTGAATATATTTAATGATCCAGCCTCCACAGCTCTCTGGGGCAGAGAATTCCAGAGATTCACAACCCTCTGAGAAAAGAAATTCCTCCTCAACTCTGTTTTAAATGGGCGACCCCTTATTCTGAAATTATGCCCCCTGGTTCTAGATTCCCCCACGAGGGGAAACAACCTCTCAGCATCTACCTTGTCAAGCCCCCTCAGAATCTTATATGTTTCAATAAGATCACCTCTCATTCTTCTAAACCCCAATGAGTCATAAGACAACCCCTTCATCCCAGGGATCAACCTAGTGAACCTTCTCTGAACAGCCTCCAATGCAAGTATATCCCTCCTTAAATAAAGTGACCAAAACTGTACACAGTACTCCAGGTGTGGTCTCACCAACGCCCTGTACAGTTGTAGCAGGACTTCCCTATTTTCTTATTACTTGCTGTACCTCTCCATCACCATTTCTGCAACACTCCAATAATAAATGTATACACAATTAGTAATCACATATGCACAACAACAATATTAACTAATCACCCTTGTGCAAACCCTTACTTCCCCTCTTTACCATGCCTTTTCCTAATCCAGTGCTCCTACGTGGCGTCTCCCCAGTGGCTGCAGCAGGGCTGGTGGAAGGCTGCTGAGTGTCACTGCCAGAGACTTCAGATGGCCTTGCAGGACGCCCTAGACCAGCTCTGGGCCTGAAAGGCCCGGCTGTAGACTGCACCACCTCAGCATGGGCGGCAGCAGTCTGGGCTGGCTGGATAACAGGCAGTGACAAGGGCAATGGCGGAGTGGCAGTGGTGGGAGCAGGAATGCTGTCATCCTGAGAGAGGACAGCAGCTTCCTGCTCCACTGACCCACTGCCACTCCCCCAGGGCAGCACCTCAGCATCCCTACCAATCTGCTGCAGCACAGATTGCTGGGCTGCTGCGATACTGTGGTGGACCCAGCGACGATGGCAGCAGTCAGAGCTTGCGTGGCATCAAGCGGAGATTGCATGAGAGCAGCCAATTTGCACACAGCAAGCTCCCACAAACAGCAATGTGATAATGACCAGATAATCAGTTTTTGTTATGTTGGTTGAGGGATAAATACTGGCCAGGACCAGAAGGAGCAGATAATGCAGGAAATATGTCAATATTTAACCAAGTGCTGGATGACTAATTGGGTTGATTCTGAGCAGTGTAACGCCAGCTGCCGGATGTGCTGTTCTGGCACTATCTCAGTGATATACTGAGCAGGGAGTAGAGTACAGGGACAGTCGGCAACAGTTCAGCCTGTCCATTTCTGGGCTATCTCTGTCTCCTTTATTTGAATAGTGGGGTCACATTTACAGGACTCTGCCAGTTGGAATCTGGCCACTGCAACACCGTCACCTTTTTACTGCCCTTTATGTTTTTGCTCCTTTTATCATTTACCCCATGAAGCAGGTGAATGAGGCCAGTCAGGAATAAGGCCCATTAATGTTGAATCCCAGCACTTTAAATTCTCTTCCACCATCTCTGGGCCCAGCACATACCTTACTTTTCAAAAATTCACTCTGGGGCTGTGGGCGTCGCTGGCAAGGCCGGCATTTATTGCCCGTCCCTAACTGCCCTGAGCCGGTGGTGGTGAGCCGCCCTCCTGAACCGCTGGGAGCGGGTTTGATACAAACTGAGTGACTCGCTGGGCCACTTCAAAGGGCGGTTAATAGTCAACCACGTTGGTGTGGGTCTGGAGTCACGTATAGGCCAGACCGGGTAAGGATGGCAGGTTTCCTGCCCTAAAGGACATGAGTGAACCCGCTGGGTTTTTACAACAATCCGACAGCTTCAGGGTCACTTTCACTGACAACAGCTTTTTATTTTCAGAGTTTGTTTTAAAAACAGAATTCAAATTCTGACCTGGTGGGATTTGAACTGTTGTTGTCTGGATTATTAGCCCAGTAACATAAACGCTGCTTATTACTACACATCTTGTTCGGTGAAGCAAGCTAAACAAAAGCCTAACCGGAAGGATGTGCCACAAGCTCACTGGCTCCCTGCTGACCTACGCTTTTCCAAAATCTGTTCATTGTAAACTAGAATGTCAGAATAGGGTCACAAGGAGCAAGTGGGGTGGGGTACAGTCGAACGCTTTGTTTAGGTCAGATCAGGTCACGTGAAGCAGGCTGACTATTTTGGATCTGTTTCATGTTAAATCCCGTGCAAAGTATCAGCTGCTCATTTTAAAAACATTTTGTTTTGGTCCCTTGGAGCTTTTTGATCCTCCTCTCGGAGACTCAGGCAGGCTCGGATCAGACGTGGAGACTCAGGCAGGCTCGGATCAGACGTGGAGACTCAGGCAGACTCGAATCAGACGTGGAGCCTCAGGCAGACTCGGATCAGACGTGGAGACTCAGGCAGACTCGGATCAGACGTGGAGCCTCAGGCAGACTCGAATCAGACGTGGAGACTCAGGCAGACTCGAATCAGACGTGGAGCCTCAGGCAGACTCGGATCAGACGTGGAGCCTCAGGCAGACTCGGATCAGACATGGAGCCTCAGGCAGACTCGGACACAGACGTGGAGACTCAGGCAGACTCGGATCAGACGTGGAGACTCAGGCAGACTCGGATCAGACGTGGAGACTCAGGCAGACTCGAATCAGACGTGGAGCCTCAGGCAGACTCGGATCAGACGTGGAGACTCAGGCAGACTCGAATCAGACGTGGAGCCTCAGGCAGACTCGGACACAGACGTGGAGACTCAGGCAGACTCGGATCAGACGTGGAGACTCAGGCAGACTCGGATCAGACGTGGAGACTCAGGCAGACTCGGATCAGACGTGGAGACTCAGGCAGACTCGGACACAGACAGCAGCCACCAGCCTCTCTCCAGTACCTCCCTCGCCCAAGTGGTTTGGCAGGCTATTCGGCTGCGTGAAGCCCCCCAACCAAGCCCAACCCTGCCCTACCCCCAATGTTCACTCACATTGTCCTGGTTGTTGTCCAGCAGAGGTCACTGGACAACAACCAGGCATAGGTGGAATTCAATACTGTAACTGGGAATAGGATCGTGGCTGTGGGGGAGCAGAGGGAGTTGGGGGTTCAGGTTCACAGGGCATTAAAGGCAGTGCCTCTGGGTGATAAGACCGTAAAACAAGCCAATGGAATCCTAGGGTTTATCGTGAACTATAGAATATATAAGCCAAGCGGTAATGATGAGCCGATATGAACAAGACCTCAGTGTGAGCACTGTGGGCAGTATTGGTCCACACTATAGGAAGGATGTTGAGGCAATAGAGAGGGTGCAACAGAGTCACTCGGAGGCTGCCCGGTATGTGAAATTACAAATACAAAAAAGAGATTCTGGGCGATGTGACAGGGATGAAAGGATGAGGCGGGCTAGAAGCTGACGGTTCCCAGTAGTTGAGGGGTCAAGAACAAGGGACCACTGATGCAAGATTAATGTAGAAGAGGAGATCAAAAAATATATGAAGACATTTAAGATAGAAAGGGGGGGGGATAATTGATAAACTATTTAAACTTAGAGAGGATAAAACCCCTGGCCCGGGTGGATTGCATCCGCGCATGTTAAAAGAAGTTCGGGAAGTGGTAGCAGAGGCACTATTACATTTATATAAAAATTCACTAGAAAAGGAAATAATGCCAGAGGACTGGTGGACAGTTAATATGATTCCTATATTTAAAAAGGGAGATATAACAAGTCAAGGGGACTATAGGCCAGTTAGCTTAACATTGGTGGTAGGAAAGATAATGGAATTCATACTCAAAGATGTCAGCATGTATTTAAAAGAGAAGGTTATGCTTAATGAACCTTACTGAATTCTCTGAAGAAGTAACAGAAAGATTAGACAAGGGTAATACAGTGGATGTAATATATTTGGATTTTCAAAAGGCCTTCGATAAGGTACTGCATTGAAGACACATGACTAAAGTCAGAACATATGGACAAATGTAAGAAGTCACACAACACCAGGTTATAGTCCAACAGCTTTATTTGAAATCACAAGGTTTCGGAGCGCTGCTCCTTCTTCAGGTGAAGTGGAGAAATGCATAAAGACACAGCTTATATAGTCAGAGAATCATGTCAGATGTTTACAGGTAACCTTTCCAACTGCCATTTATCACACCTCGGCAGAGAGATAATCACAGCAGTCAAAGGTGTGAATGGTGTCCAAACAGGTCAGTCAGGGAAACATTACATCAAAGAACAATGAGGTGGGGTCACAAGGGGTCAAATATTGCAGATGCTGGGGTCTGTATGAAAAACAAAAAAACAGACAAAAAACATTTTTTTTGGCTGGAAATCACAGCAGGTCCGGCCGCATCTGTGTCGAGAGAACAAGCCAATGTCGACTCGAGTCTGGATGACCCTGCGTCAGGTGGGGTTACATGTAGCGTGACATGAACCCAAGATCTCTGTTGAGGCCGTCCTCATGGGTGCGGAACTTGGCTATCAGTTTCTGCTCTACGATTTTGCGTTGTCGTGTGTCTCGAAGGCCGCCTTGGAGAATGCTTACCCGAAGATCAGAGGCTGAATGTCCTAGACTGCTGAAGTGTTCCCCGACTGGGAGGGAACACTCCTGCCTGGTGATTGTTGCGCGGTGTCCGTTCATCCGTTGTCGCAGTGTCTGCATGGTCTCGCCGATGTACCATGCTCCGGGGCATCCTTTCCTGCAACGTATGAGGTAGACAACGTTGGCCGAGTCACATGAGTATGTACCATGTACCTGGTGGGTGGTGTCCTCACGTGTGATGATGGTATCTGTGTTGATGATCTGGCATGTCTTGCAGAGGTTGCTGTGGCAGGGTTGTGTGGTGTCGTGGTCGCTGTTCTCCTGGAAGCTGGGTAATTTGCTGCGAACGATGGTCTGTTTGAGGTTAGGCGGCTGTTTGAAAGCGAGTAGTGGAGGCGTGGGGATGGCCTTAGCGAGGTGTTCGTCGTCATCGATGACATGTTGAAGGCTGCGAAGAACATGGCGTAGTTTCTCCGCTCCGGGGAAGTACTGGACGACGAAGGGTACTCTGTTGGTTGTGTCCCGTGTTTGTCTTCTGAGGAGGTCTATGCGATTTTTCGCTGTGGCCCGTCGGAACTGTCGATCGACGAGTCGAGCGTCATATCCCGTTCTTACAAGGGCATCTTTCAGTGTCTGTAGGTGTCCATCGCGTTCCTCCTCGTCTGAGCAGATCCTGTGTATTCGCAGGGCTTGTCCATAGGGGATGGCTTCTTTAACGTGGTTAGGGTGGAAGCTGGAGAAGTGAAGCATCGTGAGGTTGTCCGTGGGCTTGCGGTAGAGTGAAGTGCTGAGGTGTCCGTCTTTGATGGAGATTCGTGCGTCCAGGAATGAGACCGATTCTGAGGATCAACACAGATACCATCATCACACGTGAGGACACCACCCACCAGGTACATGGTACATACTCATGTGACTCGGCCAACGTTGTCTACCTCATACGTTGCAGGAAAGGATGCCCCGGAGCATGGTACATCGGCGAGACCATGCAGACACTGTGACAACGGATGAACGGACACCGCGCAACAATCACCAGGCAGGAGTGTTCCCTGCCAGTCGGGGAACACTTCAGCAGTCAAGGACATTCAGCCTCCGATCTTCGGGTAAGCATTCTCCAAGGCGGCCTTCGAGACACACGACAACGCAAAATCGTCGAGCAGAAACTGATAGCCAAGTTCCGCACCCATGAGGATGGCCTCAACAGAGATCTTGGGTTCATGTCACGCTACATGTAACCCCACCTGACGCAGGGTCATCCAGACTCGAGTCGACATTGGCTTGTTCTCTCGACACAGATGCGGCCGGACCTGCTGTGATTTCCAGCCAAAAAAAATGTTTTTTGTCTGTTTTTTTGTTTTTCATACAGACCCCAGCATCTGCAATATTTGACCCTTTGTGACCCCACCTCATTGTTCTTTGATGTAATGTTTCCCTGACTGACCTGTTTGGACACCATTCACACCTTTGACTGCTGTGATTATCTCTCTGCCGAGGTGTGATAAATGGCAGTTGGAAAGGTTACCTGTAAACATCTGACATGATTCTCTGACTATATAAGCTGTGTCTTTATGCATTTCTCCACTTCACCTGAAGAAGGAGCAGCGCTCCGAAACCTTGTGATTTCAAATAAAGCTGTTGGACTATAACCTGGTGTTGTGTGACTTCTTACATTTGTCCACCCCAGTCCAACTCCGGCATCTCCACACCAGGACATATGGAGACAGGGGACAAGCAGCAAAATGGATCGCAAGCTGGCTACAAAACAGAAAACAGAGAGTAGGGGTTCAAGGTAGTTACTCAGACTGTTGGAAGGTGGGAAGTGGGGTTCCACAAGGATCAGTTCTGGAAGCACTGTTGTTCACCATGTAGATAAATGATTTGGTCTCGGGAATCGGAAGTAAAATTTCTAAATTTACAGATGACACAACATTGGGGGGTGCAGTTAATACAGAGGGGGACTGCAACAAAATACAGGAAGACATTAATGTAGTGTCCGTGTGTAGATAAAGACACTGAAGACAGGAGTTGGTTCATAGGTATTTACTAAGCAAGTCTGGGGGGGGGGGTTTCTAAAGGATATACACAATACACAGGCTTATATAGCCCAAGTGGCAATTACCGGCATTACGCATACCTGGGGCTCTTAAAGGCACATACACCATAATTGCTCTTAAAGGCACATACACCACAATTCCTCCCCTTCTAGCTAACTAGTACATCATATTTTAAGTAATTATTAATTACATGTTATATGCAAAATAATATACATTGCTGTATTAATTAATTATAAGTTAGTCTCTCAGGAGGCTTCCTGACTCGGTCCGGATAACGCCTCGGGGGTGTAGTAGTTTCTGGTGGTGTAGTAGGTTCTTCTGGCAAGGCTGATTCGGCTTGAAGGCCAGTGTCGGGTTCATCGGGCTCCAGTATCACCGGATCGGAGGTAGATATGGGTATCTCTGCTTCATCGTTAGATGTATAGAGTGGTGGTGTAGGTTGTCCCTTTTCGGATGACTTGATGATTTGGTCAGCATGGCGCCTTATTATGCTGTCTCCGATGTCCACGGTATACATCAGTGGTCCTAATCGTGTGCAGATAGTTCCAGGCTGCCATTTCTCGGTACGGTAGTCCCGGGCCAAAACCGGTTGGCCTATCTGGAAGGCCCTAGTTGGCCTTTCATTCATGCCCTGAAACTGCCGGTTCTCCACGTCCCTTCGGATGTTGGGCTTGACCAAATCCAGCCGGCATCTTAGGTTTCTATTGTAGAACATCATGGCGGGAGTTTGGTTAGTAACCATAGGCGTGGCATTCCTATATGCAAATAAGAAGTTATCCACCTTGTGCTGAAGTTTTATGTCTTCATTACCCATGGCCTTGATGGCCTTCTTGAAGGTCTGGACAAACCTTTCAGCCAATCCATTGGTGGCGGGATGGTATGGGGCGGACGTGTAGTGCTTTACCCCATTGTTCTTTAAGAACTTTCTGAATTCTTCGGACACAAATTGCGGTCCATTATCAGAACATATCTGCTCCGGCAGCCCATTCCTGGCAAATATGGTCCTTAATACTGTGATGGTTTTTTCCGTGGTGGTGGAGGACATCTTTATTACCTCCGGCCACTTGGAGTGTGCATCAACTGCGATTAAGAACATTGAGTCCATAAATGGACCAGCAAAGTCGATGTGCACCCTTTGCCAGGGAGATGAGGGCCACTCCCATGGATGTAGAGGGGCCTGTGGCGGAGCATTTTGGACCTTCTGGCATCCTAGGCAGCTCTTGGTCATGTCTTCGATGTCTCCATCGATACCTGGCCACCATACAAACGCCCTAGCTAGGTTCTTCATTTTCACTCCACCCAGATGCCCCTCGTGAAGCTCCTTTAGCACTTTATCCTGGAGTTTGGGTGGAATCACCACTCTGGATCCACACATCAAGGTTCCTCGGCACACTGACAGCTGTTCTCTTCTTTGCGAGAATGCTGGCAACAGTGGTTCGCCATGTGCTGGCCATCCCTTCACTGTTAAATCGTAGACCCGTGAGAGAGTAGGGTCATTTCTTGTCTCCCTTTCAATGGCAGAATTTGCCACCGGTAGACATTCCACTATGGTAGAGTGGAATATCTCTACTGGGTCTAATGTAGGTGCCTCTTCTATCGTTGGCAACGGTAGGCGTGATAACCCGTCAGCATTCCCATGCTGTTTTGACCCTTTGTATTCAATGTTGTATTGGTGTGCCCCTAGAAAAAGGGACCACCTCTGTAGTCTTTGTGCCGTCATAATGGGGACACCTTTTTTAGAGTTGAATATGGAGATGAGGGGTTGATGGTCAGTCAGCTAGGTAAATTTTTGTCCGTGTAGGTAATGGTTGAATTTCTTCACTCCCCATACCAGGCTGAGTGCTTCCCTGTCTATCTGGGCATAGTTACGCTCAGCTGAGTTCAATGAGCGTGACGCAAAAGCTATCGGCCGTTCCGAGCCATCAGGGAATCTATGGGACAATACCGCTCCTATGCCGTAAGGGGATGCATCGCACGCCAGTCTGATTGGTAGTGATGGGTTGTAATGAGCCAAAATTTTCTCGGATGTGATTAAGTCTTTACATTTATGAAAGGCACGTTTACAGTCTTCGTTCCATTTCCAAATCACTCCTGTCTGTAGAAGTTCATTAAGAGGGTGTAGAATAGTTGATAAGTTCGGTAAAAATTTATGATACAGGTAGACTACCCTTTATCCGGACTTCCGAAAACCGAAACCCTCTAAAAACCGAAGGTTTTTTCGTTCAGCGTAAGTCGTGCGTACGACTTACGCTGAACGAAAAAACCTTCGGTTTTTAGAGGGTTCCGGTTGCGGAAGTTCGGATAAAGGGTATGTCGTGCGCACGACCCCCCGCCAGCCCCGACAACCGCCGACCCCGCCAGCCGCCGACCCCGCCAGCCGACAACCGCCGACCCCGCCAGCCCCGACAACCGCCGACGCCCCCGCGGACCCCGCCAGCCGCCGACCCCCCCGCGGACCCGCCGGCCCCGACAACCGCCGACCCCCCCGCGGACCCCGCCAGCCCCGACAACCGCCGACCCCGCCAGCCGCCGACCCCCCCGCGGACCCGCCGGCCCCGACAACCACCGACCCCCCCGCGGACCCCGCCAGCCCCGACAACCGCCGACCCCCCCCGCGGACCCCGCCAGCCGCCGACCCCCCCGCCGGCCCCGACAACCGCCGACCCCGCCGGCCCCGACAACCGCCGACCCCCCCGCGGACCCCGCCAGCCGCCGACCCCCCCGCGGACCCCGCCAGCCCCGACAACCGCCGACCCCGACAACCGCCGACCCCGCCAGCCGCCGACCCCCCCGCGGACCCGCCGGCCCCGGCAACCGCCGACCCCCCCGCGGACCCCGCCAGCCCCGACAACCGCCGACCCCACCAGCCCCGACAACCGCCGACCCCCCCGCGGACCCCGCCAGCCGCCGACCCCCCCGCCGGCCCCGACAACCGCCGACCCCCCCACGGACCCCGCCGGCCCCGACAACCGCCGACCCCCCCGCGGACCCCGCCAGCCGCCGACCCCCCCGCGGACCCCGCCAGCCCCGACAACCGCCGACCCCCCCGCGGACCCCGCCAGCCCCGACAACCGCCGACCCCGCCAGCCCCGACAACCGCCGACCCCGACAACCGCCGACCCCGCCAGTCGCCGACCCCCCCGCAGACCCCGCCGGCCCCGACAACCGCCGACCCCCCCGCGGACCCCGCCAGCCCCGACAACCGCCGACGCCCCCGCGGACCCCGCCAGCCCCGACAACCGCCGACCCCCCCCCCGCGTACCCCGCCGGCCCCGACCCCCGCCGACCCCGACTGACTTACGCTGAGCGTCAGTGTAAGTCGTGCGCACGACCCCCCGCCGACCCCCCCCCCGCCGCGGACCCCCGCCGACCCACCTTCTGAAATCCGAAATTCTCCTTTATCCGAAACTCGGCTGGTCCCGAGGTTTTCGGATAAAGGATAGTCTACCTGTAGTAATTTATTAATCCCAGGAATGACCTTAATTGTGAAACATTTTCAGGTGCTGGGGCTTTTATAACTGCTTCAATTTTTTCAGGTGACTTATGCAACCCTTCCTTATTAATTATGTGGCCACAATATGATATCTGATTTTGGAAAAATTCGCACTTGGGGCGATTTGCTCGTAGGCCCCGTTCTTTCAGCCTAGTGAGCACCTGCTTCAAATTGGCAAGGTGCTCGTTGTCGTTTTCTCCTGTTATAAGGATGTCGTCTAGGTAGCATTGAGTCCCCGGAATCCCTTGCAGGACTTGCTCCATAGCTCTTTGCCAGATAGCTGGAGCTGATGCTATTCCAAAAACCAGTCGATTGTACTGGTACAGGCCTTTGTGTGTGTTTATTGTGAGATACTTTTTAGAGGTCTCCTCAACCTCCATCTGTAGATATGCCTGTGCCAAGTCAATTTTTGTGAAACATTTCCCTCCGGATAGTGAGGCGAAAATATCTTCTATCCTCGGAAGAGGATACTGTACCGTGTGAAGGACCGGGTTTACAGTCACCTTAAAGTCCCCACAGATGCGAATTTTTTTCTGTTCCTCAGAGTTATTTTTCAATGTTTTTTTCATGACTGGAACGATGGGTGTTGCCCATTCGCTCCAATCTATTTTGGATAATACGCCTGCCTTTTCCAAATTCTTCAGCTCTGCCTCGACTGCCAGACGTATTGCGTATGGCACTGGTCTTGCCTTAAAAATTTTTGGAATTGCTGTATCTTCCACTTTTATTGAGGCGGTGATGCCTTTCAAGGTTCCTAGTTTCTCTTGAAACACTTCTTTGGCGTTGGCCAAGATGTCTTTTAATCGTTCAGGTATGATGTCATCATTGTTTTTTTCCTTACTGGTCACCGTCAGTGCCTGAATGGAGTGCCAGTCTAAACGTATCTTCCTTATCCATTCACGCCCCAACAACGGTGGACCACCATCTTATAGAATGTATAAATACAACTTTTGTATTTCTTTGCCGTTGTATACCACAGGCACCCTTATTTTTCCTTTGGGGTAGACTTTCTGCCCCGTATATGTTTTTAAGATAATGATGTGTCTTTTAGAGGTATATGCGAAAATAGCCTCTCGTAATCTCGTCGATTTATTACGGTTAGAGCTGATCCTGTATCTAGCTCCATTTTAACTGGGGACCCTGCTATTGTGAGGGTAACCCAAATGGTTTGGTAATCCTCTTTGGCAAGTACATTATGTAATTTGAGACAGCTTAGTCTCTTGTTTCCGGAGTCGCTATCGCTATTCTGGTCTTCGGAGCTACTGTCCGCCATCATTTGTACCTTCCTGTACTTTTCTTTATTGATTTTTTGTTTTCTGTCAGTGGATTTATTTTGTCCAGATTGGCATACCCGTGCAATGTGTCCAATCTTACCACATTGCCTGCATGCTTTGACCTTGAACCAGCAGTCCCTCTGGTTATGGGTGGATCTGCCGCAGCGATAACATCTTCCGAGCTCCTGTGTCATTTTATGGGTGCCGAAGTCCTGTGTCTCTTGTTGTATCTCTGCAGGTCCTTTTGCTGCTGCTTCGTATGATACAGCCATACTGAAAGCTTTGTCCAATGTTAAATCTTTTTCAGAAAGCAATCTTTTTTGTGTTCCTTCACTTAAGAGACCGCAAACAAATTTGTCTCAAAGATAATCCGATAGTCCTGCTCCGAATTGGCAGTACTTTGATAGCTTTCTTAATTCGTTTAGGTAATCAGCGTTACTTTCATTCTTGTGTTGATTTCTCTTGAAGAACTTGAATCGTTCCGCTATCAGCAGCGGTGTTGGGTTTAAATGCTCCTGCAGGGTATCAACAATTTCTTTAAAAGTCTTGTCCTTTGGTTTGGCTGGAGTGATTAAATTTCGTAACAGCCCGTATGTCTTCGCGCCCATTAAGTTCAGAAGTACTGAAGCTTTTTTTTCATCTGTTATTCCATTTGCAGTGCAATAAACCTCTACTCTTTCCACGTATGTGGTCCAATCTTCGATTTCGCCATCGAAAGCCTCAATATTACCAGATTTAGGCATTTCAGAAAAGATATGGCGCTTCCCGCGCTTTCCTGCCGCTGCTACCGATAACAACGCTGTTTTACTGTGGTTTCCGTTTATTCACTGTTGGAGACTCGTTCCCGACGGAGGTCTAAACGCTGACCTGCTTGCCGCGCCGGCCGTCTCTCGAGTGCACCCTCCCAGTCCGTTATTGCTTGCCTCCGATTTCACTGCCTGTCTCAGCTGTAGAGCCCGCCGCTGGAGCTCCAGCCTGACGCCCAGGAAGGATTAGCGCAGTACCTGTCACCAGCTTGGCCAGCTGGTGAAACCACAGTTTCTCTTACTTCCTTGAGTCTTCTGGACGCTGAAGGAATCGATGTCCTTGAGGTGCTGCCGAATTGCAGATAAGTCCGTTTCCACTTCGTCGCCACTGTAGTGTCCGTGTGTAGATAAAGACACTGAAGACAGGAGTTGGTTCATAGGTATTTACTAAGCAAGTCTGGGGGGGGGGTTTCTAAAGGATATACACAATACACAGGCTTATATAGCCCAAGTGGCAATTACCGGCATTACGCACACCTGGGGCTCTTAAAGGCACATACATCATAATTGCTCTTAAAGGCACATACACCACAATTAATAAACTTGCAAAATGGGTGTGTAATTGGCAAATGAATTTCAATACAGGTAAGTGTGAGGTGGTACATTTTGGTAGGAAGAATAAGGAGGCCACATATGCCTTGGAAAATAAGGACTACACATTTGTTATAGACAAGAAATGGGCAGTGTTTAGTCTAAAAATGGTTATGTAGCATCAGTTGAAAATCGTCTAGGCTGCACGCAAAATTCATCCTCCTCATTAAAATGATGGCAGGCATGATTCTCGTCTAAAAGCGCAAGCTCATTGGCATGATGCTGAAAAGATGGACCAATATTGGGGGCAGTCTAAATGCAAGTAATGATTGCCACAGGCTTTTTTCACTACTTAAAGGGGAGGTTCATTGATGCTGCAGCACCTCATTCTCAGCATTGTTGGGTGTGCAGCAGCCCCAACAACCACAAGAAGAAGTGTTGTGTCTGGGTATAATAAGACACAGACTGCAGGAGAAACGGTACAACAGGTGTTTACTCAACGTGGCTCACACGGGAACTGACTGTACAGATTACTACTCAGTGCTATATACAGGTGTGGTCACTGCCGGTACTACAGTATACATGAACTGTAAAAAGTAGTTCCCCCCTTAAAGGTATATACATTACAATTCCTCCCCTTTTAGATTAACAGTACCATAACACTCATTTAACAATTAAATATCAAACTAATTACAATTAACACTTTTAACATGCAACATTAGCTGAAAATAGGCTATTTATATATTCAGTCTTTGGGGAGGCTTCCTGATCCTTTCTGGATAGCGCCTTTCCCGAGTGTCTTGCTCTTGGTGCGGAGGCGATTCTGGCCCCCTGTCGTCGGTTGGTTCATCAGCTTCCGATGCTACTGTTTCTGGGGTAGATGCGACCTGTACGTCGGGTTCATCACCAGGTACGTATGGGCGAGGCATGGGGTTGACTTGTTCCTGTGACTCTAGGATCTGGTCAGCATGGCGTCTCACGATGCTCTCCCCAACGTCCACTGTGTACATTAGTGGGCCCTGCCGTGTGCATATCGTTCCTGGCTGCCATTTTTCTGTTCGGTAGTCGCGGGCCAAGACTGGTTGCCCTACATTGAAGCTCCTTGTTGGCTTCTCATGGATGTGCTGGAATTGCTTACTCTCAACATCTCTTCGTACGTTTGGTCTGAGCAAATCCAGGCGAGATCTTAACCTTCGGTTAAAGAACATCATGGCTGGGGCCTGGTTGGTGACTGCATGTGTCGCATTCCGGTAGGCGAACAGGAAATTGTCCACCTTGTGCTGTAGCGGAATGTTGTCATTGTACATAGCCTTTATTGCCTTCTTAAAGGTTTGTACGAACCTCTCAGCCAAGCCATTTGTGGCTGGATGATATGGGGCGGATGTGTAATGCCTTACCCCATTCTTTTTCAAGAATCTCTGGAACTCTTCGGACACAAACTGTGGTCCGTTGTCGGAGCAAATCTGTTCTGGCAAGCCATTCCTGGCAAAAATGGTCCGTAGGACTGCAATAGTTTTCTCCGTGGTGGTGGAGGACATTTTGATCACCTCAGGCCATTTCGAGTGCGCATCCACGGCTATTAAAAACATTGAGTCCATGAATGGACCAGCAAAATCAATATGCACCCGTTGCCATGGAGATGAGGGCCACTCCCATGGGTGTAGATGGGCCTGTGGTGGTGCATTTTGGACTTTCTGGCATCCTGAGCAGCTCTTGGTCAGGTCCTCGATTTGTTTATCGATTCCCGGCCACCACACATAAGCCCTGGCTAGGCTTTTCATTTTTACCCCTCCCAGATGACCCTCATGAAGCTCATTGAGCACTCTATCCCTTAACTTGGGTGGAATTACCACTCGGGATCCACACATCAAGGTCCCCCGGCACACTGACAGCTGTTCTCTCCTTGTCGAGAATGCTGCAACAGTGAGTCGCCATGTGCTGGCCATCCCTTCACCGTCAAATCATATACCCGAGACAGTGTCGGGTCATTTCGGGTCTCCCCTTCGACACAAGCGTTAGTTACCGGTAGGCATTCAACTATAGTCAAATGGAACACCTCGACAGGATCCACTGCTGGTGCTTCCTTCGCAGCAGGCAGTGGCAGGCGTGATAGCCCATCAGCACCTCCATGCTGCTTCGTGCCCCCATATTCAACCTCATAGTGGTGCGCCCCCAGAAAAAGTGACCATCCCTACACCGTTGCGCAGTCATCACTAGAACGCCCTTCCTTGGATCAAAAATGGAGACAAGAGGCTGGTGATCAGTCAGCAAGGTGAATTTCTGCCCGTGCAGATAGTGATTGAACTTTTTCACTCCCCACACTAGGCTGAGGGCCTCCCTGTCAATCTGGGCGTAGTTACGCTCGGCTGAGGTTAGTGATCGTGACGCAAAGGCTATTGGCCTCTCTGAGCCGTCTGAGAATTTGTGCGACAGCACCACTCCAATGCCGTAGGGTGACGCATCACATGCCAACCGAATTGTTAATGCTGGGTTATAATGGGCCAATACCTCTTTCGATGTGATTAGTGTTTTGCTCTTCTGGAAAGCTCGTCTACATTCATCACTCCACTTCCATGGCACCCCAGTTTGCAGTAGGGTGTTCAGTGGGTGTAGTATTGCAGACAAATTTAGCAAGAACTTATGGTAGCAGTTTACCAGCCCGAGGAACGACCTCAGTTGTGACACATTTTCCGGTGCTGGAGCCTTGACTACTGCCTCAATCATCTCTGGGGACTTATGTAACCCCTCTTTATCGATAACGTGGCCACAATACGAGATCTGTTTCCTAAAAAACTCGCATTTGGGGCGGTTAGCTCGGAGCCCATATTCCTGCAATCTAGTGAGCACCTGCTCCAGGTTGGCAAGGTGATCACTGTCATTTTCGCCCGTGACCAGGATGTCGTCCAAATAACACTGGGTCCCTGGGATCCCTTGCAGGACTTGTTCCATTGCCCTCTGCCAATAGCTGGAGCTGATGCTACCCCGAATACCAGCCGGTTGTATTGGTAGAGACCTTTATGGGTGTTGATTGTGAGGTATTTTTTTGATGCTTCTTCTACCTCCATTTGCAGATACGCCTGGGCCAGATCAATCTTAGTGAAGCGTTTCCCTCCAGATAGCGAGGCGAAAATATCTTCAATCCGCGGAAGTGGATATTGTACGGCGTGAAGGACTGCATTCACTGTTACCTTAAAGTCCCCACAGATGCGAACCTTCCTTGGTTCCCCAGGCGTGCTGCTCAACGACTTTTTCAGCACAGGGACGATGGGCGTAGCCCACTCGCTTCAGTCTACCTTGGACAGTACACCTGAACGTTCCAGACTCTCCAGCTCTGCTTCGACGGCTGGGCGGATCGCATAAGGTACCGGTCTGGCCTTAAAAAATTTTGGACTTGCGTTTTCTTCAATTTTAATCGTCGCTGTCATGCCTTTTAGTGTTCCGAGTCCTTGCTGGAACACTTCTTTTGCGTCAGTTAGGATCTTTGACAGTCGCCCAGGTGTGACGTCGTCATCCTTTTTGTCAGCCACAGTCAGTGCCTGTATGGAATGCCAATCCAGTTGTATTTTCCGGATCCATTCATGTCCCAGTAATGGTGGTCCTCCATCTTGCAATACATATAGGTCTAGTTTTGGTGTTTCCTTACCATTATATATAACGGTCACCCTTATTTTTCCTTTGGGGTAGACTTTTTGCCCCGTGTACGTCTTCAAAATAATTTTTGTATCTCTCAAGGGTATGTGTGAGAATAGCCGCTCGTAGTCCCGTCGGTTTATGACTGTTAGGGCTGATCCTGTGTCCAATTCCATCTTTACCTGAACTCCTGCTATCTTGAGAGTGACCCAAATGGTTCGGTGATCCTCCGTTGTGATCACATTATATAGTTTCAGACAACTCAGTTCCCTGCTTTCGGAGTCGTTATCACTCTTTTGTTCATCTGAACTATTCTCCGTCATCTTATGTACCTTCTTGTACTTTCCTTTGGTAGGTTTCTTATTGCTGGTTTTCTTTCCCGACCTGCAGACTCGTGCTATGTGTCCTACTTTTCCACACTGTCTGCACACTTTGTCTTTGAACCAGCAATCATTCTGGTCGTGTGTTGTTCTGCCGCAGCGATAGCACTTCTCTGTTCCATATGACATTTCGTTTGTGCCATATTCTTGCGGTCTCTGTTGTATCTCTGCAGCGCCCCGTGCTGCTGCTTCATATGATACCGCAATGCTGAAAGCCCTTTTCAGCGTAAGGTCCTTTTCAGATAAAAGCCATTTCTGGGTTCCTTCACTTTGAAGCCCACACACAAACTTGTCCCTTAAGGTATCTGCCAGTCCCGCTCCAAACTGGCAGTGTTTCGATAGTTGCACAGTTCTGTTAAATAATCAGCATTGCTTTCATCCTTATGCTGGTTCCGTTTGTGAAACTGGACTCTTTCTGCTATCAGCAGTGGTGTGGGGTTTAAATGTCCCTGTAGTATCGTTACTATGTCTTCAAAACTCTTTTCCATTGGCTTCGTTGGGGTTACTAGATTTCATAATAAACCATACGTCTTTGCACCCATTAAATTTAACAATACCGACGCTTTCTTGTCATCTGACACCTCATTTGCCTTGCAGTACACCTCTATTCGTTCGACATATGTAGTCCAATCTTTGACTTCATTGTCAAATGCGGTGATACTGCCACTCTTCGGCATTTTGGGTGTGGTTTAAAATGGCGTCTCCCAATGGCTTAAAATGGCGTCTCCCGCGCTTTCCTTCCTCCCCCGCTGCTGCCAACGCCGCTCCCAGCGGTTCTCGTGGCAATGGCGGTGCCCTGTAGGTTTCGCGCACTTCTCCTGCGCTGCTGCCAACGCCGCTCTCGGCGGTCCTCGTGGCAATTGCGGCGCCTCGCGGGTTTCTGCGTGTCTCTCTCTCCCTCTCTTCGACGCTGCTCGGCCCCTGAACACCGGCTGCGCCCTGTGCGCTCTGCCCTCTCTCTCTCTCCCCCATCGACGCTGCTCGGCCCTTTGCTGTGCCGCTCGGTCGGGCTCTAGCCCGCCGCTGTCTGGGAAGGGTCTGCGCAGCCCGTTTCGCTGGACCACCTCGACTGGAAAGCCAAGCCTGGCTCTCGACAGCCTCGCCCGCAACTCTCGAGTCTCTGCTGGATGACTGGGTGGTTGCCCGTGGTCGACGCCCGAGTCTCTGGCCTTGACCTCCAATCCACTGATCTCCAGGAACGAATCCCCGGGAGGTGATGCAGAGTTGCAGGTAGGTTCGAACTTGCCTTGTCGCCAATGTTGTGTCTGGGTATGATAAGACACAGACTGCAGGAGAAATGGTACAACAGGTGTTTACTCAACGTGGCTCACACGGGAACTGAGTGTACAGATTACTACTCAGTGCTATATACAGGTGTGGTCACTGCCGGTACTACAGTATACATGAGCTGTAAAAAGTAGTTCCCCCCTTAAAGGTATATACATTACAAGAAGGACAAGGAGAAGGAGCATTATTTACAAATCCTGATGGAAGATCATCGCCCCAGGGAGAAGGCCTGGAGGTTTTCCGATGAAGCTTTGGAGACATTGGTTTTACCGGTGGAGAGAAGGCGGGCACTCCTGTACCCCCCAACTGGCAGGAGGTCCTCGCCACAAGTCTGCTGGACTATGTGGAGGGAGGTGGCGCACCACGTCATGGGCAGTGCTGTGGTCCCCAGGATCCACACTCAGTGCAGGAGGAAGTTAACGAGCTCACATGGGTGGTCTGGGCGAGCGAAGGCTTCAACAAATGCTACGTACCACCATCTGTACCACAATCTTCACACACTACTCAAAGCACCACACCCCCAGCACTCACCCAGCAACAATCTCTACCTAGCAACACTCACAGCCACATCTCACACAATGAAAGCTATTGAACTATGGCAGGCACAAGGGCCATTAGTTATTAGAATTTATGCAGAGAGCAGAGTTTAAACGGAGTGTACGTAAACAAAGTGTTTCATTTGGGAATTTGGAAAGAGTGGGAATTCGGAGAAAAGGGGGAAGGAGTTGCTGCTTTTTGCCGACACTACTTGTAGTGCTTTGTGTTACAGGTAGATATTTAATTTCAGTCCCCATAAAATAATCTAGATCAATTAAGTAGTCAAGAAACTACACTGTAAACTAAGTTATAGAAACATAGAAGATAGGAGCAGGAGTAGGCCATTCGGCCCCTCGAGCCTGCTCCGCCATTCAATGCGATCATGGCTGATCATCCAAATTCAGTACCCTGTCCCTGCCTTCTCTCCATATCCCTTGATCCCTTTAGCCTTAAGAAATATATCCAACTCTTTCTTGAATATATTTAATGAATTGGCCTCAACTGCCGTGTAGTAGAGAATTCCACAGGTTCACCACTCTCTGGGTGAAGAAATTCCTCCTCATCTCAGTCCTAAATGGCTTACCCCTTATCCTTAGACTGTGACCCCTGGTTCTGGACTCCCCGACCATCGGGAACATCCTTCCTGCATCTAGTCTGTCCAGTCCTGTTAGAATTTTATAAGTTTCAATGAGATCCCCTCTCATTCTTCTAAACTCCAGCGAGTATAAGCCCAATCGACCCAATCTCTCCTCATACGTCATTCCTGCCATCCCAGGTATCAGTCTGGTGAACCTTCGCTGCACTCTCTCCATGGCAAGAACATCCTTCCTCAGATAAGGCGACCAAAACTGCACACAATACTCAAGGTGTGGTCTCACCAAGGCCCTGTACAACTGCAGCAAGACATCCTTGCTCCTGTACTCAAATCCTCTCACTATGAAGGCCAGCATACCATTTGCCTTCTTAACCACCTGCAGCACCTGCATGCTTACCTTCAGCGACTGGTGTACAAGGACACCCAGGTCTCGTTGCACTTCCCTTTTTCCCAATCTATTGCCATTCAGATAATAATCTGTCTTCCTGTTTTTGCCACCGAAGTGGATTACCTCGCATTTATCCACATTATACTGCATCTGCCATGCAGCTGCCCAATCACCCAACCTGTCCAAATCATACTGGAGTTTCTTGGCATTCTCCTCACAGCACACACGCCCACCCAGCTTTGTGTCATCTGCAAACTTGGAGATATTACATCTAGTTCCCTCATCTAGATCATTAATATATATTGTGAATAGCTGGGGTCCTGGCACCGATCCCTGCAGTACCCCACTAGTCACTGCCTTACACTCGGAAAAAGACCAGTTAAACTTGGTCCAGTTAAGCTTCTGGTTAATGGTGGCCCCCAGGATGTTGATAGTGGGGGATTTGGCGATGGTAATGCCATTGAATGTCAAGGGGAGACTCTCGCTTGTTAGAGATATTCATTGCCTGGCACTTCTGTGGCACGAATGTTACCTGCCACTTATCAGCCCAAGCCTGAACGTCGTCCAGGTCTTGTTGCATGCAGGCATGGACTGCTTCATTATCTGAGGAGTTGTGAATGGCGCTGATCACTGTGCAGTCGTCAGCAAACATCCCCATTTCTGACCTTATGTTGGAGGGATGGTCATTGATGAAGCAGCTGAAGATGGTTGGGCCTAGGACACTGCCCGGAGGAACTCCTACAGCGATCTCCTGGGGCTGTGATGATTGACCTTCAACCACCACAACCATCTTCCTTTGTGCTAGGTATGACTCCAGCCAGTGGATCGTTTTTCCCCTGATTCCCATTGACTTCAGTTTTACTGGGGCTCCTTGATGCCAGACTCGGTCGAATGCTGCCTTGATGTCAAGGGCAGTCACTCTCACCTCACCTCTGGAATTCAGCTCCTTTGTCCATGTTTGGACCAAGGCTGTAATGAGGTCTGGAGCCAAGTGGTCTTGGCGGAACCCAAACTGGGCATCAGTGAGCAGGTTATTGGTGAGTAAGTGCCACTTGATAGCACTGTCGATGACACCTTCCATCACTTTGCCGATGATTGAGAGTAGACTGATGGGACAGTAATTGGCCAGAATGGATTTGTCCTGCTTTTTGTGGACAGGACATACCTGGGCAGTTTTCCATGTTGTCGGATAGACGCCAGTATTGTAGTTGCACTGGAACAGCTTGGCTAGAGGCGCGGCTAGTTCTGGAGCACAAGTCTTCAGCACGACAGCCGGGATATTGTTGGGGCCCACAGCCTTTGCTGTATCCAGTGCGCTCAGCCATTTCTTGATATCATGTGGAGTGAATCGAATTGGCTGAAGACTGGCTTCTGTGATGGCGGGGACCTCAGGAGGAGGCCGATATGAATCGTCCACTCGGCACTTCTGGCTGAAGATGGTTGCAAATGCTTCAGCCTTGTCTTTTGCACTCACATGCTGGGCTCCACCATCATTGAGGATGGGGATATTCTTGGAGCCTCCTCCTCCCATTAGTTGTTTAATGGTCCACCACCATTCACGACTGGATGTGGCAGGACTGCAGAGCTTTGATCTGATCCATTGATTGTGGGATCACTTAGCCCTGTCTATAGCATGCTGCTTCCGCTTTTTAGCATGCATGTAGTCCTGTGTCACAGCTTCCCCAGGTTGGCATCTCATTTTTAGGTACGCCTGGTGCTGCTCCTGGCATGCTCTTCTACACTCCTTATTGCACCAGGGTTGGTCCCCTGCTGCTGCTGATGGCCCACAGCGCCTCATGGATGCCCAGTTTTGAGCTGCTAGATCTGTTCTGAATCTATCCCATTTAGCACGGTGGTAGTGCCACACAACACAATGGAGGGTGTCCTCAGTGTGAAGACGGGACTTTGTCTCCACAATGACTGTATGGTGGTCACTGCTACCAATGCTGTCATGGACAGATGCATCTGGGACAGGTAGATTGGTGAGGACGAGGTCAAGTAGGTTTGTCCCCTCGTGTTGGTTCTCTCACCACCTGTCGCAGGCCCAGACTGGCAGCTATGCCCTTCAGGACTCGGCCAGCTCGGTCAGTAGTGGTGCTACCAAGCCACTCTTGGTGATGGACATTGAAGTCCCCCACCCAGAATACATTCTGTGCCCTTGCTGCTCTCAGTGCTTCTTCCAAGTGGTGTTCAACATGGAGGAGTACTGATTCATCAGCTGAGGGAGGGTGGTAGGTGGTAATCAGCAGGAGGTTTCCTTGCCCATACTTGACCTGAAGCCATGAGACTTCATGGGGTCCGGAGTCAATGTTGAGGACTCCCAGGGCCACTCCTTCCTGACTGTATACCACTGTGCCGCCACCCCTGGTGGGTCTGTCCTGCCGGTGGGACAGGACATACCCAGGGATGGTGATGGTGGTGTCTGGGACATTGGCTGAAAGGTATGATTCTGTGAGTATGACTATGTCAGGCTGTTGCTTGACTAGTCTGTGGGACAGTTCTCCCAATTTTGGCACAAGTCCGCAGATGTTGGTGTGGAAGACTTTGCAGGGTTGACTGGGCTAGGTGTGCCATTGCCGTGTCTGTAGCCGGTGCCGAGGTCGATGCCGGGTGGCCCGTCCGGTTTCATTCTTATTATTGTGTTTTGTAGCAGTTTGTTACAATTGAGTGTCTCGCTCGGCCATTTCAGAGGGCAGTTAAGAATCAATCATATTGCTGTGGGTCTGGAGTCACATATAAGCCAGACCGGGTAAGGACGGCAGATTTCCTTCCCTAAAGGACATCAGTGAACCAGATGTGGTTTTTATGACAATCCGATAGTTTCATGGCCACTATTACTGACACTAGTAATTATTCCAGATTTATTTAATTAACTGAAGTTCAATTCCCCAGCTGCAGTGGTGGCTTATGAATAACAGAATTATTTGAGGGACATTTTATTCAGTTGTGGAATCCGACCTGTGTACGTGTTTGCTGTGCGTGGTGCTTTGTGTTGCTCCCTGTTGATTCCCTGCAGTGAAGGACAAGCCCGGGTTCATGGCCATTGACAAACTAAAGTGTTTTATTTGCTCATAATTTTAACAATTCTGACTGACCGATGTGAGGTGTACATGAGGCAGTGGTGGATGTGACTGACCTGATCAGCATTAATGTAAAATGATGAGTTCCACAAAGGAGAAATAAACACATTCAAAAACTGAGCGACTTTGTTTTTTTAAAATATAAATTTCAGTTTAGATTCACGGAGATTTGACTCTCGGGCTGTGTTTTCTGCTCTCCCTGGCTTTGATCATCTGTGGGCTGGTAACAAAGCTCAGCGTAAGCTTGAGGAACAGCACCTCATCTTTCGATTAGGCACTTTACAGCCTGCCGGACTCAACATTGAGTTCAACAATTTCTAACTATAACCCCTGACCCTATCTTTTTTTCATATTTTTTTCTCTCCCACATGGCAGCTGTCGATCATTCTGCCATCGCCATTTACACTTCATCTAGAGCCATCTTTTGTTTCTTAACTTGTCCCATTACCATCTCCTTTTGCCTTGCACCATCATCCCTTTACCCGATCACAGCCCTTGCCTTTTGTTCTTTTCTCCGCTCCTCCCTTTCCCTGCCCCTGCGCTTGCTTAAAAATCTCTCTTCTCTAACCTTTCCCAGTTCTGATGAAGGGTCACCGACCTGAAACGTTAACCCTGTTTCTCTCTCCACGGATGCTGCCTGACCTGCTGAGTGTTTCCAGCATTTTCTGTTGTTATTTCGGATTTCCAGCATCTGCAGTATTTTGCTTTTGTATAAGATGCATTTCATCTGAGCTAAGCTGAACCTGCTCTCGAGTTTCTGATCCCACAGCTGTTTGTGTGCGAGGTGCAGCCATGTATCACACTGAGGCATTAACGTCTCTGTATAAAGCTGCCTTTTAAACAATATCGAGTGACTGGTGACTTTGCACCTTCCCACGGCCTGACTGTCTCACCTATTGCTGCAACCCTTTTCTCAGCTTACAATGTATACACGACAACCCACTCCTTTTGTATGCAGGAAGATGTTTTCTGCATTTACTGAACGGAATTGACCAAATCTGGAAATAAATAAATAAATACATACATTTCTTTCTTTCTTATTTCCTACATTACAACAGTGACTCCACTTCAAAAAGTACCTAATTGACTGTAAAGCGCTTTGAGACGTCCGGTGGTCATGAAAGGTGCTATATAAATGCAAGTCTCTCTTTCTTTCCTCAGTACGGCCCCTCCAACAGTGCAGCGTTCCCTCAGTACTGCCCCTCCGACAGTACAGCGCTCCCTCGGTACTGCACCTCCGACAGTGCAGCGCTCCATCAGCACTGCCCCTCTGACAGTGCAGCTCTCCCTCAGTACTGCCCCTCCGACAGTGCAGCGCTCCATCAGCACTGCCCCTCTGACAGTGCAGCTCTCCCTCAGTACTGCCCCTCCGACAGTGCAGCGCTCCCTCAGTACTGCCCCTCCGACAGTGCAGCACTCCCTCAGTACTGCCCCTCCGACAGTGCAGCGCTCTCTCAGTACTACCCCTCCGACAGTGCAGCACTCCCTCAGTACTGACCCTCCGACAGTGCAGCACTCCATCAGTACTGGTCCTCTGACAGTGCAGTGCTCCCTCAGTGCTGGCTCTCCGACAGTGCTGTGCTCCGACAGTGCAGCGCTCCCTCGGTACTGCCTCTCCGATAGTGCAGTGTTCCCTCAGTACTGCCCCTCCGACAGTGCAGCGCTCCCTCAGTACTGCTCCTCCGACAGTGCAGCACTCCCTCAGTACTGCCCCTCTGACAGTGCAGCGCTCCCTCAGTACTGCCCCTCTGACAGTGCAGCGCTCCCTCAGTACTACCCCTCCGACAGTGCAGCGCTCCCTCAGTACTGCCCCTCCGACAGTGCAGCACTCCCTCAGTACTGCCCCTCCGATAGTGCAGCGCTTCCTCAGTACTGCCCCTCCGACAGTGCAGCACTCCATCAATACTGCCCCTCTGACAGTGCAGCCCACCCTCAGTACTGCCCCTCCGACAGTGCAGCACTCCCTCAGTACTGCCCCTCCGACAGTGCAGCGCTCCCTCAGTACTGCCCCTCCGACAGTGCAGCACACCCTCAGTACTGCCCCTCCAACAGTGCAGCACTCCCTCAGTACTGCCCCTCCGACAGTGCAGCGCTCCCTCAGTACTGCCCCTCCGACAGTGCAGCACACCCTCAGTACTGCCCCTCCAGCAATGCAGCGCTCCCTCAATACCACATTGGAGTTTAATCTTGGCTTATGGGTTGAAGTCACTGGAGTGATGCTTGGAATCATGACCTTCTGACTCAGAGATGAGAGAGCTGCCCACTGAGCCACGGCTGATATCTTGAGTCAGGACTGTACGATTTTTGGCCTGAAGGACATTAATAAGCCAATGGGTACATCCCAGTATTGGGTGATAATGGATGTGTGCAATGGACTGGTATGGAAAGTGTTAATTAGGCATGCAGTAGAAATTCCTGGTGCTAAACTAAAGTGAATTAATGAAGTTTGATAGTGTGATGCTGCTAATGATTCCTTGTTCTGTGCTCAGCTCTGACCTGTTAAGTGATGACAAAATTCAATTCTCAGCTCTGACCTGTTAAGTGATGACAAAATTAGTTCTAAACCAGTGTCTTAAAACAACTGCTCAATGTTGCGATTGTGTGTGAAGCATTTGAACAAATGGTTTACTTGCTCAACGAGGAGATGGCAATTATCAGGGTTACAAGCGAGTCTGCTGACTTGACTCAGCAGGGGCCCAGTGGGAGTTAATCAAGTTGAAGCCTGTGCGCGAGCGTGGAAAGGAGGGGGATGGGATGGGATGTTTCAGTGCTAGGAGAACATCAGGCTCGGGGGCTGCCAGGGAGCAGGAGATGCATGACAAACAGGCTCGGCCAAGGAATGTGCTGCATGATAAGCTGTTGGCGAAATAGAGGTCGGATTCAATGCCTTGCGTGTGAGTCCTGCAGGAATAGAAACAATTGTTTCACCAGTTTTTATATCATAGAATCAGATAGCACAGAAGGAGGCCAGACAATGGCTTCAGTCGTCCCCATATTTAATTGGAGGAAATGTTTAATCTGAACCAGTCTCGTGGTTTGCTTTGTGAGGGGCCAATGCAAAGGTTCGATTTGGAACTCCTACATTTTACCAAACTTCTCAGCGATCTGCTTGGGGCTTTGTCCAACTGCACGATCCTAATGATCAGAGTGTGAAACAGCAGCTTAGGTGGGTTGACAGTCACGATATGAAAGGCTATAAATGTTTATGGTCTGTACCTAGGTTAAAAGCTGTGGTAATATTCACTGTGTTCTGAATTGTAAGGCTGCCTCAGGGCAATGACCTCACATTGAGGTCCATGATGCTCCTTTGCTGATATACTTGGAGCTATTCTATAAATGAAACTTAAATTGATTTTAATATACAAAGATGTGCAGTCGTATCTGACTCGACAGGCCTGAACCTGCATTATATTTACAGATGTGGTACAGCTCTGGCTAACATCTGCCACAGCATCAAAACATCCCTGAACAAAGTCACAAATAACATCCTCTGTCTGTGACCATAGGAACATAGGAACAGGAGGAGGCCATTCAGCCCCTCGAGCCTGTTCCACCATTCAGTGAGATCATGGCTGATCTGCGACTTAACTCCATATACCCTCCTTTGACCCATATCTCTGAATACCTTTGGTTAACAAAAAACTATCAATCTCAGATTTAAAATTAACAATTGATCTAGCATCAATTGGCTCAGAGACAGGAAGCAAAGGGTAATGTTCAACGGGTGTTTTTCTGACTGGAAAGCTGTTTCCAGTGGGGTTCCGCAGGGCTCAGTACTAGGTCCCTTGCTTTTTGTGGTATATATCAATGATTCAGACTTTAATGTAGGGGGCATGATTAAGAATTTTGCAGAAGATATAATAATCGGCCGTATGGTTGATACTGAAGGAGGAAGCTGCAGACTGCAGGAAGATATCAATGGACTGGTCAGGTGGGCAGAAAAGTGGCAAATGGAATTTAATCTGGAGAAGTGTGAGGTAATGCATTTGGGGAGAGCTAACAAGGAAAGGGAATACACATTAAATGGTAGGACACTGAGTAGTGTAGAGGAACAAAGAGACCTTGGAGTGCATGTCCACAGATCTCTGAAGGTAGCAGGCCAGGTAGATAAGGTGGTTAAGAAGGCATACGGAATGCTTGCCTTTATTAGCCGAGGCATAGAATACAAGAGCAGGGAGGTTATACTTCAACTGTATAAAACACTAGTTAGGCCGCAGCTAGAGTACTGCGTGCAGTTCTGGTCACCACATTACAGGAAAGATGTGATTGCACTAGAGAGGGTACAGAGGAGATTTACAAGGATGTTGCTGGGAGTAGAGAATCTTAGCTATGAGGAAAGACTGGATAGGCTGGGTCTGTTTTCCTTGGAACAGAGGAGGCTGAGGGGAGACCTTATTGAGGTGTATAAAATTATGAGGGGCCTAGATAAGTGGATAGGAAGGACCTATTTCCCTTAGCAGAGAGGTCAATAATCAGGGGGCATAGATTTAAAGTAATTAGTCGAAGTATTAGAGGGGAGTTCAGGAGAACTTTTTCACCCAGAGGGCTGTAGGGGTCTGGAACTCACTGCCTGAAAGAGTGGTAGAGGCAGGAACCCCCATCACATTTAAAAAATACTTGGATATGCTTTAGATTCCTGAGGCATTGGGACCATTTCTGGGGAAGGTGGGACCTGTACAAGCCGGACGAGTAACACCTCAACAGAGCCGGGACCAAATGTCTCGCGGGGAGGTTTGCTAGTGCTGTTGGGGAGGGTTTAAACTAGTTTGGCAGGGGGATTGGCAGCAGCATATAGGAGTAAAAAAGAGGAATAAGGTGTGACATAAATCGTGCCATTCATGTAGAAATGACTTATGAAATATACTGGGCGGCCTGCTGGTGGCGCTGTCCAGGGAGATTATAAATACTCGGGCATGGGCCCAGCTTGCTCAGGGACATTTTGTAAACAGGAACTAGTGAAGGATAACTAGACTTCCATGTCGTGAAACAGTCGATTAAAGCCTTGTTTAATACTCTGACCAAGTACCTAGTAGTTTTCTTACGTCAATTTAATCGACTGCTTGCTGCTCCACGCTCTGAGTGGTTTTGGGAACAGACGGCTACGACTCAAATGGTAGAAGGGAACCAGAGGTAGTAATCAATCCATCATGGAGAAACTACTCCGACCCGCCCGTCTTGACCTGGACCCAAATTCACCTACAACAGCTAAGGTATGGAAACACTGGTATCGTACCTTCAGCAACTTCCTCAGGGTGTGTGGTGAGAATGTTCCTGATAAGTTAGAGATACTTGCCAATTATGTATCCCCTCATGTGTTTGACTATATCGAAGACTCTGTAGACTATGACTCCGCTATCCAAATACTACAGCAAATATATGTTAAGGCCCCAAACAAAATATTTGCACGGTATCTACTGGCCACAACTTGACAACAACCCGGGGTATCACTTGACTAATTCCTTCAAAAGCTTCACAGATGCCTATCTTTTACCGCGTGCACAGACTGCTGCTGTCACATTTGGTGACTCCTCCAATGGGCCTCGGGCGGAAGCCCTCACTGATGACTACTCTATCCTAGCCGATGATGACCCTACCCTAGAAATCCTCACTGATGATGACCCTGCCCTAGCGGCATCTTGGCAATCTGGAAGGAAGTGTTTCTTCTGTGGAGGTGCATTCCACTATAGGAAATTTTGTCCTGCTCGTAACGCAACCTGCAGCCATTGCAGTAAGGAAGGTCACTTTTCTAAGGTATGCCAGTCAAGAGCATCTGTTAGTAAGAAAGGTCACTTTTCTAAGGTATACCAGTCAAGAGCCCCTGTTAGTTTTGCAGCTGCTATCTATAAAACTGCTTGTTCTGCCCTCGCAACGCGATTCTATGCAGAGCTAGACAGATAGCGAACAACTCGATATCTTCCAATAAAATCACAAGGCTTGACTTTTCTTGTAACGCTTTACTGAACGATTCTAATTGTAAAACTGAAATACAACACAGAAATGGAAGCACACATTAGTATACAAGCGCATAACTGATATGTATACACAGATTTAGTTACGCCTGAGGAACACAGTACATTTAGTAAACTGGGAGGCATTCTCTTTAAATTGGCCCTGTACATAGTGTATCAAAATACAGCTACTAGTTAATCAGCTAGACAGAGAAAAGTTACAACTAAACATTTTCTACAACATGCAGTGCACACTAATCATCTATAGCATTCTAAAATACTTACAGACAAACAATTTCCAAGACTCAAGCAAGGGGACAATACAACTGCCCGGAGCCTGTGCTGCTGTAGGAGCACTGTGGTGTAGGTCTGTGTCCCAGCGAGGACTCCACGAGGACTACGTAGCAGTCCTGTGGGGAGCGTGATGACCTCATCACGCTCGGTAGCGTTGTCCGCGCTTGGGGCGTCACGTGATGCGCGTGGTCGCGTTTCTGGCCATGGAGGCCGAAGTCGGGAGCGGGAGCTGGAGGCCAGGCTGAGCCGATGCTTGCTGCGGGAGCGGAAGATCGCGTCGCTCCCGGCGGCTGGTAGATGCGGCCGAAGACGCTAGGCCGGGCTGTGCCGGCAGCCTTTCTGGAAGGCCGAGTCGGGCCGGCAGCTGCCTCACGCACATCACGTCGTACGTGCCGTGACGTCAGCACGCTACGTTGTACGTGACGTGACGTCAGCACGCTAAGGCGCGTCTTAAAGGGGCAATGGCCCTAAAAGGTAAGTTAAAGGGGCAACGGCCCCAACAGGTAGGTTATACATATATAAGTAAGTTAAATACATACAGTGAGGTTAAGTTAGAGGGAGAGACAGCACACTCCCCGCTTGGTACAATTCCATTTGTACCACTACAGATACAAAATAACCTGGAGAAAACGTCCTTTGGCTGCCACACGCTCAGAGTCCGTTCTCTAGATTTCTTCGGAAAGGAGGACTACGATCTCTGAGACTGGCCTCGGAAACACCTTGACAGTCTCTTCCTTGACGGTCTTCACCTCCACCTTGTGGACCCTCTTGTCCCTGCTCGGCAGAGTTTTGACGGCTAGTCCCACTGACCGTTCGTTTGTGTGCTTGGCTGTCTTTCAGCAAGACGACATCTCTCACTTTGACATTCGGCTTGTCTTCTGTCCATTTCCTACGGCTCTGTAGGGTGGGCGAATACTCTCCTCCCCATCTCTTCCAAGAAGTGTCTGCACGACACTGTACTTGCTTCCACTGCTTCCCGTGCAGCTCGGCCATGTCAAAGTTTCCAGAGGGAGCTGAAATAGCACTCATCTTTTGAGTCAGGAGCATCGCTGGGGTGGGGACTGCAGGCGTGTCTGGGTCGGTGGACCCCGGCACCAGGGTTCTCCTGAGCGAGCAGAGGCGCCCCGCAGCCTGCTCCCCGCTACTCGGAAGACGGCGTCCAGGAGGGCGAAACGGCAGGGGTGCCGCCCAGCTGTGTCTATCGTCCTTGGACCTTTCAAGCACTGAGCATCCTAGGCCATCTGTGCTCACAGTGGGGCCTGCCTCTTCCTCACAGGCAGAGGAGGTTGACCTATGATGCTGCGTCATGTCGTCGTAGTCCTCCTTTGCCTGGATCCTGTTTGGGCATGGGCTGAGACAGGATGTGCGACCGTTGCACGACACGTTTGCTTTATAGACGCTGACATCCGCTGGTTTGTGGACTGTTCCCAGGCAAACTCCACCCACGAGGACCCATCCCAAGTCAAGCCGCTGCGCATAGGGAGCATCGTGGGGCCCGTTGATGTGCTCACGTACCTTGTGCACCCTTAAGATGTCTCTTCCCAAGAGTAGGAGGATTGGAGCGTCCGGGTCCACAGCTGGAATCTTATTGGCAATTGGCTGTAGGTGGGGCTGATGGCGTGCGACCTCTGGGGAGGGGATTTCCGTCCTGTCCTCTGGCATCATGTCGCACTCAATCAAGGTGGGGAGGGGAAGCTGTAGTTTCCCATCCATGGACTCGATCATGAAGTTCCCGACTCTCCTACCCGTAGTATCTGTTGTCCCTGCACAGGTTTTTAGCGTGTACGGAGCGGTGCTGGCCTTGACGTCGAAGAGATTGAAGAATTCCGTCTTCGCTAGGGACTTGTTGCTTTGCTCATCGAGCACTGCATACATTTTGATTGCCTTCTCCTTTCTCCCTGCAGGATATGCTTTAACCAAGCAGATTTTGGAGCATGAGCGTGGGCTGCTTGCATTTCCGCAAACCTCTGTACACTTGGAGGTGACTGAAGATGTGCTTTCGCTTTGCTCCCCGCTATCCTCTTTGTCAACCGCGGCGCTCTCGGTGGTTGACGGAGGAGGACCTGGATGCAGGGCTGCTATGTGTTTTTCGCTGTTGCACTCAAGGCACTTGATTGTCGCCTTGCAGTCTTTTGCCATGTGCGTAGTCGACCCACAACACCTGAAGCAGATGCGGTTCTCTTTCAGGTATGACGTGCGCTCATCAATGGGCTTGTCTCTAAAGCTTCGACACTTTTTGAGTGGGTGGGGCTTCTTGTGTATAGGACACTGACGATCTGGGTCATCCACTTCATTCCCAGCAGAACTGGATTGGTTGACTGAGGGTTCGGCTGGAACCTCTGTTTTGTGCACACTCACAGAGGCTTTGTTGCTGTCCTTTGTGGGTTTCTCTGTTCTCGAAGGAGCGTAACTGCTGGAGGTGGAGAAAGCGAAACTTGGATCATTCCTCACCCTTGCCTGTTGTTGGACAAACCTGGAGAAGAGAGAGAAGGGGGGAAATGCCACTCCATTTTCCTCCTTGTACTTGGATCCCTTAGCTATCCATTTCTCTTGAAGATTGTGGGGGAGCTTTTCCACTATTGGGTTTACCCCGCGAGCCGTATCCAAATACGAGAGGCCGGTCAGGTAACCTTCTCCCTTGGCACACTCCAGTTCGAGGAGAATGTCGCCCAGTTCTCTGAGCTCGACATTATCCTTGTTGGTTAGCTTCGGGAAGTCCTCAAGCTTCTTGAGCAGTGCGTGTTCGATGACTTCTGGTGTCCCATAACAGTCGTTGAGACGTTGCCAAACCAGGTGGAGGCCTGCTGTGGGATTGAGGACGTGCGCTGAGCGAATTCTCTTCGCCTGCCTTGACGACTCGGCTCCGAGCCACTTTGTCATCAAGTCTAGTTCTTCTCTGGCTGACAGATTCAAGTCCTTGGTGGTACTCAGGAAGGATGCTCTCCATGACCAATAATTTTCAGGACGGTCATCGAATTCTAGGAGGCCTGAACTTAACAATTCTCGGCGAGTAAGGTACCTGGCGAAGTCTTGTGCGCCTTGCGGCTCGGGCGAGGACTGCTTAGCTGGATTGGCCGAGTGTTGTGGAGGTCTCTGCAGGTGAGTCTTACTCGTTTCTTCTCTTTTGAGCTCAGTGTCTCCGAAAACGGGCCGTTTGTTGCTGGGGTGAGTAGCTAGTTCTACGTCGAGATACCTGAATGTTTCCTTTGGGAACACTTTGGAGTGTTGTTGGACATACTCATTTGTACGTTGCACTGGACTGAGGGGCTGTTCCAGGTCATATGTTTCCTGGCTGGGCTCCCCGCGTTCGCTCTCCTCATCTTCTTCATAAGCTGCGGCTTCGGCTTTAGCGGCAGCGGCAGCTCTCTGGCTTTGGAGAATGTGGAGAATGGCAGCGATATCAGCTCTCTGCTTTACAAGGTCGGCTTTCTGCTTCATCGTACTAGCTTCGAGGTCAGCTCTCTGCTTCATCGCACTAGCTTCGAGGTCAGCTCTCTGCTTCATCACACTAGCGTCGAGGTCGGCTCTCTGCTTCATGAGGTCAGCTCCTTTTTCAGCGAAGGACAATTGCGCTTGGGTGGCCTTTGCCTTGGCACGTGCTTTGGCGGCTGTAGAAGCTGTCGATGACGACGGTCTGCTGGACCGCCGAGATGACCTAGAGGATACTTTAGAGAACTGTGACTTGGCGTCGTTTGCTGGGAGAGCTGTCGGTGACGACGGTCTGCTGGACCGCCGAGATGTTCTAGAGGCTGCTTTAGAGGACTGTGACTTGGCCTCGTTTGCTGGGAGAGGCTCATTCTTCTCGATTGGCTGGTCGACTTCCTCTAGAGTATATTGTTTTCCTGAGCGTAGACTCATGGTAGCTGAGTGGTATCTTCCTGTGCTTGAGCCCGCTGTGCTGCTGTCTTTTTACTGTTCTGCCCTCGCAACGCGATTCTATGCAGAGCTAGACAGATAGCGAACAACTCGATATCTTCCAATAAAATCACAAGGCTTGACTTTTCTTGTAACGCTTTACTGAACGATTCTAATTGTAAAACTGAAATACAACACAGAAATGGAAGCACACATTAGTATACAAGCGCATAACTGATATGTATACACAGATTTAGTTACGCCTGAGCAACACAGTACATTTAGTAAACTGGGAGGCATTCTCTTTAAATTGGCCCTGTACATAGTGTATCAAAATACAGCTACTAGTTAATCAGCTAGACAGAGAAAAGTTACAACTAAACATTTTCTACAACATGCAGTGCACACTAATCATCTATAGCATTCTAAAATACTTACAGACAAACAATTTCCAAGACTCAAGCATGGGGACAATACAACTGCCCGGAGCCTGTGCTGCTGTAGGAGCACTGTGGTGTAGGTCTGTGTCCCAGCGAGGACTCCACGAGGACTACGTAGCAGTCCTGTGGGGAGCGTGATGACCTCATCACGCTCGGTAGCGTTGTCCGCGCTTGGGGCGTCACGTGATGCGCGTGGTCGCGTTTCTGGCCGTGGAGGCCGAAGTCGGGAGCGGGAGCTGGAGGCCAGGCTGAGCCGATGCTTGCCGCGGGAGCGGAAGATCGCGTCGCTCCCGGCGGCTGGTAGATGCGGCCGAAGACGCTAGGCCGGGCTGTGCCGGCAGCCTTTCTGGAAGGCCGAGTCGGGCCGGCAGCCGCCTCACGCACGTCACGTCGTACGTGCCGTGACGTCAGCACGCTACGTTGTACGTGACGTGACGTCAGCACGCTAAGGCGCGTCTTAAAGGGGCAATGGCCCTAAAAGGTAAGTTAAAGGGGCAACGGCCCCAACAGGTAGGTTATACATATATAAGTAAGTTAAATACATACAGTGAGGTTAAGTTAGAGGGAGAGACAGCACACTGCTCCTCCCCCAAGAGCCACTAGTAAGGTTACAGCTGCTATCTATAAAACTGCTCCTCCCCCAAGAGCCAATACTAAGGTTACAGCTGCTATCTATAAAACTGCTCCTCTCCCAAGAACCACTACTAAGGTTACAGCTGTCAAGGGTAAAACTACTCCTCCTCCCATCACAGCTGTTTTCCCCCAAAGCCTGTCCCAAGCAGCCACGAAGGTTTCGGTATATGGACACAATTTGAGTGCACTAATCGACTCATGTAGCTCTGACAGCTTCATCAGTGAGCAGGATGTCAGTAAGTTAAAACTGCGTATTTACCCCTCAGACAGGGAAATTGCAATGGCTCTGACGACACTGACCACCAACTCTTCCAGCTTTTGTCTTGTCGACCTTATTCTCAATGGCCGCACTTATTCCTCCACCCGGCTTGGGGTGCTCAAAAACCTAAGCAGTGATGTGCTCCTGGGACAGGATTTCCAGAAACAACACAAAAGACTCACTTTTGAGTTTGGAGGGTCAAAGCCGGAGCTTACTATTTCCAAAGTACCATTTTGTGCGCTTTCGGCGGCTTCGCTCGACGAGCCCTCCTTGTTTGCCATCTTTCCCCCTGATGTAAGCCCATAGTCACTAAATCATGACGTTTCAGCCAAGATGATTGATCCTTTATCGAGGCAGAGATCTCTCGCCTTCTAGCTGACGGTATCATTGAGCCATGTTCATCTTCCTGGCGGGCTCAAGTCGTTGTTGTTAAAAACCCTCTGAAGCAACACAAGAAACGTCTTTGCATCGATTACTCGCAAGCTATTAACCAGTATACCGACCTGGATGTCTACCCACTACCACGCATCGATGACATGGTCAATAACCTTGCCAACTACAAGGTATTTTCAACTTTTGACTTAAAGAGCGCATACCATCAAGTACCGTTAAAGGACTCTGACAAAAAGTGTACGGCCTTTGAGGCCAATGGTCGGCTTTACCAGTTTTGTCGCCTTCCATTTGGGGTCACCAATGGGGTGGCCGTCTTTCAACAGGCAATGCATAGCCTAGTCAAACAGGAGAAGTTAACGGACACTTTTCCATATCTGGATAATATCACCATTGCTGGTCATGACCAGAAGGAACATGATGCCAACCTCCAGAAATTTCTTGACGATCTCCGTCGTTGCAACTTAACCTTAAACGAGTCCAAATCTGTGAAATCAGTACCATCAGTCAACATCCTTGGCTACTGGGTGGGCAATGGTGTCATCAAACCGGATCTGGAGTGACTTCGTCCGCTTCAGGAGCTCCCTCCTCCTACGAATCTCGGCTCTCTTCGTCGGGCACTCGGCACGTTCGCCTATTATGCAAAGTGGATACCCCACTTCTCTGACAAGATCCAGCCCCTGCTTCATGCAAAGTCATTTCCATTGGAGGCAACGGTTATTTCAGCTTTTGACCTCCTCAAGCAACAACTGGAAAAAGCCATGCTTCGTTCCATTGATGAAAATCTCCCTTTTGTGGTGAAGTGCGATGCATCAGATGTGGCGATCTCGGCTACCTTGAATCAAGGTGGTCGACCCGTTGCATTTCTGTCCAGAACTTTGCAGGGTAGCAAGCTCCATTATCCTCCTGTCGAGAAGGAGGCTATGGCCATCATCGAAGCAGTACGTAAATGGAGTCATTTTCTCCGTGGCCTTTATGCTGGATAACTGGAAACGCACTAAGATCAAGAATAACAAAATACAGCTCTGGAGGATGGAATTGGCTGCCTTTGGCTACACCATACATTATTGACCCGGCAAAGAGAATGTGGCCCCGGATACCCTCACGCGGGCATTCTGCTTTTCTATGTCAACTTTGACTCTAGCGGATCTTCATACTGACTTACGCCATCCTGGCGTTACCCGTATATTACACTTTGTGCGATCTAAAAATCTCCCATTTTCTACGGAAGACGTGAAAAGAACATGCTCCACTTGCAGAATTTGCGCGGAATTAAAACTGCAATTCTTCCGTCCGTCAGATGGCTCGCTCATACACGATACACAGCCTATGCAGCGACTCAGCATTGACTTTAAAGGGCCACTGCCTTCCTCAACGCGAAACACCTACTTACTGACTATGGTGGACGAATATTCACGCTTTCCCTTTGCTTTCCCCTGTCCCAATATGCTTACTTCCACAGTGATCAAATGCCCCGATCAGGTCTTTTCCCTTTGCGGTACGGCCAATTTCATCCACTCTGATCGGGGTCCCTCCTTCATGTAAAGCGAACTCAAAAGTTATCTTTCCCAACGGGGAATCGCCACAGGTAGAACGACACCGTATCATCCTATTGGAAACGGAGAGGTTGAGAGATACAACGCTATCATTTGGAACGCTGTTCATCTTGCACTGAGGTCACACAACCTATCAGACCAGCAGTGGGAAACTATGCTCCCTGACGCATTGCATTCCATCGGGTCTCTTCTTTCTACATCCACCAACGCTACACCTTACGAACGATTCTTTGGGTTCCAGTGTCACTCCACTCATGGGACGTCCCTACCATCATGGTTGGCAGCTCCTGGCCCTGTGCTGCTCTGAAGATTCGTCCGATCCTCTAAGAGTGATCCCCTCGTTGACGAAGTCGAACTGACGGATATCAATCCAACGTACGTATACGTGTGGTACCCTGATGGCCGGGAATCCGCAGTGTCATTCCGGGATCTGGCTCCCTGCCCAACCGGTCCCACGGACCCAATCGATGGTGGGGCCCATATCAATGACGCCAATACCCTGCGCTCCTCTGAGGATGAAGCCCTACCCGGGACGTCAAGGGATCTGCCAGCTATTCGGCCGGATCAACCTGGGGAACAGAGCGCTCCCTGCGGGATGGCCACCCAAAGCCAGGACGCCGGTCAGTCACCGACTACCGAGCAGGGTGAAGCCAGCTCTGTGCCTTTGGGGGTCCACACCCGGTGCCACGATCTCCCCAGACCCCCTCAGGTCTATCAAGGCAACACGGACTCTGCCAGCCCACTGGTACGAACTAAGCGACCCAGGGACCAAAGCACAGTCTGAGGAGACGTGCCTTCCGGCCACCGACAGAGATCCAAACGACTACATCTATTCTTAATCTGACTAATTTAGTACAGGTAGAAAGAAGCAATCTTTCAGGCGGGAAGAATGACATAAATCGTGCCATTCATGTAGAAATGACTTATGAAATATACTGGGCGGCCTGCTGGTGGCGCTGTCCAGGGAGAGTATAAATACGCAGGCACGGGCCCAGCTTGCTCAGGGACATTTTGTAAACAGGAACTAGTGAAGGATAACTAGACTTCCATGTTGTGAAACAGTCGATTAAAGCCTTGTTTAATACTCTGACCAAGTGCCTAGTAGTTTTCTTACATCAAGGCGCATAAAAGAGTGAGTGTGTTGGATAGTACTAGATGCAGAAGTAGTACCATATTAGATGGGAGCAGGCTAAGAAAGACTACGAAAAATTCAAAAATGGGTTTAGAATGCATGTATGTAATTGCGCAAAGTGTGATGAATAAGGTTGGTGAGCTACAAGCACAATTAGCTGTGTGGCAATATGATGTGGCAATAATGGAAATGTGGCTTAAAAACAGTGAGGACTGGGCACTTAATATTCAAGGGTATGAGGTGTTCTGAAAAGATAAGGAAGGAAAAAGGGAGGTGGGGTGGCAGTGCTGATTAAGGAAGACATTGTAGTGTTGGGAAGGGAGGATGTTTTTGAGGGAAGAAGGATAGATTCCATTTGGTTAGAGTTGAGGAGCAAAAAGGGTATGATCACGCTATTGGGGGTATTCTATAGGCCTCCAAATAGTGAGAGGGAGGTAGAGGAGCAAATCTGCAGGGAAATCGCAGAGATAAGCAAGAGCTATAGAGTGGTGATATTGGGGGACTTTAATTACCCAAATATCGATTGGGATAATGCTAGGGGAAATGGAAAGGAGGGGGAGGAATTTCTGAAATGTGTTCAGGAGAATTTCCTTGACCAGTGTGTTCTTGGCCCAACGAGGAAGGAGGTATTGCTGGATCTGGTGCTGGGGAATGAAATGGGCCAGGTCGACCAAGTGTCTGTGGGAGAACTTGGGTATGAGTGATCATCGTATCATAAGATTTAGATTAGCAATGGAGAGGAGCAAAGAACAATCTAGAGTGAAACTTCTAAACTGGAATAGGGCTAACTTCAATGGGATGCTGAAGGATCTAGCCAGGGTAAAATGGAACCAAAGACTGACAGGAAAAACTGTAACGGAACAATGGGAGATCTTTAAGGAGATGTTCCAAGTACAGGCTAGATACATTCCAACAAGAGGAAAGGGTAAGGGAACCAAAGCAAGGGCTCCTTGGATGATGAGGGAGATAGAGAAGATGATGAAACAACAAAAGAGGATATATGATGCATGTCAGGTGAATTCTTCAAGGGACAATCAGGCCAAATACAATAAGTTGAGAGGGGAAGTGAAGGTGAAAATCAGATTGGCAAAGAGAGAATATGAGAGTAGAATGGCGGTTAACATAAAAGGGAACTCAAAAATCTTCTACAGGCATGTAAACAGTAAGTGGGTAGTAAGAGGTGGGGTGGGGCCTATTGGCAACAAAGGAGGTGATATATGCTTAGAGGCGCAGGGCCAGGCTAGAATACTCAATGAGTACTTTGTATCGGTGTTTACTGAGGAGGTGGATGCTGACAAAATATCAGTAGAAGTGGAAAAGTTAGAAGCAATGGAAGGGTGAAAATTGATAGACAGAATGTATTAGAAAGGCTGGGTATGCTAAGAGTGGATGTCGCCTGGTCCAGATGGCTTGCATCCCAGGTTGCTAAGGGAATTGGGGGAGGAGATAGCAGAAGGGCTTGACATAATTTTCCAATCTTCACTAGATGCGGGGGAGGTGCCTGAGGATTAGAAAGTGGCAACTGTGACACCATTGTTCAAGAAAGGGTGTAAGGACAATCCTAGTAACTACAGGCCGGTCAGTTTAACATCAGTGGTGGGTAAAGTTTTAGAAACAATAATCAAGGAAAAAATTAACGGGCACTTGGAGAGGTTTAAGCTAATTAAGGAGAGCTAACATGGGTTTGTAAAAGGAAGATCGTGTTTGACTAATCAAATTGAATTTTTTTATGACGTTACAGGGAGGATTGATGAAGGGAATACAATGGATGTTGTCTACATGGATTTTTGGAAGGCATTTGACAAAGTACCACATAGAAGGCTGGTTAACAAAATTGAGGCTCATGTAATAGGTGGGTCAGTGGCAACTTGGATAAGGAATTGGCTTAAGGACAGAAAACAGCAAATTGTGGTAAATGGCTGTTTTTCAGACTGGAGGATAGTAGACAGTGGTGTTCCCCAAGGGTCAGTGCTGGGGCCACTGCTTTCTTTGATATTTATAAATGACCTGGATATTGGAATACAAAGTAGAATTTCTAAATTTGCCGATGACACCAAACTTGGGGGTGTGGCAAACAGTGAGAATGATGCCAATCGACTGCAACAGGACATAGAAAGGCTAGCAGAATGGGCAGACAAGCGGCAGATGGAATTTAATACAGAGAAGTGTGAGGTGATGCATTTTGGCAGAAGGAACAGGGAAAGGCAATATACACTTAATGGCACAGTTTTGAAGATTGTGCAGGGACAGAGGGACCTGGGAGTTATAGAGTCATAGAATTATACAGCACAGAAGGAGGCCCTTCAGCCCATCGTGTCCACACTGGCCATCAGGCCCTGTCTATTCTAATCCCATTTTCCAGCACTTGGTCCATAGCCTTGTATGCTATGGCGTTTCAAGTGCTCAGCTAAATGCTTCTTGAATGTTGTGAGGGTTCCTGCCTCTACCACCATTTCAGGCAGTGAGTTCCAGATTCCAACCAACCTCTGGTGAAAATTGTTTTCCTCAACTCCCCTCTAAACCTCCTGCTCCTTACCTTGAAACTATGCCCCCTGGTTATTGATCCCTCTAATAAGGGAAAAGTTCCTTTCTATCTACCTTATCTATGCCCCTCATAATTTTGTACACCTCAATCAGGTCCCCCCTCAGCCTTCTCTGCTCTAAGGAAAACAACCCCAGCCTGTCCAGTCTCTCTTCATATCTGAAACACTCCAGCCCAGGTAACATCCTGGTAAATCTCCTCTGCACCCTCTCCAATGCAATCACATCCCTCCTATAGTGTGGCGACCAGAACTGCACACAGTATTCCAGCTGTGGCCTAACTAGCGTTTTTTACAGCTCCATCATAACTTCCCTGCTCTTATATTCTATGCCTCAGCTAATGAAGGCAAGTATGCCATATGCCTTTTTAACCACCTTATCTACCTGTCCTGCTGCCTTCAAGGATCTATATACATGCACACCAAGGTCCCTCTTATCCTCTGTCCTTCCTAGGGTCCTACCATTCATTGTGTATTCCCTTGCCTTGTTAGTCCACCCAAAATGCATCACCTCACACTTTTCAGGGTTAAATTCCATTTGCCACTGTTCTGCCCATCTGACCAACACATCTATATCGTCCTGTAGCATGGGGTTTCCCTCCTCACTATTTACCACTCCACCAATTTTCATGTCATCTGCGAGCTTACCGACCATACATCCTACATTCATATCTAAATCATTAATGTTCACTACAAACAGCAAGGGACCCAGCACCGATCCCTGTGGTACAACACTGGACACAGGCTTCTGTTAGATCCGTGTGTTAAGGGAGACACGGAATGCAGGAGTTGATTTAACAAGTGTTTACTGAAAAAAGTCGGGAGGTGAACTAACAACACAAGACGCTGCACAGGTTATATATCCGAGTGGTCACTACTGGTACTACAGTATACAGGGGCTTCAAAAACATAGTTCCTCTTAAAGGTACATACACTACAATTCCTCCCCTTTTAGATAAATAGTACATAACATTTTAAGTAATCATTAAATAACATTTTTACAAGAACAATAATATACACATTTGCTGAAGTTAGTCAATTACAAATTCAGTCTCCCTGGAGGCTTCCTGACTCGGCCCGGATAACGCCTCGGTGGTGTAGTAGGTTCTTTTGGCAAGGTCGATTCGGCTTCAATGCTAGTGTCAGGTTCATCTGGTTCCAGTATCACCGGATCGGAGGTAGATACTATGGGTATCTCTGCTTCATCACTAGGCGTATAGAGTTGTGGTGTAGGTTGTCCTTTTTCGGATGACTCTATGATCTGGTCAGCATGGCGCCTTATTATGCTTTCTCCAATGTCCACGGTATACATCAGCGGTCCTAGTCGTGTGCAAATAGTTCCAGGCTGCCATTTCTCGGTACGGTAGTCCCGGGCCAAAACTGGTTGACCTATCTGGAAGGTTCTAGTTGGCCTTTCATTCATGCTTTGAAATTGCCGGTTCTCTACGTCCCTTCTGACGTTTGGCTTGACCAAATCCAGCCGGCATCTTAGTCTTCTATTGAAAAACATCATGGCGGGGGTTTGGTTTGTAACCACATGTGTTGCATTCCTGTACGCAAACAAGAAGTTATCTACCTTATGTTGTAGATTTATGCCTTCATTACCCATGGCCTTTATGGCCTTCTTGAAGGCCTGGACAAACCTTTCAGCCAATCCATTGGTGGCGGGATGGTATGGGGCGGACGTGTAGTGCTTAACCCTATTGTTTTTTAAGAACTTCCTGAATTCTTCGGATACAACTTGCGGTCCATTATCAGAACAGATCTGTTCAGGCAGCCCATTCCTGGCGAATATGGTCCTTAATACTGTGATGGTTTTTTCCGTGGTGGTGGAGGACATCTTTATTACCTCCGGCCACTTGGAGTGTGCATCCACCGCGATTAAGAACATTGAGTCCATAAATGGACCAGCAAAGTCGATATGTACCCTTTGCCATGGAGATGAGGGCCACTCCCATGGATGTAGAGGGTCTTGTGGTGGGGCGTTTTGGACCTTCTGGCATCCTAGACAGCCCTTGGTCATTTCTTCGATGTCTCCATCGATACCTGGCCACCACACAAATGCTCTGGCTAAGTTCTTCATTTTCACTCCACCCAGATGCCCCTCGTGAAGCTCCTTTAGCACTCTATCCTTGAGTTTGGGTGGAATCACCACTCTGGATCCACACATCAAGGTTCCTCGGCACACTGACAGCTGTTCTCTTCTTTGCGAGAATGCTGGCAACAGTGGTTCGCCATGTGCTGGCCATCCCTTCACCGTTAAATCGTAGACTCGTGAGAGAGTCGGGTCATTTCGCGTTTCCTTTTCAATGGTAGAATTTGTCAACGGTAGACATTCCACTGTGATCGAGTGGAATATCTCCACTGGGTCCACTGTAGGAGCCTTTTCCACCGTTGGCAACGGTAGGCGCGATAACCTGTCAGCATTCCCATGCTGTTTTGTTCCTTTGTACTCTATGTCATATTGGTGTGCCCCTAGGAAAAGGGACCACCTCTGTAGCCTTTGCGCTGTCATAATGGGAACGCCCTTTTTAGGGTTGAATATGGAGACGAGGGGTTGATGGTCAGTCAACAAGGTAAACTTTTGTCCGTGTAGGCAATGGTTGAATTTCTTCACCCCCCACACCAGGCTGAGTGCCTCCCTGTCGATCTGGGCATAGTTACGCTCAGCTGAGTTCAATGAGCATGACGCAAAAGCTATCGGCCGCTCCGAGCCATCAGGGAATCTATGCGATAATACCGCTCCCACGCCGTAAGGGATGCATCGCACGCCAGTCTGATTGGCAGTGATGGGTTGTAATGAGCCAACACTTCCCTGGACGTGATCAAGCCTTTGCATTTATGGAAGGCACGTTTACAGTCTTCGCTCCATTTCCAAACTACTCCCGTTTGTAGCAGTGCGTTAAGCGGGTGCAGAACCGTCGACAAGTTTGGTAAAAATTTATGATAGTAATTTACTAATCCCAGGAACGACCTTAATTGTGAGAAATTTTCAGGCGCTGGGGCCTTTACGACCGCTTCAATTTTTTTCAGGTGACTTATGCAACCCTTCTTCGTTAATGACATGGCCACAATATGATATTTGTTTCTGGAAAAATTCGCATTTGGGGCGATTTGCTCGTAGGCCCCGTTCTCTCAACCTCGTGAGCACCTGCTCCAAGTTGGCAAGGTGCTCGTTGTCGTTTTCTTCTGTTACAAGGATGTCGTCTAGGTAGCATTGAGTCCCCGGAATCCCTTGCAGGACTTGCTCCATAGCTCTTTGCCAGATAGCCGGAACTGATGCCACTCCGAAAACCAGTCGATTGTACTGGTACAGGCCTTTGTGTGTGTTTATCGTGAGATACTTTTTAGAGGCCTCCTCAACCTCCATCTGTAGATATGCCTGTGCTAAGTCAATTTTGGTGAAACGTTTCCCTCCGGATAGTGAGGCGAAAATATCTTCTATCCTCGGAAGTGGATACTGTACCGTGTGAAGAACCGGGTTTACAGTCACCTTGAAGTCCCCACAGATGCGAACTTTTCTCTGTTCTTCATATTTAACATTATTCAACATTTTCTTCATGACCGGGACGATGGGTGTTGCCCACTCGCTCCAATCTACCTTGGATAACACGCCTGCTTTTTCCAAATTCTCCAGCTCTGCCTCGACGGCTGGCCGAATTGCGTATGGCACCGGCCTTGCCTTAAAAAACTTGGGAATTGCCGCATCTTCCACTTTTATTGAGGCGGTGGCGCCTTTCAGGGTTCCTAGTTCCTGTTGAAACACTTCTTTGGCGTTAGCCAAGATTTCTTTTAATCGTCCAGGTATGACGTCATCATCGTTTTTTTTCAGACTGGTCACCGTCAGTGCCTGAATGGAGTGCCAGCCTAAACGTATCTTTCTGATCCATTCACGTCCCAACAACGGCGGACCACCATCTTGCAGAACGTATAAATACAACTTCTGTATTTCCTTGCCGTTGTATACAACAGGCACCCTTATTTTCCCTCTGGGGTATACTTTCTGCCCCGTATATGTCTTCAAGACAATGGATGTGTCTTTTAGAGGTATATGCGGAAATAGCCGCTCGTAATCCCGTCAACTCATGACGGTCAGAGCTGATCCTGTATCTAGCTCCATTTTGACTGGGGACCCCGCTATCGTGAGGGTAACCCAAATGGTCTGGTAATCTTCTTTGGCAATTACATTATGTAATTTGAGACAGCTTAGTCTCTTGTTTCCAGAGTCGCTATCGCTCTTCTGGTCTTCGGAGCTACTGTCCGTCATCATTTGTACCTTTCTGTACTTTTCCTTATTGACCTTTTTACTGTCAGTGGATTTCTTTCCAGATCTGCATACACGTGCAATGTGTCCCATCTTTCCGCATTGCCTGCATGCTTTGTCCTTGAACCAGCAGTCCTTCTGGTCATGGGTGGATCTGCCGCAGCGATAACATCTCTCGAAACCCCGTGTCATTTCATGGGTGCCGGAGTCCTGTGGCTTTTGCTGTATCTCTGCAGCTCCTCTTGCTGCTGCTTTGTATGATACAGCCACACTGAAAGCCTTGTCCAGTGTCAAATCTTTCTCAGAAAGTAGTATTTTCTGTGTTCCTTCACTTAGGAGACCGCAGAAGAATTTGTCTCGTAGAGAATCTGCCAGTCCTGCCCCGAATTGGCAGTGCTTTGACAGCTTTCGTAATTCGGTGAGGTAATCAGCGTTACTTTCATTCTTGTGCTGAATTTCTCCTGAAGAATTTGAATCGTTCCGCTATCAGCAGCGGTGTTGGGTTTAAGTGCTCCTGTAAGGTATCAACAATGTCCTTAAAATTCTTGTCCATCGGTTTGGCTGGAGTGCTCAAGTTTCGTAACAGCCTGTATGTCCTTGCGCCCATCAGATTTAGAAGTACCAATGCCTTTTTATCATCCGCTACTTCATTCACCTTGCAATATACCTCCACTCTTTCCACATATGTGGTCCAATCTTCTATATCACTATCGAAAGCAATAATATTGCCAGTCTTCGGCATCTTGAAATTCTAAAATGGTGCTTCCCGCGCTTTTCTTTCTTCCCCGCCGAGTTAAGATGGCACCTCCCACGCTTTCCCGCCGCTGCCGCTGCTGCCAACACTGTTCTCCGCGGTTCCCGCTGCGACCTGCAGCTTTTCGCGGTATTTCTATTTTTTTTTATATATCGCTTCAATAGTTTCTCCATTACTTGGAGAACCGTTCCCGTCGTGGAGCGGACCCTCTGGGACTTTCCCCTCCCTCTGCTCGGTCCGAACGCCGACCTGCTTTGCAGCACCGGCCGCACCCTGAGTGCTCCACCCTCTCTCTCTCTTTGCTTCTGCTTCCCGACTCGCTGCCCGGCCCCGTTGCAGAGCCACCCGATCGAGCTCTAGCCCGCCGCAGCCCAGGAAGGATCAGTGCACTACCTGCCACCAGCCCGTTTAGCTGGGGAAACCACAGACTGGAAACCAAGCCTGGCCCTCGTTTTCGAGTTTCTTCGAGTTATTTATTTATTTTTTCTTCTGGTTTCGACCTTCATCTAAGGAATCGATCCCCTTGAGGTGCTGCCGAATTGCAGGTAAGTTCATTTCTAACTCGTCGCCACTGTTAGATCCATGTGTTAAGGGAGACACGGAATGCAGGAGTTGATTTAACAGGTGTTTACTGAACAAAGTCGGGAGGTGAACTAACAACAAAAGACGCTACACAGGCTTATATATCCGAGTGGTCACTACTGGTACTACAGTATACAGGGGCTTCAAAAACATAGTTCCTCTTAAAGGTACATACACTACAGCTTTCAGTCACAAAAACAACCTTCGACCATCACCCTCTGCCTCCTGCCACTAAGCCAATTTTGGATCCAATGTACCAAATTGCCCTGAATCCCATGGGCTCTTACCTTCTTGACCAGTCTCCAATGCGGGACTTTGTCAAAAGCCTTACTGAAGTCCATGTAGACTACATCAACTGCACTACCCTCCTCCACACACCTAGTCACCCCCTCGAAAAATTCAATCAAATTGGTTAGACATGATCTCCCCCTGACAAAGCCATGCTGACTATCCCTGATTAATCCTTGCCTCTCCAAGTGGAGATTAATTCTGTCCCTCAGAATTTTTTCCAATAATTTCCCTACCACTGATGTTAGGCTCACCAGCCTGTAATTCCCTGGTTTATCCCTACTACCCTTCTTGAATAATGGTACTACGTTAGCTGTCCTCCAGTCCTCTGGCACCTCCCCTGTGGCCAGAGAGGTTCTGAAAATTTGTGTCAGAGTCCCTGCAAATCTCCTCACTTGCCTCACACAGCAGCCTGGGATACATCTCATCTGGGCGTGGGGAGTTATCCACCTTTAAACCTGCACAAACCGCTAGTACCTCCTCCCTCTCAATGCTAATTTGTTCAGGTATATCAGAATCCCCCTGCCTGATTTCTAAGCCTACATCGTCCTTCTCCATAGTGAACACAGATGCAAAATATTCATTTAAAACCTCACCCACATCTTCCAGCTCTACACACAGATTGCAACTTTGGTCCCTAATGGGCCCTACTCTTTCCCTGGTTATCCTCTTGCCCTTAATATACTTAGAGAACACCTTGGGATTTTCCTTTATTTTGCCCGCCAGTGTTTTTTCATGCCCCCTCTTCGATCTCCTAATTTCTTTTTTAAGTACCCCCTGCACTTTCTATACTCCTCTAGGGCTTCCACTGTTTTTAGTCCTTTGTACCTGCCAAAAGCCTCCCTTTTTTCCTAATCCATTTTTGTATATCCCTTGACATTCAGGGTTCCCTGGGCTTGTTGGTCCCACCCTTGACCTTTATGGGAACATGTTGGCGCTGTACTCTCTCTATTTCCTTTCTGAATGACTCCCACTGCTCTGATGTGGATTTTCCTAAGAGTAGCTGATCCCAGTCCACTTTGGCCAGATCCTGCCTTATCATATTAAAATCAGCCTTCCCCCAATTTAGAACCTTTATTTCCAGTCCATCTTTGTTCTTTTCCATGACTACCTTAAATCTCACCGAATTATGCTCACTGTCACCAAAATGCTCTCCTACTGACACTTCTACCACTTGCCCGGCTACATTCTCTAGAATTAGGTCTAGTACCGCCCCCTCTCTTGTAGGACTTTCTACATGCTGGCTCAAAAAGCTCTCTTGGATGCACTTTAAGATTTCCACACCATCTAAGCCTTTCACACTCTGACTATTCCAGTTAATATTGGGGAAGTTGAAATCCCCTACTATTATTACCCTATTATTTCTACACTGCTCTGAGATTTGCCTACATATCTGTTCCTCTATCTCCCCCTGACTGTTTGGGGCCAAAATATACTCCCAGCAAAGTGCTTGCCCCCTTTTTGTTTTTAAGTTCTACCCATATGGCCTCATTAGAGGAACCTGCTAAGATATCATCACTCCTTACAGCAGTAATTGACTCCTTGATTAATATTGCAACACCCCCTCCTCTTCTCTTTTACACCCCCCTCTGTCTCGCCTGAAGATTCTATACCCCGGAATATTGAGCTGCCAGTCCTGCCCCTCCCTGAACCATGTCTCTGTGATAACAACAATATCATACTCCCATGTGTTCATTAACACCTTCAATACATCTTACTCACAAGACACCTTGCATTAAAATAAATGCCATCCAGCCTTGCCATACTCCCTTGTGCTGTTACATATTTGCTCTGCCTTCCAGACTGACTTGTTTTCCCTCTATATTTGGTTGTGCATCACCCCCTACTATAGTTCCACTCCATAGCCCATCCCCCTGCCAAGTTAGTTTAAAACCCCCCAACAGTACTAGCAAACCTCCCCGCAAGGATGTTGGTCCCGTTCCGATTCAGATGCAACCCATCCGACTTGTACAGGTCCCACCTTCCCCAGAAGCAGACCCAGTGATCCAAGAAACTAAAGCCCTCCCTCCTGCACCAACTCTTTAGCCACGCATTCATCTGCTCTATCCTTCTATTCCTATACTCACTAGCATGTGGCACCAGGAGTAATCCAGAGATTACAACCTTTAAGGTCCCGCTTTTTAATCTGCTACCTAGCTCCCTAAATTCTTGTTGCAGGACCTCCTCCCTCTTTCTACCTATGTCGTTGGTCCCAATGTGAACCACGACCTCTGACTGTTCACCCTCTCCTTTCAGAATGCCCTGCAGCCGTTCAGTGACATCCTTGACCCTGACACCAGGGAGGCAACATACCATCCTGGAGTCACGTCTGCGGCCGCAGAAACGCCTGTCTGCACCCCTCACTATTGAGTCTCCTACCACTATTGCCCTTCCACTCTTACACCTCCCCCCTTGTGCAGCTGAGCCACCCACAGTGCCGTGAACTTGGCTCTGGCTGCACTCCCCAGAGGAACCGTCACTTTCACCGTTTTCCAACACAGAAAAATGGTTGTTGAGTGAGATGCACTCTGGGGCTTCCCTGACCCCCTTCTTCTGACTGGTGGTGTCCCATTCACTCTCTGACTGCACTTTCTTAAGCTGCAGGGTGACCACGTCTAAAAACGTGCTATCCACGTAACTCTCTGCTTCGCGGATACACCGCAGTGCCTCCAGCTGACGCTCGAGCCCCGAAAACCGGATCTCAAGTTGGCAAAACCCTTGGCACTTCGTGCACATGTGGTCGTCCTGACTGCAAGAAGCGTTTAGGAATTCCTACATGCTGCAGGCCGTGCAACGTACGGGACTGAGTTCCCCCGCCATACTTTTAATTAAAAACTCTTACCTGAAATTTAAACTCTCGGATTCTCGCTCCCCCGAACTCCTTTAACTATGAATTATCTTAAAAGAAATAGAATTAAAATTGAAGAAAACAAAGCACTCACCCACTACTCACCAATCAGCTTCTTCCCCTGCACCGTCATCACTTTGGAACACGTATATCTTTTAATCTACACCAAGGCACTTAAATTTAGACGCCCAAGTTTGGAAAAAAGCGAGCAATAGAGAAATACTCACCAACCAATCACTTACCTGCTTTCTGGTGACATCACACTTCAATTACTTTTTACTTCTTTACACTCACCGGTCCGAAGTCTCTCCTGGGCTCCCGCTGTGTTTACTGCCGCCGAAGTCTCGCTCTCTCCTGGGCTCCCGCTGTGTTTACTGCCGCCGAAGTCTCGCTCTCTCCTGGGCTCCTGCTGCTGTTCACTGCCGCTGAAGTCTCGCTCTCTCCTGGGCTCCCGCTGCTGTTCACTGCCGCCGAAGTCTCGCTCTCTCCTGGGCTCCCACTGTGTTCACTGCCGCCGAAGTCTCGCTCTCTCCTGGGCTCCCGCTGTGTTTACTGCCGCCGAAGTTTCGCTCTCTCCTGGGCTCCCGCTGCTGTTCACTGCCGCCGAAGTCTCGCTCTCTCCTGGGCTCCCGCTGTGTTCACTGCCGCCGAAGTCTCGCTCTCTCCTGGGCTCCCGCTGTGTTTACTGCCGCCGAAGTTTCGCTCTCTCCTGGGCTCCCGCTGCTGTTCACTGCCGCCGAAGTCTCGCTCTCTCCTGGGCTCCCGCTGTGTTTACTGCCGCTGAAGTTTCGCTCTCTCCTGGGCTCCCACTGTGTTCACTGCCGCCGAAGTCTCGCTCTCTCCTGGGCTCCCGCTGTGTTTACTGCCGCCGAAGTCTCGCTCTCTCCTGGGCTCCCGCTGCTGTTTACTGCCGCCGAAGTCTCGCTCTCTCCTGGGATCCCGCTGTGTTTACTGCCGCCGAAGTCTCGCTCTCTCCTGGGCTCCCGCTGTGTTCACTGCCGCCGAAGTCTCGCTCTCTCCTGGGCTCCCGCTGCTGTTTACTGCCGCCGAAGTCTCGCTCTCTCCTGGGCTCCCGCTGTGTTCACTGCCGCCGAAGTCTCGCTCTCTCCTGGGCTCCCGCTGCTGTTTACTGCCGCCGAAGTCTCGCTCTCTCCTGGGATCCCGCTGTGTTTACTGCCGCCGAAGTCTCGCTCTCTCCTGGGATCCCGCTGTGTTTACTGCCGCCGAAGTCTCGCTCTCTCCTGGGCTCCCGCTGCTGTTTACTGCCGCCGAAGTCTCGCTCTCTCCTGGGCTCCTGTTGTGTTCACTGCCGCTGAAGTCTCGCTCTCTCCTGGGATCCCGCTGTGTTTACTGCCGCCGAAGTCTCGCTCTCTCCTGGGCTCCTGTTGTGTTCACTGCCGCTGATGTCTCGCTCTCTCCTGGGATCCCGCTGTGTTTACTGCCACCGAAGTCTCGCTCTCTCCTGGGCTCCTGTTGTGTTCACTGCCGCTGAAGTCTCGCTCTCTCCTGGGATCCCGCTGTGTTTACTGCCGCCGAAGTCTCGCTCTCTCCTGGGCTCCCGCTGTGTTTACTGCCACCGAAGTCTCGCTCTCTCCTGGGCTCCTGTTGTGTTCACTGCCGCTGAAGTCTCGCTCTCTCCTGGGATCCCGCTGTGTTTACTGCCGCCGAAGTCTCGCTCTCTCCTGGGCTCCCACTGTGTTCACTGCCGCCGAAGTCTCGCTCTCTCCTGGGCTCCCGCTGTGTTCACTGCCGCCGAAGTCTCGCTCTCTCCTGGGATCCCGCTGTGTTTACTGCCACCGAAGTCTCGCTCTCTCCTGGGCTCCTGTTGTGTTCACTGCCGCTGAAGTCTCGCTCTCTCCTGGGATCCCGCTGTGTTTACTGCCGCCGAAGTCTCGCTCTCTCCTGGGCTCCCGCTGTGTTTACTGTCGCCGAAGTCTCGCTCTCTCCTGGGCTCCCGCTGTGTTTACTGCCGCTGAAGTCTCGCTCTCTCCTGGGATCCCGCTGTGTTTACTGCCGCCGAAGTCTCGCTCTCTCCTGGGCTCCCGCTGTGTTTACTGCCGCCGAAGTCTCGCTCTCTCCTGGGCTCCCGCTGTGTTTACTGCCGCTGAAGTCTCGCTCTCTCCTGGGCTCGCGCTGTGTTCACTGCCGCCGAAGTCTCGCTCTCTCCTGAGCTCCCACTGTGTTTACAGCCGCCGAAGTCTCGCTCTCTCCTGGGCTCCCGCTGTGTTCACTGCCGCCGAAGTCTCGCTCTCTCCTGAGCTCCCACTGTGTTTACTGCCGCCGAAGTCTCGCTCTCTCCTGGGCTCCCGCTGTGTTTACTGCCGCCGAAGTCTCGCTCTCTCCTGGGCTCCCGCTGTGTTTACTGCCGCCGAAGTCTCGCTCTCTCCTGGGCTCCCGCTGTGTTTACTGCCGCCGAAGTCTCGCTCTCTCCTGGGCTCCTGTTGTGTTTACTGCCGCCGAAGTCTCGCTCTCTCCTGGGATCCCGCTGCAGTTTACTGCCGCTGAAGTCTCGCTCTCTCCTGGGCTCCCGCTGCAGTTTCCTGCCACCGAAGTCTCGCTCTCTCCTGGGATCCCGCTGTGTTTACTGCCGCCGAAGTCTCGCTCTCTCCTGGGCTCCCACTGTGTTCACTGCCGCTGAAGTCTCGCTCTCTCCTGGGATCCCGCTGCAGTTTACTGCCACCGAAGTCTCGCTCTCTCCTGGGATCCCGCTGTGTTTACTGCCGCCGAAGTCACGCTCTCTCCTGGGCTCCCGCTGTGTTTACTGCCACCGAAGTCTCGCTCTCTCCTGGGATCCCGCTGTGTTTACTGCCGCCGAAGTCTCGCTCTCTCCTGGGCTCCCGCTGTGTTTACTGCCGCCGAAGTCTCGCTCTCTCCTGGGCTCCCGCTGCTGTTTACTGCCGCCGAAGTCTCGCTCTCTCCTGGGCTCCCACTGTGTTTACTGCCGCCGAAGTCTCGCTCTCTCCTGGGCTCCCACTGTGTTTACTGCCGCCGAAGTCTCGCTCTCTCCTGGACTCCCACTGTGTTCACTGCCACCGAAGTCTCGCTCTCTCCTGGGCTCCCGCTGTGTTTACTGCCGCCGAAGTCTCGCTCTCTCCTGGGCTCCCACTGTGTTCACTGCCGCCGAAGTCTCGCTCTCTCCTGGGCTCCCACTGTGTTCACTGCCGCCGAAGTCTCGCTCTCTCCTGGGCTCCCGCTGTGTTCACTGCCACCGAAGTCTCGCTCTCTCCTGGGCTCCCACTGTGTTCACTGCCACCGAAATCTCGCTCTCTCCTGGGCTCCCACTGTGTTCACTGCCGCCGAAGTCTCGCTCTCTCCTGGGCTCCCACTGTGTTCACTGCCGCCGAAGTCTCGCTCTCTCCTGGGCTCCTGTTGTGTTTACTGCCGCCGAAGTCTCGCTCTCTCCTGGGCTCCCGCTGCTGTTTACTGCCGCCGAAGTCTCGCTCTCTCCTGGGCTCCCGCTGTGTTTACTGCCGCCGAAGTCTCGCTCTCTCCTGGGCTCCCGCTGTGTTTACTGCCGCTGAAGTCTCGCTCTCTCCTGGGCTCCCGCTGCTGTTTACTGCCGCCGAAGTCGCATGCTCTGTAGGAGTTCGCAAAATCCCTCAGCCCCGAAGATACTGGAGATAATAATCTACATCATGGTCGAAGACTCATGGAATTTTAATTGTCTCTGGGTTGGACAATGTTTTAAAACATACCCAGAACTGAAAAAGACTGCATTGAAAAGCTCATTGGCAGGGCAGCACGTGGACAACACCAGAATCGAGGAACTTCATGGAAAAATTCACACACTTTAAGACAGTACATTTTTATTAATAAAATTGTTCCCTTGAGTTTGATAAAGTGCGAAGGGGTTTAAAAAATGAACATCAGAAAAGCATGGCAGGGACAATGGGGCTTGGAAAGCAGCTCGTGGATGTCTGTGAAAAGGTGGGAGGATCAAGCAGTGATAGTCAGATCCTGTGAATCAAAAAAAGGGAGTTTCCCTTCCCTACAGAGGCAATGTTTGCTCAGGATGTTGACATAAGGGATTATCCACTTGAAACTGCAGTTTTGGTGACCGCAGGACAAAGGGGCTTCTGTTTACATAGTAATCCAACTCCATTCAAAGCCCAGCACACAATTGAGACACACCCAAACTACGGAAGAGATTTACTGAGAAAAGGAATGAATGGGTTTGAATCACCCATTACTCAGACAATAGGGCAGTTGGGTCCCTTTTGTTTTAGCCATTTCAGGAACATTTCGGCCCCAGAATGAAGGCACATTCAAATCACCCCAAGCTTTATTCGAAACGCATTCCAGACAAAGGAAGCAGTTTGGCCACTGGGAAATAGCCCGTTTGAATCAGCCAATCAGGGCCTTTCTCTTATGTATTCAAACTTTTCGGCGTGAATTTGCACACAGACCTTTTCAGTGCCAAAACAGCAGGAGTTCACAGGATATAAAGATAGCTTCTCAGAAGCTCTCGCTCTCTTATTTTCCTGGGACAGCAGGTGAGCTCTTCTCTCTCTTTGGACCACAGGTGAGCAGGTTTCTGACTCCTCAGCAAGGCAATCTAGTAAGGAGTAACAGGGGTGGTAAGTTAAGGGAAATTGCTAAGATTGTAAGACTTACATTGTAGCCATTTATCCCTCGTTTTTGCCGTCTGCCTTCCCCTGTTAAGCAATTTTACTTTGATCGTGTGGTGTAATTTTCTTTAGTTAATAAAGTTTGATTTTCTCGCATCCAGACTATTTTGTCCATTTTAATATATCATTAATTATAAGTTCCTCCAGTCAGAACTGGAAGGTGGGGTTTAGCGATTCGAAACCGCTGTTTGGAAATTGGTTTACAGTGCACTGCAAAAGCTGTCTGACCAGGTAAATTACCATAAACCAGGTAAAAGATTGGAATTGGTCACATTGCAGGCAAAGGCCGCTGACCAGGCAAATTACCGTAAACCAGGTAAAAGATGCCCCCCTACAAATTGGCGACCGCGGCAGGACTGGAGGCAGTTCTTGATATGATAAGTGGTCTGGATCTGGAGAAAGCATCAGCTATTGCTTTTCTTGCTTTCAGTCTTTGGGCAGTCCTGCGGAAGGTAGCGGCAGTGTTTAAGCTGACCTATTATAGTATAGGTGGCCAGGTTAAATAGGCCGAGAATCGAGAGTCAGAGTTGGAAAAATGCCAGGCGGAGGTAGAACGCCTCATAAGAGAGGTGAATGAGGCCAGAGATAGTGGGATGAGGGTGCGGGAAGAAAATGCACGCCTCACACTAGAGGTCACAAAATGCCAGGCAGAGATAGAGCGCCTTGTGCAGGAAGTCACAGAAGCTAGGGACAGTGAGATGAGGCTGCAGGAGGAAAACGCACACCTCACCCAAGAAGCTAGCGAGGGCAAAAGCCATGCGAGGCACAAGATAGAGTTCCTAAAGTGCCAGTTTACAGAAGCAAGGAGTAACGAGATGAGGCTGCGGGAAGAGAATGCCCGCCTCACCTCAGAAGTAACAGAACAGGAGGGGAAGGTTAGGGAGGTAAAGGCAGCTTATAAGCTGGCCTGCGACCAAAGGTTTGAGAAAGCAGATCATGGCCCCTGTAGGGCAGAGATAGAAAGCCTTAACATGGCTTTAAAAAGAGCAAAGAGGATGATTTGTCTGATCAGCCCAAAGGCAGGTCAGCCGGATTATTCTGGCAACCTAAGCAAAACAGCCCCACAGGCAACACCCAGGGAAAAGCTGGCTAGGGAATTAGAGATCCCAAGACAGCAGCCCACAGCTCCGAGTTTTGAGGAGCTCTGGCAGCAAGAAGGGGTGTATAATGGAGTGGGAGGAGAACACCAGCAGGTCCTGCTAGGCAGGTGGGGACCAGGACCAGTGTACCCCCTCCGACAACGGAGGTATGGTCCACCCGCGAACGATAATGGCCATGGGGCTGTTCAGCATACCTATCTGGTAGCCTATGATACCCCACAGCTCAGAGGCCTGGTGAAACATATTCCCCTGCTCTCCGAAAATGGAAACCCCTCAGTGCACTTCCAAGGGATAGAACAGGCAGCCTGTGTTAACGGCTGTGATGAGGAAGAGAAAGCCAAAATGTTGCTTTTCTCTGTAGATAGTAAGCTCTATCAAACCCTTTCAGATGAGGCTAAGAGAGGGCAGGAGGGTTTTGAGGACCTAAAGGAGGAAATACTGGAAGCCATGGGTGCGAACGACGGCAATCCGTTCGATCGCATAGGGAAAACACTGCAGAAGGAAGGGGAGACCCCACAGGCATTTGCAGACAGGCTGTGGCCAGTCTACAACAGCATGTATACAGGGGGACAAAATAGGGCACAACTGAACCAGCAGCAGCGGACCCAATGGCTTCATTGCCTGGTGTTCAATTGCCTGCCCCAGATAAAAGCAAAGGCTGATACTTGGTTTGACCCCCGAGACCCCCTAGCAACTGAAGAGACTGTAATCCGGCAGCTCACGGTAGTATATAGGAACGGTAGGAATAGTGGGACCCCCCAGCAAAAGGGTAAGGTCCACGAGGTTAAACCTGGGGCTCAATATAAGAAAGAGTGGCGCCAGGAGGGGAGCTGTCCCTCCCAGAACAAGATCGCTTGTTACAGGTGCAGGGAGGATGGCCACTGGCGCAGGGATTGTAAAAAGCCTGGGAGAGATGATAAAGCCAGGGCCCCCGCAGCCCCAACTCAGAAGGAAGAGACAGAAACTCCTCCCGCTACAGTCAAGTCCGTCTTGGAGTCGATAAAATCTTTCCTCAGGGCCAATCAGGGATTAGTAGCAGCCATCAGTGGTGCTACAGCCCCCTCGCCCACCTCTGCCTCCCCACAATGACTGGCCAGTATGCTGGCCAAGGAGCATGCACGTGCAGGCACTTTCTGGGACCCATATGAGTCCGGGCCAGTGGCAGCGATTACAGGCAGGGATGGGACACAGGGAAAATCAGGTAAATTGTATAAATCTGACCAGACAAGTTCAAGTTCACAGGCTGTAAAGACAGGCACTGTGGCTTGTTCTAAGGGAAAAGTTGTCCGGCCCACCAATTGGGACACTTCCCCGCCCCAGTGGGACCTAAGTTTTGGCCAAGGTTTAAATTTGAACCAGCTACTTGGCTCAGAAACAGAGAAACAGCAACCTGAGAGCAGAAATCTGCAGGCTGCTGCCAGTTCATTCACAGAAGATCGCTTGGAGACTGCCCGCGCATGCGCAGTCACTGGTCTGGAGACAGGAATTCCCCAGTCCTTTGAACAAGAGGTTCGCACAGGCGCAGTTCCCCAGCCCGTGACCCAAGCGGCTCTGCTTCAGTTTTCCTGCGCAGGTGTAGTCGCACGCCTGAGGGGAGAGGTTTCCCAACACCAGGTTCGCGCAGGCGCAGTCGCGGACTTGGAACCCCCAGCGGCTCCTGTTCACTGTGAGGCCACGCATGCAGGCGCAGTTGGCCATTTAAAGGTCCCAGCGTCTCAGTCCATACGCGCAGGCGCTGTAGCCTGCTTGGAAGGCCCAGCGGTTCTTCCTACCCTTTGCGAAGAGATCGAACGCGCAGCCGCAGTTGCCTGTGGGACCACAGCGGCTCCTCTTCAGTTTCCCTGCGCAGGCGCAGTCGCCTGTTTGAAGACAGAGGCTTCACAGCCTCTGCCGTGGGACTCTGGGGAGAAGGTTTGCGCAGGCGTAGTCGCCTGCTTGAAGACAGAGGCTTCACAGCCTCTGCCGATGGACTCCGGGGAGAAGGTTTGCGCAGGCGCAGTCGCCTGTTTGAAGACCGAGGATTCACAGCCTCTGCTGGGGGACTCGGGGAGGAGTTTCACGCAGGCGCAGTTCCCCAGCCTGTGACCCCAGCAGCTCCTCATCAGTTTTCCTGCGCAGGCGCAGTCTCCTGTTTGAAGACAGAGCCAAGGGACTCTGGGGAGGAGGTTTGCGCAGGCGCAGTCGCCTGCTTGAAGACAGAGGCTTCACAGCCTCTGCCGAGGGACTCAGGGGAGGAGGTTCGTGCAGGTGCAGTCGCCTGTTTAAAGGGAAAAGCTTCCCAGCCCGTTTCTAGAGTGGTTCCCCCTATGGTGTGGGACCCTGGGGAGAAAGGGATAGCAATTCCTCTTGCAGGGGAGCCGGCACCAGGTTTTGGACCTGGAGAGGAAGATTTACAGCCATCAGCAGCGGGTGGTGAGGGGATACCTGCCCCCAGTACAGGAGTGGGTAGGGAAAAGGAGACAAACCCGGAGTACCGGCAGGCTGCCAGGTACATTATACAGTCCGGGCTGTTTGCACCAGGGGGAGAAGGTTCCCAGCCAGCTAGGGCTGTGACCCAGGCTCAGTGTCCATCAGCCAAAGTTTCCCCCACAGAGACGCCCCTCAGAAGGTCTCAGCGGGTCCGCAAGCCCAAGAAGAGGTGGTCACCAGGGTACCTGCCACAAAGAGCAATCTCCCGAGCCCGGGAGGAAACAGATCACAGAGGTCCCCAATCAGCAGCCATAAGCTGCCAGGGACCAGAAGCAGGAGGCAGTCCAGCTTCGCTGCAGGCAGCAGTAATCTGCAACACTGACACCAGAGATTAGCCTGGCCATCCGGAGATGGGCGGCATTTGTATTATAGCTTTGTGTTAAGTAACCAATGTTTATAGCTTGTTGTTAAGGTGTTTAAATTTTAAGTTTTGATATAACTAGTAGTTTTTAAAGTTTAACTTTATAAGTATGCCAAATGCTTTTATTTTGGTCCGAGGTCGAGGGACCCGACCATGTCTCCACCTAAGGCAGCAGGTCAGTGAGACACCTGGCTGCATGTCCTTTTAAGTTTTTACTGGAGAGTGGACCAAGGAGCAGCCCTGTTCGCCCAGCCCGAGCTGGGCATCGAATGAAGATATGGATACAGAATGTTGGGGATCACCTCACCATTGTACGAATTCAGGAGAAGACCCCGCAGTGGCCTTCGGGAGAAACCGGACAGGGTCCGGAGGAACTTGCCTACTCCTCCTATGCGGAAGAGATGGCCCCAGCTGGGTGGGGCATGGCCCCCAACCCAGCACTATCCTGACCAAAGTTCACTTGCGGGAGACCTCGCTATTGAGGAGTCATGGTGGGGAAGCGCGGGCGCCTTGTCAGATAGGGACGCGTTCCCCGGGAGTGGGTGGCAATGGCCTGGGAAAGATTGTAAAGGGGTGGGGGAGACCCACGAGTCGTGTGGGTGCATTCAGGGAAGGGAGGAACTCAGCCGGGGGCCCACGGGCAAAGTTAGAGTGTAAGTGTGGCTGGGGAGGATGAGTGGGTGGCCGGATCTGGGATCCAAGTTTGAGTGTGGGGCCAGTGAGAGCTGCCATACAGGCACCCATCATTTTCTCCAGCCAGTCGAGGGAAGACGGGAGGGGGAGGGACTGGGAGTTGCCATCCCATACTCCCCGGTCTCGGTCTGTATAACGTGAGGGGTACCCCACCTCCACAAAGGGACAAGGGAATGGCTCGGGGCTGGTGGAGCAGACTGTTCTGTAAAATCCATTCTGCATGTTTTAAAAGTTCAAAACCATTAGGGGGGGGCGGGTGGAAGGAACATTTACTGCCCGGGTGGGAGGAGCAATACCCACTCGAATTTCATGACCCATCATTGACACGTGATGGTCGGGGTTTATTTCAGCATTTTGTTTCATATGTTTAATGGAGATTTTTGTATTTTGTTTTACAGTTCCAAGCTGTGCAGAGGAGTAGGACCCTCTCCGTGCTTGGGATCATTTTGATTACATTGTATAACCAATATTGCAACATTTTGTAATATGTTATAATGTAACAAGTGGTGCAGGGGTATGAGACCCCTTGTTATAACATTTTGTAGTTGATGTATCTGTAGATGCCTACCATACCATGGTTTTTCTCAAATTTGAGGGGAATAGACGGGTCGGGGGATCAGTGGTAGGTAGCTATAGGTAAATACAGGGGATGGTTGTTTGTCAGGGGTCAGAAAATTTTGCTCTCTTCAAGTGGATACTACAAGCAAGTTGGAAGTATCCAAAGGGAGGAATGTAGGGGTTAGCAAAATCCCTCAGCCCCGAAGATACTGGAGATATTAATCTACATCATGGATGAAGACTCATGGAATTTAAATTGTCTCTGGGTTGGACAATGTTTTAAAACATACCCAGAACTGAAAAAGGCTGCATTGAAAAGCTCGTTGGCAGGGCAGCACGTGGACAACACTGAATCGAGGAACTTCATGGAAAAATTCGCAAACTTTAAGACAGTACATTTTTATTAATAAAATTGTTCCCTTGAGTTTGGTAAATTGCCAAGGGGTTTCAAAAATGGACATCAGAAAAGCATGGCAGGGACAATGGGGCTTGGAAAGCAGCTCGTGGATGTCTGTGAAAAAGTGGGAGGATCAAGCAGTGATAGTCAGATTCTGTCAATCAGAAAAAGGGAGTTTCCCTTCCCTACAGAGGCAATGTTTGCTCAGGATGTTGACATAAGGGATTATCCACTTGAAACTGCAGTTTCGGTGACCGCAGGACAAAGGGGCTTCTGTTTACATAGTAATCCAACTCCATTCAAAGCCCAGCACACAATTGAGGCACACCTAAACTACGGAAGAGATTTACTAAGAAAAGGAATGAATGGGTTTGAATCACCCATTACTCAGACAATAGGGCAATTGGGTCCCTTTTGTTTTAGACAGATGAACTCCGGATGTGGGAGGGAACATTTCGGCCCCAGAATGAAGACACATTCAAACCACCCCAAGCTTTTTCGAAACCCATTCCAGACAAAGGAAGCAGTTTGGCCACTGGAAAATAGCCCGTTTGAATCAGCCAATCAGGGCCTTTCTCTTGTTCGAACTTTTCAGCGTGAATTTGCAGACAGACCTTTTCAGCGCCAAACAGCAGGAGCTCACAGGATATAAAGATAGCTTCTCAGAAGCTCTCGCTCTCTTATTTTCCTGGGACAGCAGGTGAACTCTTCTCTCTCTTTGGACCACAGCTGAGCAGGTTTCTGACTCCTCAGCAAGGCAATCTAGTAAGGAGTAACAGGGGTGGTAAGTTAAGGGAAATTGCTAAGATTGTAAGACTTACATTGTAGCCATTTATCCCTCGTTTTTGCCATCTGCCTTCCCCTGTTAAGCAATTTTACTTTGATCGTGTGGTGTAGTTTTCTTTAGTTAATAAAGTTTGATTTTCTCGCATCCAGACCATTTTGTCCGTTTTAATATATAATTAATTATAAGTTCCTCCAGTCAGAACTGGAAGGTGGGGTTTAGCGATTCAAAACCATTGTTTGGAAATTGGTTTACAGTGCACTGCAAAAGCTGTCTGACCAGGTAAATTACCATAAACCAGGTAAAAGATTGGAATTGGTCACAGTGCAGGCAAAGGCTACTGACCAGGTAAATTACCGTAAACCAGGTAAAAGATGCCCCCCTACAGCTCTCCTGGGCTCCCGCTGCTGTTTACTGTCGCCAAAGTCTCACTCTCTCCTGGGCTCCTGCTGCTGTTTACTGCCGCCGAAGTTTCGCTCTCTCCTGGGCTCCCGCTGTGTTTACTGCCGCCGAAGTCTCGCTCTCTCCTGGGCTCCCGCTGTGTTTACTGCCGCCGAAGTCTCGCTCTCTCCTGGGCTCCCGCTGTGTTTACTGCCGCTGAAGTCTCGCTCTCTCCTGGGCTCCCGCTGTGTTCACTGCCGCCGAAGTCTCGCTCTCTCCTGGGCTCCCACTGTGTTTACTGCCGCCGAAGTCTCGCTCTCTCCTGGGCTCCTGTTGTGTTTACTGCCGCCGAAGTCTCGCTCTCTCCTGGGCTCCCGCTGTGTTTACTGCCGCCGAAGTCACGCTCTCTCCTGGGCTCCCGCTGTGTTTACTGCCGCCGAAGTCTCGCTCTCTCCTGGGCTCCCGCTGTGTTTACTGCCGCCGAAGTTTCGCTCTCTCCTGGGATCCCGCTGCAGTTTACTGCCGCCGAAGTCTCGCTCTCTCCTGGGCTCCCACTGTGTTCACTGCTGACGAAGTCTCGCTCTCTCCTGGGATCCCGCTGCAGTTTACTGCCAACGAAGTCTCGCTCTCTCCTGGGATCCCGCTGTGTTCACTGCCACCGAAGTCTCGCTCTCTCCTGGGCTCCCGCTGTGTTTACTGCCGCCGAAGTCTCGCTCTCTCCTGGGCTCCCGCTGTGTTTACTGCCGCCGAAGTCTCGCTCTCTCCTGGGCTCCCACTGTGTTCACTGCCACCGAAGTCTCGCTCTCTCCTGGGTTCCCGCTGTGTTCACTGCCACCGAAGTCTCGCTCTCTCCTGGGCTCCCACTGTGTTCACTGCCGCCGAAGTCTCGCTCTCTCCTGGGCTCCCGCTGTGTTCACTGCCGCCGAAGTCTCGCTCTCTCCTGGGATCCCGCTGTGTTTACTGCCGCCGAAGTCTCGCTCTCTCCTGGGCTCCCGCTGTGTTTACTGCCGCCGAAGTCTCGCTCTCTCCTGGGCTCCCGCTGTGTTCACTGCCACCGAAGTCTCGCTCTCTCCTGGGCTCCCGCTGTGTTTACTGCCGCCGAAGTTTCGCTCTCTCCTGGGCTCCCGCTGTGTTCACTGCCGCCGAAGTCTCGCTCTCTCCTGGACTCCGACTGCTGTTTACTGCCGCCGAAGTCTCGCTCTCTCCTGGGCTCCCGCTGTGTTCACTGCCGCCGAAGTCTCGCTCTCTCCTGGGCTCCCGCTGTGTTTACTGCCGCCGAAGTCTCGCTCTCTCCTGGGATCCCGCTGCTGTTTACTGCCGCCGAAGTCTCGCTCTCTCCTGGGCTCCCGCTGCTGTTTACTGCCACCGAAGTCGCGCTCTCTCCTGGGCTCCCGCTGTGTTTACTGCCGCCGAAGGCTCGCTCTCTCCTGGGCTCCCGCTGCTGTTCACTGCCGCCGAAGTCTCGCTCTCTCCTGGGCTCCCGCTGTGTTTACTGCCACCGAAGTCTCGCTCTCCCCTGGGCTCCCACTGCTGTTTACTGCCGCCGAAGTCGCACGCTCTGTAGGAGTTCGCAAAATCCCTCAGCCCCGAAGATACTGGAGATATTAATCTACATCATGGTCGAAGACTCATGGAATTTAAATTGTCTCTGGGTTGGACAATGTTTTAAAACATACCCAGAACTGAAAAAGACTGCATTGAAAAGCTCGTTGGCAGGGCAGCACGTGGACAACACCAGAATCGAGGAACTTCATGGAAAAATTCGCACACTTTAAGACAGTACATTTTTATGAATAAAATTGTTCCCTTGAGTTTGATAAAGTGCGAAGGGGTTTAAAAAATGGACATCAGAAAAGCATGGCAGGGACAATGGGGCTTGGAAAGCAGCTCGTGGATGTCTGTGAAAAAGTGGGAGGATCAAGCAGTGATAGTCAGATTCTGTCAATCAGAAAAAGGGAGTTTCCCTTCCCTACAGAGGCAATGTTTGCTCAGGATGTTGACATAAGGGATTATCCACTTGAAACTGCAGTTTCAGTGACCGCAGGACAAAGGGGCTTCTGTTTACATAGTAATCCAACTCCATTCAAAGCCCAGCACACAATTGAGGCACACCTAAACTACGGAAGAGATTTACTAAGAAAAGGAATGAATGGGTTTGAATCACCCATTACTCAGACAATAGGGCAGTTGGGTCCCTTTTGTTTTAGACAGATGAACTCCGGATGTGGGAGGGAACATTTCGGCCCCAGAATGAAGACACATTCAAACCACCCCAAGCTTTTTCGAAACCCATTCCAGACAAAGGAAGCAGTTTGGCCACTGGGAAATAGCCCGTTTGAATCAGCCAATCAGGGCCTTTCTCTTGTTCGAACTTTTCAGCGTGAATTTGCAGACAGACCTTTTCAGCGCCAAACAGCAGGAGCTCACAGGATATAAAGATAGCTTCTCAGAAGCTCTCGCTCTCTTATTTTCCTGGGACAGCAGGTGAACTCTTCTCTCTCTTTGGACCACAGCTGAGCAGGTTTCTGACTCCTCAGCAAGGCAATCTAGTAAGGAGTAACAGGGGTGGTAAGTTAAGGGAAATTGCTAAGATTGTAAGACTTACATTGTAGCCATTTATCCCTCGTTTTTGCCATCTGCCTTCCCCTGTTAAGCAATTTTACTTTGATCGTGTGGTGTACTTTTCTTTAGTTAATAAAGTTTGATTTTCTCGCATCCAGACCATTTTGTCCGTTTTAATATATAATTAATTATAAGTTCCTCCAGTCAGAACTGGAAGGTGGGGTTTAGCGATTCAAAACCACTGTTTGGAAATTGGTTTACAGTGCACTGCAAAAGCTGTCTGACCAGGTAAATTACCATAAACCAGGTAAAAGATTGGAATTGGTCACAGTGCAGGCAAAGGCTACTGACCAGGTAAATTACCATAAACCAGGTAAAAGATGCCCCCCTACAGCTCTCCTGGGCTCCCGCTGCTGTTTACTGCTGCCAAAGTCTCGTGCTCTCCTGGGCTCCCGCTGCTGTGCATAGGTCCCTGACGGTGGCAGGACATATTGAGAGAGTGGTTAACAAAGCATATGAGATCTTGGGCTTCATAAATAGAGGTATTGAGTACAAAAGTAGAGAAGTTATGTTGAACCTTTTTAAAGCGCTGGTTAGGCCACAACTGGAGTATTGCATCCAGTTCTGGTCACCACACTTTAGGAAGAATGTGAAGGCACTTGAGAGGGTGCAGAGATTTACCAGAATGGTTCCAGGAATGGGGGATCTTAGCTACAAGAGCAGGTTGGAGAAGCTGGATTTGTTTTCATTAAAGCAATGGAGGTTGTGGGGTGATTTGATAGAGGTGTACAAGATTATGACGGGTTTGGATAGGCTAGACGGGGAAAGGCTGTACCCACTAGTTGATGGTACAAGGACTAGGGGACACAGATTGAAGGTTTTGGGAAGAGATACAAGGGGAATGTGAGGAAAATCTTTTTTACACAGCGAGTGATGAGGACCTGGAACTCGCTGCCGATGGAAGTGATGGAAGCGGAGACACTCAATGTTTTCAAGGAGAGACTGGATAGGCACTTGAGGGAAATAAACTTGCAGGGCTACGGGGATAGAGTGGGGGAATGGGACTGACTGGGTTGCTCAACAGAGAGCCGGCATGGACTCGATGGGCCGAATGGCCTCCATTCTATGATTCTAATACTGTTTCCTTGCTTACATTAACTTTATTGAGTTCCAGTCCTTGATTCATTTTCGTTTCCCTGGAATGTCAGGTATATTATCCTTTTCCTCCACTGTGTAGACTGGCACTATTTATTCAACAAGTCTGCCATTTCCTTTTTTTCCATTTCCAGCATCACCCCCATCTGTTTTAAAGGGCCCAAATTACCCTAGTCTACCTTTTTTCCTCTAATATAATTGTAAAAACTGTGTGTTAATCTTGATAAACCCTCCAGATAAAAGTACAAAGTGCTGCTTGGCTATGACAGAGAATCCTGCTGTGCCTGGTTGCACCAAAAGGCATCCGAGACATGCACATCACTCATCAACAGCATGTTCTAGGCGCGATACCAAGAACCTGATCACCACATTCTACTGCAGTCAGACTGACCAGCAACATCCCTCAGGAGGCGGTTCCATAGTTTGGCTTCCGCTGGCCATTCAGAAGTTCCATCTCCCCTCTCTCAGATACGGGCTTCTGACATTCCTCTGCTTGGTTGCAGTACAAAAACAACAGCAACAACTTGTATTTATATAGCGCCTTTAATGTAGTAAAACGTCCCAAGGCGCTGCACAGGAGTGTCATGACAAAAACATTTGACACCGATCCCCATGAGATATTAGGGCAGGTGACCAAAAGCTTAGTCAAAGAGTTAGGTTTTAAGGAACATCTTAAAGGAGAGAGGGGTAGCGAGGCAGAAAGGTTTAGGGAGGGAATTCCAGAGCTCAGGGCCCAGGCAGCTGAAGGCACGGCCACCAACGGTTGAGTGATTAAAATCAGGGATGCTCAAGAGGGCAGAATTAGAGGAGTGCAGATATTTCGGGGGGATGTGGGGCTGGACGAGATTACAGTCTGCAGAGTGGGATTAAATGGAGTGGACTTGAACAGAGTGTTCTTTTTGGGAATTTGGAAAGAGTGGGAATTCGGAGAAGAGGGGGAAGGAGTTGTTGCTTTTTGCCGACACTACTTGTAGTGCTTTGTGTTACAGGTAGATATTTAATTTCAGTCCCCATAACTTAATCTAGATCAAGTAAGCAGTGAAGGAACTAAACTGTAAACTAAGTAAACTAATTACAAATTTAATTAAATGTAATTAAATTGTAGTGGCGCTTCTTAGTTTCCAAACAGGCAGCCACTGAGCTGTGGGGTTTTTAACAACGAGTAGACGCGTGTCAAAATAAAACGTTCCCAAACGTAGCTTTGTCTTTTAAACTGTTTACTATAACACTTAACAAACGGAATTACAAAGCAAACACGTATAAACGAACACGGTCAAAAACTGTACTGCTCCAAACCTCACAGCTTCTGCCTCCTTCAACCACGTGCAGTTTAAACTGTAAAATGGCTGCACCCATGTGTGGCTTAGGGACTGTTCCATTATGGCAAGAATGAAGGGGGTGTCTCGGACTATACTACTGGAGCAAGAAAATAGGGGGTTTCTTAATACAATAAGTCGGTCAGGTAAATTAACTGTATTATGCCATTTAACCACTATTTTAAAGTATTTTCTTAAGCTTTTATGGCTCTTACATAAATAAAACAGTCATATAGGGATGGCAGTGCAGGCGGTGTGCCACAACTGCAGCATGTGGGAGGTTGTGGAGAGCATTGTGATCCCGGACAACCACGTTTGCAGTAAGTACCTGCATCTTAAGGAACTTCAGCTCAGAGTTTTTGAGCTGGAGTCTGAGGTGCAGGCATTGCGGGGCATCAGGGATGGGGAGAGTTACCTGGACACTTTGATCCAGGAGGCAGTCACACCCCTTAGGTTAGGTAGTGGTACAGGTCTGGTTAGTGGTCAGGGACAGGAGGGTGTGACTACAACTTAGGCAGGTAAGGGGACCCCAGGTGCAGTGCTGGAGGAGCCTCAGCCTTTGCCCTTGTCCAATGAGTATGAGGTTCTTGCTGCCTGTGTGGATGAGGGAAAAGCCTGCAGGATGGATGAGCAAGCAAACCATAGCACCATGGTGCAGGTGGCCATTCAGGTGGGGGGAGTGAAAGGGAATGTAGTTGTGGTGGGGGACAGTATAGTCAGGGAGATAGATACTGTTCTCTGTAGCCGTGACCGAGAGTTCCGAAGGTTGTGTTGCCTGCCCGGTGCCAGGGTTAAAGCCATCTCCTCACGGCTGGGGAAAAACTTGGGAGCGGGAGGGGGAGGATCCAGTTGTCGTGGCCCATGTCAGAACCAACGACATAGGTAGAACGAGGAATGAGGTTCTGCTGAGGAAGCTTGAGGAGCCAGGATCCAATTTAAAAAGCAGAACCTCAAAGGTAACAATCTCTGGATTGTTACATGAGCCACACACCAATTGGCATCGGGACAAACAGGTTCGAGGTTTAAATACGTGGCTCAAAGTGTGGTGTGGGAGGAAGGGGTTTCAGTTCAAAGGGCACTGGCACCAGTACTGGGGAAAGAGGGAGCTGTTCGATGGGACGGGTTCCACTTAAACCGGGCTGGGACCAGTGTCCTGGCGAACTGAATAACTAGGGCAGTAGACAGGGCTTTAAACTAATGAAGGGGGGCTGGGGTGGGGCGGGGGGGAGGATTCATGAAAGAGCAAATTTAAAAGCAGCAAGAGAAATGTCAAGGCTCTAGAGCAGAGTAGAGTTTTGGGTCAGGGACAGAGAGAGTAACAAAGGTAATAAGGCATCAGTGACTAAGGTGACATCAGGGAAAAATAGAAATTAGTGAAAGCTAAAGGCACTTACCTGAATGCGCGAAGCATTTGCAACAAAATAGATGAATTAGTAGCACAGGTAGAAATGAACAGGTTTGATCTAATAGCCATAACAGAGACGTGGTTGCAAAGTGGCCAAGGTTGGGAACTAAATATTCCAGGATACTTAACTTTTAGAAGAGACAGGTAAAATGGAAAAGGAGGCGGAGTAGCCCTGATAATAAAGGATGGGATAAAGACAGTAGAGAGATCTTAGTCCTGAAAATGAAGAAGTAGAATCAGTTTGGGTGGAGCTAAGAAACAACAAGGGGCAGAAAACATTGGTGGGAGTTGTTTATAGGAGAATGAGGAACTGAAAGAAATTAATATTAGTAAAAAAATAGTACTGGAGAAATTAATGGGACTGAAAGTCGATAAATCCCCTGGACCTGATGGCCTAGGTCCTAGGGTTTTGAAAGAGGTGGCTATAGAGATAGTGGCGCATTGGTTGCCATTTTCCAAAATTCCATAGGTTCTCGAACGGTTCCTGCGGATTGGAAGGTGGCAAATGTAAACCCACTATTTAAGAAAGGAGGGAGAGAGAAAACGGGGAACTGCAGACCAGTTAGCCTGACATCAGCAGTCATGAAAATGCTAGAATCTATTATTAAGGACGTGGTAACAGGGCACTTAGAAAATAATAATAGGATTGGGCAGAGTCAACACGGATTTATGAAAGGGAAATCGTGTTTGACAAATCTGTTCGAGTTTTTTGAGGTTGTAACTAGCAGGATAAGGGGGAACCAGTGGATGTGGTGTATTTGGATTTTCAGAAGGCATTTAATAAGGTGCCACACAAGAGGTTAGTTAACAAAATTAGGGCTCATGGGATTGGGGGTAATATACTAGCATGGATTGAGGATTGGTTAACGGACAGAAAACAGAGTAGGAAAAAAGGTCATTTTCGGGTTGGCAGGCTGTAACTAGTGGGGTACCGCAAGGATCAGTGCTTGGGCCTCAGCTATTCACAATCTATATCAATGATTTGGATGAGAGGATTGATGCGCCATCAATTACTCAAAAGACTGAGGTTGAGCGAGTAACAACCAGGCTTTTATTAACTAAAGAATGAAGGTCTTGTCTCGAGTGGTCGACCCGTCCAGAATACTAAGGGACTGGGAGGTAGTCACTTATATACCTGGAATAGTGGGAGGAGTCAGCCGAGGCATGTCCAGACCTGTACCTAGTGGAATACACATACACATACAGACAGGTATAACAGTGGTTTACCACATTCACCCCTTGTTTAAAAATGAGTCCGGCGGGGTGAAGTGTATTTAAAAGTTTGTGTATTGGAGTCTCTCCGGAGGTCTTGTCTGCCGCTGTGATCGACGTGGCGACGGCAGGGGTGGTGGAGCTTCCGGCGTCGCGTCCCGTGTAGGCTGGGGCACTGGAGTGTGGTCCTCGTGGGTGACGGTCCAAGGCGAGCCGGCTGCTGGAGTTGGATATCGGGTCATGGGGTGGGGTGGTAATGGGTAGTGGGTTACAGCGGTCCCCGAGGGTGTTGTGGGGGGTGTGGTAATGGGTAGTGGGTTACAGCGGTCCCCGAGGGTGCGAGGTCTCGTATGGAGACTGTGTCCTCCCGCCCATCCAGGTACGCAATGTAAGTGTACTGGGGGTTGGCGTGGAGGAGGTCAACCCTCTCGACCAGGGGGTCCATTTTATTGGTCCTCACGTGTCTTCTCAGTAGTACCGGCCCTGGGGACGTCAGCCATGGTGGTAACGCTGTCCCCGATGTGGACTTCCTTGGGAAGACAAACATTTTCTCGTGGGGGTGGCATTGGTGGCAGTGCAGAGCAGTGACCGAATCGAGTGGAGCGCATCGGGGAGCACCTCCTGCCAGCGGGAGGTCGGAAGGCCCCTAGACTTTAAGGCTAGTAGGGCGGCCTTCCAAACTGTTGCATTCTCTCTTTCCACCTGTCCGTTCCCCCGGGGGTTGTAACTGGTGGTCCTGCTTGTGGCTATACCCCTAGCGAGCAGGTACTGGCGGAGTTCGTCGCTCATAAACGATGATCCCCGGTCGCTATGGATATAGCTGGGGAAACCGAACAGGGTGAAGAGGCTGTTCAGACATTTAATGACCGTGGCACTGGTCATGTCCGGGCAGGGGATAGCGAACGGGAAACGGGAGTACTCGTCAATGATGTTGAGGAAGTACACATTGCGGTCGGAGGAGGGGTGAGGCCCTTTAAAATCGACGCTCAGGCGTTCGAAAGGGCGAGTGGCTTTTATCAGGTGGGCTCTGTCTGGTCTATAAAAGTGCGGTTTGCACTCAGCGTAGGCTTGGCAGTTCTTGGTCATGGTCCTGACCTCCTCAATGGAATAAGGCAGGCTGCGGGCCTTGATGAAGTGGAAGAACCTGGTGACCCCCGGGTGGCAGAGGTCATTGTGGAGGGCCCTCAGCCTATCGATCTGCGCGCTGGCGCAGGTGCCATGCGATAGGGTATCTGGGGGTTCATTGAGCTTCCCAGGCCGGTACAAGATCTCGTAATTGTAGGTGGAAAGTTCGATTCTCCACCTCAAGATCTTGTCATTTTTGATTTTGCCCCTCTGCTTGTTGTTGAACATAAAAGCAACTGAACGCTGGTCAGTGAGCAGGGTAAATCGTTTTCCGGCCAGGTAGTGCCTCCAATGACGCACAGCCTCCACAATAGCCTGGGCCTTCTTCTCGACCGCGGAGTGTCTGGTCTCCGGGCCCTGGAGGGTTCGTGAGAAGAATGCCACAGGTCTCCCCGCATGATTAAGGGTGGCGGCCAGAGCGAAGTCGGACGCATCGCTTTCCACCTGGAAGGGGATGGATTCGTCCACTGCGTGCATGGTGGCTTTGGCAATGTCCTCCTTGATACGGTGGAAGGCCGAGCGGGCCTCTGCCATCAGGGGAAAAGAGGTGGATTTGATCAGCGGACGGGCTTTGTCTGCATAGTAGGGGACCCACTGGGCGTAGTAGGAAAAAAACCCTAGGCACCTCTTCAGAGCTTTTAGGCAGTGGGGCAGTGGGAGTTCCATAAGGGGACGCATCCAGTCCGGGTCGGGACCGATGACCCCGTGTTCCACAACACAGCCAAGGATGGCGAGGCGGTCTGTGCGGAATATGCACTTCTCCTTGTTATATGTCAGGTTCAGGAGTTGGGCGGTGCGGAGGAATTTCTCGAGGTTTGCGTCATGGTCCTGCAAGTCATGGCCGCAGATGGTCACATTGTCTAGGTAAGGGAAAGTGGCCTGCAGCGCGTTTTGATCGACCATCCGGTCCATCTCCCTTTGTAAGACGGAGACACCGTTGGTAACGCCAAAGGGAACCCTAAGGAAGTGATAGAGGCGGCCGTTTGCCTCAAAGGCAGTATACTGGCGGTCTTCGGGGCGGATGGGGAGCTGGTGGTACGCTGATTTCAGGTCAATGGTCGAAAAGACGCGGTACTGCGCGATCTGGTTGACCATGTCAGCTATGCGGGGGAGTGGGTAGGTGTCCAGCAGGGTGTAGCGGTTTATTGTTTGGCTGTAGTCGATGACCAGGCGTTGTTTCTTGCCGGTCTTAACGACCACAACCTGGGCTCGCCAGGGGCTGGAGCTGCCCTCAATAATCCCCTCCTTCAGGAGCCGCTCCACTTCGGTTTTGATGAAAAACCCTGTCCCCGGCACTGTATCGCCTGCTCTTTGTGGCGATGGGCTTACAGTCGGGGGTGAAGTTAGCAAACAGTGGGGGGGGTGGGACTCTGAGTGTGGAGAAGTTGCATCTGGTGCGCGGCGGGCAATTTGGAGGCTGCTGGCTGCGGACTGTGAGTGGGGGGAGGGGGCCACCGTACGCCATCGTAACGCTTTTGAGGTGGCACTGCAAATCCAACCCCAGTAGAACGGCAGCGCAAAGTTGGGGCAGGACCAGGAGTTTAAAATTATTGAACACAGTCCCGTCTACTACTAGTGTCACCACGCAGTAGCCGCCAATGTCCGTTGACTGGGACTCGGCGGCCATAGAAATCCGCTGGTGCGCAGGCAGGACTGGGAGAGAGCAACGCCGCACCGTGTCGGGGTGGATGAAGCTCTCTGTGCTCCCGGGGTCAAAAAGGCAGTTTACTGCATGGCCGTTTGCCTTAACGTCCATTTTGGACCGAGCTAGTTGGTGCGGTCTCATTTGGTCCAGCGTAAGAGAGGCCAGCGTAGGGGTCGGTGTGTCGCTGCGGGTATCAGATGGGGGGGGGTTGGCGGCCTGCTGCGTCCCGGCTGGTGTCCAAGATGGCGGTGTCCATGATTCCCATGTGGCTGGAGTCGTCCAAGATGGCTGCTGCTGCGGTGGTTCGCACATGGCTGGGGAGGCCCAAGATGGCGGCCCGCACGGCCCACACGCGGTGCTGTTGGGGGCCCAAGATGGCGGCTCGCACGGCCCACACGCTGCGCTGCTGGCGTTCGGGGTGGCTTTGGCCTTGCAGACGCTAGCGTAGTGTCCCTTTTTCCCGCAGCCCGAGCAGGTCGCATTCTTTGCCGGGCAGCGCGCTCTGGGGTGTTTGGCCTGGCCACAGAAGTAGCATTTCTGGCCTTGGGATACTGCTGTCTGGCTTTGGGACACTGTTTTGGTGGTTGGGCCGTTGTTGGGCTGTGGCTGGGGTGGCACGGTGCTATGGGGCTGTCCTACCGTGTCCCAGGTTGTCGTTCCCCGCGGCGTCCATGGTGCAGAGGAGTAGGCATCCATGCCCCGGTAGGCTGCGTCCAGCGTTAGTGCGATTTCGGAGGCTTTGTCGAGGGTGAGGTCACTCTGCTCCAGCAGTCGCTGTCGGGTGTAGTTGGACCTGTGGCCCGCTACGAAGGCATCCCGGATCAGTTCCTCCGTGTACTTAGTGGGCGTTACCGCCTTACACCCACAGGCCCGGCCAAGCACGGACAGTGCTTGGAGGTATTCCTCAGTCGATTCCCCAGGTTGTTGCTTGCGACTCCCCAGGAGGTGCCTGGCGTAAACTTCATTCACAGGGCGCGTGTACTGGGTCTTGAGGAGCTGGAAGGCGGCTGTGTACGAGGTCGCGTCCCGGATGACTGAGTACACTCGGTGGTTCACCTTGGAGATCAGGACAGACAGCTTGTTCGCATCCGTTACGACCGCAGTGGAGGCAGTCAGGAATGCCTTGAAGCACATGAGCCAGTGAGCAAACTTGGTGGAAGCGTCCGCTTCCCAACTGTCCAGGTCCAGGCATGCTGGTGTGAGGATCTTCTCCATTATAAAAAATTTAGTTAATAAAATTGATGCGCCATCAATTACTCAAAAGACTGAGGTTAAGCGAGTAACAACCAGGCTTTTATTAACTAAAGAATGAAGGTCTTGTCTCGAGTGGTCGACCCGTCCAGAATACTAAGGGACTGGGAGGTAGTCACTTATATACCTGGAATAGTGGGAGGAGTCTGCCGAGGCATGTCCAGACCTGTACCTAGTGGAATACACATACACATACAGACAGGTATAACAGTGGTTTACCACAAGGACCAAATGTAATATATCCAAGTTTGCTGATGATACAAAGCTGGGTGGGAATGTAAGTTGTGAGGAGGATGCAAGGAGGCTTCAAGGGGATATAGACAGGCTAAGTGAGTGGGCAAGAACGTGGCAAATGGAATATAATGTGGAGAAATGTGAAGTTATCCACTTTGGTAGGAAAAATAGATTATTTTTTAAATGGTGAGAGATTGGGAAATGTTGGTGTTCAGAGGGACCTGGGTGTCCTTGTACACGAATCACTGAAAGTTAACATGCAGGTACAGCAAGCAATTAGGAAAGCAAATGGTATGTTGGCCTTTATTGCAAGAGGATTTGAATATAAGAATAAAGACGTCTTACTGCATTTATATAGGGCCTTGGTGAGACCACACCTGGAGTACTGTGTACAATTTTGGTCTCCTTACCTAAGGAAGGATATATTTGCCATAGAGGGAGTGCAACGAAGGTTCACCAGACTGGTTCCTGGGATTGGGGAGATTGTCCTATGAGGAGAGATTGAGTAGACTCGGCCTATATTCACTCGAGTTTAGAAGAATGAGGGGTGATCTAATTGAAACACACAAAATTCTTACAGGGCTTGACAGGGTAGATGCAGGGGGGATGTTTCCCCTGGCTGGGGAGTCTAGAACCAGGGGTCACAGTCTCAGAATAACGGGTCGGCCATTTAGGACTGAGATGAGGAGAAATTTCTTCACTCAGTGGGTGGTGAATCTTTGGAATTCTCTACCCCAGAGGGCTGTGGAGGCTCAGTCGTTGAGTATATTCAAGACAGAGATCGATAGATTTTTGGATATTAAGGGAATCAAGGGATATGGGGATAGTGCAGGAAAGTGGGGATGAGGTAGAAGATCAGCCATGATCTTATTGAATGGCGGAGCAGGCTCGAAGGGCCAAATGCTCCTATTTCTTATGTTCTTAACACGGTTTGCCTTTAACAAATCCGTGCTGGCTTTCTTTAATTAATCCACACTTGTCCAAGTGACTGTTAATTTTTCCCTGGTTATTGTATCTAAAAGCTTCCCCACTACCGAGGTTAAACTGACTGGCCTGTTGTTGTTGGGTTTATCTTTACACCCTTTTTTGAACAAGTACAGCCCGCTTTTCTAGTCTCTCCTCTTTATCAATTTTTATCTCATCCAGTAGCTCCACTACCTCCCCTTTCACTATGACTTTGGCAGCATCTTCTTCCTTGGTGAAGACAGATGCAAAGCTCTCATTTAGTACCTCAGCCATGCCCTCTGCCTCCATGCATTGCTCTCCTTTTTGGTCCCTTATTGGCCCCAGCCCTCCTCTTTCTACCCCTTTATTATTTATATGTCTATAGAAGACTTTTGGATTCCCTTTTATGTTAGCTGCTAATCTATTCACATACTCTCTCTTTGCCCCTCTTATTTCTTTTTTCACTTCCCCTCTGAACTTTCTATATTCAGCCTGGTTCTCACTTGTATTCTCAACCTGACATCTGTCATACGTGCTCTTTTTCTGCTTCATCTGTACAGAGAACAGGATAGTTAGGCTAAATACGTGGCTTGAGCAGTGGTGTAAGAGGGAGGGTTTTAAATTTTTGAGGCATTGGAACCAGTTTTGTGGTAGGTGTGACCTATACAAAAGGGACGGTCTACACCTGTGCAGAGATGGAACTGATGTTCTCGGGGTAATTTTTGATAAAGCAGTTCGGGAGCATTTAAACTAGTATGGCAGGGGGCTAGAAACCTATGTAGTGAAATAGAGGAAAGTGAAAGGCAGACAGAAATAAATGATAAAAGGGTGAGGAACAAAAAACAAAGGGCCAAACTAATTCATAAAAAATGTGAGCATAAAAAAAGCCTGAGGGTTTTATACCTTAATGCGAGAAGCATCAGGAACAAGGTAGATGAATTAGCTGTGGAAATAGAGGTTAATAATTATGACCTAATTGGGATTACGGAAACATGGTTGCAGGGTGAGCAGGGCTGGGAGCTTAACATACAGGGGTATTCAGTATTTAGGAAGGATCGACAAAAAAGAAAGGGAGGAGGGGTAGCATTGCTAGTAAAAGAGGGGATAAATGCAATTGAAAGGAAGGATATTAACTCAGTTAATACAGAATCTATATGGGTGGAGCTAAGAAATAGCGAGGGGCGAAAAACATTAATAGGAGTGGTATATAGGCCTCCAAATAGTAAAATAGAGGTTAGGGAGGGCATCACGAGGGAAATTAGAGAAGCGTGCAATAAGAGCACAGCTGTCATCATAGGTGACTTTAACTTACATATAGATTGGACTAGCCTAATCAGTAAAAATAATGAGGAGGAGGAATTCCTTGAGTGTTTGAGGGATGGTTATCTGGATCAATATGTCGAGGAACCAACTCGGGAACAGGCTATATTGGACTGGGTACTGTGCAATGAGAAGGGACTAATCAGTAATCTTGTTGTACGGGGACCCTTGGGTCAGAGCGATCATAACATGATCGATTTCTCACTCGAAATGGAGAGCGAAGAAATTGACTCAGAGACTAAGGTCCTGAATTTAAACAAGGGGAATTATGATGCCATGAGACGGGAACTGAGTAGGTCTGATTGGACAACGTTCCTGGGAGGACTGGAGGTAGATAAACAATGGCAAACATTTAAAGATAGAATGACAAAATTGCAAAAATTGTTTATACCAATCTGGCATAAAAGGAAATCTAAAAAGGTGACTCAACCGTGGATAACAGGGGAAATTAGAGACAGCATAAAATCCAAAGATAGGGCGTATAAAATAGCCAAAAAAAGCGCCAGAGCGGAAGATTGGGAACAGTTTAAGATAGAGCAAAGGAGGGCAAAGGGCATAATCAAGAGGGGCAAAATAGCTTACGAAAACAAGCTGGCGGAAAATATAAAAACTAACTCCAAAAGCTTTTATAAGTATATCAAAAGGAAAAGACTGGTGAAAACCAAAGTTGGTCCATTGCAGTCAGATACGGGGGAATATATAATGGGAAATAAGGAAATGGCAGATCAACTAAATGCATACTTTGGGTCAGTCTTTATGAAGGAAGACACAAAAAACCTCCCTGGGATATCGGGAAAAATAGGGACATTGGCAAAGGAGGAACTGACGCAAATCAATATCTCTAAGGATATGGTGTTAAGGAAGCTAAAGGGATTGAAGGTGGACAAATCCCCAGGGCCTGATAACATGCATCCTAGGGTACTGAAGGAGGTGGCCCTAGAGATAGCGGATGCACTAAGGATGATTTTTCAGAATTCATTAGACTCGGGAACAGTGCCGATGGATTGGAGGGTAGCTAACGTTACCCCACTATTCAAAAAGGGGGGTAGGGAAAAAGCAGGTAATTACAGACCTGTAAGCCTTACATCAGTTGTGGGCAAAATGCTGGAGTCCATCATTAAGGATGAAATAGCGGAGCACTTAGCAAATGGGGACAGGATAGGACAGAGTCAACATGGATTTACAAAGGGTAAATCGTGCTTGACTAATCTATTGGAATTTTTTGAGGGAGTAACTGGTAGAATAGATGGGGGAGAGCCAGTAGATGTGGTGTACCTGGACTTCCAAAAGGCCTTCGATAAGGTCCCACATAAAAGATTAGCATGGAAAATTGAGGCTCATGGGATAAAGGGGAAAGTTTTGGCGTGGATAGGGAACTGGCTGTCAGATAGAAAACAGAGAGTTGGAATAAACAGCTCATTTTCTGAATGGCAGGCAGTAACAAGTGGGGTACCACAGGGATCTGTCCTGGGCCCCCAGCTGTTCACAATTTACATTAATGACCTGGATCAGGGAGTCGGATGCAGCATTTCCAAATTTGCAGACGACACTAAACTAGGAGGGGGGGTGGGCTCAGAGGAAGAGACCAGGAAGCTCCAGAGCGATTTGGACAGACTGGGCGATTGGGCGGATAAATGGCAGATGCACTATAATGTGGACAAGTGCGAAGTTATCCACCTTGGGTGCAGGAACGGGAGGGCAAATTATTATTTAAATGGCAATAGATTGGGAGAGGGGGAAGTACAGAGAGACCTGGGTGTTCTTGTACACCAGTCACTGAAGGCGAGCATGCAGGTGCAACAGGCGGTCAAGAAGGCAAACGGTATGCTGGCCTTCATAGCAAAAGGGTTAGAATACAGGAACAGGGATACCTTGCTGCAGCTGTACAGGGCACTGGTGAGACCACACCTCGAGTACTGTGTACAGTTTTGGTCGCCTCATCTGAGGAAGGATGTTCTTGCCATGGAGGGGGTGCAGCGGCGATTCACCAGGCTGATACCAGGAATGGCGGGAATGACCTATGAGGAGAGACTATGTAGTTTAGGGATGTACACACTGGAGTTTAGAAGATTGAGAGGGGACCTCATAGAAGTGTATAAAATTCTGACAGGTCTAGACAGACTGGATGCAGAAGGAATGTTTCCCTTGGCGGGTGAGAACAGAACTAGAGGACATAATTTAAGGATAAGGGCTAAACCATTTAGGACAGAGATGAGGGGGAATTTCTTCACTCAGAGAGTGGTGAACCTGTGGAACTCATTGCCACAGAGGGCAGTGTACGCCAGCTCATTAAATATATTTAAGAGGGAATTAGATATATTTCTACGGGCAAAAGGGGTTAAGGGTTACGGAGAGAAGGCGGGGACGGGATACTGAATTAAAGGATCAGCCATGATCTCATCGAATGGCGGAGCAGGCACGAAGGGCCGAATGGCCTACTCCTGCTCCTATCTTCTATGTATCTATGTATCTTACTCTCTATCTCTTTCATCATCCAGGGAGCTCTGGCTTTGGTTGCCCTACCATTCCCCCTCGTGGGAATATACCTCGACTGTACCCCAACCATCTCCTCTTTAAAGGCAGCCCATTGTTCAATTACAGTTTTGCCTGCCAATCTTTGATTACAATTTACCCGGGCCAGATCCGTTCTCAACCCACTGAAATTGGCCCTCCTCCAATTAAGTATTTTTACTCTAGATTGCTCCCTGTCATTTTCCATAGCTATGATCACTGTTGCCTAAATGTTCCCCTACTGACACTTGCTCCAACTCATTCCCCAGAACCAGATCCAGCAATGCCTCCTTCCTCATTGGGCCGGAAACATAATGATCAAGAAAGTTCTCCTGAACACATTTCAGAAATTCTTCCCCCTCTCTGCCCTTTACACTATTTCTATCCCAGTCTATATTAGGATAGTTAACGACCCCCATTATCACTACTCTATAGTTCTTGCACCTCTCTGTAATTTCTCTGCCAATTTGCTCCTCCATATCCTTCCCACGAGTTGGCAGCCTATAGAATACACCTAGTAGTGTAATGGCACCTCTATTGTTTCTTAACTCTAACCAAAAATTCTGTCCTTGACCCCTCCAGGACATCCTCTCTCTCCAGCACTGTAACATTCTCCTTAACCAAGACTGCCACCCCACCTCCTTCCTTTCCTTCCCTATCTTTCCTGAACACCTTATATCCAGGAATATTTAGTATCCAATCCTGCCCTTTTTTGAGCCAGGTCTCCGTTATTGCCATGAACTGATTAAATATTTTTGAAGCGGTGACCAAAGTAGTGGACAGGGGAATGTCTAGGGATGTTATTTATATGAGAAAAATTAGGGCTCATGGGATTGGGGGCAATATACTAGCGTGGGTTGAGGATTGGTTAATGGACAGAAAACAGAGAGTAGCAATAAGCGGGTTTTTTTCGGGTTGGCAGGCTGTAACGAGTGGGGTACCGCAAGGATCAGAGCTTGGGCCTCAGCTATTCACAATCTACATCAATGATTTGGATGAGGGGACCAAATGTAATATATCCAAGTTTGCTGATGATACAAAGCTGGGTGGGAATGTAAGTTGTGAGGAGGATGCAAGGAGGCTTCAAGGGGATATAGACAAGTTAATTGAGTGGGCAAGAACATGGCAAATGGAATATAATGTGGAGAAATGTGAAGTTATCCACTTTGGTCGGAAAAATAGAAAAGCAGAGTATTTTTTAAATGGTGAGAGATTGGGAAATGTTGGTGTTCAGAGGGACCTGGGTGTCCTTGTACAAGAATCACTGAAAGTTAACATGCAGGTACAGCAAGTAATTAGGAAAGCAAATGGTATGTTGGCCTTTATTACAAGAGGATTTGAGTATAAGAGTAAAGATGTCTTACTGCAATTATATAGGGCCCTGGTGAGACCACACCTGGAGTATTGGGTACAGTTTTGGTCTCCTTACCTAAGGAAGGATATACTTGCCATGGAGGGAGTGCAACGAAGGTTCACCAGACTGGATCCTGGGATAGGGGGATTGTCCTATGAGAACAGATTGAGTAGACTCAGCCTGTATTCTCTAGAGTTTAGAAGAATGAGAGGTGATCTCATTGAAACATACAAAATTCTTACAGGGCTTGACAGGGTAGATGCAGGGAGGATGTTTCCTCTGACTGGGGAGTCTAGAACCAGGGGTCACAGTCTCTGAATAAGGGGTCGGCTGTTTAGGACTGTGATGAGGAGAAATTTCTTCACTCAGAAGGTGGTGAATCTTTGGAATTCTCTACCCCAGAGGGCTGTGGAGGCTCAGTCATTGAGTATATTCAAGACTGAGATCGATAGATTTTTGACTATCAAGGGAATCAAGGGATATGGGATAGTGCAGGAAAGTGGAGATGAGGTAGAAGATCAGACATGATCTTATTGAATGGTGGAGCAGGCTCGAAGGGCTGAATGGCCGACTCCTGCTCCTATTTCTTATGTTCTTAGAGATAAGGAGTGGCGAGGCCATGGAGGGATTTGAAAACAAGGATGAGAATGCCCGAGGATGCAGAATGGCCGAGGAGGCTGCAATCAGAATGCTGCACACAGCCGATAACCTGCAACATCTGCTGAAACTACTGATTTCAACTGGCCTCTGGATTCTCAGTTCATAGCACAGAAAGAGGCATTAATAGATTCTGCTTCCACCACTATGAGCCGGTTGATCAGTGCCTCCCGTTTGCGCCCTAGCACCCAGGCACGGTGATGTTTGTGCCACTCGCGAAATTGACTAGAGTTTTTGCGGTGGCGCTAAACACTACCACCACGATCTCCTGCGCCCACAGATCGTGACGTCAGTCGAGCGTGCAATGCCCCGGTGGCGCTCCGGACCGGATATTGAGTGACGCCTCCTGCCTTTCCACCTGCCACAAGCAATGACAGGGAGAGTGGAACGTTTTGCAGTCGGGAAGGGGCTGGGGGAGCGGTATTCCTGCCTTTTTTTGTCAGAGGCATTTTTGCACCACGCATTCTAAGAGAGAGAGAGAGACTTTGAGAGAGAGAGAGATACTGAGAGAGAGACTTCTGGAGAGAGAGAGAGATACTGAGAGAGAGAGAGATACTGAGAGAGAGAGAGATACTGAGAGAGAGAGAGATACTGAGAGAGAGACTTTGAGAGAGAGAGAGATACTGAGAGAGAGATACTGAGAGAGAGAGAGATACTGAGAGAGAGATACTGAGAGAGAGACTTTGAGAGAGAGAGAGATACTGAGAGAGAGAGATACTGAGAGAGAGACTTTGAGAGAGAGAGAGATACTGAGAGAGAGACTTTGAGAGAGAGAGAGATTCTGAGAGAGAGAGATACTGAGAGAGAGAGAGATTCTGAGAGAGAGACTTCTGGAGAGATTTAATGCTGTGTGAATTGTTTTGGGTACTGAGCAGCACTTTGCAGATTCTTTTGGGTTTGACCTTCATTACTTCGATTGTCAAGAGACTGTGGGGGCTGCACTGATTCGGGGCGTCGTCCTGTGCCTGCAGAATCAGAGGCATCAGAGACACAGAGAGAGAGTGGAAAACATGGCCAGATGGAGGAGGGCCAACAGGCCTCTGAACAGGAGACCTTACCCTCCCAGGGTATTCCAGGAACAATTCTCCTACATTCATTTGTCTGAGGAGCAGTGTTTGCGCAGGCTGCGCTTCAGCAAGGAGGTGGTCGCTGAGCTCTGCCACCTGCTTCAGCCAGATCTGCAGCCTCAACTGAGGAGCAGGACATCTCTGTCGGTGGCAGTGAAGGTCACAGTGGCTCTGAATTTTTATGCCACCGGTTCCTTTCAAGCAGCTACTGGGGACATCGCCAATATCTCCCAGTTCACGGTCCATTGTTGTATTCGGGAGGTGACAAATGCCCTCTATAAAAGGAGACGCCAGTACATCTCTTTCCCGATGACCCAGGCCAAACAGCATGAACGCGCACTGGGCTTTGCGAGGATAGCGGGCTTTCCCATGGTGCAGGGTGCCATTGACTGCACACATGTGGCATTGCGTGCGCCGCATGAGAATACAGAGGTTTTCCAAAACCACAAGGGCTTCCACTCTCTGAATGTGCAGTTGGTCTGCGACCACAGGCAGCTGATACTCGCTGTCAATGCCTGTTATCCTGGCAGCAGCCACGATGCTTTCATCCTGCGCCAGACTGGTGTGCCAGACCTTTTCCAGGCACCGCATCAGCCAACTGGTTGGTTCCTCAGGGACAAGGGTTATCCACTGTGCACCTGGCTGATGACACTGCTCCGTAACCCCAACATCCCTGCCGAGCTGCGGTATAATGAGAGCCATCTCCCTACCAGGAACATCATTGAGCAGACGATCGTCGCGCTCAAGCAACGGTTCTGCTGTCTGGACCACTCAGGAGGAGCCCTGCAGTACTCTCCTGAGTGAGTCTCCCTCTTCATAGTTGTTTGCTGCATTTTTCATAACCTTGCAATCCTCAGGACCCAGCCAATGCCACCAGGCCTTGGAGCACCACCGGAGGAGGATGAGGAGGATGATCAGCAGCAGCACCAAGGCGGGAGGGAGGCGCACAATGTTGAAACTGCAAGGGCCATCCATCAACGGCTGATAACAAGCCGCTTCTCGGCCCCTACTGAGGAAATGGCTTCTGGCGTGGAGAACAACATCATGGAAAGCAACCCACAACCCCTATAGCCGGCCAAAGCTGGAATGATTCCAAAGGCCAAACATGTACATTTTGAATACAACAACTATTTTATTTTACAAATTCTGTGTGTGTCATTTATTCATGACAAACTAATTGAAACAAACACAAAAAATCACTAATTAACATAACTGGTTCTCACAAGCTGGAGATAATGTCCAAAACACTCAACAAAAGTTATCAGATGAATCTCGGCCTTCAATAAAAACATTACCAACATTTCTTTAGACCTCCTACTGTTTGCCCTTTGAGGGTGATCTCCATCCCTTGCGCAATTCCCCCCTTCCCACCCTACTGCTCCTCTGTAATGGGGCCCCAGTGGCTGCAGCAAGGCTGGTGGAAGGCTGCTGATTGTCAGAACCTGAGACTGCAGATGCCCTTGAAGGATGGCCTCGACCAGCTCTGGGCCTGGAGGCCCCGGCTGCAGACTGCACCAACTCTGCATGGGCGGCAGCAGTCTGGGCTACAGGCGGTGTCAAGTGCAATGGGAAAGTGACAGTGGTGGGAGCAGGAATGCTGTCATCTTGAGGACAGCACGTCCTTGCTCGACCGACACACTGGCACTCCCACGGGGCAGAATCTCAGCATCCGGAGCAATCTGCTGTAGCACAGATTGCTCACCTGCTGCGGCGCGGGGAGAGCCCTGGGGCAATGTGGCCGAACCAGCGACGATGGCAGCAGTCAGTGCATGCGTGGCCTCAATCTGAGTCTGCATGAGAGCAGTCTGAGATGGGATCATGGCAGCCAGTGACTGAATTGCAGCACTAAGCTGTTGTGTTGTGTCCGCCTGTGCTGCAGCGGAGTGCTCCACACTCCTTGCCAGTCCATCAATGCTTTCGGTCACCCTTCCCACTGCACCCATGAGCTCAGTGTGCATGTCCACCGCCTGGGTGTTCATTTCAGCGAGGACCCGCTCCTCCTCTGCGTCCAGTGCAGTAGGACTTGGTGGCATACTCTCCCTCCGGGGAGAAGGCCCCCGAGCTTCCCTACCCCCATCGCATTGCTGCAGCCCGCTGGCTCCTGGAGCTTCACCCTCATCAGACCCTTCCCCCCTGCTCCCCTCCAGGGAAGACGTGTTCCCAGTGTGGGCATGGGCTTTCTCGGGAGAGGGTGGTGCTGAGGCTCCGGCTTCCTCTTCCTCCTCGCCCGCAGCATCACTCCCACTGGCAGCTTGAGGGCCCGTCTCCTCAGCTGGTGACTCACCATCTGAAAGCAGGGAGGTACAAGAGTGGCTTGAGCATCAGGACAGGGGGGCAGTAAGGGAGGAAGGAGTGCAGCGATTTAGTATGTTGGATTGAAAGTGTAAAAGGCTGGTGTTGTGAGGGACAAGTGGAATGAGAGAGGAGAGAAAGCTTACCATTGCTGTCCCGAAGGGGGTCGACCTCTCTAGCGGCCACGGGACCGATCATAAGAACATAAGAAATAGGAGCAGGAATAGGCCACTCGGCCCCTCGAGCCTGCTCCGCCATTCAATAAGATCATGGCTGATCTCGGGCTCAAAGCCACTTCCCTGCCCACTCCCCATAACCCTTCACTCCCTTACCTTGCAAAAACCTGTCTATCTCCACCTTAAATGTATTTAATGACCCAGCCTCCACAGCTCTCTGGGGCAGAGAATTCCACAAGTTTACGACCCTCTGAGAGAAGAAATTCCTCCTCATCTCAGTTCTAAAAGGGCGACCCTTTATTCTGAAACTGTGCCCCCGAGTTCTAGATTTCCCCACGAGGGGAAACATCCTCTCTGCATCTACCTTGTCGAGCCCCCTCAGTATCTTATATGTTTCGATAAGATCACCTCTCATTCTTCTAAATTCGAATGAGTATAGGCCCAGCCTGCTCAACTTTTCTTCATAAGTCAACCCCCTCATCTCCGGAATTAACCTAGTGAATCGTCTCTGAACTGCCTCCAATGCAAGTATATCCTTACTTAAATAAGGAGACCAAAACTGTACGCAGTACTCCAGGTGTGGTCTCACCAATACCCTGTACAGTTGTAGCAGGACTTCCCTGCTTTTATACTCCAACCCCCTTGAAATAAAGGCCAACATTCCATTTGCCTTTTTGATTATTTGATGTACCTGCATGCTAACTTTTTGTGTTTCATGCACAAGGACCCCCAGGTCCCTCTGAACTGTAACATTTTGTAATCTCTCTCCATTTAAATAATTTGCTTTTTATTTTTCCTGCCAAAGTGGATAACCTCGCACTTTCCCACATTATACTCCATCTGCCAAATGTTTGCCCACTCACCTAGCCTATCTGTATCCCTTTGCAGGTTCTTTGAGTCTTCTGCACAACTTGCTTCCCCACCCATCTTTGTATCATCCGCAAACTTGGCTACATTACACTCGGTCCCTTCATCCAAGTCATTAATGTAGATTGTAAAAAGTTGAGGCCCCAGCACTGATCCCTGTGTCACCCCACTAGTTACCGTTTGCCAACCGGAAAATGACCCATTTATCCCGACACTCTGCTTACTGTTAGTTAGCCAATTCTCTATCCATGCTAATATATTACCCCCAACTCCGTGAGCTTTTATCTTATGCAGTAACCTTTTATGTGGCACCTTATTGAATGCCTTCTGGAAATCCAAATACAGGAAACTCTCATTTAAACGGCACCTAAATATCCAGAATTCTTTATTAACTGGCAAAATTCATACTCCGAAAAAACACCTCAATAACCGGAAATGTTGCCGAGTCCGAGGCTGTGTCTCCCGCGGTGGCCGAGTTAGTCAGTGGGGGTAGTTTTCCAAACTGCCACTACTCGGCTTCTTGGCGCTGTCGGAAGTCCGAACACCTCAATAACAGGAGTCTGACTCTCCCGCGCTGCCGGTAGTCTCTTCCAATCCGCCATTTTTCTGTTTACTGTATAAGTTTTGTTTTACTGTTAAGTAATTAAAGAGTTATGGATTACCCTCAACTGGCAGTACTGTACTTAATCAAGCACCTTCCACCATCCATTTAACACAACATTCTGTAGGTAAGTACCCAATTACTGTATACTGCACATTTCTTGATTTTTTTATTTTTGTTTGTTAAAAATAGCCTCGGTAGAGAACCCTCTCTGTCATCCGGAATTTTTAGTCAACCGGCACCATCCCGGTCCCGTCGGTGCCGGATACCAAAGAGTTTCCTGTACACCACATCCACTGGCTCACCTTGGTTTACCCCGCTCGTTACATTCTCAAAGAACTCCAGCAAATTTGTTAAACATGATTTTCCTTTCATAAAACTATGCTCATTTGGCTTGCCACAATCCTGTGGATGCGCGTCTCCAGGTCGCTGAGGGGTTGCAGCCGAGGCCGCCCTCCACCCGTCTGTTGCTGTTGCCGTCTATTATGAGAGCTTGGCCTGCAAGAAATAGGGCGGTGTCTGAGTAAATATACAGCCATGGTCTTGCCTGATGTGCCTCCCATAGTTGAATAGCCCTTAATATATGCAAGGTGTGGAATGTGCGAGTGTTTTATGAGATGGCCATAGGTCTTGGTGTGTGTTGGGCATTGGGGTTTTTACACCCTCTGGGCACAGAGTGAGCTTGAGATGGAGGGATGGAGAGGTATTGAAAAGCAGCCACTCACCCTGACCACCCAAGTGAGGCCATTGAACTTTTTGCGACATTGAGTATGGGTCCTGGGCACCATACTCCTGGAGGAGGCGTGCTGAGTCACCTCCCTCCACACTCTTCTATAGCTGTGGGGCAATGGCCTCCTGCCACTCTCTGGGTACAGTATTGATCTTCGGCACTCCACTGCGCCACCCAGAGCCTCCAAGGACCAGTCGCTGAAGTGCTGAGCTTGTTCCCTGGCCCTCTCCATAGCTCTTTGCAGCAGCTTTGAGGTTGAGGTCTGTCCAGGCCGAGATTCAAGGCTGCAATGAGCAGGGTGTGGCCGGAGAGCAACATCGACCCTCCCCTTTAAGAACTGACCGGAACCAGTGTGTCATCGCTAACTGACAGCACCTGTGCTGCGTCCGCGCTCTGAGGTAGCGCCTCGCTCCTCGGCCTTTGCGCCTTAAGACCGGTGCGTAGCGCCTGATTTAGCGCTCCAATCATCTCCAGGGGGCGATAAAAGCCAAGTTTGCAGTCGGAGGCGATAATTTGCGCCAGGCGCTAAACTTGCGTCCAGCCGATAATTGCACCCCAGACAGGGCGATACCGAATTTCTCCCCCTAACAGTCCCCTGACTCAACGACGAGTGGCGTGGAATTGGGTAAATTGGGGAAGCCATCAAAATACCTCTTCAGTTCTCCTTAACACTAAAAAAAAACTCAGTCCATTTTCTCTAGTCTTCAAGTTAATTGTTGAGCAGACTAGTTCAAGGCAATATTACCCTACCCCCCCGGACATGTCAAGGCAACTCCAAAGTACAATTAGAAGCATCTGAATCTTCAAGACCCTCATCCCTGTGACACTAGCTGACACTCTACAAAGCAAGTTACGGATTTACAGTTTCCAGATAGAACAAAGTGTATCATTGCCGTGGACCGATAGCGCTTCACCCAGCAATTTACCAGGAGCCCATTCCATGCAATGTGGCTGCAAGTACGAGGATTTTTCACTGCCAACAGGAAGTGTTTACAGCTGAATCCAGGAATCTTGCCATTAAACTCCAAGAGTCCCCAAACTGGTTATCAATTCTTTATTAATACAATCAAGGCCACACCTTAACCAAGTTTTAAATGAAAAGAAATCTGTATTGCTGCGAGGTGATTACTTTAAACATGTCAGCACTACATAGACATTATAGGTAGAAAGCAGCAATAATAGACAGAGGCTGCATCAAGGTGTTGAAGAGAGCCCGGTCACAACGCAGCTCCCGCCATGGACAAGAGGCACTGTCGCCATCCCTTCACCTCACTTCCCGCCTCCAATGTAATTATTCCGATTCTGTTGTTCTTGTTCAATTTCTTGTATCAATCTCATCATCTGAAACACCAAGGCAATGAAGATTATCAAGGCAAGGATGCTCAGCACTGTGGTTGCAATGTTGAGTGCTCGGGCTGTAGATGCATAGTGCCGAGCTCCTTCTACATCTCCCACAACTTTCCGATCTCTAGACTAAAAGAAAACAAGTGTAAATACATGGAATAACAACAGAAAATGCTGAAACAAAACTCAGCAGGCCAGGCAACATCCGTGAAGAGAAACAGAGTTAACGTTTCAGGTCGATGACCTTTCATCAGAACTGGAAAAAAGCAGGAAAGGGAATAGATTGTGAAGCAAGTTTAGGGGCTGGGAAAAGGGGGAGAGGATGAAAGAACAAAAAGGGAAGGTCAGTGATAGGATAGAAAGCAGGAGAGATTAAGAGACATTGAGAGATATTCAAGGCGAGAGGAGGTGGTAATGGGACAGGTTCAGAAACAAAGGATGGCTCTAGATGAGGTGTGAATTGCGCTGGCAGAATGAAGGACAGCTGCCTTGTGGGAGAGAAAAACAAAGAGAAGAAAATATATAAATGATGGGGGCCGAGGTTATGATCTGAAATTGTTGAACTCAATGTTGAGTCCAGAGGGCTGTTGAGTGCCTAATCGAAAGATGAGGTGCTGTTCCTCGAGCTTACGCTGAGCTTCCGTGGAACAGTGCAAGAGGCCAAGGACGGAACAAAACTTGGAAATCTCATTAAAAACAGAAAATGCTGGAAACAGGTCAGGCAGCATCTGTGGAAAAAAAAGAGATAACGTTTAAGGTTGATGACCTTTCGGCAGAACTGGAAAAAGTTAGAGATGTAACAGGGGAGGAAAGAACAAAAGGGAAGGTCTGTGACAGGCAGGAGAGGTGAAATGATAAAAAGGGATAATGGTGTAAGGAGAGAGGAGATGGTAATGGGACAAGAAACAAAAGATGGGTCTAGAGGAGCTGTCAATGGGGATATCAGAATCATCAGCAGCAGCTGCCATTCGAAAAAATGGGGGGCTGAGGTTATGGTCTGAAATTGTTTGAACTCAATGTCGAGGCCAGAAGGCTGTAAAGTACCTAATTGAAAGATGAGGTGCTGTTCCTCGAGCTTACGTTGAGCTTCATTGGAACAGTGCAAGAGGCCGAGGACGGTGAGGTCAGAGTGGGAGTGGGGCAGAGAATTAAAGCGACCGGAAGCTCGGGGTCACCCTTACGGACTGAATGGAGGTGTTCCGCAAAGCGGTCACCCAATCGGCGTTTGGTCTCCCCAATGTAGAGACCACCACATAGCGAGCAGCGAATACAGTATACTACATTGAAAGAAATGGAAAGGACACGGTCGAGAGCCATATCAACCACAGTGGTGGGGAAACCTTGGTTGAGGAAAAAGGAAGACATATCGGAAGCACCAGTATGGAAGGTGGCATCGTCGGAATACGTGACGGAGTTGAAGAAAGTGGGAGAATGGAATAGAGTCCTTACAGGAAGCGGGGTGAGAGGAAGTGTAGTCAAGGAGCTGGACCATGTGATGGTGAGGGAAGGGTGGAAATTGAAAGCAAAGTTGATGAAATTTTCCAGTTCGGGGTGAGAGCAGGAAGCGGCTCTGATACAGTCATCAATGTAACAGAAAGGGAGTTAGGGAGGCGACCCAAATAGGACTGGAACAAAGAATGTTCCACATATCCCATGAAAAGGCAGGCATACAGGTTTCATAGCAACACCTTTTATTTGGAGGACGTGAGTGGAGTCAAAGGAGAAGTTGTTCAACGTGAGAACAGGTTCAGGCAGGCGGAGGAGGCTGGTGGTGGATGGGGACTCGTGCCTCTGTTCAAGGAAGAAGCGGAGATCCGCTGTTTCTTCCTTGAACAGAGGTCGTAGTGCTAGTCCTCCTCCTCCTCTAGTCCGAGTCGTCCTCCTCCTCCTCCTCCTCCTCCTCAAGGTTGAACTGGTTCTCACATTGAACAACTTCTCCTTTGTAGTTGCTGGGTTTATCAGTACACCCTTTTTGAACAAGGGTGTAACATTTCCAATTCTCCAGTCCTCTGGCACCATCCCAAATATGTTTTCCTTTTCCCTCAACCGAGGATTCCCCTCCACCGTGGTTGACAGGGCCCCCGACCATGTCCGCTTCATTTCCCATACTGCTGTTCCCACCCTTCCCCTCCCTCAGAGCCACAATAGGGTTCCACTTGTCCTCACCTTTCTTAAATCAAGGACAGTCAACATGGATTTGTTAAGGGAAGGTCATGTGTGAATAACATGATTGAATTTTCCCAGGAGGGTCCCAAACTGGATGATCCCCTCTCACAGTAACAGTGAGATTTCCTAAAACAAGATCAGAAACACCCCAGTCCGACACTTCAGTGTAAGTGGGAGATTCGATTACAGGGACAGACTGACTGACATGGAACCCAGTACGGAGGGTTTACTGAAGTTACTGATTATTTAGCCAAGAACATGCAGCTGTAGAACATAGCAGACAACAATAAGAAATCCCAAGATTGTAAATCTTATTTATCAAAGCAAAACACCTAGCTTCAAGTTTAGGTAGTTAAGCGTGTACAGAAAATACAACATTGTACACAAGAATGCACATGCATGACCCCAAGCTCATTATATTCGTGATTACACAAATCTTTTCGTTCCTTGGATGTGGGTAAGGCAGTCGGTATCACATCAAGTTTCAGCAAATGGGCCAAGATTGCCTGCTGGAATATTGCACTAAAAGACAAGCAGGCAATCTGGGGAGGAGGAAAGGAGCTTGGGGAAGAATCTTCAGGCCAGAGGGCAATTGAGCAGGCTCCAGGTAACCATGACTACCTGGGCCTCATCACTAGAAATATTTCAACCACCTGCTCCCCAATTATCTAGAACAGGCTAGAATACTGATTCAAACCATGCTGGTCCAGATTACTTGAAGTGCGCAGTGTGTTTTTTATATAGGTGTGTGGATAGACATGTCGTGCCCACTGTAACCAGAGGCTTGTTGTACTAGTTGAGCAGAAACCCAATGATCGAGAGTTCGAATCCCACAATCAAATGCAAATTGTGATGTTGAATTTAAAAATATCTGCCGATTTATGGTCTGACACTAGGAGAATTGTCATAAATCTGCTGGATTGTCACCAACCCAACTGGCTCACTGATGTCCCTATGTTTCTATGTTTCTAACCCCGACCCAGTCTGGATTACACGTGACTCCAGTCCCACGCTATTTGGTCCATTTTTAATGTACTTGGGCAATAAAGACTGCATTACCTCCTCCCCAGATTACCTACTGGTCAATTCACCCCCCAGATAACCAGTGGTTGGAGAGGATGGAGCTTGAGGTCATATCATTAATGGACAGGATCACAGCAGATGGACCCCATTGACTTTCCTCACTTTCTTTTTAAGAAGTTCAATTTAAATGGTTTTGCCTCGAAAGCAGTGAATTCGCCAGCTCTGAAATTATAATAATGCATTTTATATTCCAATTTCCCACAATTAAATTTGCCTGGATTAATCTAACGTCACGCACACGAATCCTTGCCCAATAGTCTGGCCACAATAGATTATAAGTGTGCAGCATTGAATTGAGTTTCAGCAAATGGGCCAAGAATGTCTGCTAGAATATTCCATTAAAAGCACTAATGCTCTCACACATTTCCAGATCACATTCTTCTGAATGTGACCTTTAAACAGCCAATCCCTTTCAGTATATCTCTCATATCCCTACTAGCAACTGTGGAAAAGTTAAACTAAAGTTACAAATTATTAGAAGGAACACAAGAACTGGCTCGCACAACAAGTCAAAACATTCGCTCATTGCTGGGACCTGATTCCAATCTAGCCGAGACTAATGGATTAAAGTCTCCAGATTTAAGGGTTGTACGTGAAGTGAATTTAAGAAATCTCAGCTCGGTTTCTTGCAAGCAACGGTCTATGAATCCCAAATCAGCCTCCTACACGAACAAAGAGAGGTTTTACCGCTGAACTTGGAGGTAGAGCTCACGAGGCTTGACTCTTGTATTCAAGTATTCCCGGCTTCAAGTATTCCCGGCTCCAACAGTCACCGAACACAATTTAGCAACAGCATTCCTCAGGCTCTTGGGTAGCCCGAGATCAGCAGCTGCAGCAGTCACTGCACACAGAACATCAACAGCCAACAACTTGCATCCATAGAAACTTCAAATATTAATGAAGTGACTGATTTATCAAATTCCATATAAACTTCAGGTTATTTATTGTGTTCCAAAAGTCAGAAAATGGCAATTAAACAAGTTTTCGACAGCTGATGCACAATAATTGCTGGCTGATACATGTTTTGTCATTGATTCATTGATAATCCCATTCCCCTGGCAGCCACGCAGACTACAGGAGCAGACCAATTGACAGGGAACCCAGTACGGAGGGTTTACTGAAGTTACTGACTATTTAGCCATGAAAATGCAGCTGTGGAATGTACACCAACTAATTCAGTGAAACCCAAACAAATTTCAAATAATCTAATAAACTAAAAAAGGGGGAGGGGGGGGGGGGAGGGGAAATTTAGAAATCTAAAGAGAAAGGTCAAGGCAATAGAGCAGTGTAACGATTTTGATAAAGATAAGTGTGACAGGAAGGGACAGAGAGTTTAATGGTAGCAGTGCAGCAGAGAATAAGGTTAAAGCAGGGAATAATGGTAAAAAATAAATAAATTAAAGGGCAGCACGGTGGCATAGTGGTTAGCACTGTTGCCTCACAGTGCCAGGGACCCGGGTTCAAATTCGGCCTCGGGTGACTGTGTGGAGTTTGCACATTCTCCCCGTGTTTGCGTGGGTTTTCTCCGGGTGCTCCGGTTTCCTCCCACAGTCCAAAGATGTGCGGGTTAGGTTGATTGGCCATGATAAAAATTGACCCTTAGTGTTAGGGGGGATTAAATACGTGGGGTTACAGGGTTACGGGGATAGGGCTTGGGTGGGATGGCTGTCGGTGTAGGGACCGGGTGCTAGGGTTTGGATGATCAGCGGAGCAGGCTCGAAGGGCCGAATGGCCTACTCCTGCTGCTATCTTCTATGTTTCTATAAATTAAAGGTTCTTTATCTGAATGCACGAAGCATTCGTAACAAGATAGACAAACTAGTGGCACAGAGATAAATGGGTTTGATCTAATAGCCATTACAGAGAGATGGCTGCAAGGTGGCCAAGGTTGGGAACTAAATGTTCCAGGGTACTTGACATTTCGAAAAGACAGACAGAATGGAAAGGGGGGGGGGGGGAAGAGTAGCCCTGATAATAAAGAATGACATAAGGACAGTAGTGAGAAAGGATCTCGGCTCGGAAGATCAGGAAGTAGAATCAGTATGGGTGGAGATAAGGAATAACAAGGGGCAGAAAACACTGGTGGGAGTAGTATATAGGCCCCCTAACAGTAGCTATACCATTGGACAGAATATTAATCAAGAAATAGTAGGAGCTTGCAACAAAGATAATGCAATAATCTTGGGGGACTTTAATCTGCATATAGACTGGACAAATCAAATTGGCAAAGGTAGTCTGGAGGATGAGTTCATGGAATGCATTCAGGACAGTTTCCTAGAACAATGTATCATGGAACCAACCAGGGAACAGGCTATTTTAGATCTTGTAATGAGACAGGGTAAATTAGCAATCTCATAGTAAAGGTTCCTCTGGGGCAGAGTGATCATAATATGATAGAATTTCACCTTAATTTTGAGAGTGACTTGCCCGAGTCCGAAACTAGAGTCTTAAACTTAAATAAAGCCAATTACATAGGTATGAGTGGAGAGTTGGCTAAGGCAGATTGGAAAAATAGATTAAAGGTATGACGGTAGATAAGCAGTGGTTAGCATTTAAAGAAATATTTCATAATTTTCAACAAAAATACATTCCATTGAGAAACAAAAATTCCACGGGAAAAGTGATCCAACCGTGGCTAACTAAAGAAGTTAAGGATAGCATTAGATTGAAAGAAGAAGTTTATAATGTTGCAAAGAATAATAGTAAGGAGGATTGGGAGAGTTTCAGAAACCAGCAAAGGTTGGCCAAAAAATTGATAAAAAAGGAAAAAAATAGAATGAGAAAACTAGCAAGAAATATAAAAGCAGATTGTAAGTTTCTACATGCAAAAAGGAAAAGAGTAGCAAAAGTAAACATTGGTCCCTTAGAGGCGGAGACAGGAAAAATTATTATGGGGAATAAGGAAACGGCAAAAACGTTAATACAAATATTTTGTATCTGTCTTCACAGTAGAAGACACAAAAAGCACACCAAAAGTGGTGGGGAACCAAGGGTCTAATGAGGGTGAGGAACTTAACGTAATTAATATTTGTAGAGAAAACGTACTAGAGAAATTAATGAGAGAGGGAGGGAGGGACCGAGAGAGGGGCAGAGGGACCGAGAGAGGGACCGGCTGAGAGAGACAGAGAGAGAGAGACCCCGAGAGAGAGAGAGAGAGAGAGACCGAGAGAGAGAGAGGCAGAGGGACCGAGAGAGAGAGAGACCGAGAGAGAGAGAGAGAGGCAGAGGGACCGAGAGAGAGG